>NC_090646.1:546431000-547031000 GCF_040937935.1 Hyperolius riggenbachi
TATAGGGGCGGGTCGAACATGCCATATGTTTGCAGTTCGCAGAGAACGTGATCAGCGGAAATTCGACGGGAACTTTCCACCGGCGAACCGTTCGGGCCATCTCTATTGACCAATTTTACCACCTCCATGTAGTATGAGAGCCTTCCTACACAATCTGCTAACAGTATGCAAATTGCAAAATCTGTTGGCCCTCATACTACATGTAAGTAGTAAGATTGGCCTATTATTGGCCAATAAAAATTGAATGTGTGTACGAACCCTTAAATTATCACCAAATCTAATGAAATACAATCAGTTAAGCCTGGTAAACTTTAAATTATGATTGGCCTATCACTGACCAATTTTACAACCTCCATGTACTACGAGGGTTTTTGAAAGTGTGCACCAGGCTTAAAGGGGAACTGAAGAGAGAGGTATATGGAGGCTGCCATGTTTATTTCCTTTTAAGCAATACCAGTTGCCTGGCAGCCCTGCTGATCCTCTGCCTCTAATACTATTAGCCATAGCTCCTGAACAAGCATGCAGCAGATCAGGTGTTTCAGACTTTAAAGTCAGATCTGACAAGACTAGCTGCATGCTTGTTTCTGGTGTTATTCAGATACTACTGCAGAGAAATAGACCAGGAAACTGGTATTGATTAAAAGGAAATAAATATGGCAGCCTCCATATACTTCATACTTCAGTTCCCCTTTAAAGGTGACAATTATTTAATTTCTGTATGAGTTTTCTCCCTGGAGATAATTTTATGCCTTACCAATAAAATATATTTTAAACAACCAGCAGGCAGAAAAATGCTAAACATAACGTTGATATTTTTTTTTTTTTGGGTGCATGTGAGTATATGCGTACTTACCATACTCATTGAAGACGTGTCCATCTACATCCACATCATCAGCAGCTGATTGGCAAATTCCGGCTTGAGGCTTAGTGCACACATAGCAGAAACACTAGCGTTGCAGAAAATGCAGCGTTTTTGCCACTATTGGAAGTCTATGGGCTGCAGAAAACAACCCATATAAGAAACGCATATGCATTTTCAAACCTGCGTTTTTAAAAATGCTGGTTTTGTTATTTAATATTCATAGACGCATCAAAAATGTACATAATGAACGTCAATGAAAACACAATGGTATGCATTTTTCATGCGTTTTTTGAAAAAAAAAATTTGTTTTATTATGTATTTCTTCTTCCTGTTGTCTTCCTAGTGATTTGCATAAAACGCAAAAGAAAAACGCATGAAAAACGCATACAAAGCACATATGCGTTTTGTATATGCGAACGGCAAACGCATTAAAACGCATGCAAAACGCTTAAACCCATCAGCAGTAAAAAAAAAACGCTAACGCAAATGCACCAAAAATGCACAAACATTAACATAAAGCATGACATGAAACGCAGCCTTTCAGCTATGTTATGTGTGCACCTAGCCTCACATTCATTTTATGGTTTTCTCGCTGACTTACTAGACCATCAACAATGGACTCCTAAGTGCAGTGAGATTGTGTTGAATGGCTACAGATGGTCAGGAATGAATTTCTTATACAGCTGTGGGGAGATAGCAACAGTTACCTCTTCCTAACAGGCACACTTGTACTCACCTTGACCCATGATGATGTTTTTAAAAAGTGAACTTACAAGACCACTATCGCAAAAAAAAAAAAAATTGTTTTAGAAAATTAGAAATCTGACAGAACTGACAGGTTTTGGACTAGTCCATCTCTTCATGGGGTATTCTCAGCAAGGATTTTATTCTTTATAATGATATTCCCTGAAAAGGATTTATTCAATGATGCTGGCCAGCCTCCCTCCGCTCTGCACACTATTCTGGCAGTTGGATGGAGCAACTGCCATTCACTAAGTGCTTTTGAAAATAAACAAAACCCTGAGAATCCCCTATGATGAGATGGGCTAGTTGAAAACCTGTCAGTTCTGTCAGATTTCAACTATCTACTGTAAGTGACAGCAACATAGAAGAAAGGTAATTTGTGGCTCATTTTACTCTGGACGAAACGTACTTCTTTGTATGTGTTTACATGTATGTTAAATTTTACGATTTTCGCGATAGTGGTCCTTTAATCCTTTAAGAACTCTGTGACAGTTTGAAAAGTGCTGTGCTATGCTATGCTATGACTGAAAAGCTGAAATAGCTATGCTATGCTATGACTGAAAAGCTGGTCCGAGTCTACAGAAAGATGGTTAGTGCTAACTACAAGGATATTCTTGAGCAAAAAAACTTGTATCAGTCTAGCAGTAATTCTGAGACTTGGACGGAGGTTCACCTTCCAGCAGGACAATGACCCAAAGAATATACTGCTAAAGCTACACTCGAGTGGTTTAAGGGGAAACATTTAAGTGTTAGTTAGCGCGGTAAAATCACTGCTCACACTTCCACGATTCAGAGCGATCATGATCAGTGCTTTATTAACCCATTCGCTTTCCGTTGTTTTCACTTGAGAAATGTTCACCTCCCATTCATTAGCCTATAACTTTATCACTACTTATCACAATGAACTGATCTATATCTTGTTTTTTCCGCCACCAATTAGGCTTTCTTTGGGGGGTACATTTTGCTAAGAGCCACTTTACTGTAAATGCATTTTAACAGGAAGAATAAGAAAAAAACGGAAAAAATCATAATTTCTCATTTTTCAGCCATTATAGTTTTAAAATATTACATGCCTCCATAATTAACACTCACGTATTGTATTTGCCCATATGTCCCGGTTATTACACCGTTAAAATTATGTCCCTATCACAATGTATGGCGACAATATTTTACTTGGAAATAAAGGTGCATTTTTTCCGTTTTGCATCCATCACTATTTACAAGTTTAAAATAAAAAAAATATAGAAATATATCATCTTTACATTGATATTTAAAACGTTTAGACCCTTAGGTAAATATTTACATGTTTTATTTTTTTGTTTATCGTAATGTTTTTTTTTTATATTAAACATTTTATTTGGGTAGTTTTGGGAGGGTGGAGAGACTTTAGACAGGGTGAATACCGCTCATCCCACCACTTCTCTGACAGTGCTCGACCTGGCCAGCAACACCAAGAGTCAAATTGAAGAAAAAAAGGGTCCGCACTTGTCACGAGAGGTGAACTTTATTGAAGGACGTATCCATAAACAGCCAAGGCAACATCTATGTAGCTAACATGTTTCGGACAATCTGTCCTTAGTCATAGCTAACACGATTATGGCTAGATGGCAAGATAAGTAGGAATCCCAATGTCATTGGGATTCCTACTTATCTTGCCATCTAGCCATAATCGTGTTAGCTATGACTAAGGACAGATTGTCCGAAACATGTTAGCTACATAGATGTTGCCTTGGCTGTTTATGGATACGTCCTTCAATAAAGTTCACCTCTCGTGACAAGTGCGGACCCTTTTTTTCTTCAATTTGGGAGGGTGGGATGTAAACAATAGGTTTATAATGTAAATGTGTGTTGATTTTTATTTTTTTTTTACTTTTAGTTGTAGTATTACTTTTTGGCCACAAGATGGCGGGCATGAGTTTGTTTACATGACGTCACTCTAAACGTAACAAACGCTTAGAGCGACGCATGGGGGAGGTAACAGCCAGAAAAGGCGCAGCTTCCGAGAGAAGATGTCGCTTTTTCAGCGGGGGAGAGGAATCAGTGATCGGGCACCATAGCCCGATTCACTGATTGCCTGGCAAATGAACCGCGGGCCGGGAGCATGCGTGCATGCGCGCGATCAGCCGCGGGAGCGAGCACAGTTCCTGGACATAGTTTCTACATCCAGGAACCAAAATAGGTTAAGCACTGTATCGCAATCGCTCCAGAATCACGGTAAAATGCTGCATGTAATGCGTTTTGTGATTGGCACTTATCGCCCGGGATCGGCGCCAATTGCAGCAGTGAGATCACTGCCATATACTTTCTATTGCGCTAGCGCTTTAAAAAGTGCTAGCGCTTCGGCAATTAGCGGGAATCACCCGCTAATCGCTCAAGTGCGAAACGGGCCCTTAGCTGACATTTTGTTTATTTGCAATGCTGACTATAACTGATATCACCTCCCAGTGCCTAACCCTAATATCTCCCATTAATTATGGTAGCCCGTTCCTGATGCTTAACCCTATTCTTCCTCATTACCATTATACCCCTCCTGATACATAAGCCTTACCTCCTAATACTGACCTATAAACTAACCTTGCCTGTTATAATCTCTAACTCTAAACCTTCAATATACTACCTAACCCTAACCAATAACAATAATAGGTACATGCCCTCTCTCATATTTGCCACCAAATCCAACCACCAGGGGCTCCTATCTTGAGTCTTGACGTGGGATGAAATAGGAGAAATGGTCACCACTGCTTCTAAGTGCTTTAATCAAGTATTGATGAGTACAAAGACAAGCTGTACATGTTACAGACAAGTGTCACATACTGTGTAGATGCAGGGCAAGGTAGTGGTTGCAGGGGGAAGGAGTGAGCCTGACGGCCGTTTCGCTCTGATATGCTTCTGCGGAGGCTATGCCTCTCGCACCTCCTAAAAGCTGCAGTGCCAACATATGCTCTTTTGCTCCTGCTCCTATCTTCACAGTAGGTACTTTGGCTATATGAATTCTAAATGGCAGCACCCAAATTAATCTCCCACAAACTGAAAAAAAGTGAATCAGGCATATTGTCTGTTTAATAGTTATATTGATGGCCTCAAAAATCCTCCCCAGTAATTTTGTTTTACTGTTGTTAAGTTAAAGAATATTTTATGAGGGTGTTGTCCCCAATATATTGTCTTTACTGTTGTTAGATATATTTTTAGACTGCTAGAAAAAAATAGAGTTGCAGGAAAGAGGTTCAGCACCTCACTATGAATATCAGTGTCATTATTTTGTTGTGCTGGAGCTGGGAGGCCTTGGTGATCCCCAAGAGTGTCGTTCCCCTCCCTGCCAGGTCATGAAGGGCATAGCTGGCAATTGCATTCTGCTGTACGGTGAGAAAAGGGCTCTGGGGGTGGAAATTGCAATTGATTTTGTTTAAAGATATTTTCCTGTCTAAAGTCTTATAGCAGTGCATTGAAATAATGAATAAACACGCCATCCTGGTTAGTGTCTTCTTTAGTAAAGCAGTTCAAGGACAAACCTATATATTAATTGTTATTCTATATCAAGTGTCAGAATTAGTGTAAAATCAGTAGTCATAAACCATTTTAGTGTGCCAGATATATAATTAGATTTACAGGTTACTGCAGGGATAATTTAGTTGTCTTAGTACATCTTTAGTACGTACACACATCCAACTTTTTCAACCAACTTGTTGTTTGAACGACAAGTTGGACGTGTGTACGTGCTGTCGAGCGACTGATAACAGCCGGTTTGCCCAATCCGCTTAGCGGATCCGTTGGACCAACTGTCATTCAAATGACTTCTAGTTGTTTGTCCAACTTATAGACGTTCAGACATACGGTCGTTTGATCAGTCGTTTAATCTAGGCCATTGTTCTATCCAGTCCATTGTCCATTATCAAGTTGGTTAAACGACATGTAAATTAGGTAAATTAGCAAATCAGCCGCTTTGTTGTTCAGTGTGTACTTGATGTCTGATCGACTTGTTGTTTGCACTTCAAGTCATTCAAACGACCATTTTAAATGACGATCAGGCATAAAGTTTAAACTTTTTAAATATGGCAGAAGACTGAATACACTGCAGTCCATATAAACAGCTGTCAATTTCTATGTGAATAACAAAAGAGGGGATACATCTCTGTTTACATTAGTTCTAAGCTGATGGAATAAGTAAGGGGCTAATATACAAAACTGAAAAGCGATCAGGGGCATATCTGGGTAATATAGAGACTATGGCAAACACTGAAATTGCGCCCCCCCCCCCCTCCCCCATTTAAAAACAGCATCCTTTCTTGCGTACAAGTGTTATGGTTGAATGTGCTTTTTGGCTCCAGATATTGCTAAAGTTACTTTTTTGGAAATATCTCTTCTTATTTCCTCTCTGTCCTCTTTTCTAACAGTTAGCCAAATGCGCTCTAGATATATAAATTAAGTAGCCATGTTCCCCAGATAACAGGATTCATGTGATCTGAAATCTGAGTCACAGGGGCAGGCATGGGGGTGCAGCATAGGGGCTGGAATGGCGCCCATGGTGCTGTGGCACCCATGGCAGGAGCCATGCCTGCACCCCTCCAGATACGCCTCTGATAGCGATCCCTTTTCTGTGACTTCTGCTGGCTATAAACAGAGACATTTCAAAGCAATTGCTTTATTTGCTCAATCTGTTGTCAGATTATAAATAGAATCTTGGATTTTAATAGATGCACTAATTTTTATTCCATTTAATAAAATTGCTTTTTAACACATGGCCAATAATAGATTGAAAAGTGAGAATCACTTATAAACAATGGTAGTTCATAATGTTTTTGCAAGCTGTTGTGGAGAGTGCTGATAACACTGATGTACTGGTAGCTGCCATGTATCCAAAAAATTTCAGTGAGTATAGAAGATCATCAGTGGGAAAACAGAACTAGAACTATTTGTTTATCATAAATTAAGTGTCACAAAGATTTGTTATATAAATGCATTTTATTTAAACCTACTTAAAAAAAATGTTTAAGTTTAATGTAAAAAATTAAATGTTCAGACACATTACATAAATGTATTTTTATACATTTTTATAAATGCATTTTTTATACAATAAAAAAGGTATACCGTACATGCATTTTTTTATAAATGCATTTTTTTTATAAATGCATTCAAGTTTTTCTTTTAAAGTTTAGTGTCAAAAATCAAAATGTCTATTGCAGCAGTTTGCAGATGTCCATTTTATTGTTGACCACTG
This sequence comes from Hyperolius riggenbachi, assembly GCF_040937935.1. Lineage (NCBI taxonomy): Eukaryota > Metazoa > Chordata > Amphibia > Anura > Hyperoliidae > Hyperolius > Hyperolius riggenbachi. The sequence continues at coordinate 546,437,822 of NC_090646.1, forward strand.
TCCCCACTTCTTTCTCCTATGTAGCTATTGGCTCTTAGACACCTTCCATAGCCAAGAGAAGAGTTGTTAATTGCATTATCCATGGAAGCTTCTTTACCTGAGTGCAGGTCCGGGCCATGGCAGAGGCGAGAGAGGCTTCAGCCTCAGGGCGCAGTGTAGGAGGGGGCGAAAAACTCACTCAACTATCATTCCCCTATTGTGTTTGAATCAAAAAGAAATAAGAAAAGGGGATACATGGCATGACTGCAAGCCAGATAACTAGAGATTAAGGTGTTGGGGACCCTGGGGCACCTCTTAGTCTAGTAGCAATCAGTGTGTGACAGCTGGGGTGGGCGGGATGATGGGCGCACTTTGGAGTCTCAGCTTTGGGTGCTGAAGGACCTTGTCCCGGCTCTGCCTGAGTGACTAACAGCCAGTGCATAGGCTGCCACTGAGTATGGATTCATGGTTTTAGCCAGCAATGCTGTCCTCCTCCCTATTATTGGATGCATCATCACGGTACCCATGTGACCAGGCAAATGTCACATCACACATGATTCTTGCTGATCTACTTACCAACGTATTTTGAATACTTACTGCTGTCTTATGTCCTCATCTCATTTTCATGATAGACCATAAAAACAAAATGCAGCATGATATCATGTCTATTTTTGCTCTCATTTGAGTTTGGAGGAAATGCCCTTGTGTTGCTGCCTCCTCTCCACCCTGACAACTTTCTTTTCTGTTTTCTCAAAGAGCTGGTTTCTGCTGGGTCTATTTGACATATGGACCCATGATATAAGTGTATTTTACCATTTGCCACCTCAAAGATGATGAACACTGTTTCCTACTGCTGATTGTTGATCTAGAGCATTATGATCTTGCCCACTCTAACCCTACTGTGTCCCTTCTCCTCCAAATCTGGCCCACATATTGGCATTGTGTCAGTCTTGATGGACTGAACCAAATTGCTGATATTTAGGTCAGATGTACCTGCAATACCCAAATCCACCACAAGAGGTCATTTGCAGACAGTTTTCTGCCAGTCTACCCGTATGCATGCTATGTCACATGTTTAAAATGATTAATGTGTCTATTTGCAATTGAGAAAGAAGAAATTACCTGAATCTGAAATTATCTGGACTTGTATCACTAAGTTCTATTTGTTAGAACTTAATTAGGGTACCATGCTTATATCCTGAGCTTTGCTGCAGCACAACCGGAAGCTGATTCTCAGAAGATAAAGAGCAATACTAATCACTTATCTAGAGAGATTAAATCCCTACATCAAAGCTTTTACTTTAATCTAGTAAATATTTTAAAACATTTCCATTTTACAGAGACACATCGTATTTCTGCTCTCATGTAGTAATTATTATTCTATCTCTATCAATTTAGCTAACGATTGCTGAGTAATTAGGTTATACAAAAGGGGAAAGTCATTGATTAGGTTTGCTTGTTCATTGGAGAATTTATTGTTTTTCAGGGAAGAGATTAATTCATTTTGTTTAGTTGCGCATTGCTGCATTCTACAAGTAAGGTATATGGTAAAATAAAGGTGAAAGTTCTCAAACAGACCTTAATAACAAAGAAGTATACGAAACATGACTTTTATTTAACAATCACTTCTTGCAAACACATTTCAGTATTAGGCTATGGGACTATTGCCTAATTAAAAGCACTACCAGTGAAATGCATCACATTTATAGTGAATGCAACCTTTGATCTAGATGTGTGCCCTATATTTAAGTCCATAATTTATGTAATGAAAATAGGACCTTAGAATTAATTTGGCAAAGCAATGTCATAGGTTCTTATTAAAGTTACCTTTTCTCCTAAGATTTTTCCTATGTGAACTTTTCACACCTTATAAAGCAAGAGCCCTTGCTCCACCCCCCTTGGTGTACTTATGACCTTCCTCCTGTGACTGTATTCCCTTAGGGATTTTCGGTTTTGTCTTTCTCTATTCTTTCCTCCTCTCTGGGTGCGTTTGGGATATGGTGGCCCGATGGCATTTCACTGGATGTATGCAGGTGTGCACCCAATGTGGGTTGGGTTGCCATTCACATGAATAACATACAAATACTAATAATAATAAAATAATGCAATAGGCATTACGAAAATTGGTCTCCAATAGGTGGACCTACAAGGATTTTGCATGATAAAGAGATTCCTTAAAAATAAAAAGAGGACCGTGGGGTTTGGGGGTTCTCTCCCAAAACTGCAATCAGGCCAAATTTTGGATCTTTACACCATGGCCCTATCAATGTAAGCACAGACAGTACCTCTACCTATGCATAACATGAAGCAAAATAATTGCTTCCCTGACCTGCATATCTGGTATGACTCGGTGCATGGCAGCCAACCATAAGGGTGCAACTATCCACCTTGGGTGAACCAGGGGACCTGGGGTTGATGATAACCCTAAGATTTGGGGACTACTTTAGCCCCTTCCTGCACACAGCAGGTGATATAGTGCTGGGGTATGGTTCTCCGAAGTACGAATGGGGGACCTCTTCCCAGACTATGAGGGACCTCTCCATACCCCTATCTTTTCTTCTTCTCTCTTCCACTCCTTTGATGCTCTGCCAGTACCTCATAAATAATTACGTTATGGGGACGGAGGATGTCCCTACAGCAATAAAGTGTGGGGCTTGCTCCTCCTTACTTTAAGCAAAAAACACCCTTTTAGTGTATTAATAATGTAGTCCCCCCTTTTTTGTTCATAAGGATATGTTAAGAAAAGGGTTAATATAACCCATAAGGTCTCTGGGATTTGCACAGCTTCTCCCGGTCTTTTTAATGGGGTTTTTTTTTAGGTGTGGGGGTTACCAAATAGGGTGCTCTTATTAAATAAATGTACAAATAAAATAATTATTTTATATATTCCAGAGATAGAACAAGTGAGCAAAATGTACTGTCCTCAGCAGTGGTGCTCACCGCCAGGTCGTGATCATGCTTACGCGTGGATTCACGACCATTTTGACGCATTCCGCCTCGGGCACGCTAAGCCGTGAATAGATTTTCAACCACGAAAATCTGCTTCGGCTTCGCGTGAATGCGGACAGAAATCCGCATTCACTCTCGTGAAACCCGGCGCTGAAGTCGTGGTTAGCGGAAATGCGTCAAACTATGCGGAAGTGACACATTGCAGGCCAATCAGAGGGCCCCAGCCCTGTGCTACTACTACTACCACCAGTATGTTGCCATGGTCCTTCTGTGCTGCTGAACTGACCGCCCGCATTGTCCTCCTCCTCCTGACTCAGTCGCTTCCACCAATGTACTCTGTCTGCGTTCACACTGCCCGGGTCACCGGGTGCATTTAATTTTTTGGCCAGCACTATGACGCTGTGCTGCTACTACTACCACCAGTATGTTGCCATGGTCCTTCTGTGCTGCTGCTGCTGAACTGAACGCCCGCTTTGTCCTCCTCCTCCTCCTGACTCAGTCGCTACCACGGTACCACCAATGCACTCTGTCTGCGTTATCACTGCCCGAGTCACCGGGTGCATTAAATTTTTTGGCCAGCACTATGACACTGTGCTACTACTACTACCACCAGTATGTTGGCATGGTCCTTCTGTGCTGCTGCTGCTGAACTGACTGCCCGCATTGTCCTCCTCCTCCTGACTCAGTCCCTTCCCGCTGCTGCACTCTACGTTCACACTGCCCGGGTCACTGGGTGCATTTAATTTTTTGGCCAGCACTATGACGCTGTGCTGCTACTACTACCACCAGTATGTTGCCATGGTCCTTCTGTGCTGCTGCTGCTGCTGAACTGAACGCCCGCTTTGTCCTCCTCCTCCTCCTGACTCAGTCGCTACCACGGTACCACCAATGCACTCTGTCTGCGTTATCACTGCCCGGGTCACCGGGTGCATTTAATTTTTTGGCCAGCACTATGACACTGTGCTACTACTACTACCACCAGTATGTTGCCATGGTCCTTCTGTGCTGCTGAACTGACCGCCCGCATTGTCCTCCTCCTCCTGACTCAATCGCTTCCACCAATGTACTCTGTCTGCGTTCACACTGCCCGGGTCACCGGGTGCATTTAATTTTTTGGCCAGCACTATGACGCTGTGCTGCTACTACTACCACCAGTATGTTGCCATGGTCTTCTGTGCTGCTGAATTGACCGCCCGCATTGTCCTCCTCCTCCTGACTCACTCGCTTCCACCAATGTACTCTGCGTTCACACTGCCCGTGTCCACTGACAACTCTGCTGCGATGTCATTGCTAATTGCTGCAAAAAAAAAAAAAAAAAAAAAAAAAAACATTTACAAAAACCTCTCTGGGGCCTTTTTGGCGTCAGCCACTCATCCTCCTCCAGCGGTACCTTCGCCACCAAGTGCCATTGGAACTCGCCTTCACCTCTTTGATTGCTTAACGCGTATATCCCTTTTTAAAACCACGTATTAACAATTAATAGCCCCATTTACAGTGGTGATTTGTCTTTAAAAGCCATTAAAAAAAAAAAACCACGCGGATTGCCGAATTCGTGGATGAGGCACATCTGAGCACCCCTGGTCCTAAGGTAAACGGTGTTGATATATGCTAGTTTGCACAGAGCACGGCGATTATGCCTTTGGTTTAGGTACACTTTTTTTTGCAACACATAGATAATGTTGATTGCACTAATGAGTTTTATCACAGAGTCACAGATAATGTACACGTTAATGTAATGGACGTCTATGCCTCTTCTAGATTTATCACACAGCGTCACCTGATTTCCCACATTGATGCAGGTCCTTCGCCGCTGGACGGCGAAGCTCCGTCCCTTCACCCCCGACCTTTCCCCATTGCCACTCTGCACCAATGAGACGGCGCCGGAGGTAGTGTTGGGCGAACAGTGTTCGCCACTGTTCGGGTTCTGCAGAACATCACCCTGTTCGGGTGATGTTCGAGTTCGACCGAACACCTGATGGTGTTCGGCCAAACCGTTCGGCCATATGGCCGAACTAAGAGCGCATGGCCGAACGTTCCCCAAACGTTCGGCTAGCGCTGTGATTGGCCGAACGGGTCACGTGGTTCGGGTAAATAAATACCCGATCCACGTCATTTCTCCGCCATTTGTCTGTGGGTTTAGCTTTGGGTAGGCAGGCAGGGTAGTTCTCTCTCCAGCCAGGCTAGCCAGGGTCCCCCCAGTCATTGTGTCTCTGCTGGGAACAGTAGTACACCGCTCACCCACACTATATAGCATTGTGTTTACTGCCACTCTGTGTACACCGCTCACCCACCACTGTATAGCATTGTGTTTACTGCCACTCTGTGTCTCTGCTGGGAACAGTAGTACACCGCTCACCCGCCACTGTATAGCATTGTGCTCTGTGTCGCTGCTGGGAATAGTAGTACACCGCTCACCCACCACTGTATAGCATTGTGCTCTGTATCGCTGCTGGGAATATTAGTACACCGCTCACCCACCACTGTATAGCATTGTGCTCTGTGTCACTGCTGGGAATAGTAGTACACCGCTCACCCACCACTGTATAGCATTGTGCTCTGTGTCGCTGCTGGGAACAGTAGTACACCGCTCACCCACCACTGTATAGCATTGTGCTCTGTGTCGCTGCTGGGAATAGTAGTACACCGCTCACCCACCACTGTATAGCATTGTGCTCTGTGTCGCTGCTGGGAATAGTAGTACACCGCTCACCCACCACTATATAGCATTTCTGTACTGCCACTGTACTGCTGCCAGTCAGCGTGTACTTTAAGGATAAGTGAAATGAAGAAGAAATCCTGTGAAAGAGGGAGGGGCAAGGAAAGAGGTGTTTCCCCTGACGGTTCACGTACAGGCCACAGTGGAGCACCGAAGAAAACCCACTCAATACCGCCCATGTTGTCCAGGAAATTAACCCTCACAAATCCAAAAGAACAGGACCAGATAATTAATTGGATGACCTCTCAAGCGTCCAGCAGTGGGTTAAGCAGCACCAGCACATCACGCATGAGGTCCGAGTCCTCAGCCAGTTACAAGGAGCCAGTGGGCACAAAGCTGACACAACCGGCAGCGACAACACGCACACAACTGCCAAATAACCAGTCCGAAGAATTTCCTCAGGACACAATGGGGTATTCACAGGAGCTATTCCCAGCCAAACAAACATCCACCTTTCAAAGGTCAATGGAACAGCCAGAAATGTTGTGCCCGGATTCACAACCATTTACTGTGGGAAATGCACCGCGCACTGAAATGCAAGGCAAGTCCGAGGACTTTGAAACCCAAATCCCAGAGCAAGTTGGGCAGGAGGGGTTTCAATTGCAGGAGGTCGGCCGAGAAGATCTGGAAGACGACGTTGAAGTGAGCTGCGCAGAGGTTGTTCTGGGGAGCTCTACTCCACGGCGGCGGCGGCCCACAATCACATATGACGAGTTTGAGGAGATGGAAGAGGAGGGTTTGGACAATGTGGACACAGACCCAGATTTTGTATGTGAAGGAGAACATCGCCGTCGTAGCAGCACAGATGAGTCTGTTGAAGAACCCACTGCTGCACGAATTTGCCTTGTGCCACAAGGTAGGCGGTGCGAAATTTCAGGCACCACAAGCGTGGAAGTTTAAGTGAGACGCAAAAGAGGCGCAAACAGAAATCGCCAGCAAGGCAGGTGCTCCAAAGTCTGGCCTTTCTTTGAAGACTGCAGTGAGGATGGTACCATGGTGATTTGCAAGGTGTGCAAGACCCGCCTGAGCAGGGGGAAAAATATTAACAACCTCTCCACCACCAGCATGACCCGCCACATGGTATCCAAACATCCCACTCTGTGGGCAAACGCGGCAGGACAGGGTACCAGCAACACTGCCTCCCTTGGGGTCACCAGACTCACCACCAGACCCTCCTCAGCAGCAGCAGTAGCCCAGCCATTGCGTGGTTCACAACAACATTCACAAACATCAGACGACGCTGACACTGTCACTTTCCGGAATAGTGCTCTTGAGGTCTCCCAGTCTTCATCAAACACAACAACCAACAGCCCTTCAGTGTGCAGCCCTACGGTTTAGTTGTCTGTCTCGGAGATGTTTGAGCGCAAGAGGAAATTGCCAGCAAATGACCCCCGGGCCGTGGCACTAACAGCCAGCATAGCCAAGCTTCTGGCCTGTGAAATGCTGCCATATCGAGTGGTGGAGACAAACAGCTTCAAGGGCATGATGTCAGTGGCCATCCCACGTTACGTGGTTCCCAGCCGCTACCACTTTGCGTGCTCTGCAGTGCCTGAGTTGCATGAGCACGTGGTCAGCAAAATAACCCGAAGCTTGAAGAATGCCGTTGCCTGCAAGGTTCACCTCACCACTGACACCTGGACGAGTGCGTTCGGCCAGGGTCGATACATCTCCCTTACCGCGCACTGGGTGAACCTTGTGGAGCCTGGCAGCGATTCCTCACCTGCTACGGCGCGGGTGTTGCCCACGCCGCAAACAGCTGCACCTCCGTCCCTCCCACTGGATAACAACAGCAGCACCTACCTCTCTGACTCCTTCTCCTCCAACGCATCTCAAAGCTGTACCTCATCCGGAAACGCTAACCCAGCAGCAGTAGGATCGTGGAAGCAGTGCAGCACAGCTGTTGGCATGCGTCAGCAAGCGTTGCTGAAGCTGATCTGCCTTGGGGATAAGCAGCACACAGGGGAGGAAATTTGGAGGGGAATAAAGGAACAGATGGATTTGTGGCTGGCACCGCTGGACCTGAAACCGGGCATGGTTGTGTGTGATAATGGGAGTAATCTCATTCGCGCTTTAAGGTTGGCTAAGCTGACACACATCCCTTGCCTGGCGCACGTGATGAACCTAGTAGTTCAGCGGTTCCTGAGGACATACCCAGGCGTGGCCGATCTTCTGTTGAAGGTGCGACGAGTGGCCAAACATTGTAGAAATTCCAGTACTGCTTCGGGGGCACTCGCCAAGATGCAGGAGCGCTTCAATCTCCCCCACCATCGCTTGCTGTGTGATGTCCCTACGCGCTGGAATTCTACGCTGCACATGCTAGCCCGCTTTTGCGAGCAGAAGAGTGCAGTGGTCCAGTACATGACGGCGCAGTACCGAGGCGCATCCGGACAGCTGCCAAGCTTCTGTGGATCCGATTGGGCCAACATGTTGGACCTCTGCCAAGTCCTCCAAAATTTTGAGCAATCCACGTTGCTTGTGAGCAGTGACAACTCTTCAGTCAGCATTACCATACCACTGCTGTGTTTACTGAAGAAGTCAATGTTGAAAATCTAGGAAACAGCTGTCATGATGCAACTGGGGGAATCTGAAGGAGAAAACGATCAGCGTGATGATACCAACATCAGGCCATCTGCTTTAGGAAACACTGGCCCCAGCAGCTATGATGAAGAAGAGGAGGAGAAACAGCTGGAGTTGGAGCAGGAATTTCATGCCACCACTGACGAGGGCCAGAGCGGTGCACGTTGGACTTCCACAATTCAGCGCGAATGGTCAGCAGAAGCAGACCAGGAAGGTGACGACTATGATGCATCACAACTATCACAACGCTCACAAGAGGATGATGAGGATTCTGGCAGGACTCTGGCACACATGGCTCAATTCATGCTAGACTGCATTGAACGCGACCCACGCATTGTGCGCATTCTGGACAACACCAATTACTGGGTTTATACCCTTCTGGATACACGGTACAAACACAATGTTCCAAAACTGCTTGAAGAAAGAGTCAGACAGGTCAAAATGGAAGAATACCAGCAGGCCCTTGTGGAGACTTTAGAGAGGAGATTGACATCCTCCCCCTCCTCTAGCCAGTTGTACACCGACAGACTGACTTCCGCAAACCCAGGACGACCAGGAGGGCAGCAAACAACACAAGCCGCAGCTAGTGCCCAAAAGGGAATGGTATCGGCAGTGTCCTTGGAGTGGGAAAATTTTCTGACACCCATGCAGCAGCCCACAGAACAGCAAGCGTGCAGATCCACCTCCAACACCGATCGCCTGGAGAAGATGGTCAAGGACTACATGTCAGATGGCGTAGCTGTGTTGAACAATCCATCTGCACCCTTCAACTATTGGGTATCGAAGCTAGACACCTGGCACGAACTGGCAATGTACGCAATAGAGGTGCTGGCTTGCCCGGCAGCCAGCGTTATGTCGGAACGCTGTTTCAGTGCTGTCGGAGGCATAGTCACAGATCGGCGTATCCGCCTCTCCACAGAAAATGCAGACCGTTTGACTCAAATTAAAATGAATCAATCCTGGATTGGAAACGACTACGCAACACTCCCGAACCCCAACCCCAGTAACATGAACAATGAACATCTGTGATGGGTTAGCGTTTCCGGTCCCTGTTTATTGAACCTCTCATCTGTATTACATTTATGACTGCATGGCGACAAAATGCATTGCTATCCGCACGCTTCTTGTCCTCATGCAAGGCCTGGGTTGCGCCTGAAAGCGTGGCCTTCTCCTCCTGTTCCATCACGTGTGCTGCTGCTGGGTTAGCGTTACCGGTCCCTTTTCCTGGAACCTCTTATCTGTATTACATTTATGACTGCATGGCGACAAAAAGCATGTTACCTGTGCAAAGAAAAATGACATTTTCCGCATTTAAAAGACATTTTTTCCTTTGAAACTTTACAATCAATTTTCTCAAAAACTATAAGCTCTTTTTCAAATATTTTTTTTCCTCTTGTACCCACTCCCAAGGTGCACATACCCTGCAAATTTGGGGTATGTAGCATGTAAGGAAGCTTTACAAAGCACGAAAGTTCGGGTCCCCATTGACTTCCATTATGTTCGGAGTTCGGCGCGAACACCCGAACATCGCGGCCATGTTCGGCGAACGTTCGCGAACCCGAACATCCAGGTGTTCGCCCAACACTAGCCGGAGGCATGGCTTGAAGGTCCTATACAGGAAGCTCTCCGGCGCCGGCTCTTCACGGACACGCATGTGAGCAAGCGCCCGAGTGGCGTGAAACGGCTGTAGTGCCGTCCAATCTTCCCCTGGTCACCCCTCCCTCCTTCACCGCAACAACTTCCAGCATACAGGTTTGACGATTCTTTCTGTACATGTCAATACTGTTTACTTTTGGCTGAGGAATGGAATACATTTTTGGAACTATTCAAGAGACAGGAGCACGGTATCCTCCTTTTACATGTGCTAAATTTGTTGTGGTGCTCTGCACTAATGTTACTTGTTGCACATCTCGAAGTTCTTCCTGCAAGCCTCACAGAAGTTGTTTACTTATTGTCAAGGTGAAGATTTACTGCATGTGATGCAAGCGCCCTCTGAGTAAGGCCATTAACCCTCAGGTTCAAGCATTTGAGTGCCAGACCATAAGTCCTTCTGCTATAGTATAGCTAGTATAGTTGCCCCAGCCAGTATAGTTGCCCCCAGTATAGCTAGTATAGTTTAGTTGCCCCCAGTATAGCTAATATAGTTGCCCCCAGTAAGTATAGTTGTCCCCAGTATAGCTAGTATAGTTGCCCCCAGTAAGCTAGTATAGTTGCCCCCAGTAAGCTAGTATAGTTGCCCCCAGTAAGCTAGTATAGTTGCCCCCAGTGTAGGTGCCCCAAGAGGGGGAAGCAGGGCTAGAAGGAGGGGCTGTGGAGGCAGCGGTGGGGAGGAGGGACATATCCCTCCCTCACCTGGGACCCCTTCTTCTGCCTCTCTCTCCCCCTCCAGAATACGGCGACAAGTGCGGGGTGGCCGGAGGCGTACAGAGAATTACTCACCTAATCTCCGCGATCCAAGCGTCATGACATTACAGGTCTCCGCCTCCGCTAATCAGGAAGCACAGTGGGCGGCATTGAAGACGGAGACCTGTGACGTCATGACGCTGCGCTCCACGCTTGGAACGCAGAAATCAGGTGAGTAATTGTCCATACGCCTCCGGCCGCCCCGCACTTGTCGCCACTATTCTGGAGGGGGAGAGAGAGGCAGAAGGAGGGGTCCCATGTGAGGGAGGGGGGGATATGTCCCTCCTCCCCACCGCTGCCTCCACAGCCCCTCCTTCCAGCCCCGCTTCCCCCTCCTGCTGTGCTGCTGTGGGGGGTCGTGGCGACACCCCCCTGGGTGTCTGACACCCAGTGCGCCACGCCCCCCTGCGCCCTACAGTAGGGACGCCACTGGTGCCTAGCACCCAAATAACCATGCTGTGTTTTTTTTTCTTTCTCTGTCTAAAAGAGTTAAATATCAGGTATGTAAGTGGCTGACTCAGTCCTGACTCAGACTGGAAGTGACTACAGTGTGACCCTCACTCATAAGAAATTACAACTATAAAACATTTTCTTAGCAGAAAATGACTTCTAAGAGCAGGAAAGAGATAAAAAGGGGAATTTCTTATCAGTGAGGGTCAAACTGTAGTCACTTCCTGTCTGAGTCAGGACTGAGTCAGCCACTTACATACCTGATATTTAACTCTTTCAGACAGAGAAAGAAAAAAAGGAACACAGTATAGTTATTTGTGTGCTGGGCACTGTACATACACATGTCTATCTCATCATGTCACATGTCACTTTGGGTAGCCTTTAAGGAATTACAGATTATGCTAGTGCCTACAAGGATTCAAATGCTTTGAATCTCACTAATGTTGCCCAGGCCTAACCTTTTAGATTTCTTCACTATTTTCTGATATGGCCCATGTGAGGCTTACAGCCCTATGTCAACTAATAGTGGGAACTGTTTCAAACATTCCAGTTTTCTTGGTCTCTTGTTTTCTGCTATTCTTCAGCCTAAAAAGTCGGTCCCATTGTATTGAGCCCTTTTATTTAGTGTAAGCCTGGATTGTGCCACATACCTAGATGTAGCAGGATAGGTTGTGAATATGACATAGCAATAAATAACAGGGCAACATAGTTGCCTCCAACTCTGCATATACTAATACCTCTTGTAGTGTGAACAAGCTCTAAATCATATTTACCAATGTGGAAGAAGGAAATAGAAATGTATATTATAGAGTGGAACAGAGTAACAGAAGAGCACATAACACTGAGCATCCACATCAACAAAATACACAGTGAGCTTTCATCCTTAGGCGGTGTTTATCCTAAAAGACCATAAAGTCACTTAGGATAAACACCGCCTAAGCATGAAAGCTGTTTCCTGCATAAATTCCAACACATTCCTGCAGAGATGTACAAATTCAGAGCCTACAGGAAGCCATACTAGACACCAAGACTCTAAAGGTGTGTACACACGCACAACAAAAGGAAACGACGGGTCCGCCGGACCCTCCCGCTGGGCGGTCTTTATCAGCGGATCGTTCAGAAACAGCCTTATCAGTCTGCCGACAGCGCGTACACACGTGCATACTGTCGGCTAAAGACCGCCCAGCGGGAGGGTCCGGCGGACCCATCATTTCCTTTTGTAGTGCATGTGTACGCACCTTTAGATATGCCATTAAAGGAAACCTGAAGCGAAAAGCATACAGAGGCTGCCATGTTTACTTTTTAAACAAAACCAGCCCCCTGGCAGTCCTGTTAATCTCTTTGGCTGCAGTAGTGTCTGATCCACACACCTGAAACAAGCACGCAGCTAATCTGGTCAGACTTGGGTCAGAGCACCTGATACACATCCATGTTCAGAGTCTGGGGCATAAAGAAGTAGAGGTGGCCATTTACAGACCTTTGTAACTTTGAAAGGGTCACTTGGAATTGAATCTTGGTGCAAATGAACTGGAAATGAATGGAAGAAAAAACTATTTGAAAAAAGAAACGTGTATCAGATTCATGTTTTCATCAATTTATTGTATCAGGCATGTATTTTTACAACAAACACTGAAAACTCCTTTTTATAACCAGCGCAGAGGGTAACACCCAGACAAGTGATTGAAATAAACAACACACTAACTTAGAAGCTCCAGGTTGCCCACAGCTGGTGGGAATAATCCCTGTGTCTAGATATAGACGTGTATAGATGGTTAGTGTTTGCCTGGTTTATTAAAATTCCTGGTCAGGGTGTCACCTTCAGGTAATAAGCATGAATGGGATTATGCGGTATTTATCTTGGTTCTCCAACCAGTTTGTAAGTATATCTATGGCTAAAACATATATTAGCAAACTCATGCACTAATTCCTGTATTTTGTAATGACCGGAAGTTTTTGTTTGTGAAGTGGAATTTTTGTTTGCGCTTGTCTGGTTTATTCTGTTTGTTTAGAAGACATAATTACAAACCTGAAAAAAAATGAAGAATGAGTCGCATTCGAGAAATGAAACTGTCTGCTACAGCGTGATTGGATGACTTCTAACATGGGAATCAAACTGGATGAACAACAAAAGTATGCGGATATCACAAACACCATTATGAAAACATTATGAAAAACAAATGACTTTTGCAACTCTAAGACAAGAATAATTTAATCATGAGAATGAGCTATGGTGTTACTCAGGGTTTCTCAATCAAGGTTCCCGTATGTATTATTCTGCCACACAGTCAGTTGGGCGCAGGGTGACCTCACTGACAGCTCATCCTTCTTCTGCTGGAATTTCAAGTGGCATTAGATACTATTTCTCCTCTCAGCCATAGCAACTCTTAGGGCTCAAACCCACTAGATCGATTTTCTGAGGGTTTAGGGAGCGATTCAAACCACTAGCGATCTCCCTAATCGCTCCGCTGATGTTAATGGATGGGCCAAATTCCACTGGAGCGATTGCGATTACCAAATCGCAAAACGCAGGACATGCAGCATTTTTCACGTTTAGCATTAGGGATTAGCGCTAGTGTTTCTGCAATGTAAAATATATAAACGCTGGTGTTTTGAGGTTACTGCACACTGTAACAAAATTAAAATTAATTGAAAGGACCAATCAGAATTAAAACGCTAATCGCTAATCGGTACACAACGGCTGGCATATTGATTGCACTTTTTAAAATTGCTCCTGAAAACGCTCATGAAATCGCTTGCAAACCGCTCATACAAAACTCTAGCGATTGCGATTAGCGATAGCGTTTTGTAGTGGGTTCCAGGCCTAAGGGATAAATAATTTAGGGTACAGCAACCCGCCGGGACCCAAATTACACTTTTAAAGCTGCTGCACTGCTATAGACGTAGTAACATTATGACGGCCCCCAGATCAAATGCAGCGCAGCAGCAAGCGCATACCAAAATTACCTGCTTTACTGGAACCCTAGGGTTTCCTTGAGGTCTTTGCCAGGTTTGCCTGGCATTTTCCGCTCCCATGACATTGGCTGGCTGAGAAAGTTTCAAAAGTCCCTGTTTGGCTCCTCAGTGTCCATAGTGTGAATGCTATAATAAGAAGTACCGTATAAGGAAGCAGTGTATAAGGAAGCACTCAATTGTTGGTCAGAATATTAAGGAACACATACATAAAAAGGAGGCAATATGGCCAGTGGCATCATAATAAGGGGTAGTTTAGTAAAGAGTACTGTTATCATGGGAGCACTGTAATTGTGGGGTCTTTAGCAAAATAAAACCTTGACATACACTGCTATAATTGGAAACACTAAGGAAGAAACATGGACGGGGCTATACAGCAATGCAGTTACAGTGAACAACCACACCAACTTTTAAAGAACATGCATCCTGCAAAATAACTCCCCGGTTCACTCACTAATGTGGGGGTTCCTTGAGACCCAAAAATGATTTGAAGGTTTCCCAGGGAAAAAAAAGTTGAGTAAGATGGTGTTACATAGTTACAATTTTGGGTTGAAAAAGGCATGTCCATCGAGTTTAACCAGAAAATAAGTACGACACTAGCCTGCTCCCTCACATATTATTATTCATTGTATTTATAAAGCGCCAACATATTACGCAGTGCTGGACAATAAATATATACAATGATATAAGGATGACATACATAGGGTTATACACATAGAACAAAGTTATACATGCAAATTGTACAAAATACATGATCATGCAATATGGGCTGGTTAGGTAGGCCCAGTAATACAAGTACAGGCTGTCATAGGACAGAAGCACATGATCCTCTAGATTACACTAGGGAGTGGAGGACCCTGCCAGATGCTTACAATCTAAAGGGAGGGGTGGAAACACTAGGTGGGGCTGTTAAATATTCCTTAGAGAGTTACTGTGTGGTAGGAGGTGGGTAGGCCATCATAAAGAGGTAGGTTTTGAGGGCTTGCTTGAATGTGTTGAAAGAGGGAGCAAGTCTGATGGGTGGTGGAAGGGCATTCCAGAGGGTGGGGGCAGCTCTTGAGAAATCCTGCAGGCGGGCATGGGAGTGTGAAATGCGTGGGGTGGTGAGGCGAAGGTCGTTGGAGGAACGGAGGGGGCGACCTGGTGTATACCTGTGAACAAGCTCCGAGATGTAGGTAGGGCAGGTTTTGTGCACAGATTTATACGCCAGGCATAGAATCTTGAACCTTATCCTGAAACGGATAGGGAGCCAGTGCAGGGATTCACAAAGGGGAGATGTGGATGCAGAGCGGTGCGAAGAATGGATGAGTCTTGCAGCCGCGTTCATCACTGATTGAAGGGGGGCAGTGCGTTTCAGGGGGAGGCCAGAAAGGAGGGAGTTACAGTAATCAAGGAGGGAGATGATGAGGGCATGGATGAGCAGTTTGGTCGTGTCCGGGGTTAAGAAGGAGCGGATCTTGGAGATGTTACGGAGGTGGAAATTGCAGGCTCTGGTGATGTTTTGAATGTGTGGGATGAAGGAGAGGTCAGAGTCCAAGGTGACACCTAGACAGCGGGCCTGGGAGGTAGGGAGAATGGTTGTGTTGTCGATTGTGAGGTGAAAATCTGGGAGGGGTGCAGCAGCATGGGGTGGAAAGATCAGGAGCTCAGTTTTGTCTAGGTTAAGCTTTAGGAACCTAGCTGACATCCAGGAGGAAATTGCTGAGATCCATAGAAAGGCAAAAAAAAAAACTTACAAGGCTTGGACTTATTGACTGTAAAATGAAACAAAAAAGAAAATATGGAGCCCTCCCGGATCCAGATGGCAATCAGATAAAATCCCTGGATCAACACAGCCAGGAATTATCTAGCAGGTATTATTGCCTTGGGTATTGGCATCTAAGCCCTCATTAAAGGGAACCCAAAGCGAGGCGTCCATATTTATTTCCTTTTAAACAATACCAGTTGCCTGGCTATCCTGCTGATCTCTTTGGCTGCAATAGTGTCTGAATCACACATTTGAAACAAGCATGCCGCTAATCCAGTCAGACTTCAGTCAGAGCACCTGATCCGCATGCTTGTTCAGGGTCTATGGCTGAAAGTATTATATGCAGAGGATCAGCAGGACAAGCAGGCAATATGCATTGTTTAAAAGTAAATCAATATGGCAGCCTCTATATCCTCTCGCTTTAGGTTCCCTTTAAATGCAGATGCAGAATTTGCCATAACTATTTACCGTAGTAATACATTCCACATTTGAATCACTCTTACTGTAAAGAAATCTTTGTGTATGAAGGCTGGAGACCATATAGTAGTGATGGTCAAATGTATGCAGCTTGAAATTGAACCAATCAAATTTTACCTCAGCAGGATTTGATTGGTTCATTTTCAAATAGTGTAATTTTGCATAAAAATTTGCATAAATTTGCATCAACTCAAAGTTATTTGCATATACTTGACCATCACTACCATATAGTATGTGTTCCAGTCCAGATAACCGGGATGGGTTTTTAAAATTAGTCTGTTTAGGTGGCAAATGAATGGAACCCTCTCCAGGATCATATTGGTAAATTGTGAGGAATACCAACAGAACAGATCTTTATTGACAGAATAAGTTATATTATATATTCTAAATACATTAGACACAATAATATACTGTATATGACACTGAATACATTTCAAGACGTTTATGCTGAGAATTGTTATTGTGTGGTTACTCGTATTATATAGTTTTCATTAGGTTTTAAAAGTTTTAAGCATTATTTAGAGGGTCAAAAGTGTAGCTTTGTACTGAAAGTGCCACCTTGCAGGAAAAAAATTTTTGTAGAGCTCAACTTCAAAGGATGAACCTTCAGGCTAGAGGTGTGCAAGTCCTCTGCTATGAGGATGTAACAGTACGGCTTCAAAGATGTCACATCAACTCTTGAAAGATGCAAGCAGCCAACTTCAAACATGGAGGGATGCAGCTGCGCAGCTGTATGGTGCAGTATGAGTGTGATTAGATGCAATCTTTCCTTTTTAAAGGAGTTATCGAGAATGCCCTACTCAGAATGAAACTTCTCATGATTACCTGACCCACTTTTTGCTTAATACTGATTCTTTCTGTGCGAACTGTTGTAGTGCACAAGGGCAAAAGTGAAATGTCATAAAAAGGTATTCTATCAGCTCCCCACAAGTAGGTAAGTCAAATGGAATGTTTCCCTGGGATCCAGGCCTTACCTAATATTATAAAATGAGTACTGATGACGGCTCAAACAGCTTACTTTGCAACTCCTTGTGATTTCAGCAAAGAGGGAGCGGTTGTGGTGACCTAGCGTGTTTCTCCTGGTGATATGTGCCATATCACCATATATATGATATATATATATATATATATATATATATATATATATATATATATATATATATATATATATATATATATATATATATACACACACACAGATATGTACCAGGTGTGTGACTATGGAGTCGATTCACAAAACCTATATTATAACTTATTACTCCTTATCTGTTTATGGTATTATTTATCTCACCTTATCTATCTCAACTCATACTTTATTTCTCCTTATCTGCCTTAAAGTTAACCTGAATTGAGAGGGATGTGGAGGCTGCCATATTTGTTTTCTTCCAAACAATACTAGTTGCCTACTGATCATTTGCCTCTAATACTTTTAGGCTACTTTCATACCAAGACGTTTCGTTTTAGGGGACGTTATGTTCGCATAACGTGCCCCTAATGCAACGCCTGGTGGTGTTGAAGCAGGACGCCAGAGTGAGCCGCGTTATGCAGCTCTTTGTGTGCTCCGTGTATCTCTGTGTGTCTCTGTGGCGCTGATTGGCTGGCGGGACCACGTGATGCAGAGTGTTCCACTCACGTGGTCCCGCCAGCCAATCAGCGCACAAAGCGGCCGCTCCAGGAAGAAAACACTGCACGTCAGCAGCGCAGTGAATATTAATTAGCCATGTGGGTAATTACTGCGCATGGGCAACCAGTCTAGAATGCACAGTATGCTGCACTTTCTCAGAACGTGCAGCGTTACAGTGTAACGCAACGTGGGCACTGGGAACAGCCCATTTAGTTTTCATTGCTGTGAGTTGTAACGTCTTACTGTAAAAGCAGCCTTAGCCCTAGACCCTGAACAAGCATGCAAATAAGAGATGTTTCTGCCAAAAATCTGACATGATTAGCTGCATGTTTGTTTCAGGTGTGTTATTCAGACAGTAATGATGACAGAATGATTAGCGGGACTGCCAGGCAACTGGTATTGTTTAAAAGGAAAGAAATATGGCAGCCTCCATATATCTATAGCTTAAGGTTCCTTTTAGCTCATGGTTTATCTCTCCTATCTGCCTATCTTCTGAATGATAACTTATCTGTTTAACTCGTGAGTCATCTCTCCTTACAGCAAAGATGAAAAACAAGTAAGGTGAGATAGCACATGAGGTAAGTGTAAAGTCACGAACCTTAGGGTTCCTGACTTTGCATACATAGTTCATATGTTACAGATGACATCATCTTTTCACAATGCTTTCGTGAGGTAAATTTTTTTCTAAGGAAATGTCTACTTATAAAAGTTTTATTTTCTACTTATGAAAGTCATGTACAGTATAGCCAAAATAATTAGTGAGCATAATACTGTGTGTAACATAAAGCATTTCTATACAAGCAGACTTGGAATGTAGGCAGTAGGTTCATGAAACTCATTGTACGCAATCATCATCTTTTCTTAAAATATCAAGAATACTTTGTAACAATCAAAAGCTATGGGGAAGAATTTTAATGAGCCTAATTTCTTCTAATAAGCAGATCATTCCCCCATCACATCAGAGATTCACAGCAGACATTTCCAGTCACAGTGCTCCTGTTTGTGTTCAGGTTGCTGTCAGCCTTTCTCAAACATTTAAGTTTGGAAATATAGTAGAAAATGCCTGAAATTTTACAGGAAGAATTCAGCAAACAAACTGATTATGTCCTGCAGGAATTATTAAGCAGCAAGTTGTGCCAAATAGGGCCATGAATTCCAATGTGGGGAGACACTTGTCTCTCAACATGGACACCAGCAGCCATGTGTGTTTGTACTTCTGTGATCACATGGCATATATTCCCAATCAGGTCCTTCAAATAATACCAGCCATGTGACAGGGACGGAATGTACTGCCTGGAGGTCTAACTAACTAGGTTATTAGTCGTATGTGGCATATACAGGAAAGACCCTTCTGGGGATGTGGGGCAGTGTTTCTCAACTCAGGGTGTGTGAGGCAGGCACTAGAGCTGCAGCTCCTGCACTGTATAGGCATATTGTAAATCACAGCTTCTGATCATCGCGTCGTGCTCAGGGGCTTATTATTTAGACCATATCATACTAGTTTGTGTGAGGCACAGAGGAGGACATACTGTTCCACCTAGGGATGGACATTAGCAGCATAATGGTAACTCCAGTGGTATGGACACCGTCAGACAACCACATGATACAGTTTCCTATTAATTGATTATTCTATCTAGCAGCATCCTAAGGAAACAAATCAGATACTGTTCTGTGAATAAATTAACTCCGGAGAGGATAATTGCCAAACACGGATTTTACAAATCTGCTCCATAGTCCAATGGACTCCAATATCCTAGTAACCAAATACAACAATTTGATATATGAAACATTTGACAATATCACCCCATGGCACATCAAATCAACAACCAAAAAACAGAAAACTAATTGTTTTGACAAAACCAACATGGATTTAAAAAATAAAGCACGCAGACTAGAAAGACAGTGGTGAAAATCAGGGTCTGAGGAGCACAAATCTAGCCTAGTCCGTCAGCTCAATCAATACCAAGAAGCAATAACCAAGAAAAAGACATCATCTCCCGCAAAATATCTACAGCCAAGAACAGAGCAGCTCAACTCTTTCACACTGTGGAAACACTACAATCCATCATGCCTTAAGCCCCCAACCCTATTCTCCAAGAAATGATGTGAAGAATTCTCTGCCTTCTTCACTAACAAAGTGTCTGTGTCTGCCATCCATGCTAGCATTATACCAACAACACCAATTGGCCCAAGAACTTTGCATGTGACTATTGCATACAATCATTGAAAGTCTTTGACACTGTGAGTGAGGAAAATATTGGTGTTCTCATTAAAAGTCTCCGCCCTACTACCTGTGACCTGGATCCCAGCCCAACTGGTCCCTTAATGCAGTGCCCAGAGCTTATCAGACCAGCACAAACTAACTCAGCGCTCCTTGCAAAGTGGGCTATACCCAGAGGAACTAAAGAAAGCAATCATAAAACCCCCTTTGAAGAAACTATCACTGGATCCTGATTATGTGACAAACTGCAGCCCTGTGGTGAACTTACCATTCCTGTAAAAAGTTAACAAGAAGGCTGTCGTGAACTAGCTAGAAGCCAGGCTTACATATAACAACATATTTGATACCGTTCAGTCACGATTCAGGAAACAGCACTGAAACGGCACTAGTCCGAGTAATGCATTATCTACTTACAGCAAGAGACAAGGGAGAATGCTCAATTCCGATTCTTGTTGACTTTTATGCAGCTTTTGATAACGTGGATCATGAAATATCAATCCAGCAATTGAAGAAATACTGTGGCCTAAGGGGTGCTGTTGTCAGCGAGTTTCAGTCCTTCCTATCTGGCAGGACACAGCAAGTGTGCCACAGCAAGTGAGACTGATGACGGAGCAGCAGCGCGCGCGATCTCCTGCAAAACACGCCCCCAGCACTTGATGCCAATCGTAAAGAGGTTATTATTATAATTATTTATTGTATTTATAAAGCGCCAAAATATTATGCAGCGCTACACAATAGATAAATGGGTAACATACAAGGTAGGAAAACTCACAACAAAACAAGATTGTGCAAATGATTTGATAACAGTACAGTGCCATGGGTCAAAGCAGAGACTGTTCTAGTCCACAAGAAGGGTGATTGACAGTAAGATTGCATAGTCAAGCTGGAAACAATAGGGAGGAGGGCCCTGCCAGAGGCTTACAATCTAAAGGGTGGGGGTGGAGACAATAGGTGCAACTGTTGAGAGGGTGTCTAATGCTGGGAATACACGGTTCGTTTTGTAGGCGTGCATCAAAAAAGGGCGTCGGAAAAAAAGGGCGCATGGTGTAAACGATAAGCAGTATTATCGTTTATAAAAAATATTGTGTAGAATTTCGTTTACAAATAGTGTTTTAAGAATTTATAAATCATTAAATAATGTGTATGAAATCGGCAATTCTTAAAACGTTAATCTTCCCTGTTTCTAAACTGAAACTTATAATTACGTTTGTTAAAAAAACAGTAATATTTCTTTAAACATTATAATTATATATTGTTATGAATAATCTTGATTTATCGTTTATTATTATAATAAAATGTGAAAATATTGTTTATAACAATGATATTAATATAAGTACATTCATAATAACTGTTGATTAGTATTATTAAAATTGTACTAAAACTATACCTAACCCTACTCTCACACAGAGCCCTCCCTGTACCTATCCCTAACCCTTAGACCCCCCTGGTGGTGCCAAAACCTAAGATCCCCCTGGTGGGGCCTAAACCTAAGACCCCCCTGGTGGTGCCTAAAACTAACGACCCCAAAGCCCTCCCTGTACCTATCCCTAACCCCTAGACCCCCTGGTGGTGCCTAAACTTAAGACCCCCCTGGTGGGGCCTAAACCTAAGACCCCCCCCTGGTGGTGCCTAAACCTAAGACCCCCCCTGGTGGTGCCTAAACCTAAGACCCCCCTGGTGGTGCCTAAACCTAAGACCCCCCTGGGGGTGCCTTAACCTAAGACCCCCCCTGGTGGTGCCTAAACCTAAGACCCCCCTGGTGGTGCCTAAACCTAAGACCCTCCCTGGTGGTGCCTAAACCTAAGACCCCCCCTGGTGGTGCCTAAACCTAAGACCCCCCTGGTGGTGCCTAAACCTAAGACCCCCCCTGGTGGTGCCTAAACCTAAGACCCCCCTGGGGGTGCCTAAACCTAAGACCCCCCTGGTGGTGCCTAAACCTAAGACCCCCCTGGTGGTGCCTAAACCTAAGACCCCCTATGGATAATAATGTTTTACAAACATGAATAAATAAAAAATTTAAATAAAAAAATTTAAATAATTTTTTTGGGTGGATAATAAAATGTTTTAGAAATGTTTTACAAATAGTGATTGTAAAAAATATATTGCAATTTATGTTACGAACTGATCGCTTTATTTTGTGAATAATAATGTTTTACAAACAGTGAGGGTTAAAATGTTAAATAATGTTTTAATTAAACAGGATAAATATGTTTAGTATTTTTATAAACGTTATTCGTCACGGGCTCATTTTGTAAAGTTAAATCATCACAAGCACAGTTATAAAACATTAAAAATCTCCGGGCGCCGTTTGTAAAACGTTAATAATCTCCGGCGCCTTTTTTTCCCTGTTCGGCGCCCATTAAACGATATTTATAATGGGAGTAAATGGGGCGCCCTTTTTGTCCACTTGTCTCATGCGCCCAAATCTCCTGCTTCCGTTTTGTAGCTGATTAGATTGTTCGATAGATAATTTCCGAAATGTCCGATCTCACTTTCGATTGTGTTGCCGCTCAATTTCTGATAGGAGTGAATGGAAAAAGATAAGAAAAACGAGAGGAATATAAGAATCGAGAGCTGAATCGAAAGCTGAAATAGAGCGGCAAAAACGATTGAGAGCAAAAACGCATGGCAGAAACTAACCGTGTATTCCCAGCACAACAAAATTTATTATGGTGCTGGTGTAGGGGGGTATGCGAGCATGAAAAGGTGAGTCTTGAGAGCTTGTTTGAAGGTACTAAAGGTGGGGGCGAGTATGATGGCTAGTGGGAGCGAGTTCCAGAAAGTGGGGGCAGCCCTAGTGAAGTCCTGCAATCGTGCATGGGACTGAGATATGCATGGTGCGACAAGGTGCAGGTCATTGGAGGATCGGAGGGGGCGGGCTGGTATGTGCCTGTGGACCAGATCAGAGATGTAGGTCAGGCAGGTCTTGTGCACTGATTTGTAGGCCAAGCACAGGATTTTGAAATTGATCCTAAAGCTGATGGGGAGCCAGTGTAGGGCTTTACAGAGCGGAGTTGTAGAGG
Source organism: Hyperolius riggenbachi (assembly GCF_040937935.1). Classification (NCBI taxonomy): domain Eukaryota; kingdom Metazoa; phylum Chordata; class Amphibia; order Anura; family Hyperoliidae; genus Hyperolius; species Hyperolius riggenbachi. Next base: position 546,460,958 of record NC_090646.1, read on the forward strand.
TGCTGCGATGAGAAGAATGTATCAGTCTGGCTGCCACATTCATTACCAATTGAAGTGGGGTACTACGGTTAGAGGGGAGGCCAGACAAAAGAGAATTGCAGTAGTCTAGGCGGGAGATGACAAGGGCGTGGATGAGAAGTTTAGTGGTGCCAGGGGACAGGTAGTATTGGATCTTGGAGATGTTGCGGAGGTGGAATTTGCTGGATCTGGCAATACCTTGGATGTGGGCTGTAAAGGAAAGTGCAGAGTCCAGGGTAACACCTAGACAGTGGGCTTGGGAGGTAGGGCGGATGGTAGTATTTTCGATAGTTATGTGTAGATCTGGTAGCGGTGCAGCTGTGCGGGGTGGGAATATCAGAAGCTCAGTCTTGTCCAAATTAAGCTTCAGGAACCTGGCGGCCATCCAGGAGGAAATGGATGTGAGGCAGGCGGAGACTTTGTCCATGGTAGAGGAGGAGAGATCTGAGGTGTGGAGGTATATCTGGGTGTCATCGGCATACAGGTGGTAAGGTTAAAGGGGCTTATATGCTTTCCTTGCATTGAAGGACATCCATAGCTGTAACTACTAGGTAATTCTCAGCAGTTCTGGCTAAACTCGAAGGGTGTATGTCTTTATTCAACCCAACTAGCTATGTAACTATGTGACGTAAGTAATACTGACACACAAAGCAAATGGAAGCAGTAGGTGGTTTGTTGAGAGAAACGACCAGATCCATAGACAGCAGAAAAAAACATGCTGGTAAGGTTATTAACGTCCTTGGCAGTATGATTATTTTTAGTGTCTAAAGCGGTACAATATTTTCACAAGCTTTCAGACCCTAAAAGCAGGAAAAATAAATCAAAACACAGCAGAAGCCCCTGCACTTACTCACCTCGCTGGGATCTAGCACTGCAATTCTTGCTCCGTCCCCTGGGTGCATCTCTATAGTGAGATCTCCGTCTGTCTGACTACAAACGGTGATCTCATCCAAGAGATCCAAAGTCTCCGAAGACCAAAAGAAAAATGGATGCCAGCATTTGGATCCCGAGGGAAGTGAGTTGAAATGCCTGCTGCACTGCAGGCTCTGCACAGACCTCCTGACGGCAAATACCTCAGACTCGGGATTACCACTCCTGGCTTCATTTTTCCATTCCATTCCTGGCTCTGGGTTAGCACCAAGGAGATTAAGAGAATGACTTTGGACTGAAGGGGGGAGTTCTTTTTTAGTAGCGGAGAATGCTTATTATACCACTATTATAGTACTGATATCAGATTGTGGTGCTGGTGTCTTTCCTTATAATATACACTATGTATTTCAAGTAACACTATTGCCCAGCAGAAATTGAAGATTTTTTTTTTTGATCAGGTGTTATTGCTGCTGTGAACATTAACGGATAACTGGAAACAAATGTGATAGCACTGACTCACCAAATGAACGGCAGACACCCCTTGAAATAGTCTGTCTGAAAATATCAACTCCTGTCTATTTTTACGCAAGTGGTTCACAAATCCAGATAAGCAGCAGCAATAACAGCAAATGAATAGCTGTCAATGGGGCTGCAATGGGAGGAAGGTGTGATTAGTTAAAGTAATTCTAAACCGGTTATTTGCCCATCTGATGCGCGCATTGTGTGATGTGCACCAATTGTGCCCTGATGGAGCTGGGGTTTGAGATACGGCCTTGGCACAAAGACTTATCCCTGCAAATGTAATATCGCACCTTATTATTGCATCTCATTTTTAATCACATACAAAGTAGGCTCCTTACAGATATTGCTGTAGATGTGTATTAATATCTGTTCTTTATAATGCTGATCTGCTCTTTATTATTATCATTATGAAAAGTTTCACCAAAAAGGAGAATGCATATATAATCATGTCTACAGTATCAGGAAGAAGGCATTAAAATGGAAAAAAATGAATAAGATTATAATAAATCAGAAAAAGAAAACTTGGCTTTGGATTCTGTTTATAAAAGGAGGAATGTAAGATTTAATCCTTGAAAGGCTTTTAATATATAGTGCTTTCTGCTATGCTTCTTCCCATTAAGAGTCATAGTTTGCTAACATTTCCTGCACTGACAAAGCAGCTAATGTTCCCTTGGTTGAGGTTTAAAGGAAAAGACCCCCTTTTCCTCACTTGCAGATCGGTCCATTGGCCTTCACCAAATTTAAAAGCAAGTTTGGAGCTTTATCAAGGTAGACGCATTGATGGAGGTGACAAAAATTTGAAACAGTGCTTCTTGCTGCTATTTTTTTGTAAGTCTGTTAAATACTGAAGGTTAAAAAGTTTAAAGAATGACAGGATTGGTGGAGGTAGTGTTAAAGATAGTCTGAAGCAAGAATAAATCTCGCTTCAGACCTCATAGATAGCAGGGGCATGTGTGCCCCTGCTAAACCGCCGCTATCGCGACGCTAAACGGGGGTTCCTTCACCCCCAAATCCCCCTCCGTGCAGCGCATCCCCTCTTCCTGGTTGGGGCAGGGCTAACCGCCGCAGCCCTGCCCCACGCGCGTCTGTCAGCGCGTATCTCCGCCTCTCCCCCGCCCCTCTCAGTCTTCCTTCACTGAGAGGGGCGGGGGGGAGAGGCGGCAATGCGCCGCTGATAAACGCGACTGGAGGCAGGGCTGCAGCCGTTAGCCCTGCCTCCAGGAACGACCAATTCTACGACCAAGGTTTGCGGGGGTGGGTTTGGGGGTGAAGGGACCCCCATTTAGCGGCGCGATAGCGGCGGTTTAGCAGGGGCACACATGCCCCTGCTAACTATGAGCTCTGAAGCGAGATTTATTCTCGCTTCAGAGTCTCTTTAAAGCGGTATAAAACCCTGACATAATATTCAATAAAAACATGTTTTCCTACTTTTTATATGCCATACGGTTATCATATGTTCTTTTGTGCATAAATATTATTATTCATTTAGAAATTACAAGTTCCCAAAGTACACTTTTCTTTGCTCTGAGAGCTGACTTTGCATTTTATTCATAACTGGTTTATTCATCTTGTAATGTAAGCAGAAATGCTTTCTGAGTGTCTGACTGTGTTCAGGAGAGTCTGCAGTGTCAGAGAAGTGTTTACTTAATTGTATCAAGTAAGGAATGTAAACACAAGATAACATTATCTTCAGTTCGGATGCGTCCAGCTTTCCCGGCAGGGAGCTTGCTGTGTTTAACTAGTTGAATGCTGTTCTAGTAAAAAAATGGTAGTAGTATATAATGCTAAGAAATGCAGGGCTTCATTCCGCTTTAAGCCTGGTACACAAATAAAATTTTGATTGGTCAACCACTGGCAAATTTTACCATTTCCATGTCGTAAAAAAGCTTACCTGCACAATCTGTTCATAGTATTAAAAATTTGTTGGCCAGTGACTGGCCAATCCAGATTTGATGTGTGTACTAGGCATATGCTTGCGATAATCAGAAAAAACTTTATTCTTCCAGTTTTGACAAATGTCACAACTGGAGTTGCTTTTGGTACATGTATGAATTGGCAGTAGTGCAATTTAAAGAGGAACTCCAGTGAAAATAATATAATAAAAAAAAGTGCATCATTTTTACAATAATTATGTATAAATGATTTAGTCAGTGTTTGCTCATTGTAAAATCTTTCCTCTCCCAGATTCACATTGTGACATGTATTGCATGGTGACATTGTTACTGTGGGCAGGTTATGTAGCTGTTTCTAGCTGTTCTGGCTGTTACAGACAGCTGTAAACAGCCATTTCCTGTCTGTGAACATTGTTACATTGTGGCAGTTTGCCCAGAGTACCGCGGTACCCAGAGCTTCTTGTGGGAGGGGTTTCACCACAATATCAGTCATACAGCGCCCCCTGATGGTCTGTTTGTGAAATGCAATAGATTTGTCATGTAAAAGGGGATATCAGCTACTGATTGGGATAAAGTTAAATTCTTGGTCGGAGTTTCTCTTTAAGAGACAAAAAATAACATACATAGGATTCAATGGGGCATAGGACTGGTGATGCAAGGACGTGGAAGGCTAGGGAACTTGGTTGGGGGTTGATTGAGAGTTCAGGAGAAGGACAGAACGTGTCCCTGTACCTAGGAGTTCTGGTGGGGATGGATCTGTAGTGACGGTCTGATGGGAAAAGGTTGAAGTAGTTACCAAGATGGGAGCAGTCAGTCGATAACCTGTTGGCCATGCTTCTTAGGCCCCGTTTACACTTAATCAGTTGCTCTCAGTTCTAACTGAAAGGACAACTGATTTTCAAAATAATGCCCATGTTTTTCTATGGCACAGTTCACACTTAACGCGTTTAAACTGAAAGTTTTTTCACAATGCACTGCTATAAAGAAGAAAAAAAACGCGTACCAACTGATTAAGTGTAAACGGGGCCTAAGTCTAGAGATATAGAGGAGATCCGGTCTAGGCAGGGGGGTGTCCTGATGAGCCTTTGCAACACTAATGACTCTTTGAAGTTTGTACCTGTTGTTTATGGTGCCAGCGTACCAGATGATGCCAGGGGAGCAGAAGATTGGTTCAATGGTGGCAGAGTAGAAGCTGGTCAGTTCAGTAGCTCCTGCGGCATTCAAGCTTTTTTATGTTGTCACAGGAAGAACAGTCTTTGCTGAGCCTTCTTCTGGATTTTGATGGTGTTCTTACCCCTTCTTAGATCATCGGTAATGGTAGTGCTCAGAAACCAAACATGCAATATGGTACCTTGGTGACTTCAGTGCAAATCGCTAGGGTTAGACATAGTTATCAATTTAGGTTGGGGTTGAAAGTGTTACATTAGAGGCAGGAAATGTTACTTGGGGCAGAGAGAATCAGACGAATATTGCTTTACAATTTACCCCAATATCTTGTGCCCAGTTCAGTGCTACTGAGACACTGGGTGAACAAAAATCAACACAGATTTTATGCCCCACAGATTTATTCTACCTGCTTTCCTTATGCAAGGCAAAATAAAAGTTTGCCTTCATAAAATAAAAAGTATTTGCGATTATTCAGATTGGAGTGAGCATATTATGTCTCCCACCATGCATCACTGCTGAGTATGTAAATAATCCTTTGTTGTCCCTGTACGCTAAACACACCTCTAGAACCGCTGGAATGCAATGATGTGTCAGCTTGTTAATAATACAGAGCCACAATAATCCGATATACAGACTGTTTCGGATTGGATGATCCTCATCAGTGCATGGCATGGATTAAGGTAACATCCAGCTATGGGGCACAGAGGACTTTTACCTGACCTATATGAGATGTTTTTGATCCTCTGGCTAACATTGCTAACATTGTAGCACACTAATTTCAGCTTTAATCAGTTCATAGGATTTATGTCACAGCTGCTGAAAGCTGTATTGTGGATGACAGATAAAGCTATTTCCACTTGCTGGCCATACATAAAAAGATGTAGCTGACTGGAAGTGAATCAGATCCTCAGATGGTCCTTCCCTCAGCCCTATATGCATGCTGAGCATTCTGCCATAACTACATAAGAGACAGTAATGTAAAGTGTCAGGATAACTTTATTAACCTTTACTTTATGAGCACAGATGAACAGAGAACTGAAAAATACCTTCCAGCCTGCTGACTCTGAGCCAATACCGATGCTTTGAGATCTGCTTATACGGTCATCTAATTCACAAGCAACACTTATTCCTAACATGCGCCAGTAGTGTCATTTATAACTATTTTCAACTTATTACGAAGGACCACAGCTATATTATAGAACCCATAGGAATAGCATTTAATTTGCACAGGCAACACTTGTTAGCAAGATAAGTCAGCGGTAAAATATGATGTGTGTATGAGAGGAGGGGAGAACGTGAGGCGTAGAGAAAGCCCGCCGTGTTTACCACAGCAAGAGGATTGAAGCAGAAGACTGGTTCTTGGTAGATAAAGAAACTTCAATTAATTCAAAACGTATTTTATATTGTTTTCTGTATTCAGATCAGTAGCAATATTACGAATTAGCAGCAATGTCTGAGCTACCAGCAGCATGTTCTCAGTCCCTCAGCAGAGCAATGTTGCAGGCAAATTAACTGGGAGTGTGCCTTCAGCTGAAATCCATCACTGCTTATTCATCAGCACAGGGGCACTGGGCACAGGGGACGTATCATTCACACATATTCCTGGTTTTGTGCAATAAACTACCATCTAGCGCTCCGAAGTCCAATACCAAATAGAGGTAATATTTCATTTGTTTGACAACTCGAAAACATTGATATACAAGAGCGAATAGAAGATATATTCTCCACCAGAAGCGAAATGCAGAGGGAAGGTGATTGTTTTATGAAACAATTCTGTGTAATTGCTCTTAGAGTTAATGTTATTAAGGCGAGTTACTATGTCACTGGATTCATTACAGTATTTCTCAGCTGTTGTCCTTAGAGACCCCTAAGGGTCCTTTTTTTTTAATATGGCTGCTTAAACACAGCTGGGTTCATAAGTTGATTAGTTACTCAGTGTCTGGATGACTGTACCCGCCAATTAGCCACCTGTGTAGTTCCACAGACCATTCTCTATGCTGATTGCAGCACTTATATATAGTACACACAATTGCAAAGAAGCGGTAACAGTTATCACTTAGCATGGGGGCTAAAGGGTTAGGACTGTATCTGTACAGTACTAGGGTCCAGTATCTAGGATACAATCTGCACTAAGTCTGTAGGGCTTCCAGGGTTTATGTGGTATGTGCATTAGATTGTGAGCCCATCTATAAGTAATATGAATTGTTCATTGTACAGTGTAAAGGGTAGCATAACATCTCAGCACTATATAAATAAAGAAAACAAAAAATTCAGTTGCTAGGAAAACTCTTATTATCAAATGCCCTCCTAGTATTAGTACAGGAGTGCTATGTGACTATATTTACCTGATTGGGATACTCCGCCTCCCCGGTTTCTCCTGGCAGCCAGGTGTCACATGATCAGGAGCAGTGTTTGCAGAACAGAGTGATTGGCTTTTGGGAGGATGAGGAGATGCGAGGAAGTGGGGTCAGGCAAATATGGTAAATATAGTCACATAGCTCTGCTGCGCTAATGCTCTGCCAGGTGTGTGGAAGGAGGAGCCGGTCCCATAGCCCCTTCCCTCCCTATTGCTGGGGTCATGGCAACTATTGTTACACCCCTGCCCAGGTGGTAGATTTGTAAGGCTCTGATTCGCCATAAACAATTCCTGCTTTACCTTACACAGAAAACATAAGTGGCATGGGATCACATCCAGCAAATCAAAGTTTCCACCGATCAGACTGATCCTACTTCTAATTTTCAAAGCCTTTTTTTTATACATTTGTGGTATTCATTTAAAACAGTGCAATCCCTGTATATTCACATGAACTGTAAAATCATGCATGCACATGCACAAACATCTGTTTTTTTCAGCGGAGAAAGTCAGATATTAGACTTGAGCTAATTACCGTTAGTAAAATCAGATTTAATGATCTAAATATAAGTACCAGTATATGCAATGCAGAATGCAAATAAAAATAAGATGGAAATCCGATAAAGAGGTCACTGATGTAAATTATTCCTTTCCAGCAATAGTGTTAACTGCAGTTCTGATGTGTGCAGGTGAACATGCATGCTTAGCCATGTAAAGAGGGGGATCAGACGTGTCCTTTATGAACCTCAGTAAGTCAGGTCCAAAGTCGTGACATGTGACATGATGAGATAGACATGGGTATGTACAGTGACTAGCACACACATAACTATGCTGTGTTCATTTTTTCTTTCTCTGCCTGAAAGAGTTAAATATCAGGTATGTAAGTGGCTAACTACGTCCTGACTCAGGCAGGAAGTGACTACAGTGTGACCCTCACTGATAAGAAAGTCCAACTATAAAACTCTTCCCTAGCAGAAAATGGCGTTTGAGTGCAGGAAAGACATAAAAAGGGTCAAAAGTTCATAGATTTTAGCTCTGGCATACTTAAATGAATGTGTCATTGAGCAAAAATAATAAAACAGTTAAAACTTAAAAAGTAGATTTAAACATAACTGTGGAATATCTTTAAAAGTCATTTTAGGAGAAGGAAGATAGATACAATCGTTTATTTCATAAGTTTTTTTCGCCTTGGGTGTCCTTTAACTACCAAGTCTGGATTGATACTTTTTCCAACCCTAGGCCAACTTTTTAGCAGCTCCCCTTCCATGTGCACCCCCTTCCCTTTCATTCCTTGTGCAGCCACCTCTTCCATGTCTAACATTCATGAACAAGAAATTCCAGTACTCATATTCATATTCATGTACAGCTGCCTCTTTCAGTTATATACAGATCCCTTGGGCAGCATCTCCCTATTTCCACATGTGGCTCCTTATTTGTAACTTCTGTGTGACTATAGCAGCTTCTTCTTCCATATGCAGCAATCCCTTTTTCATGTCCAGCCTTAGCCAGCTACTACACAAGGCCCAGACTTTTGTGGCCTTTCCGGAAATCTGGCCCTGTTCACTACTACATTCCAGTTTTGGTATCATTTGTTTGCTGGCTGGAGTATGAGTGGAAAGTTACTGAGTTTCTAAAGTAGTCATGTCTTTCAAAACAGAAATGCTAATGACTTTTTTGCATGCATAACAGAAATCTGAAGTATATAGGAATATATCAAACAATGTTTATTCCCTCAGGTCTCACTGAGGAACCTTGATCCATCTCAGGAAGCAGTGGTGCTCTGTTAATGGAACATGTAAAAAGCTCCTCTGTCAGGGGCCATGTCTAATGCATTACAAACTATGCTGTCAGGCTGAATAACACTGAACTACAAAAGCTGTTCCAACATTAAGAATTCCCTTACATACTACATTTCACTGTGCTTTATTTATTCTGAAACAAAGATGCAAAGTAGTGTTTGCACAGGAAGCAATACCTGTGCAGAGGTAGCAAATGCTACAGATAACATTCCAGTCCTTGTTCATGTACTTGGCACACGACATCAAGGGAGACAAAAACATGTTGGGATAGGCATGATGTCTTTGTAACGGGGTGTCATCAGTGGCATAGCCATAGCAGATGCATGAGCTATGATGGCTGCTTGTGGGTTTCTGGTCACCAGAGGGCCCACCTGCTGTTCTCCTTCAGACACTGTATTTGTTTTTCTTTGGTAATGATCACCGCTATATGTGCACTGAATATAAGCAATGAGTGACAAACTACTGCACTTGCCTACAACCACTCCTTTTACCAAAGTTTTAGCAACTTGAAATATATAAACAAACACACAAAGCGAGAGAGAGTCTACCACTTGCACCAGGGCCCGAAGCTTTGTAGCTATACCACTCTGCCTGCTCCAGTCTAGGCTTTGAGACGAAGACAATGTGACATAGATTCTCTTGCAAGAAATATAATTTCTGATATCTATTAAGGTATTAACCAATCTACACCAGCGTCCATGCAATTCTATTGCAGCTAAGCATCATGTAGCTGGGAATCCAACATTTATTATTATTATTTAGTATTTATATAGCGCCAACATCTTATGCAGTGCTTTACAGGATACATAGTCTTGTCACCTAACTGATTCACAATCAAATCCCTACCATAGTCATATGTCCACTCCATCATAGTCTAGGGACAATTAAATTATCTGTATGTTTTTAGGATGCGGGAGTAAACAAGAGTGTTTAAGGGAATTCCACATAGATACAGAGAGAACATACAAACCACATGTAGATAGTGCCCAGCCTGGAATTTAAACCAGGAGCACAGTGCTGCAAGGTGAGTGTGCTAACCTTTATACCACCACGCTGCTCATACTGTCAATCAGTGACACAATGGAGTGATTTACAATAGTAATCTTACCTTACTTATTAACTCACAATTTAGCTCTCATTATATATCTTAACTGAAGATTCTGCTCTCCTTATTTAATTTAATTTGCAATTTATCTCACCTTATCTGCCTTAAAGGATAAGTCCAGGCTGGAAAAAAAAATAAAGATACACTTACCTGGGACTTCCTCCAGCCCCTGGCAGCTGTCCTGTGCCCTCGCCGCAGCTCCGGTGGCTCCCGGTCTCCTCCCGGGCTCGCCACGGTGGAGTGCACAAGAAGCCGACACGGAACCCAACCTGGCAAGGCCAGCTTCACCAGCAGAGGAGAACGGGAGCCACTGGAGCTGCAGAGAGGGCACAGGACGGCAGCCAGGGGCTGGAAGAAGCCCCAGGTAAGTGGATCTTTATTTTTTTTTCAAACTGGACGTATCCGTTAACTAATAACCCTGGATGGCGGAGGAGGAGGGGGTACCTGTGGGGCTGATGGACAAAGTCCGATGGTAAAAGAGTGCAGGGCGGGGCAGGATGGGGAGTGTGCAGAACAAAAGGACACATACTGTATACACATACAGCATGGAAATTATTATTAGAGATGACAGTCAGCTTACTGTCAATGTCTCTGTGCTCCTAGCCGGGCTGATCTGCTGATGCGTCAACTAGAAATAAAAATCATCACTAAATAATGAAATGGTTGACTAATAATGCTTTATATGAGATAACATTAGTATACAGTAATAAAACATGTTTGCCATCATCATAACCCTTATTTGAAAAAAAAAAGATTAAAAAAACTGAATATTTCAAATTTATATTTGTTGACCCAGTAAATTACTATCCACAAAGGGAGCACAAATGAAATTGCATGTCCTTGTGATAAATACTATTTCGTTCAGTTTAGAAAGCTAATAAAAATGGATCCAACTAAACATGAAACAACAGCTCTTGTAGTGGATCACTGCTTCCACATCTAGCAGTAAAGCTAGCCATACATCTACCGATGACAGGCCCGTTTCTAGGACCGTGCAGCTGCCATGAGCACTGAGGGGGGGGGGGGGGGGGAATGCCGTGATGGAGGGGGAGCTGCAGCTGTGGGGATGGTGGCCTGACCTCTCCCTCCCTTGCTCTCCTGGGCCGCCCTCCGTGTTCCCCCATCTGCTGCAGAGTGAGTGCAGCAGGAAGCGCTGTATACTGGAACTCACCTCCCTGCGTTCCAATCACCGATCACTTCCTGCTGGTCTCCTCCTCTGCATAGGCGCTTATACACACTCTACTTCCTGCTAAACAGGAAGTAGAGTGTGTATAAGCAAGTGATTGGTGATTGGAACACAGGGAGGTGTGTTCCTGAGCGTTTCCTGCTGTGCTCACTCTGCAGCGGAGGGGGGAGCACGGAGCAGCCCTAGGGAGAAGTTGGGCCACCCTCCCTGCGGCTGACTCCCCCTATCCATTATGGGGGGGGGGCCTACCTGCTTATCTATCTAACCTATGTTGCAGGTACTTACCTATCTAACCTATACTGGGGGCAGCTACCTATCTACAGGGTCTGACTGGGCCAGCGGGAACTCTGGGTTTTTCCTGGTAGGCCCTTTTGCCGGTTTGCCCTGCCCACTGTTGTGGTCCTGCACTGGTGAGAGCTGGAGCAGGAAAAGGAGCCAACAGACAGCTGAGGCTGCAACTTTGCTGTGCCCGTGAGCAGCATGTGTGCGATGTGTGCACATCTAACTGCTCACAGGGTTCCCAGTCCATCTTGTCTCCCCGCTGCTATCCCCATTTGGGACACTTGGGAGAAGGTTGCCGTACAGATAAGCCCCGCCCCCAATCGATGAAGGGCCACCTCCCCCACACAGACACGAAGGGTAGGAGGCTGGCTAGTGTGTGTGAGCACCGCCACTCACACACAGGAAAGATCGTCTCCAGCCCCGTGGATGCTCACTAAGGAGTATGGGTCTGGCAGGTGAGCCCTGCCTGGAAGTAGCAGCCCCAACTCCTGTCCAGAGGAAGACCTACCCTCCGAACAGAGGAAAGATCGCCCCCAGCCTGGTGGAGGCTAAGGAGGGTGTTTGTCTGGCACTGGCTGGCTGGAGGAATTAATTAAAGAGAGTCAGAAGCGAGAATAAATCTCGCTTCAGACCTCATAGATAGCAGGGGCATGTGTGCCCCTGCTAAACCGCCGCTATCGCGCCACTAAACGGGGGTCCCTTCACCCCCAAATCCCCTCGGTGCAGCGGGGGAGCGCTTCCTGGTTGGGGCAGGGCTAACCGCCGCAGCCCTGCCCCATGCACGTCTGTCAGCGCGTATCTCCGCCCCTCTCAGTCTTCCTTCACTGAGAGGGGCGGGGGAGAGGCGGCGATGCGCCGCTGATAGACGCGACTGGAGGCAGGGCTGCAGCCGTTAGCCCTGCCTCCTGGAATGACCAACTTTGCGACCAAGTCTTGCGGGGGTGGGTTTGGGGGTGAAAGGACCCCCGTTTAGCCGCGGGATAGTGGCGTTTTAGCAGGGGCACACATGCCCCTGCTAACTATGAGCTCTGAAGCGAGATTTATTCTCGCTTCAGAGTCTCTTTAAGTATGCATCTACCTCCTGCACTAGCTCCAGTAACCTTCTCTGTCCACCCACTAGCCCCACTGACCTTCTGCTTCACCCACTAGCTCAAGTGACTGCCTATCTCTCCCCACTAACCCCACTGACCTTCTGCTTACCTCACTAGCTCCAGTAACCTCCCCCCCCCCCCACTTGCCCCACTGACCTTTTTCTTCCCCTTCTAGCTCCTGTGACCTCCTCCCTCCCCCCACTAGCCATAGGGACCATCTGCCTTCCCCCACTAGCCCCATGACCTTTTCCCTCTCCCCACTAGCCCCAGTGACTTCCTCCTACCCCCACTAGCCCCAGTGACCTTCTGCCTCCCCTCCATTAGCCCCAATGACCTACTTCATCCCCCACTATCTCCAGTGAGCTTTTCCCTCCCCCACTAGCCCAAGTGACCTTCTGCCTCCCCCTATTGTCTTCAGTGACCTTTTCCCTCCCCCACTAGCCCAAGTGACCTTCTGCCTCCCCCACCAACTCCAGTAACCTTCTGCCTCCCCTCACTAGCCCAAGTGACCTTCTGCCTCCCCACACTAGCTCCAGTGACCTAGTCCCTCCCCCCACTAGCCCCAGTGATCTTCTGCCTCCTGCCACTAGCCCCAGTGACGACCTGCTCTCTTCCTCCAATAACTCCAGTGACCTCCTCCCTCCCCCCCCCCCCACTAGCTCCAGTGTCCTCCTCCCTCCCTCAATAGCCCAAGTCACAATATATCCCTACCATAATCATAGTCCAATGTTCTACCATATTATTATTTTTATTTATTTATTTATATAGCACTCACTTCTTCTGTAGCAATTTACAAGAGTACATAGTCATGTCACTGGCTGTCCTCAGAGGAGCCCACATTCTAATCCTACCATAGTCAGGGCTGGTGCACACCGAGCGGCTTTTTGGGCGTTTTCAGATCCGCTTGCGGCTGCGGATCTGCTTGGTCAATGTATCTCAATGGGGTGGTGCACACCAGAGCGGCAGGCATTTTGCAGAAACGAAAAATGCCTGGGTGAGGCATTTTTTGGATTGCGGATGCGTTTCTGCCTCAATGTTAAGTATAGGAAAAACGCAAACCGCTCTGAAAAACGGCACTTCAGAGCGGTTTTGCAGGCGTTTTTGTTACAGAAGCTGTCCAGTAACAGCTTTACTGTAACAATATATGAAATCTACTATACTGAAAACCGCAGCAGCAATCCGCAAAACGCTAGCAAAACGCCTCATAAAAATAAAAAAAAGCGTTTAAAAATCTGCTAGCGTTTTGCGGATCTGCTAGCGGGTTTTGGTGTGCACCAGCCCTCAAAGTCTAATGTCCTACCATAATAATATGTATTTATATTGCACTGACATATTCTGCAGCACTTTACAGAGTACATGTCACTTACTGTCCTGACAGGAGCTCACAATCTAATCCTACCACAGTCATATGTCCTACCATATTAGTATTAGTATATATTTATATAGCACTGACATCTTCTGCAGCACTAATCTAATCCCTGCCATATGTATGCTAACCAAGGCATTACTTCTTATTCAAAGACAATGGGCCTAACAGAAAAACTTTGGATCAAGCCCCCTCTCCTTTAATAACACCACTACTTATTATCTGTACATTTGGCCATGCCTATGACCCAACATGGTCATGACCATTTTCCAGTGCATTACTACACCCCTTTTGTTCACTAACCATCTTACCCACCTAGTGGATCCAGCACCTGCAAACTACCCACACATTAAAAAAAAATTCCTGGAACCACCCCTACATAGTTATGTTGCTAACTATCCTCAGAGGAGCTCACAATCTAATCCGTACAGTAGTCTGTCTATCATATTATTATTATTATTATTATTATTATTATTATTCTGTACCACTTACATCTTCAGTATTACTTTACAGAATACATAGGTATGTGATCTTCAAATTATGGTGCGAGAGGGCCCAAGGCTGAAAATTCCCTGGTGAGCCCTCAGTGTCCCAGTTCGACCCTGCCTATCTAACCTATATTGCGGGTACCTACCTACCTATCTAACCTATACTGGGGCAACTACCTATCTAACCTGTACTGGGGGCTCCTACCTATCTAGCCTATACTAAGGGCACCTACCTATCCAACTTATACTGGGGGCACCTACCTATCTAACCTATACTGGAGGCACCTACCTATTTATCCTATACTGGGGGAACCTACCTACCTAAGCTATACTGGGGACAGCTACCTATCTAACCTATAGTGGGAGCACCTACCTATCTAACCTGTACTGGGAGCTCCTACCTATCTAGCCTATACTGGGGGCACCTACCTATCCAACTTATACCAGGGGCACCTACCTATCCAACCTGTACTGGGGCACCTACTTATTTAGCCTATACTGGGGGCACCTACCTATCCAACTCATACTGGGGGCACCTACCTATCTAACCTATACTGGGGGCACCTACCTATCTAACCTATAGTGGGGGCACCTACTTATCGAACCTGTGCTGGGGCAGCTACCTATCTAGCCTATACTGGGGATACCTACCTATCCAACTTATACTGGGGGCACCTACCTATCTATTCTATGCTGGGGGCACCTACCTATCTATCCTATACTGCGGGCACCTACCTAGCTAACCTATACTGGGGGCGCCTACCTAGCTAACCTATACTGGTGGCAACTATACTGGCTACCTGTAACGATTGTGGAATTATCTCCGTGGTCAGCGCACAACCTGCGCGCCGACACCACGGAAATCCTCCACAAACGTTTGGATAAGAGAACCCAGCTAAGGTGCGGATGCACCTGTAGAGAGGAATTCCAACCGGCAGATGAAGCTGTGGAGTGCAGAGAAACAGATCCTCTGAACAGCCACAGATGCCAGATAAGGATTGTACGTACTGGGGCAATACGGAGCAGGATAGTTTCTCTTGAGGGAGAGAGCACAGAGACAGAATGTATGTATGTCTACCAATCTAGTCGCCGCCCGGCGATACAACAGCGAAAACCAAAGTGTGAACGCAATCGCAAGAGTGGCGATTGCCAACAGTGACACAAGACAGAGTAAAGGTTTAAACACAGGAGCAGAGTGAAAGGCACAGCATATCATACAATGAGAATGTCAACGAAAATAACAAACGCAATACCTAAACGCGGTCACCGCGCGTTAGGCGCAACAGCGACAAGCGTGTTTACGGCGCGGTCTCCGCACGATAAGCGCAACAGAGACAAGCACGCCACCCTGACTAACGAATGAACACAAATGAACAAATAACAGGAACGCTTGCTAAACGGCTGCCTTACCGCAGACAACCGCAAGCGTTTGCTCCAGACAGACAGACAAACGGAAAACAGGAATAGGTCAGATAAGATCCACCGCTCTTCCGCTAGAGCGAGTGCGATCCGGGTTCAGGGACAGGACAGGAAGGATCCACTGCTCTTTCCCACCAGAGCAAGTGTGAACCAAGTAGAGAAACGGAGCTAGCAGGATCCACTGCTTTTTTCCACCAGAGCAAGTGTGATCTGGACCCTGGACCACTGCTACACGGTCCACAAGGACGCATACAAGGCCACCCAGGGCGCCCCTTTGGGGAACTCCGATCACAACCTAATCCATCTGATCCCAACCTACAGGAGGCTCCTGGAGACTGCTAAGCCCACTGTCAAGTCGGTCAAAAAGTGGACAGAAGAGGCCAAGCTGAAGCTGCAGGCGTGCTTTGATCTCACTGACTGGTCAACCCTGGAGGCACCCACCCTGGACGAATGGTCAGAGAATGTCACCTCTTACATTAGCTTCTGTGAAGAAATGTGCATCCCCTCTAAGACCTTCAAGGCCTTCCCCAATAACAAGCCTTGGTTCAATGATAAGCTGCGCCAGCTTCGTAAGCGTAAGGGAACAAGTGCACAAGTCCGGCTCCACGGAAGAGTTCAGGGAGGCCAGGTACGCCCTGAAACGGGAACTGCGAGCTGCAAAGAGAGCCTACTCCGATAAGCTGGGACTCCGACTCCAGTCCAACAACTCGAGGGAGGTATGGCGAGGCCTCAGAGCGGTCACTAACTTCAAACCCCCTCCCCAACAGGTGACCCTGAGCACTCAACTGGCTGAGGAACTCAATGAGTTCTACTGCAGGTTCGAGCAACAGCCCCAGCAGCTCGGGCCCCTGGAGTGGATGATGAGACCAGCGGCACTCTCCGCACCTTGTACACAAATAACTGCACCTCCTCCTCGGACTCTGTCAAGGTCATTAAATTTGCTGACGACACAACAATCATTGGCCTCATCGGCAGCAACGGAGAACAAGACTACCGCAGCGAGATAAAGAGAATCTGCAATTGGTGCAAGGAAAACAACCTTGTCCTAAATGCTACAAAGACTGTCGAGCTGATCGCTGACTTCAGGAAAAACCCTCCCACTCACCCACCAGTCTACATAGGTGAGACCGAGATCTCCAGAGTTTCGTCGGTCCGGTTCCTTGGCACAACCTTGTCGTCTGACCTAAAATGGAAGCTGAACACCATCAAGATTCAAAAGAGGGCACAGCAGAGGCTATTTTTCCTGCGCCAACTCAAAAAATTTGGAATGCCTCGGGAGCTGCTTATCAGCTTCTACACCGCCACCACAGAATCCATACTTTGCTCCTCAGTCATCGTCTGGTATGCCAGTGCATCAGCTAGTGACAGACACAAACTGCAAAGAGTCATTGGTGAGGCGGAAAGGATCATCGGATCGCCTCTGCCACTGCTCGAACTCCTTCACAGGGCAAGGATGAAGAAGAGGGCCACCAGGATCTCCCGTGACTCCTTCCACCCTGGCAGCCGCTTCTTTGAGCCCCTCCCATCTGGCCGGCGCTTCCGCACCATCCCATCCAAGACTACCAGGCGCAGGAACTCCTTCTTCCCACAGGCTGTTCTGTTGCTGAACAACACAGACCCCTGACTTTCCACCTCCTAGTCTGCAACCAGCATGACTGCCTCTGGTGCGGCTATTCCACTTCTCCTCTGCATCCCTACTCACACTGCCCTTCTTCAGCATTACTCTCCGCCTTCTCTTATGCACTTTCCGCATCTCATTGCAACTCTGACACTAATACCACTCCGAATGTTATTCTACTGTTTATGCTGCTAGCCTGTTTATCTGTAGTTGTAAATGTACTGTATTGTTAAGTGTTGTCAGTACTGTATATGTACTGTAGCCATGTATGTAACATGTACAACTGTTGCTGTTGTACTTTGCCTAAGCCATGTGTACCACAAGCAATTCCGAGTACGGCTCCACCGCACTTGGCGAATAAATCCCTCTTGTATCTTGTATCTTGTATCCAAGTGCAGAAACAGAGCTAGCAGGATCCACTGCTCTTTTCCACCAGAGCAAGTGTGATCCAAGTACAGAAACCGAGCTAGCAGGATCCACTGCTCTTTTCCACCAGAGCAAGTGTGATCCAAGTACAGAAACAGAGCTAGCAGGATCCACCGCTCTTTTCCACCAGAGCAAGTGTGATCCAAGTACAGAAACAGAGCTAGCAGGATCCACTGCTCTTTTCCACCAGAGCAAGTGTTATCCGAGTACAGGAATAGGCCTAGCAGGATCCACTGCTCTTTCCGCCAGAGTGAGTGTGATTCACACGGCAAGACAGACAGAAGGAGTAACCAGTAGCAACCGTTGCTACGGTAAAACTCCAAGACATAGACTAGAGAGATCCACTGCCACTATCGCTAGGGCAAGTGCGACTCAGGTTCTGGACCAAACGATTCACTATCACCAACCGCTGGTGACAGTGCAATCGCAAGGACAAGACAAGACAGAACAGGCAATACAGAAAATACAACCTGACTGCACTAGAGGGATGCCTAGTGCAGTCCCCAGGAGTACTCTAAGATAACCTTTAGCAAACAATAGCAAGGCTGACACTCAAGGAGTGTTTTAGCAGTAACAAACCATCATGACCAGCAAAGGACTCTGGGAGAGCAAGGTATTTATACTGCAAGCCTTCAAGGGAGGCAGGTAGGCAATTTGCATGACAAGTGTATGCAAATTCCTCAGCAGAGCAACTCTGGAACTTGCAAAGCGAAGACAGGTCTCTTCTCCAGAGACCTGCAGCCCACAGACTTAAGGAATGGTCAAACAGCTGTCTGCCTGTGCAGACAGCTGAGTGGATCATTACACTACCTATATTGGTTGCACCCACCTAGCTAACCTGTATTGGGGGCACCTACCTATCTAACCTATGCCAGGGGCATCTTCCTATCTAACCTATACTGGGGCATCTATACTGGCTACCTATACTAGAGGTACCTACCTGGCTAACCTATACTGTGGGCAATTATACTAGGGCACCTATGCCTGGCTACCTATACTGGGGGACCCATAGCTGGCTACCTATACTGGGGCACCTATGCCTGGCTACCTATACTGGGGGGACCTATAGCTGGTTACCTATACTGCGTGCAACTAGACCTGGCTAACCTACACTGCGGGCACCTATACCTGGCTACACGGGAGGGGGTGGGCGGGCAAATTTTTTACACACTCTCCCTGGGTACATTTTAGCCTAGAAACTGCCCTGAGCGATGATGGGCAGATTCAACCAAGAGACAAAGCTCTCTCTAATCGAATCTGATTCGTTTTTTTTTCGTACCCATTTTTCCTCCTTCTTTCAACTCCCGTCTCTTTCTTCCTTCCCATCTCCTTCGCACCTCTACATTCCTGTCATTACTTTATTCCCACCTCTTATCCCACAGCCCAATCCCCTTTTCCCTTTTCTCTTCTTTTTTCTCCCTATTTCCAGCTCTTTCCTTCTCTCTTACCTTTCCCTTTTCTTTGTCTTCTTCCGCCATTACCCTGCCTTCCATTTCCCCCTTTTTCTTTCCCTCCATCTCATCTTCCCTTTCCCTCCCTTTACATGAGGAGGTGAACCTTGTTCACAAAACTTGTTGAGTTATAACTACAGGATCCAACTTTATATTTGGAGAACTACCCAGGTTCTTTCCTCTTTGATATACATCAGAGTTATTATCATCTGATGATTATGCTTGTATGACAGAACCTGGTACATCTTATCTTCGATTTGTTAAATTGACATTACAGTTGCTATCATTATGATGTGCAATTTTGAGCTGGAAGTTACCCACCCATACTGGTTGATTTTTAATAGATTTTTTGTTAACCTGACCTTAAAAATATGAAGTAAAGCTTATTGTTTTATTCATGCTCTAAGCTGAGATCCTTATTTGCCCTTTTTAAGTTCATTGCAATGTTAGGGATGTAATCAAGAATAAATCCTTCACCCTTTGAGCGTGCCTGTTAATTTATTAGGTAGCACCTGCTTAGGCCTATGCTCTAGTATTCATTCTCATCATGTGACTTTCTGCCATCTCCTCTATCACTCTGGCAGTCTGTAGTGATCCGTAATATGGTCCCTCCAATAAGGCTCCAAAATGATTGCATCATAAGCTTGGGGTGCAGGACTGTACCATGGCAGCAAGAAGAAGCAGATGGAATATAAAGAGTGGTCATGTGGTACTGAAGATGACCTTATTTATAAATGTAATGTCAGTAAGACATTTGTAAGCTACACAGTTATAGATTGGGAGGGTTTGCTCAGTTCCCTAAATTCAGTTTTAAGTCTTAGACTGCTGTAAAACAAAGCAAGACAGTAACATCTGCACTCACTGGTATGAAACCCAAGTCATCTTTTTAAGTTGATCCTTGTCCTTCTATTAGTTTCCTTAGTGACCTTCTCAAATTTAACAAGGCTCTCTCCACTTTTGTGTCTTGGAGTTCATTATACCATACATTTTATTCATCATGTTACTTTTGTCACTGTCATTACCCATTCTGTATTTCGATTCTGCATTTTGTATTGATTCTGTATTTTGTCACCATATTTTCTATATTGGTGTATAGCATTGTCTGTATTATTATGTACCCCATGTTCATTTCTTACTTTGTACAGCACCATGGACTATGTTGTCACTTTATAAATCAATAATATTAATAATTTAGCAGACATATCTTTTTTCAGAAGTTTTGTCACACTGTTACACACAGTGCAAGTTAAAAACTTAAGTTTATTGTTCTGCAAAATATTTACAGTAATTGACAATGACTTGTCCCTGTTATCCCTCCTCTATAATTGTGCTGTTATCTGCACTGATGAGGCCGGCTGTGTACTGGGATTCTGGCTTAGAATGGCATCTCACACATCCTCATAGAAGGCATTTCATCTTTAGCCCTGATCAGCAGTTTTGGAACGTAATCAGGCAACTGAAGCACCCATACAGAGAACATAAATATAAGCCTGATCCTTTCCTCCTCATCTTTCACCCCCTGTGCCATGACATTTTGCCAGCTCTGCGTTTGTTCTGCCTGTGCTTCTACATTTTATTATTGTGTTCACCTCCGCATCTGGAGAGGTCAAGCTCCGGAACATCTGTGCTTTTCTACCAGCATTGTCCAAAGCCCAGAGCATATTGTCAGGCTGACGGAATGCTCTTAGATATCTGGCCTGTACAAAGCACTCTATCAAATTAAATAAATTATATATTCCTCATTACAGAATGTGTGGTTCCAAGCACATTATGCCAGTGGCATAACCACCTGGGGGATTCATTTCTTTCATCCCATCTACCCACCAGTCATAACAAATTGAAGAATCAGATTTACAGCTTTAGGTCTGTAAATGTCTAGGGAAAAAAAAAGCTTCAAGAATTTATAATAAAATATAACAAATACTACAAACGTACATAGCTCAAAGGGAAAGGACCGTTTCTGTTATGTTTCTTGCATCTGTTTTGCATGTTCTACAAAAAAAAAAAAAAATTAAGTACTTTATATAAAAAAGTAAAGATCCATTTTTTTAAAGGGGCTCCGAGCAGTGCAGTAACTATGGAAAGATGCATACCATTTTGAAGCTCTCTTTCTCCTCTTTCCAATGATATATAAACCACCACCCTACACCTTTAATGCTGGATACACACGGTGAGTTTCCGCACTCGATGTACTGTTCAATTTCCGGCCGCTCGATTATTTCCGAGCATTTCCGAGCGCATTCCGATGATTGTTAGGTCGATTCACATGCAAAGTACGCCAAATCGACCTAACGATCCATCGAAACGCGAATCGGACATGTCGGAAATAATCGAGTCGACGCGAATCTATGGGAATCGAGCGGCGCATCGAGTGCGGGAACGCACCGTGTGTATCCAGCATTAGTTTTCGTTATTTTCCCGATTGAAATCGCGGCCGCCATCTTGGATTCCTTATTCAGCATTGTATTATGCAGGACGACACTTTCCCCAGTGTCGGCAGCTCCATTCAGTGCAATGCAATGAAATAAAAGGAACCCAGGGGGATATAATTACAAACATCATGCTGGTAGGTGTGAGGATATAATTAATTAGTTGTGGGTATGCTTAAAGGCATACCCACAGGTACTGCTCGGAGTCCCTTTAAATTATGCCTAATGGTTGTACTGTATGTTGTTGTTATTCATTCTTCTATATACTGCTCTCTGAGCAGTGCCATGTAAGATTGAGGGGCTGTGCAAAATAATAATAATTATTTATTACTAATTAAATAAGTGAGAATCAAATAATTACAAGTATGAAGTGTTCCACCAGCCTATGAGTCATTTAAAGCAGACCTGAACTCAGAAGTCTTCTCTGCTCTGAAAGATACACAACAGCTAATTTAAATAAATAATCACTGTTTCTATTTACTGATTCATGGAAGCAGACATATTGTATTTTTTTAATAAGGTCCCTCCAGGAAGCCTCTTCGGGACTTTTTAGGCTTATCAGTGTTTCTGTCCATATGTTGTACCCTATACTAAGTAAATGGATAAAATATATACAAAATAGCCAAGGCCTGAGACACTGTTTTTTAATTTGTTTTGCTTATTACCAACAAAGTTATTTCTGCTTTGCAGTGCCATGTTACACAAATGATTGAAGCTCTAGTTTAGTGCTACTGTGAGAGATGCCAACCATCCATTTGTACGTCTAGCTCACTAACCTTCTTATAGTTACTAAGAACAGAACCTGAAAGTGTTAAAATAGGGGAATTTCAGGGAGCAGACCTTATGAATGGCCAATTCCATTTGCTAAATTGTCATCGGTTCCCCATAAACGTTGAGCCCTACAAATCCAGATCATTTGACCTATTAAACCCAACTGTCCTCAAACTGAACAGAGGTGTATTCCTTTGTATAACAAATGGTACTTGTGGGATGCTATTATTACTCACTCTGCAAAACAAAATAATGGCCCATATGCAATAAATTTTTCTCCTTAGTTTCTTCCTAGGCGATATTTTCAAACTTGTCATTAAAATGCCCTTTAAACCACCAGCAAGCAAAACAAATGTTTAAAATAAATTTGAGAGTACTTATTCACCTACTTTTTGGTACTTTTCCCATTGCAAAATGCTGAAAAGTTATTATAAATTGAAGATGAAAAATGATCTCCTAGGAGAAAACTCAGGAGGAAATTATTGCATATGGCCCAATGTGTCAAAGTAGAACTAATTTTCACATGGCAAATTACCAAATTGTTCTCCAGGTTGTCAATCCCTTTCCTAAGAACGCTGTAAAAAATACTGAAATATCCTCAATGCAGGCTTCACACTGGACATAAAAACCTCCCACTTATCGGAACAGAACAGATTAGCACACATGGGAACAAATCTTATGCAAAGCAATAGGATCCGTTCACATTAGTCAATTTGTAACAAATCCATTCATTCTGTTCCCATGAGCAGAATCAAGGTTGTGCGGGAGGTGGAAATACCAGATATGAATCGCAGACGAAGCAGATGCTTCCAGAACCATTGGAAGCCTATGAGAATGGACAGTGTCCATCTTCTCTAGTCTGGTCTTACATAAATTTCACTAATTTACTCACCTGTCTTCTGTCCACCACCACTGCTGGCAACACTGCTCGTTACGCTGCTTTGGAGAAGCAACAGACAACCTCAGGCAGAAGCACGGGACTCCCCATTGGATTGCAACAGACCAATGAGAATCCTCTCTCTCCCTTGCATAGAATTTCATTTTTATTCCTACCTTGGTTAATGACTGATCCTGATTTCTTGCATTGATGAAGGATCTTGCATGATCTGGGTGAAAGAAAGGCACTGCTTGAAACTTAGCGGGGGTATGTTGACCCCATTTTTGAATTATTATTGCCTCCTAGTAGAGATATGTTTGGACTGATTTACAAAACTTATGTAACTTAATTTATCCATTTTACTTTGTGATTTTTCTCTCCTTTTCTGTTTAGCACATCAATTGGCTTTCCTTATGGTCAAGGTGAAATAAATAAGGTGTAAAAATTCACGGTGACTAGATGGTTTCTATTGTAATTCAAGGATGCTGGAAAATGTAGCCTGCCAGCTATAATTCTTCCTATTTTTTGTGTCACACATCTAATTAACCTGCCCACCAGCTAAATCTAGGAGGGAGAGGAAATGAGCTGTGTGCAGTTTGCCAAGTACATTAGGCTCATTAAACAAGTATCCTGTCTAGCACTTTATATCTATCCACCCTTTATATTCTCATCACACTTACTCACTGAGGGCTATTAGACTTTTCCTTGTCCAATTTCTGTTTAGCTGGGCTTTTATGTGACGTAAAAGGCAAGCAATTATTTGTAAAATAGTTATCACTAATACATGAAATATTGTTATACAATTTGTAAAGCGTATTTGTAACTTTCAACCTGCATCAATAATAGAAAAGGAAAGTGTATTTTTTTAAAATAACTTTGGTTCCAATCTCGTATAATAACCTTTGAGACCTTAAAAATTCCAGCTTTCCATTTAACATGTATAATGGACACAGGTATGAGTGTATCACATAGGAGGGAAAATTAACTTGCTTACCTTTACTATAAATGTTGTACATAATGTGAGGATTAATATACAATTAAAGAGAAATTATAACCAAGAATTGAACTTCATCCCAATTAGTAGCCGATACCCCCTTTCCCATGAGAAATCTTTTCCTTTTCACAAACTGGTCATCAGAGGGCTCTATATGACTGATATTGTGGTGAAACCCCTCCCACAGTGTGATGTCAGGACCATGGTTCTGACATCACACTGTGGGAGCCTTGTTGCATTGGGGGAAATAACAGCTGTTTACAGCTGTTTCCAACTGCCAAAAAAGCAAGCAGCATCTCTTCTACTTACATCACCTGCTAGCAGTAAAAATGTCACCATGTGATAAATGTCAGAATGTAAATCAGGGAGAGGAAAGATTTTACAATGGGCAAACACTGATTAAATCATTTATACGAACTGTAATTTTTGTAAAAATGAAGCTTTTTTTCTAATTACATTATTTTCACTGGAGTTTCTCTTTAAGGCAGGACCTGATGTGCAAATGGGGAAGTGGGAGAAAAATGAAACAAAGAATAACAGTGCAAGGAATTTTGGGAGTGCCTATTTTTTCAATGCAAGTTTGAAGGTTACAGATTATCATAGGTAAAACTAGGGCACAACTCTATAGTTTAAACGTAAGTTTAGCATTTACCGATTATTGCAGGCATAGCCTTTAAAATGAGGGTGTAACAATAATTTCAGCTATAGGGGCACCCAGGAGGTAATTTGGGTGGCAGATATAGGAGCACAGGGAGTGTTTAGCCTCAAAGGCACCACAGATATTGGCGGATATTGCAGTGAGGGGTGTTTGGTTAGGGTTAGGCATTGATAGAGGGAGAGTCCACGTGAGAATAGGGATAGATTTAGCAAAAGTAAAATATCTGTAAAAATTACTGAAATTCTACTATCGTATTACTCATTGTCCAATAGCAGAATTTCAGTAATTTTACTAACATTCTACTAGTGGATTTTCCTGGTGCCCAAATTACCACTAGATGCGGGGATATTAGTGTTAGGCAGAGGAGAGGTGAGGTCAGTGTTAGGCATAGATGGGGAGAGGTTAGTGTTAGGTGTAGGTAGGTGGTAGGTTAGTTAGGCATAGATGTGAAAATAGAAAAAGATTAGTAGAATATTAGTAAAATTACCATTTTATACTATCCAGAATAGCTGCTAATAGAATATCATTAATAATACCAATACTGCTGTCGGCAATATTCACACCAAAATTTCCTTGTGGCTTTATTAAATGTACACAGGAAAATGCATGAGTATCTGTTCATATCTACAGTATATACTGTATTTATCGGTTTCATTCTTTTTTATAGTAACAATTTTAATATAATATGTTCTACCTGGCATATTCGATTTCTCTAATAATAAACTATTAATTAAAAAATGAATTTACATGACTATCCATATAAGTTTGGCTTTAGGATTTTCTACAGAGAGCTATCCATCCATGCATATAAGATATAAATAATTAAAAAGTAGGAAAATGTAATTTAGCCAGTGATGAAGGCCAATGCTATCTGATGTCTGATGTCAGTTTATGGTAAGAGATAACTATCTTAAAAGACAACATCACAACAACAAGCAAATGTGGTGAGATGAGGTATAGAACTATTGTTGTCTTAAAGGGGTTCTGTGGGGGTTTGCCAAGGATAAAAACCGCCACTTACATGGGGCTTCTATCAGCCCCCTGTAGCAGTAATGTCCTGCGCCGTCCTCCTTCTATCTGCCGTTCTCCGCCGCTGGCACCGGGCATTATTCGTCTGGCATCGCTGAATAATGCGAGCCCCTGTTCGCGTCATCAGAAGCTTACTGCGCAGGAGCAGTACAAAGATTTCTTATACTGCGCCTGTGCAGTAAGCTTCTGATGACGTGGGCGGGAGCGAGCACGGGCGCGAAGCCGCAGTTAGGCAGCGTGCCGCGCTAGACCGGGACCGGCGATGGATAACGGTGGATCAGAGGAGGACGGCATGGAACATTACTGCTACAGGGGGCTGATAGAAGCCCCAGGTAAGTGGCAGTTGTTACCCTTACCAAACCCCCACAGAACCCCTTTAAGCCCTAGAAAATTTGACATTACAGTATTAAAAAAAAAAAAACATGAATTCCTCTCTGCATTAGAAAAAGCTAAATCTACAGTCATCTATCTAGTGGCTGAAGCTGAGATTATATCACTTGTAGTAAGATAAGGATCCAAAATATGAAAATGAATCTTAACTGTTAGTCCAGTATTGGCAAAATGCTGCATGACAGTGTGTGAACATATGGCCAAGGTGACAGGCACAGATATCACCACCAGCAGGGAGGAGGCGGAACCATGCAGAGCAGACCTCAGGACCCACATGTGAAACAGCACCAGCTTGTGTGTTCGGCTGCACACCACATGATCAGCCAGCAGGATCCCAGAATCGGCAGACATCAGACATGCCACATCCCTGAAAGTTTAAAGGACTACCGTAGGGGAGTAGGGAGAAAAAAAGAGTTGAACTTACCCAGGACTTCACGCCTCCAGTTCTGGAACTTCCGACTTTAAAGTCGGAAAACCACTGCGCCTCTGCGGCCTTGCTCCTGCTGACATCACCAGGAGTGTATTGCGTAGGCCCAGTACGGTCTGCGCCAGCGCAGTACGCTCCTGGTGATGACAGCGGGAGCGAGGGTGTGGCCGCACAGGCGCAGTGGTTTCCGACTTTACAGTCGGAAATTCCAGAAGTGAACCCGGAGGCGGGGACAGAAGCATCGGTGAGTGGCTGCGTGAGCACAGGATGCCTGTAGGGGACCATTAGAAGCCCTGGGTAAGTTCAACTCTTTCCCCCTATAGTAGTCCTTAAAGACTTGTTGTGCTGTGTATGTTGTTGCGCAGGAGCGGTGAGATCTGTGCTTGCCACCTTGGCCATATGTTCACACACTGTTGTGCAGTATTTTGCCGATATTGGGCTATCTGACCAGCAGGTGTGCATGTGTTTTGGGTGTGTGTGATCTGGTTAGGCTATTGTGGGTCATTAGGTCCCCTTGGTTCATGTTTTTAGGAGGTCTGGGTTCACCCTCCGCAGTATACCCTGGAACCTTGACTGATTTGCAATAAATACCATTTTAACACAGTTTTGACTGAGCACAGAACGCTTTATTTTCTCAATGGCTGATTTGGTTGCACAAATGGTGCAGTTCTGCAGTTCTGTGTAGGTATAGTGAGCGGTGCCCCATGCGTGTATTTTTTGCATCACTATAATATCCTTTTTTACTTTGCAGGACAAAAAGGACACTTTTAACACATAAAGAATGATAAGCAATTAATTTCCCACGAAGTACACCAATATATTTACAAGCATGTATTTCCATAGATGAGGATAGAGAGGGCCCGAGCGGATCGCCGGCGAACGGGAAACGGCGAACTTCGATGGTTCGCAATCGCGGAGAACCGCAAACTTTTTCGGAAGTTCGGTCCCCCCCTATACTACATCATTAGGGTCAACTTTGACCGTCTACATCACAGTAAGCAGGCACATTGTAGCCAATTAGGCTACACTCCCTCCTGGAGCCCCACCCCCTCCTTATAAAAGGCAGGCAGCGTCCAGCATTGGACTCACTCGTGTGCCTGCAGTAATTAGAGAAGGGAGAGCTGCTGCAGAGAGCGCTATAGGGAAAGCTTAGTTAGGCTCTTGTAGGCTTGTTAGCTTGCTCCTTGCTGATTCTTATTGCTAAAAAAAGCACCCCTCAACAGCTCTTTTGAGAGCTAATCTTGTTCTTGTGATCTATTTGTGTGTGTGTGTGTGTGTGTGTGTGTGTGTGTGTGTGTGTGTGTGTGTGTGTGTGTGTGTGTGTGTGTGTGTGTGTGTCCCACATGCATTATTTACAGCCCTGTCAGTCAGTCGCAGCTAGCCTTTGGCCCCTTGGTGGTAATTCCTACTGTGCCTCTGCCAGGCCCAGCACATTCAGTGACTATCTGTGTGTGTGACAGGCAGCTGCACATTTGTAATCCCAATCACTGCACCTGTTCACTGTTCAGTGCACCTACCTACCTATGTGAGCGCACACATTATTAATGCCACCAGTGATTGCACCTGTTCACTGTACCTGTGTGTGTGACAGGCAGCTGCACATTTGTAATCCTAATCACTGCACCTGTTCACTGTTCAGTGCACCTACCTACCTACCTACCTACCTACGTGACCGCACGCATTGTTAATACCACCAGTCACTGCACCTGTTCACGGTACCTGTGTGTGAGTGTGACAGGCAGCTGCACATTTGTAATCCCAATCACTGCACCTGTTCACTGTTCAGTGCACCTACCTACCTACGTGAGCACACACATTGTTAATACCACCAGTCATTGCATCTGTTCATGGTACGTGTGTGTGTGTGTGTGTGTGTGTGTGTGTGTGTGTGTGTGTGTGTGTGTGTGTGTGTGTGTGACAGGCAGCTACACATTTGTAATCCCAATCACTGCACCTGTTCACTGTTCAGTGCACCTACCTACCTACCTACGTGAGCGCACGCATTGTTAATACCACCAGTCATTGCATCTGTTAACGGTACGTGTGTGTGTGTGTGTGTGAGGCAGCTGCACATTTGTAATCCCAATCACTGCACCTACCTACCTACGTGAGCGCACACATTGTTAATACCACCAGTCATTGCACCTGTTCACGGTACGTGTGTGTGTGTGTGTGTGTGTGTGTGTCAGCTGCACATTTGTAATCCCAATCACTGCACCTGTTCATTGTTCAGTGCACCTACCTACCTACGTGAGCGCACGCATTGTTAATACCACCAGTCATTGCACCTGTTCACGGTACGTGCGTGCGTGTGTGTGTGTGTGTGTGTGTGTGAGACAGGCAGCTGCACATTTGTAATACCAATAACTGCAGTGCATATCTGTAACCTGTTCAGTGCTCCTACGTGAGCGCAAGCAGTGTAAAATACCGCCAGTCACTGCACCTGTTCACGGTACCTGTGTGTGACAGCTGCACATTTGTAATACCAATCCCTGCATACTTGTTCACTGCACCTGTGTGACCGCACGCTGTTTAGTATACCAGTCCGTGCATACCTGTTAACTGCACCTGTGTGACAGCTGCACATTGTATTGTAATACCAGTCACTGCATACCTTTCACTGCACCTGTGTGACTGCACATTGTATTAGTCAAGTCAGTGCATATCTTTCACTTCATTCCCCCCAATATGGACAAAACAAAAGGCAGAGGCAGACCCAGAGGCAGGCCACCTGGCAGGTCTGTTCGAGGTCATGCTGACGTGATTTCGTGTGGCCCTGGCCCAAAGTACAGTGCTCAGAAGAAGGCACGTCCCGTCAACTCCCACGATTGTCAGGACAAGGTTGACTATTTAACACAGAACACCTCATCTTCTGCAGCCACCAGCGCTACTACAAGTACCACATCCGCTACATTTGACACTTTGCAGGATTAATTTGGTGGGGAAATCACGGATTCACAGCCATTATTGTTACAATAAGATGAAGGCGCTAAGCAACTTACACCACCTCATATATCTGAGTTAGGTGACACTATGGACGTAACGTGTGAGGAGGAGGAAGATGAAGTACCTGCTGTTGGCACAGTTTTGGAGATGTTTGATACAATCGAAGCTGGGGAGGATGATTATGATGATTATAATGATACGGATGCCACGTGGGATCCTAAGAGACAAGATGACCAAGGGGTCAGTTTAGATGGGGAGTCAGAGAGGAGAAGGAGGAGATGAGTGGCTGAAAGAAGCAGGGGGAGCTCATCATCAGAAACAGCTGGTGTCAGTGTCCGGCACCATGTATCGCCACCTATGGACAGCCAGCCAACATGCCCTTCAACATCAGCTGATGACGCCACCATAGTGCCCACACCCCAGGGTGGCTCAGCGGTGTGGACATTTTTTAGTGTGTATGCCAAAGATCAGAACAATGCCATCTGTACTCTACGCCACCTAAAATTGAGCCATGGAAAGGCCAGCACCCATGTAGGGACAATTGCCTTACGAAGGCACATGCAGAAATGGCACAAACTGCAATGGGAAGACCACCTGAGCAAAAGCAGCACACAAAAGCAAAGCCACCATCCTTCTCCTCTTCCTCCTTCAGGTGCATCATCTTCTTCAGCTGCTTTCTCCCTTGCACCTTCACAATCACAGCCAACCTCCTCCACTCCACCTCTCACCTTGAGCGGCTCCTGCTCCTCTGCCCACAGCAGCAGCCAGGTGTCCGTGAGGGAAATCTTTGAGCGGAAGAAGCCAATGTCTGCCAGTCACCCCCTTGCCTGGCGTCTAACAGCTGGCTTGGTGGAACTGTTATCCCGCCAGCTGTTACCATACCAGCTGGTGGACTCTGAGGCCTAGCGAAAATGTGTGGCCATTGGGACACCGCAGTGGAAGATACCAGGCCGCAATTATTTCTCAAAAAAGGCGATACCCAAACTGTATCGAGAAGTAGAAAGGCAAGTTGTGTCATCTCTGGCACACAGCGTTGGGTCAAGGGTCCATCTGACCACGGATGCCTGGTCTGCCAAGCACGGTCAGGGCAGGTACATTACTTACACAGCCCATTGGGTCAACCTGGTGACTGATGGCAAGCAGGAAGTATGTGGCTGTGCAGCGGACCAACTTGTGACACCTCCGTGGCTTGCAGGCAGGCCTGCTGCCACCTCCTCTCCTTCTCCTCCTACTCCTCCTGCTACATCCTCTTCACTGTCGTACTCCTCCTCCTACTTGGCTGAGTGGCAGCACAACTCTACTTGTGCTGTGATTTCCTCTCCAGCTACACAGCCCCAGCTCTCCAGGGCCTATGCTGCATGCCAGGTACGACGTTGTCACGCCATCTTAGACATGTCTTGCCTCAAAGTGGAGAGTCACACTGGAGCAGCTCTCCTGGCTGCTCTTAACAAACAGGTGGATCAGTGGCTGACCCCGCACCAACTGGAAATATGGGCTTGAAAACCGCCATGGCCTGCACTCTGGCCATGGTGCGCACCAGTCCAGCACGGCCGTAACTACACAACCAGCTGTTTGTGGTGCGTTACACAGTGAGTTTGGTGTGTCAGTGTGAAGCAGTACACTAATTACACTCCCTGATTGATGTATACACATGTAAGATGTTGTAAAGCACTTTGGGCCTCCAATTTAGCATGCAATGTAATTTCTGCCCTTAAAACGCAGCTGTGCGTCAAATCCTGATTTTTTTCCCGGGGACTTTTGGCGTGTATCCCACTCCGCCATGCCCCCCTCCAGGTGTTAGACCCCTTGAAACATCTTTTCCATCACTTTTGTGGCCAGCATAAATGTTTCTAGCTTTCAAAGTTCGCCTCCCCATTGAAGTCTATTGCGGTTCACGAAAGTTTGCATGTTCACGAACGTTTGCGGAAGTTTGCGAACGCGGTTCGCAAATCGAAAATTGGAGGTTCGGGCCATCTCTACTTTCTGGCATAGTAAATGGGCCTTGTTAAAACAACTGGCTAGACAGAGACCTTTACCATTATTAATGCTTCTGCAGCCAATAACTTTTGGAGGATACAGAAAGATTGAAAACAATGAATTACAAATGTTATCTCTGTTCCTTGCCCAGTGCAATAAACGTCTTGCAGTTATCCTACAATGGGAATGATTCACAAAGATTTTGTTTTCCACCTTATCTATGTTACTTTTTTAAAGAACCACTATCGTGAAAAAAATATGCAGTTAAAATCTGACAGAAGCTACAAGTTTTGGGCCAGTCCATCTCCTCATGAGGGATTCTCAGTTTTTTCTTTGTTTTCAACAGCAATAGCACACTATTTTGTCAGTTAGACTTAGCGACTGCTGTTCAGGAAATGCTGTTGAAAACAAAGAAAATCCTGGAAATCCTCCATGAGGAGATGGACTGACCCAAAACCTGTCGGTTCTGTCAGATTTTAACTGCCTACTTTTTTCCGCGATAGTGGTTCTCTAAGCTCCCAAAGAGCAAAAATATAATGTAATTAAGGTAAGAAAAGTATTATTGAATTTAAGTTAATCAGGAACAACTTACTTTGAGTTATTATTTTGCTTGTAAATGTTCTGAAAGGTTATTTTTATCAAATAGTTTATAAATTAGTAATTTATGAGACATTTTGTGAATAGAGCTAAATGTGATTACTTCGATGTCCTTTGATAATACATTTTTATGCAAACCTGAAGTAAAAAAAAGCTGAAGAGATAAACAATTGTATCTGTAGTCCTACTCATAAACAGGACTTGGAATCTGACAATCTTATCTTAAATATTCAAAGGTTAATATTGCATTTAGCCTTTTGAATGTCTCAGGCACATGAAGTTCTTTTTTTATGTTATTCAGCTCCTGTACAAACCTTCAACTAATGAACTTGGTATCTGCTCCCTGCACTTATATGTTATTCTCTCAGCCACACACTAGTTTAGCAACCTCTAATTAGTTATCATTGAGTGTTCTGACTGCAAGTCCAACTGGTAGGGAAACTGTCATTTAGCGATCTGTATCCTTAACCATTACAGTGAGAAAAAAAGAAAAAGGAACACAGGCTTGTTTTACATCCTGTATAGCAAAAATAAATACCTGACACTGCTGCAATGTGCTGAAGGCCGTTTCATGACAGTGGGCGCTTCTTCCGAGACTTGTCTTAAAGCGGAACTGAAGATTAGAATAAAACAAACAGTTTCACTTAGGCTCCCTGCACACTGCAAATCCGTTTTCCGATTCCGATTCCGATTCCGTTTCCGATTCCGTTTCCGATTCCGTTTCCGATTTTCCCTGAATACATTCAACAGAAAAACGGATCAAAAAACGCAGCATGCAGTTAAGATTAAAAATCTGAATCGGAATCGGATGTAAAAACAGATTAAAAAGCGGAATCGGAATCTGAAATGCATGCAGTGTGCAAGAGGCCTTACCTGGGGCTTCCCCAAGCCCCCCAGCATCCGTCCTGTCCCGCGCCGGTCCTGCATGATCCTCCTTGCTCCCGCCACCAGCTAGTTTCATTACTGTCGACTTGTAAGTCGATGGCAACTGCGCTTGCGTGCACCGAGCCATGCGTATCCTTCTTCATGTTACCGTCCACTGCAGGAGGCACAGTGGTCGACTGAGGCACAGGCGCAGTAAGTCGACGGTAATGAAACTAGCTGGCGGTGGGAGAACGGAGGATCGTGAAGGTCAGGATGGCTGCCGGGGGGCTTGGGGAAGCCCCAGGTAAGTGAAACTGTTTGTTTTATTCTAATCTTCAGTTCCGCTTTAAGTAGCATTGGGGCTATACAAACTTTTTCTCATCAGGTTATGTATTCCTTTAAATATCCTTGAAAGTAAATAATTCAGTCAGAAAAACAAACAGAAGAAATCAGGAAAGAGCAGAGACTTTTCACACCACTGTGGTTTATGGAGTTGAGTAAATCAGTCCCGGTTTTTCTTATTCAACTGGCAATGTTTTTAATTAAAGTTAGCTGTGTCTTCTTCAGGCAAACCTAAAACTAAACTTTGCCAATACATCCTGCAAACATTGATGGGAACATCCCAGTCTGCTGAATTGTATGCACCTTGCTAGAGATGAGAGTCAAGGAAATGTATAAGACATAAGCCATAGTCTCCACAGGACCCCACTGTGTGCCTCTTCTAAGTGGCAACAATAAGAAGCTAACTTTAAACCAAACCCCCACAGAGAAGTTAATATAAAGTTTGCAACCCATCTTTAAAAGAGATTTACTTCTAGCTACAAGCACTAAGCTTTGTCTAGAATGTGGCACGAATCCGCTATATGAAAGCTAGTCTCAGTGGTAGGCTTTTATCCACAGTTTAGCAGATGCTATTCCCTCTCAGAGAACTCATTCTGAGATTATATGATATTGTGAAATTGTGTACAGCTATGGTAGTATATAAATACAAGGGCTATCAATATAGATGGTATACTTTGCATGTAATTACAAGTGTTGCAATCTCAGAAAATACAGTCTTCCGAGCTCTGGGAATTTCATTCTTCTAACAATTGTCCATTTAATCAGATTGGTATGCCGCGTCATCTTGCTTTTCTCATCTTCTGAACTCCAGAACAGCTCTAGGGTTACTAAAACATTATGCATGTCCAATTGTACTTCCCATCAGATTTTCCCAAAAGGCCACTTTGATTATGTATGCAGCTGTTACAAAAAAATGACTCATAGTATAAGAAACAATTAAAATGAAACATATCGGGGAAAGACTTCAACGGTAGACTACAGATTAACAGCATACGTTACTGTTAGTTGCTTGCTGTAACAACGTCTATCTCCACTCCTCTACCCAAAGTCGTATAGCATAGATTCGGGATACAAAGATCTAAATACAGATCTAAATAATACTGTAGTGACCCAAAACATATCCCAAAATTTAATAAATTGCTTGATCTAAGTTCAGGACGGAGTGTTCTCTTCCTGCTCTGAAACTCTCATTTCCCCCTCCCACTGACTACTGCTCCATGGACTTATCACAGGTACAACAAATACGTTCAGCATGGCGGGGGGGGGGGGGGGGGGTAGTGGATAGCGCTCTTGCCTTGCAGCATTGGGTCCTTGGTTCAAATCTCAGCCAGAGCACTATCTGCACTGAGTTTGTATGTTCTCCCACTGTCTGCGTCAGTTTCCTCTGGGCAATCCGGTTTCCTTCCATATCCCAAAAACATACAGATAGGTTAACTGGCTTTCTCCTAAATTGGCCCTAGACTATTATACATACACTACACGATAAACGCATAGACATATGACTATGGTAGGTTTCAGATTGTGAGCCCCTCTGAGGGACAGTTAAGACAATATACTCTGTACAGCGCTGCAGAAGTTGTCGGTGCTATATAAATACTAAATAATAATAAGGGAGCAAAAACATGCACAATAATTGTCACCTGCAGGGATCAGGACTTAATCCCTTGGGCACAGTGCTGTACAGGCAAACATGTTAATACAGTATAGTTTTACTGCTTTGGAGGAAGGCGGAGTGATGGCAGTGGGATGGCACATGGTGATCTGCTTCTGGTGAGTGGTGTCACCACAGAAATCAAGGATTTCAATCTCAAAATACACTGAAAACAATTTAGTATGAAAATAGGCTTTTTGATTTCCACCTTCCCATGTGAAATCAGCACTTTACTACTTCTGTGACTGGATGGTAACACAGTCAGATATGCTGGCACAAACTCCTCATCCTGACACTAATCTATTTTGACAATAAAAGTCCTGAAATCTTTCAATAATTGATCATCAGCGCTTTGGGTCCTATGGGAGAAAAGTCCTTTACAAATGTTTTGTTGTTGTTGTTAGCATAGGGACCACCAATACAAATCAGGCCAGAAGAACAATAAAGTCACACCCAGTTTATTTAACCCTCCTGGCGCTCTATTAAAAACCACCAGGGGGCAGCGCAGCGTTTTTTTTTTGTATTTTTTTTTTAAATCATGTAGCGAGGCTAGGGCTCGCTACATGATAGCCGCTTATGCTAGGTACACACATAATGGCAGATTTTTGGGGGCAGATTTATTGTCAGATCAATTATTTCCAACCTGTCTAATCTGATTTAGGAACAATTACCAATTTTTTTCCGATCAATTTTCCATTGCAATGAACAGAAAATCAATCGGAAAAAGATCCGAAATTGATTGGAAATCAGATCGGACATGTTGGAAATAATCGATCTGACAGAAAATCTCATCGTGTGTACCTAGCATTAGGAATACTGCTTCGTGCTCACTGTCAATGCTGAAAAGATAAGCTAATCCTGAGATGAAATCACCAGTGGTGAGTACAATGGTTTAATCACAAAGCTACTACTTCAAAGCAAAATCCATCACAAAGGTCAATAAATATATAGAAAATGACAGAGTACTTTATATCTGTACTTACATACATTTTGTAAAATGAACTGGTCAGCTATTCTTCCATTCAGTACATGAAACAAAACCTTCCTGGGTGGGTACAACTAGTGCACTTCCCACAGAGATCAGCTCAGTGATTAGCTTTGTACACTCAGAAGGCACAATACACTGGTACTGCACAAGCTGTATGCGCGCAATTATATGGAACAACATATTAGCAGCAGAGCAGTAACCATTTCTTTTAAGTCAAATACAATGTCCTTCTGTACACTGGAGTTAATGACTCAGCTGAACTGAGAAATCCATCAGTACCATATTTGTTAAGCTCTTAAATGACAGGTCCGAGAAAAAAAATATATATACTTACTTGGGGCTTCCTCCAGCCCCTGGCAACTGATATGTACCTTGCCGCAGCTCCGGTGTCCCAGGATTCCATCCATTGCAAATCATCTTCTGCACCTGCGCAAGCAGGCCTGGATTTACATCGCGGGAGCCTATAGGCACAGATGTCCTCACACCCTAGACCTCGTTCTCCATGAACCTACAAACACCCACCGCATTGCATTGCAAGTGTGCTGGCTGTCACTTCTGCCTTACTTCCCTCACCCGTCATAAGTAGTTACAGGTGTCTATTAGCATTAGATAGCCAGAGGCACCCTCAATATTAAGTAGCCCCCGACTGAAGGGAGATCTTCTCAGTGGAATGCTGAGAGCTGAGTGAGTAACCTCTCATTTACACTGTACTTAGGACTCTGCATAGGGAAAGAGCGAGGGAGGGACTAAGGGAGGGGAGTGAGCCGCCTTTCCATCATCAGGAGCCTGTA
Source organism: Hyperolius riggenbachi (assembly GCF_040937935.1). Taxonomy (NCBI): domain Eukaryota; kingdom Metazoa; phylum Chordata; class Amphibia; order Anura; family Hyperoliidae; genus Hyperolius; species Hyperolius riggenbachi. Next base: position 546,497,742 of record NC_090646.1, read on the forward strand.
CGCACTTGCCTACAGTGCCTTGTGGTAAATCCGGCCCTGTGCGCAAGCGCGCGGCCCTGCCGTTCGAGATTGCGCAAATGTAAACAAATAGGTTCTGTTCCAAATAATGAAACATTTGTTTATAATATTTTTTTTTTATTGTCTTTTAAACATGAAATTACTAAGCATTTTTACAGACCCAATGACTGTTTGTTGTTATTCTGTTATACAGATTTATTGGTGCATGTTTTCTCTTATTTTACCTTACAGATCTGTATATCTTTGCAGTGCACATTTTGGCAGATCTCTTGAAACTGGTGTGTTTTCTAGCATTTGTGTGTACTGTATCTGTGCTTGTTCTCGTACTATCTCTCAGCAGGCTCATGGAGTAATAATGATAATTACTGGTGACATGGGCCTATTAGAGCAAGCCTCAACCTTCAAGGTGCATCATTAGGAACTGGCATTGTTCTGCTTGCAGAAGTTATTTGCAGAACATCTTGACATAAAACAAATGATTTAAAGGTTCAAACTTTTGTTTGTGTAGTTCTTGTGATATTTAGATAACAAAGCTGTCTCGGTTCTTGAGAGTTTCTATACAGTATGGTATAATTAGTTTATAAACTGGATGCTTTTTCACTTCAGTGTAGACTTGTGAGGTTATGCTACAACTGAAAAAAAAAACACATCAACACAAATGATTTGCCACAAGCAGCTCTGTAACTTCTGAGCAGGGTTGTAATTACACATTTTGATGAGCCTCCTACACATGAACTCATTTACCCCCTTGTGGTGACATCCAGTGACAGGTGACAACAAGAAACAAGTGTGGCTACTGTAATACCCTTCCTCCCAATATACAGGATCTTCTAAAAAAAAATTAGCATATTGTGATAAAGTTCATTATTTTCTGTAATGTACTGATAAACATTAGACTTTCATATAGTTTAGATTCAAATACGCACAACTGAAGTAGTTCAAGCCTTTTTATTGCTTTAAGATTGATGATTTTGGCATACAGCTCATGAAAACCCACATTTCCTATCTCAAAAAATTAGCATATTTCATCCGACCAATAAAAGAAAAGTGTTTTTAAAACAAAAAAGTCAACCTTCAAATAATTATGTTCAGTTATGCACTCAATACTTAGTCGGGAATCCTTTTGCAGAAATGACTGCTTCAATGCGGCGCGGCGTGGCATGGAGGCAATCAGCCTGTGGCACTGCTCAGGTGTTATGGAGACCCAGGATGTTTTGATAGCGGCCTTAAGCTCATCCAGAGTGTTGAGTCTTGCGTCTCTCAACTTTCTCTTCACAATATCCCACAGATTCTCTATGGGGTTCAGGTCAGGAGAGTTGGCAGGCCAATTGAGCACAGTAATACCATGGTCAGTAAACCATTTACCAGTGGTTTTGGCACTGTGAACAGGTGCCAGGTCATGCAAATCTTCATCTCCATAAAGCTTTTCAGCAGATGGAAGCATGAACCCACTTTTGAACCAGAAACAGGGGCAGAAGCGCCTGACCTGGGCTACAGAGAAGCAGCACTGGACTGTTGCTCAGTGGTCCAAAGTACTTTTTTCGGATGAAAGCAACTTTTACATGTCATTCGGAAATCAAGGTGCCAGAGTCTGGAGGAAGACTGGGGAGAGGGAAATGCCAAAATGCCTGAAGTCCAGTGTCAAGTACCCACACTCAGTGATGGTCTGGAGTGCCATGTCAGCTGCTGGTGTTGGTCCACTGTGTTTTATCAAGGGCAGGGTCAATGCAGCTAGCTATCAGGAGATTTTGGAGCATTTCATGCTTCCATCTGCTGAAAAGCTTTATGGAGATGAAGATTTCATTTTTCAGCACGACCTGGCACCTGCTCACAGTGCCAAAACCACTGGTAAATGGTTTACTGACCATGGTATTACTGTGCTCAATTGGCCTGCCAACTCTCCTGACCTGAACCCCATAGAGAATCTGTGGGATATTGTGAAGAGAAAGTTGAGAGACGCAAGACCCAACACTCTGCATGAGCATAAGGCCGCTATCGAAGCATCCTGGGCCTCCATAACACCTGAGCAGCGCCACAGGCTGATTGCCTCCATGCCACGCCGCATTGAAGCAGTCATTTCTGCAAAAGGATTCCCAACCAAGTATTGAGTGCATAACTGAACATAATTATTTGAAGGTTGACTTTTTTTGGTTTAAAAACACTTTTCTTTTATTGTTCGGATGAAATATGCTAATTTTTTGAGCTAGGAAATGTGGGTTTTCATGAGCTGTATACCAAAATCATCAATATTAAAACAATAAAAGGCTTGAACTACTTCAGTTGTGTGTATTTGAATCTAAAATATATGAAAGTCTAATGTTTATCAGTACATTACAGAAAATAATGAACTTTATCACAATATGCAAATTTTTTGAGAAGATCCTGTACAGTAGTGTGATCATGGCACCAGAACATAGTAACATTCTCCAAATGACATCTCCACTGCTGTCCAGAGGCAATGCAGCATTTAAGTATCTCTACATACCCACACGGCACTGCTTACTAGTATAAATAGTCCAGCATTTCCATAGTCTGCCTGTTACGCTGGGGGGGGGGGGGGGGTCATACATTCTGACCAGCCAGCAAAACAAGACTGAGAGCTGAATTATGGAAGAGGCTACACAGGCTGCCCAAAGCAACTGAAGCTCTGGGCCTCTGATAAGACGCAATGGCAGCGCAGTGCGATGTTGCGCTGCTCTTGCGTTAGCAAACATACAGACAGATACAAGACAGACCGGAATGAGGCAGCCAATCGCAACCGCAGCGATGGCGTATCTCACAAGAGCAGGACTAGAGGATTCGCCACTCCTACGCAGGAGATAGCGTAATCCACAGGGCAGAACAGACAGAGCAAGATAAACAGGCAATAGGTCAAACACAGATAATCACAGGTAGTATTAAACAGTATAACAAAACTAACTATTGTACAAAATCCCTGGGGTCCTGCCAGTTCAAATGTACCATGGATCTGACTAAACATAAACAAGGACTTGAGACAAACAGAATGAACGCTTGCCAATCCAGTCACTGACCAAGCGACAGCAAGCGTCCACACACAGACCAACATACAAGGTAACAGGAACAGGACTAGGAAGGATTCGCTACTCCTACGCAGGAGTCAGCGCAATCCACGCAAGGTAACCGGAACAGGACTAGGAAGGATTCGCTACTCCTATGCAGGAATCGGCACAATCCACGCAAGGTAACAGGAACAGGACTAGGAAGGATTCGCTACTCCTATGCAGGAATCAGCGCAATCCACGCAAGGGAACAGGAACAAGGGCCCAGGAGTAACAGCTAGACAGGCTAGACTGAAACTATGACGGGCCGCAGTCTAACAGCAGAGGCAGGCTTTTATGCTTGCATCAGCCAATGGATCCAAGCATGCAAATCTCCACACAGCTGAATGGTAATCACTCAATCCTGCGCTGGCATGAATCCCATCTGCTAGCTGAAAGACCATCATAACAAATGCATGCAGTTCTATGCAAGAACATGCATGCAGGAAATCCAGGGCTATCTGGCTGCAGCTCAGCTGCAGCAAACCATTAGTGGAATAATGACAGTATTCTGAGCTGTTCATAACTGCAGAACAATTGCAAATGACAATATGACTCACTGCGAATGCACAACCGAACGCAGACTGACAAGCCAGAACTGTCCATTTGCGGCACCACCTGCAATGGACAGAACACTTCACAGGAGGAATCCTAACGCTGCCCTTATTCCCAGTGCCCCTGTAGTGAGTTCCAACTTCCTACTGCACTTATAGGCCATGGATTCTTGTGCCTTCCCACCAAGTATGAGAAAAGCCCTTTAATGAAACTCTGATTGTAACACAGTCAGCAGGCAGATGTAAATAATACACCTTCAGCTGGGTGCCGACAGTTAAATCAATGCTAGTGCTGATAGCTGGGTGCTGACAGTGTGCTTCTGTACGCTGTGGAGTGCTGATAAGTGGCTGGCTGGGACAGCATGCACACACACACACACGGACGCACGCATACACGGACGGACGCACACACGGACGCACGAACACACACACACTGTTCACACCCAGACGCAAAGACACACACACACACACACAGACGCACGCACGCACACACACACACTGTTCACACCCAGACACAAAGACAAAAACAGAACACAATGCACAGACACACTCACACACGATTATTTTATTGTCTATTGGATTTATATAGCGCAAAATATTATGCAGCACTGGACAATAAATAAGGTTACAGACAATGTTAATAGGAGTAACCGACAACACAACACAGCTAATAAGCAATAAGATACACAGTGGCTGGATAGTGTAATGGTTGAGGGCTCTGCCTCTGACACAGGAGACCTAGGTTCGAATCTTGGCTCTGCCTGTTCAGTAAGCCAGCACCTATTCAGTAGGAGATCTTGGCCAAGTCTCCCTAACACTGCTACTGCCTATAGAGCGCGTCCTTGTGGCTGCAGCTCTGGTGCCTTGAGTCCGCCAGGAGAAAAGCGCGATATAAATGTTCTGTGTCTGTCTGTGTCAATGCCAGATCATACACTGGAGTGGTAGTCCCAATAATAAAAGTTCACATTATTCTGTGGGTAGAGCGCACAATCAAGAATAATACATAAGGAGAGAGCAGAGCACCCTGCCTACAATCTAGAGGGAGGGGGTGGTGACACATAAGGAGGGGGGCTGCATCCTGGCTGAAAAAGTAAGGGAAGCCGTGAGGTGGGGTAGGCCTCCTTGAAGAGGTGAGTTTTAAAGGCTTATTTGAAGGAGGGAATGGGAGAGATTTCCACAGGCTTTAGTCGCACATGGAAGCATAGCAAATGCGGAGGGGGGGGTGTTACAGCGGCTTAAGACCCCCCCTTCCCTCAGACCAGGGCTGGTGCAGTGTCTGGGGAAAGGCACAAGTTGAGACACCAGTATATCTGCAGGTATCCTGCAGCTCACAGCACTGCCCGCTTTCTTTCCCTGCTACAGTTGACTTTAGATGTAGCAGCAGCATATGTACATTGCATGGAGCAGCTCTGGGGAACTTACCAGAGTCAGGTATGAGCCCTGCTGTGTGAATGCTTCACTTTCCCCTTCATTACCAAAGTCGGCTGTCCTCATTATTATCTGTATGCAAACTGCTCCTGATCGATCCTGTTGTTGTTCAGGGACAGATCGGACATAGGAAATAATTGTCAGATCCTGTCAGTCGGACGGGAAATTGCATTATGTGTACCCAGCATGATGTCCTACCATATTAATATACTGTATTGTGTGTGGCTGAGGGAGACCTTTCAGGAATCGGAATCCCCCTCTTGAAAATCCTGGGTTTGCTCCTGGGGAGGGTGAGATGCACACACAGAGTCACACACACAATGTACAAACAAAGGGTACACACACAGACAGACGCACACACACACACAAAATGGACAGAGAGAATAGATGCTGCAATACTTCTTTTGGGCCCATTTTCACTACTGCGAAATCGGGCCGAATCTGCAGTTTCCATGCAGGCAAATTGTGCAGGGAAATTCTGCCATAGGGCATAATACTGCCGCAGTCCGAAACGCTTGCCTTAGCGATTTGGCCAACATCGCAGCATTTTTCCGTGCGGGTGGCAGCGAATCCCATAGTCATGCATGGCACAGCTTCCGAGATTCGGCTGCGTACTCGCTGAACAAGGAAGTGCCGATGTGCGTCTTGCAGGATGCAAGGCGGCTAGTGGAAACAGGCCCTACGGCACTAAATAGGGCACTGTGGACAGACACTGTTTTGGGTGCTGAACTGATGAAGGCGTGGTTTAGTGCCGAAATGTGTTGTGACATCAGATAGCATCCATGCGCACAGGCTTTGTCCACAGCTGGTCCTTGGATGCAATTATCGCATTGCACCACGCCACCACCCATGGTACCAGCGCACCCCCAGCTCTGGCCAAGCTTAGAGGCTGAGTGAGGACCCGCTGGCAGAATTGATACACGATTTTTAAATTCTACTAACTGTAAGTGCAACTTACTGTGTTTTAAATCAAATAAAAAGGTTAAGGCACCATTGGAGCACTCCACTACTTCTTGTTTTTTACACATACACACACACACTGCCCAGATATGCACAGACACTACACACTGCACAGCCACGCTCGCTCTTACACACTCACATACACACTGCACAGCCACGCTCACTCTTACAGACTCACACTCACACTGCACCGATATGCACAGACACTACACACTGCACAGCCACGCTCACTCTTACACATTCACACACACACTGCACAGCCACGCTCACTCTTACACACTCACATACACACTGCACAGCCACGCTCACTCTTACACATTCACATACACACTGCACAGCCACGCTCACTCTTACACACTCACACACACACTGCCCAGATATGCACAGACACTACACAGTGCACAGCCACGCTCACTCTTACACACTCACATACACACTGCACAGCCACGCTCACTCTTACACACTCACATACACACTGCACAGCCACGCTCACTCTTACACACTCACATACACACTGCACAGCCACGCTCACTCTTACACACTCACATACACAATGCACAGCCACGCTCACTCTTACACACTCACATACACAATGCACAGCCACGCTCACTCTTACACACTCACATACACACTGCACAGCCACGCTCACTCTTACACACTCACATACACACTGCACAGCCACACTCACTCTTACACACTCACATACACACTGCACAGCCACACTCATTCTTACACACTCACATACATACTGCACAGCCACGCTCGCTCTTACACACACAAATACACACTGCACAGCCACGCTCGCTCTTACACACACACATACACACTGCACAGCCACACTCACTCTTACACACTCACATACACACTGCACAGCCACGCTCACTCTTACACACTCACATACACACTGCACAGCCATGCTCACTCTTACACACTCACATACACACTGCACAGCCACGCTCACTCTTACACACTCACATACACACTGCACAGCCACGCTCACTCTTACACACTCACATACACACTGCACAGCCACGCTCACTCTTACACACTCACATACACACTGCCATACCTCCCAACTTTTTGAGATGAGAAAAAGGGAAACTTAAGCTACGCCCCTGCCACACCCCTGACCACGCCTCACATCGCGCATACCATAAAGATGTTATAAGAAAAATATGTTGTTTTATAATGCAAACCACACTGGTCCTTTCTATCCTGGTTCATTTTCCTTCATATTAACATATGAAAATAAGATATGTATCAATTTAAATGATGGGAATGAAGTTTAGAGACATTTAACACATTTTTTAGTAGAGAAATATATATATTTAGATAGAAAGAGGGACAAAGTCCTGAAAGAGGGACAAATGAGGAGGAAAGAGGGACAGAGGGACAGGGCTCCCAAAAAGGGACTGTCCCTCCGAAAAAGGGACAGTTGGGAGCTATGCACACTGCACAGCCACGCTCACTCTTACACACTCACATCAGTGGCGTTTCTACCACAGGGCGCAGGGGGGCGTGGCGCACCGGGTGCCAGACAGCCAGGGGGGTGTCGCCACGACCCCCCATAGATGCCGGACTCAGGAGGGGAAGAGCAGCGCTAGGAGGAGGGGTGACAGCAGGGATAGCGGTGGGGAGGGGGACATATCCCCCCCTCCCTCACCTGGGTCCCCTCCTTCTGCCTCTCTTCTCCCCCCTCAAAATGCGGGCAGCGGGCCGGGGGCAGTGGTCAGCGAGCAGGCAAGCGCGGAGAATACTCACTTTACTTCTGCGTATCAGCCTGGAACGCTCCGTTGCCGTCACGTGCCTCTTCTGCGCCTCCAATCATTGGAGGCGCAGTAGAGGCACGTGACGGCGACGCATGTTCCAGGCTGATACGCGGAAGTAACGTGAGTATTCTCCGCGCCTGCCTGCTCGCCCTGTTTGCTGCCCGCTGCCCACATTTTGGGGGGGGGGGGAAGAGGCAGAAGCAGAAGGAGGGGACCCAGGTGAGGGAGGGGGGAGATATGTCCCCACCGCTATCCCTGCTGTCACCCCTCCTTCTAGCTACATGGGGGGGGGGGGGTACGATACTACCTAAACTGGGGGCCACTATACTGGGGGCAGCTAAACTGGGGGCCACTATACTACCTAAAATGGGGGCCCCTATACTGGAGGCAGCTAAACTGGGGGCCACTATACTACCTAAACTGGGGGCCACTATACTGGGGGCAGCTAAACTGGGGGCCACTATACTACCTAAACTGGGGGCAGCTAAACGGGGGGCCACTATACTACCTAAACTGGGGCCACTATACTGGGGGCAGCTAAACGGGGGGGGGCCACTATACTACCTAAACTGGGGGCCACTATACTGGGGGCCACTATACTACCTAAACTGGGGGCCACTATACTGGGGGCAGCTAAACGGGGGGCCACTATACTACCTAAACTGGAGGCCACTATACTACCTAAGCTGGGGGCCACTATACTACCTAAACTGGGGGCCACTATACTACCTAAACTTGGGGCCACTATACTAGCTATACTGGGGCCACTATACTGGGGCAGCTAAACGGGGGGCCACTATACTAGCTACACTGGGCCTGGGGGTCACTATACTAGCTATACTGGGGGCCACTATATTACCTATACTGGGGGGGCACCATACCAGCTACAATGGAGGCTACACTGGGGGCAACTATACTATCTAAACTGTGGGCCACTATACTACCTATACTGGAGGGCAGCTGTACGGGGGCCACTATACTAGCTACACTGGGGGCAGCAACACTACCTACATTGGGGGCAGCAGCTATGCTGCCTATCCTGGGGGGCAACTATACTAGCTATATTGGGGCAACTATACTACCTTCACTGGGGGCAACTAGCTACCTATACTGGGGGCAACTGCTAGCTACCTATACTGGGGGCAGTGGCGGCACCAGGGGGGGGGGGCATTGGGTGCTGAAGCACCCCCTAAAATTATCCAAGCACCCCCCAGCGTGAACTGACTTTCGGCATCTAATAGATGCCGTGTCAGTTCACCGCAGTGGCAGAGCAGGGCTATAGTAAAATGTCTGAAGCCCTGCTCTGGAGACTTTGGGAGTTTCAATTGCTGGCTGCAGAGGATCGTGGGAGCTGCGCACCGGACGGAGGCCGGAACAGGAGCTCTGCTGCAGGTGAGTAAATGTGTTTTTTTTTTTTTTTATTTATATTAGCAGCCAGGTGTAGCGTTTATGTTCTGGCCAGGTCTGCTACACGATTGAAGTGTTTTCTGGACTGGTCTGCCACACGTTTGCATGTATTTTCTGGTCAAATCTGCTACATGATTGCATGCATTTTCTGGGCAAATCTGCCGACATGATTGCATGTATTTTCTGGGCAAATCTGCCGACATGATTCCATGTATTTTCTGGGCAAATCTGCCGACATGATTGCATGTATTTTCTTGGCAAATCTGCCGACATGATTGCATGTATTTTCTGGGCAAATCTGCAGACATGATTGCATGTATTTTCTGGGCAAATCTGCCGACATGATTGAACTTATTCTCTGGGCAAATCTGCCGACATGATTGAACGTATTCTCTGGGCAAATCTGCACACATTACATTTATTTTCTTGAGAAAACCTGCACAAGTATGTGAATTTTCTGGGGAAAGGGTCACCAAAACTTGGGTCCACTGTCTTTGCGTTGCACTTTTAAAGGGAACCCAAGGTGAGAATAATATGGAGGCTGCCATATTTATCTCCTTTTAAGCAATATCAGTTGCCTGGCTGCCGTGCTGGTCCTCTGCCTCTAATTCTTTCAACCATAGACCCTGAACAAGCATGCTTGTTTCTGGTGTGATTCAGTTCGCTACTGCAGCCAAATAGATCAGCAGGGCAACTAGTATTGTTTAAAAGGAAATAAATATGGCAGCCTCCATATCACTCTCACCCGGGTTCACGTTAAATTACAGTTAGCTCCACCCTCATCCAGTCATGGCCACGCCCATTTTTTGCCGCGGCGCATGTTATAGCGACACCCATTTTTTGCCCCTTTACTTTTTTTTTGGGGGGGGGGGGGCGTATAATACCCAGCACCGGGTGTCAAATGCCCTAGGTACGCCACTGACACACACACACACACACACACACACACACACACACACACACACACACACACACACACACTGCACAGCCAGGCACACACAGAGACACAAATGGGCACACTCACCCAGAACAGTTTGTAGCTCTCAGGCTGAATGTGTAACAGACCTACACATGGCATATGCTCCTTGTGATGCAGAATCAAAATGCAGTCTGTCTAAAGGTGGCAATACATCTAGCGATTTTGCTGAACGATCGACCACTGGATTCGATCATTTTATCGAATCGGGAGAGAATCAAGTGTGTTCCAGTATGCCCAATAAATGAAAAGTAGCCGATATCATGTTGAATCGACCAGCTTAGTCGATAGAGCAGCATGCAAGATATCTGTCTGGAATCTGCTTCTGTTTACATATCATTCGATGGACTCAAAATCGATTTTTGCATTCAAAGCATGGAGGCACAACATTGATCAGATCGATAAATGAAGAAGAATCGCATAGGATATCGTTTGTAGGGTGTGGGTCACTAATTGATCGACTTTCGATGTCGAATGAACCAGAATCGCTAGATGTATGGCTACCTTAAGTGGTAGAGCAGTGCAATTCCTATACAGGTTATCCACACAGGAAGAAAAAAAACACAAACACTCTAGTGAGTCAATGCTTCAGTAAATATTCAAAGCTTACAAAACAAAGCAAGCTGCGTTTATGTGTACTTAACTATTCTACACATGTTTATGTGACATACAGTCACCATAGAGAGCAATTGTCTTACCCATCTAGATGATCACAGCTGGGTAACACCTGAATGTATACTGTATAATGCTGCATTAATGGTGTTTATGTCATTACTGCTACTGCTATAATAATAATCATCATCATAATCTACACGCTGTTTACAGATTCATACATACTGTATAGGAAGACGCAAAGCAGTGCAAATAAAACTTCAAAGCTGTTGGTTAAACACAGAGTAAATGGACTCCGGTACGAGCACACACCTGTGATTAGGTTTATATAGAAGCTGCCATTCACGGATTTGAGCATCACATAATTGTTCCAGAGGGGCAGCTACTCTGTGGATAGGTTTAGCTTCACTGCCTGGAAAAAGATATGCAATAAACACAAGCTGCGGAGTAGCTGCTTCTCTGAGGCCCTAATCATATAGCTGTTTGCTTTGTGGCAAATTCCATTTGCAAACTGAAAGTAAGAAAGCACACCAAAATATTGAAAAGGCCCCTAGTTTGGAGAGCATGCAGCTTTCCAATACATTATTGGAATATTGCCATCTTGTGGTAGTTGCAGTTTTTAAGTTTCAGTAAGTTTTTAAGGAAAGGTTAACATTTTGCTTGTTATGTTAGCTGAAAATATATAAATGATGATATGATTAAAAAAAAGTTACCACACATGGATGCCAAACTGCATGCTAAAACAAAAAGCAGACATTATGACAATGCTTGTTTAGCACTGCCTTTCACTTATGCCTAACATCCCTCTGCTACTGCATATCATAGTGTGGGGTATCTATGGCCTCCTCTCCTCCCAGATGTCTGTCGGACATGTCAAAGCCGTCGGAGCTACCAGGTAGCCTGTATGCTCTGTACCTCCTCATCCAGGTAGCCTGCATGCACTATACCTCCTCATCCAGGTAGCCTGCATGCACTATACCTCCTCATCCAGGTATTCTGTGTACACTGTAACCACCCCCCCCCCCCGGTAGCCTGGCTGTATGCACTGTTTCTACCCCCCAGGTAGCCTGCGTGCACTGTATCCTCCCCAGGTATAGCCTGTGTGCACTGTACCTCCCTCCCCAGGTAGCCTGTGTGCACTGTACCTCTCAGCCAGGTAGCCCGTGTGCACTGTACCCCCCCCCCCCCCAGGTAGCCTGTGTGCACTGTACCTCCCAGCCAGGTAGCCTGTGTGCACTGTACCTCCCCCCCAGGTAGCCTGTGTGCACTGTACCTCCCCCCCAGGTAGTCTGTGTGCACTGTACCTCCCCCCAGGTAGCCTGTGTGCACTGTACCTCCCAGCCAGGGAGCCTGTGTGCACTGTACCTCCCCCCCAGGTAGCCTGTGTGCACTGTACCTCCCCCCCCCCAGGTAGCCTGTGTGCACTGTACCTCCCCCCCTCCAGGTAGCCTGTGTGCACTGTACCTCCCAGCCAGGTAGCCTGTGTGCACTGTACCTCCTCCCCAGGTAGCCTGTGTGCACTGTACCCCCCCCCCAGGTTGTCTGGGTGCACTGTACCCCCCAGCCAGGCAGCCTGTGTGCACTGTACCTCCCCCCCCCCAGGTTGTCTGGGTGCACTGTACCCCCCAGCCAGGTAGCCTGTGTGAACTGTACCTCCCCCCCTCCAGGTAGCCTGTGTGCACTGTACCTCCCAGCCAGGTAGCCTGTGTGTACTGTACCTCGCCCCCCCAGGTAGCCTGTGTGCACTGTACCTCCCCCCCCCCAGGTTGTCTGGGTGCACTGTACCCCCCAGCCAGGTAGCCTGTGTGCACTGTACCTCCCTCCCCCAGGTTGCCTGGGTGCTCTGTACCTCCCCCTAGGTAGCCTAAAAGATCAGCAAAAACTCGGTATACAGAGGCGCCAGAGTAGAGTAAAAACATTTTAAAAACCGCTTAAAAGCAGAGGGGGATGTTAGGGTGGACTTACCTCCCTCTTACAAAAAATAAAACTCACTTGAGTCTCGATAAAACAGAATTGACAAATAATTTATTCAACTCCACAAATGCAACGCGTTTCGCGGGCGTGACCCTGCTTCCTCAGGCAAAAATGGGAGTACAACTCAGTGGGTCAAGCAATAGGTTTGAGGCACTCAAACCTATTGCTTGACCCACTGAGATGTGCTCCCATTCTTGCCTGAGGAAGCAGGGTCACACCCGCGAAACACGTTGCATTTGTGGAGTTGAATTAATTATTTGTCAATTCTGTTTTATCGAGACTCAAGTGAGTTTTCTTTTTTTTGTAAGGGGGAGGTAAGTCCACCCTAACATCCCCCTCTGCTTTTAAGCGTTTTTTAAAACATTTTTACTCTACTCTGGCGCCTCGTATACCGAGCTTTTGCTGATCTTCTAGTCCACCCTGGGTGGAGGGGTGCATCCCCATCTACTATCTACAGAGAGCGACTTCTTAACCTGAGTGGGGTCAGGTCCTAATGCTCCCCACCTACATTTAAAGTGGTTGCCTATGGGTAACCTGTGTTTGTGAGTATATACACATAAAATTGTATTGAACTCTTCATTTTACCTGACAATACTGCACCATATTGGGCTCTCGATTCTCTTCTTGTTTTTAAGCAACCTAGGTAGCCTGTGTGCAAAATACCACCCCTCAGGGAGGCTGTGTGCATGGTAACTCCTCCCCCCAAGGTAGCCTGTGTACTATGTACCCCCCCTCCCCCCCCAGGTAGCCTGTGTGCACTTTACATCCTCCCCAGGTTGGCTGTGTTAAGAACCTCCCATATAGCAGAGCAGCAGCAGTGGAGTGTGATACTCTGTCTTCTTTTTGTGATGGGACAGCTCCTCCTCACTCGTCACTTCAGTGCAGTTCCACACTGTGCAGCCTATCACCTTGCGGTGATAGGCATTAGGAGCCACAAGGAGACTGCATGGGGGCTGTACAGAGTGCAGGTACACAAAAGAGAAGAGTGAAGACCTGTTCTCCCACCGGAAGCAAGTATCATGCTCTACTGCCGCTGTTCTGCAAATAACCACAGGAGCCATGTGGTGGAGGGGGTTATGGTACGGTGACCATACGTCCCGCTTTACCTGGGACGCGTCCCGCCTTCGGGGGGCGCTGTCCCAGGCTGCATGAGGTCCTGGGAAATGTCCCGCTTTTAGCAGCGGGACGTCCCGGCCTCGGGACTCTGGCCACCATACAATGAACTAGCCGCAGCGTCTCATAGACGCTGCGCTAGTTCATTCCCCGCAGCCCCGCTCCAGCAGCCTGCATTGTGTTCTGGGCGGCAGGCACAGGCAGAGCAGGGCTACGGGAAGATGGCGTCCGGAGGCGGAGCCCTGTACTGTCTCCAGTACAGGGCTCCGCCTCCGGATGCCATCTTGCCGTAGCCCTGCTCTGCCTGTGAGAGCGGGAGATTGAAGGAGGACGATCGTCCAGGGGGAGCTGCACACACCAGAGGCCGGCTGCGTGAGGGGACGTCTTCTGCCAGGTGAGTAACTAAATGCTTTTTTTTCCCAGGTGACAGGTTTGCCCGCAGTGCGTTTAGTTTGTGCTGACATGTTTGCCCGCAGTGCGTTTAGTTTGTGCTGACATGTTTGCCCGCAGTGCGTTTAGTTTGTGCTGACATGTTTGCCCGCAGTGCGTTTAATTTGTGCTGACATGTTTGCCCGCAGTGCGTTTAGTTTGTGCTGACATGTTTGCCCGCAGTGTGTTTAGTTTGTGCTGACATGTTTGCCCGCAGTGCGTTTAGTTTGTGCTGACATGTTTGCCCGCAGTGCGTTTAGTTTGTGCTGACATGTTTTCCCGCAGTGCGTTTAGTTTGTGCTGACATGTTTGCCCGCAGTGCGTTTAGTTTGTGCTGACATGTTTGCCCGCAGTGCGTTTAGTTTGTGCTGACATGTTTGCCCGCAGTGCGTTTAGTTTGTGCTGACATGTTTGCCCGCAATGCGTTTAGTTTGTGCTGACATGTTTGCCCGCAGTGCGTTTAGTTTGTGCTGACATGTTTGCCCGCAGTGCGTTTATTTTGTGCTGACATGTTTGCCCGCAGTGCGTTTAGTTTGTACTGACATGTTTGCCCGCATTGTGTTTATTTTCTACTGACATGTTTGCCCCCATTGCGTTTATTTTGTGCCGACATGTTTGCCCCCATTGCGTTTATTTTGTACTGACATGTTTGCCCCCATTGCGTTTATTTTGTGCTGACATGTATCCCGCAATACGTTTATTTTGTGCTGACATGTTGCCCTCAATGTGTTTATTTTGTGCTGAAATGTTGACCTCAATGCGTTTATTTTGTGCTGACGTGTTGCCCATTGCGTTTATTTTGTGGTGTCTGGGGTAACTGTTGCTGCATTTATTATTTAATGGTCATAGTTGGCTGTGTTTGCTGCTTTGGGGTTATGGTATACTATTAAATAGCATCACACAGTTTCTGCACACCCATGATGCGAATCCTCGTTTGACCACATCACGGCGTAAACACTGCTTTCTTATGCCTCGCTGTTGCATCATTTGGTTAGCTCCGCCCATAGAATGTCATGGCCACACCCATTTTTTCACGCGCGCCACAGACACCACATTTTTCGCTGCGCGTGCGCCGCCTATTTTTCGTCGCAGCCCAACCCCCCCCCCTCCCCCCTGCCGCCCTGTCCCAGGTTGAGCCTACAAAAATCTGGTCACTCTAGTTATGGGCTATTGTTAAATCCCTGCACCAATTTTCCGTAATCCCCTGCACTTATCTCGCACTTAGTCTGTACTGTGTAGTTCCTCCAGGCACCTTGTCAGTCCCAGTATGTCCTACAAGCTGGATGTAGAGTGATTATTCGAGTCTGTCTGGCCCTTCTACTGTACCCTATGCACAAACGTAGGAGCTGGGAGTACAGTGACATGCAGGAAGTGGCAGATTAAAACATGCCCACATCGGGGGGGGGGGGGGGGAGGAGGGAGGAGGGCTGACACAAAAGCAGTGCTCAAAGTTTGACCATTGGTGGCGTTATTAGGTAAATATGCCATTCTCAAAAATGTCAGTGCCCTGCCCGCTATCTGAACAAAGGTGCATTTCTTATAGAAATCAGGGCTGTGGAGTCGGTACTAAAATCATCCAACTCCGACTCCTCAGTTTATAAAAAACCTCCGACTCCAACTCAGACTCCTCAACTCCAACTCCTTAGTCTAATACTTACATGGGCTGTGGATTTTGTACAAAAATCCTCCGACTCCCAACTCCTCAGTTTAAGAAACCAGTGACTCTGACTCCAACTCAGACTCCAGGTACCCATTATTGCACCGACTCCTCAACTCCAACTCCTTAGTCTAATACTTACAAGGGCTGTGGATTTTGTACAAAAATCATCCGACTCCCAACTCCTCAGTTTAAGAAACCCCCGACTCCAACTCAAACTCCAGGTACCCATAATTGCTCCGATTCAACTCCAACTCCACAGCCCTGATAGAAATACCATTAATCCAAATAAAATAATATACAGTCAGCAGCTGGAAGTAATGAGTCTTCGCTCTGATCTTCTGGTTATTTATTGTGAGTGTTTAAATGTGTAAAATATGAAATATGAATGTAGATTAAGGCCTTTATTCATAAAGTAAATATTTCACCAGAACAGCATGACACAGTTCCATCTTTAAAACATACAGGGGGATTTACTGATGAATTGAAATATTAAGGCAGATTTCAATAATTCAGTAAAACAGTATTGAGCAAACATTTCATACATTAGCATTCCATACAGTAGGAAGGTTTAATTAGTAATTAGGAGCTAAACCACTTTGTGTCGGGCAGCATGAAGGAAGCTGGTTTAGGGATGACAGACAATGGCACGGCTGATGGAGAGAGCCTTAGAGCGCCTTGGCACCGCCACCAACAAGGAACGCTTGATGTAAATTCCAGTTGCCTGCTTGGTGCTCCAGTGCAATGAAAGGTCATCTGAACGAAATAATTGAATGCGCACACACTACACGAAGATCGAGATTCACTGCTTACCACATTGTGTTTAAATGAATGTGGATTGCAGCCACTATGAGTGCTGTCAGTGATATGTATTGTCTCAGCTCAAAGTCCAGGGACCTGGTGCCCTTGTATTTACACAGCCTTAGGACAGCTGTCAGACCGTTTGCTCATTCCCATGCCAGGCTTCTTTATGCCTTACAGTATGTTTAGAGGCAGCCACTCCAGCAAAGCGCTGAGGATATTCTTCATCATCTGAATCTGACCCATAGGCTGTAGCCTTATCTACGTGCTTCAGAGATGATAATTATAATTACATGGTTTGCCACACACTGTAGCATTTTATGATTTGTGTGATACATATCAGTGTTTAGGTAAATGTTAGAGCTATTGTTGCCATTTTTCTTATTTATTATAAGCAGTAACTGAAGCCCATGTCCTTATTGAGGAACTATAACCAAGAACTGAACTTCATTCCAATCAGTAGCTGATAGCCCTTTTCCCATGAGAAGTCTTTTCTCAAATTGATCATCAGGTAGCAGGAAATAAGGGCGCTGGCTGAGGGTGGAAGGAAAGGGCGCCGCCATAGACTTTAATGCAATTTTCCTTAATACAGCAAAAAAAGCAGAAAAAAGGGCGCCGTGATAAACAGCATTAGAACATTATAGTTTTTGAAGTATGTTATTGTTTTAGAAGCTTGCAACGTTATAGTTTTTGTCATATTATTTTATTTACATGTACAGATTTTACATTATCAAAGATATTATCATTTTTTGTGTGTAAAAGGGTGTTTCTGCAGAGGCAGTGGTTAGGGTTAGGCACCGCCGGGGGAGTGGTTAGGATTAGGTTTTTTCACGGCTCCAGTTTTTCATGCGCGCGATCATCAGGGGGGGTCTGTATGGCTGATATTGTGGTGAAATCCCTCCCACAGTGTGATGTTATGACCATGGTCATGACAGTTTCCTGTCTGTAAACCTTGTTGCATTGTGGGAAATAACAGCTGTTTCCAGCTGCCAAGCAACCAGTATCTCCCTCTGTGCATATGTATATCTATAAAAAAAAAAAAACCTTTTAGCCTATCGTATTGTTATGAGGTGTGATTAAAGATAGTGGCAGTTGGAGCTGTCTGTTTCTTTCATGTCTGCCAGTAGTAAAGATGATTACATGCAGGCTGATTATGGATCAAACAATATGTATACATTACATGGTAAATACCAATAATTTCTTGATCTCTCTTCTATTTTTAACTTCACACTTTGCAATGTATTATTTATTATTTGTATTATTTTTCCCCTTTTCACTAAAGTTCCTCTTTAATATGTATGTGCCAGTATTGCCAGTATTGTTCCTCTGGGATACGAGGAGGACATATTTAATCCACAAAAACAAATTAAAGCCTGCATCAGGTCAGCACAATAGTTTTCTTTTAATCTTCTATGTCCAGAGTTGCAATAATCACGACAGCCTTGTGCCAGTCCTCTTAGCTAGAAAACATGGATAGCAACACTGATGCCCAAAACAGCTGTCACTACCCTTGTTTGTTAACCATGACTGGAACAATGCGGTCCTGATTATTATAACTCGAGATAGGAAAGATTAAAGGACTGATTTATGCTGGCCTAGTACACGATCATTTGTTTTTCTGGACATTGTTTTCTGATTGCAGAAAGATGAATTCTTCAGCTAAACCCCCATAATGTGCTTTCCTGACATAAAATATACCTGCATTCGGGTAACAGAAATAAAGTGCAGTGTGACGCACTGACTCTCAGACGTACCCTGTAAATAGAATTTCCAGATCTATGGTAAGTACCAGCAGGCTAGCCACCACTGAGCAGTTAACCCCTCACAGACACACACTGCAGCAACATCCACACGATATTTCAGATATTTTGTTAAATGATTTCTAAGCGTCATTTAATGAAAAGGATAGAAGAATGGTGAAAGAAATACACAAACAAAGGTAGCAATCGCAGCCCCCCAGTCCTGTTTGTTCCTGAGAAAGGGCATATCAAAACTAGGCATGGGACAAATCCACAATTTCTTTGAATCCGAATCTAAAAAGGTTCTCGAATATCTTGAACCTTTTCGAATCCCGAATCTAACGAATCCTGCACATAAGAATTGTGCGATCTGTGGTATAGTTACCCGCAGTATAGGTACCCAGGCATAGGTAGCGAGGTAAAGGTGCCTTCAGTATAGCTAGCTAGGTATGGGTGCCTTCAATATTGGTAGCTTTCAGTATAGGTAGCAAGGTATAGGGGCCTTCAGTATAGGTAGCAAGGTATATGGGCCTTCAGTATAGGTAGCAGGGTATATGGGCCTTCAGTATAGGTAGCAGGGTATATGGGCCTTCAGTATAGGTAGCAGGGTATATGGGCCTTCAGTATAGGTAGCAGGGTATATGGGCCTTCAGTATAGGTAGCAGGGTATAGGGGCCTTCAGTATCGGTGGCAAGGTACGTGTGCCTTCAGTATCGGTAGCAAGGTACGTGTGCCTTCAGTATCGGTAGCAAGGTAGAGGGGCCTTCAGTATAGGTAGCACGGTACAAGTTCTTTCAGTATTGGTAGGTAACTAGGTATAGGGGCCTTCAGTATAGGTAGCAGGGTATATGTGCCTTCAGTATAGGTAGGTAGCTAGGTATAGGGGCCTTCAGTATAGGTAGTAAGGTACATATGCCTTCAGTATAGGTAGGTAGGTAGGTAAAGGGACCTTCAGTATAGGTAGCAGGGTATAGGGCCTTAAGTATAGGTAGGTATGTAGGTAGGTAGGTATAGGGGCCTTTAGGTAGGTAGGTAGGTAGGTAGGTAAAGGGACCTTCAGTATAGGTAGCAGGGTATAGGGCCTTAAGTGTAGGTAGGTATGTAGGTAGGTATAGGGACCTTTAGGTAGGTAGGTATAGGGGCCTTTAGGTAGGTAGGTAGGTAAAGGGACATTCAGTATAGGTAGCAGGGTATAGGGCCTTAAGTATAGGTAGGTATGTAGGTAGGTAGGTATACAGGCCTTTAGGTAGGAAGGTAGGTATAGGGGCCTTTAGGTAGGTAGGTGTAATAGATAGCGGAGATGACGCCACAGCGGTCAGCAGCATGGCGGCTGTCTCCGCGTCTCAGCCGGCGGCTTCCGCCGCGGAATTACATTGTGGAGTTTTGCCTGGTCCTTCAGTTGCACATAGACTGAGGGCTGCGCGCACGTGCCAGGCAACAGGACCTTTATGCGAATAGAATCGGCCGGTCAGCTGACTCCAGCAGTGCTCCTGATTGGCTGAGTGGCAGGGGCGGCGCTGTGGGGCGCTCTCAGTATATATAGGACCTGCCTGTCAGTAGCTCCTCGTCTGCTGTTGCAAATGCTACGTGTTAGCACTCAGACCTTAGTCAGATCCCAAAGTGTGCTAGAACCAGCAGGAGCTGGGGATCCACACTTAGTCAGATTCTGTTGATAGCTAAAGTACTAATTGAATTGTATTATTTGTTATGACCTTCTGCTAGCCTTGACTACTCTTCTGCCTACTGATTCTGTGCTTCTGCCTGTCTGATCCTGTTGCCGACTCAGCCTGAACACTACGCTGATTTAGCCTTCTGTCTTTGTACCGTATCTGTCCGTTTGTTGCCGAATCTGCTTGTCTGACTCTCCTGCCCTCACCAGTGAGCCTAGTCCCTGGTGAGGGATTCTCTGTACAGCTTAATCACCTGCTCCTCAGGTGACCAGTAGCTGCAGTACAGTCTGAATCACCTGCTCCTCAGGTGCCCAGTAGCTGCAGTACAGTCTGAATCACCTGCTCCTCAGGTGACCAGTAGCTGCAGTACAGTCTTAATCACCTGCTCATCAGGTGACCAGTAGCTGCAGTACAGTCTGAATCACCCGCTCCACGGGTGATCTGTATACGTTGTCTTACTGTGCACCACCCGCTCCTCGGGTGAACTGATTACTAGTTCATCTGCATCTCCGGCTTGCTGGAATGCTGATCCCTGTGTTCTATAGAGATATCTCCCTCTACTAGCTCCTCTGGGAAGTCGGTATCTCTATCTGTATTACTGTTGCACCAAACACCTATCTTTACATCTGGTTCTCCTGTGTCTTGCTATACTTGCATTATTGGTGATTCTGCAGATCACTACATGGTCAGGTATGGCGTCTGTATTATTGGTGCTACTGCAGATCACCAATAATCAGAAAATCTGTTCTTGCTGACACCAATCGTTACAGTAGGTAGTTATAGAGGCCTTTAGATAGGTAGGTAGGTAGGTAAAGGGACATTCAGTATAGGTAGCAGGGTATAGGGCCTTAAGTATAGGTAGGTATGTAGGTAGGTATAGGGGCCTTTAGGTAGGTAGGTATAGGGGCCTTTAAGAAGGTAGGTAGGTAGGTATAGGGGCCTTTAGGTATGTAGGTAGGTATAGGGGCCTTTAGGTAGGTAGGTAGGTATAGGGGCCTTTAGGTAGGTAGTTAGGTATAGGGGCCTTTAGGTAGGTAGGTAGGTAAAGGAACATTCAGTATAGGTAGCAGGGTATAGGGCCTTAAGTATAGGTAGGTATGTAGGTAGGTATAGGGGCCTTTAGGTATGTAGGTAGGTAGGTAGGTAGGTATAGGGGCCTTTAGGTAGGTAGGTATAGGGGCCTTTAGGTAGGTAGGTAGGTAGGTATAGGGGCCTTTAGGTGCGTAGGTAGGTAGGTAGGTATAGGGGCCTTTAGGTATGTAGGTAGGTATAGGGGCATTTAGGTAGGTAGGTAGGTATATGGGGCCTTTAGGTAGGTAGGTAGGCAGGTATAGGGGCCTTTAGGTAGGTAGGTAGGTAGGTAAAGGAACCTTCAGTATAGGTAGCAGGGTATAGGGCCTTAAGTATAGGTAGGCATGTAGGTATAGGGGCCTTTAGGTAGGAAGGTAGGTAGGTATAGAGGCCTTTAGGTAGGTAGGTAGGTAGGTAGGTATAGGGGCCTTTAGGTATGTAGGTAGGTAGGTATAGGGGCTTTTAGGTAGGTAGGTAGGTATAGTGGCCTTCATGTAGGTATGGTTCAGGGGGTCCCCTCCCTACCCTCATTGGAGTATAGGAGGCATGACTGCTGAAATATTAGGCCTTACATATCAGCATTATGCAAATCAGGAGGTAACTGTCAGGAACCGGCCCCGCGGCAAGCCCGCAGATACGGTTCACGACTGCGAGTTTGACCAGATCGAGAGGGGAGCAGCCTTATTCAAGCTACAACAAGGCTATCGCCCCTCAAAGCACTTCTCACTGCCACCACTAGCTGCCGCTAGACACTTCAGCGATTCTCACTCTGCTGTCGAGTGATCTACACGCAGTCCGCGTTTTTATATTCGGGTCAGCTTTGCGCTTTAGGCCGAATACGGGAACGCCACGCACACACAGTACAATCGTACTCAACTCGCAAGGCACAATCAGGCACTGAATCTTGTAACACAAGTTACACTGCAGTCTCTCTAGGTTATGAGCGTTGGCTTAGTACAGCAGAAGTCAAACTTATTAAATAACGATTTAATATTCCAGAAAAAAAGTGGAACAATGAAGAAAACAATATATACACAAGATTTACAAAAACAAAGTAAAAATTACAAAATAAAAGTTACAAAGATACACACAAAGGTATTTGCTTACCAAAATAAACAGGAATCAAGATAGAAGAACCTTGGACTTGGTTTTGTGGACGGACACAGTTCTGATTGGATCAGGAGTCCACCTAGCTTCAGCTACCGTCAGGAGCGGACTGATTTTAGGTATCTGCCCCTGCCTTTTATGCTGGGAGATTTGCCTTGAGGCTGCAAGCCCATTTGGAAGGGGGGAACTAGTTTTAATTAAATTTCCAGACATATTTTAATTCCCCGATTGTTCAGTTTGTCATATCCTTTCTGTGATATGCGAACTTCACAGGTTTATCCTGTCCTACTTTTGATCTTTGCCGATTTCAAACACTCAAATGCTTCCAGCACAATATTCAGACCACAGGTAAAATTGTATCTTAACACACACATCAAAAGATTTTTTCCTGGCTGTCATATGTAAATTCCAAGGCTTTTCCTGTCCCACTTTGAACATTGCAGACTCAATTAGCCCGATTGTATTTTGGCCAACAGGTAGCTGTTTACATAAATACAAAGTTCAAAGCAATGCAACACCTTTGCAGGATGCCGGACAAGAGAGGGTCATTATCTAATTACATAAGGAACTCCCATTAGCAGCTTCCAACTTCCAGAGGACTGAATACAGGCTCAAAGTACTTCATAATGTCATACAGACAATCACAGCTTCCCTCAAAGCAGACATACACATAGGAGACATAAAAATGGGAAAATATGGCTTCTGTATTATCATAACTAGCTGTGATATCATGACAGTAACTGTATGTCACGTCACTACCCACAAGGCTGTGCATCCAAAGCTGAATTTTTATCAGTCCTAGGACTAACGTCACTGAGTGGGGGGGGGGGGGGAGATTTCACCTATTCAGCTGGATTTCCAATAGCTGCAGGACTTTTTCCCCTTTGAGGACCAGGTTTTCTCTGACAAACTTGCCATTGGCTTCATGCTGGTTGTTAGTTAATCTCTTGCAATAAATAGCTGGGGTTTTTACTCCGAGGAGAGAGGGGAGGCGGGGCCAGGCACCAGAAGTGGAGTGATGCAGGGTCTTTGGGACAGCATGACAGGACGAGACTCTGCAGGTAAATAACTTTTCTTTACAGCAGCACGTAAGTATTTTTCATTTTTAGATGGAGAATTTGGATATCCATAAGGGAAAAAAATATTGTTTACATGTAAATTGACCACATCCCTCAACACCTGTTTTTTTTATTTAAAGATCCCTCATTTTGGCATGTCTTTAGCTTTTATTACTGTCAGTGTTTCAGCTTGTTGTGAGCATGTGAATTCAGGGTTAACAATTGTTTGGTGCAAGAAGTATTCATAGAAACCAGATCTTATAAAGCATATATAAGTAACAGTGAAAATAAAATGGTAAAAAATGTAAACGTAATTCATTTAAGGTCCACCTGGTGTACCTTTACTACAGTTCAGAGTTTGGGTTGATTGAAGAATAAATCCAATCTGGTGTGGAGGTGTATCGTGTGGCCCTCATAAAGTAGTTTTCAGTCATCTTTAGCAGTTCTGTTGGTAAAAGCCAAGCTCACCTTTCCTCAGGCAGTGTCCTTTTCTTGTCCCATAAGTCCAATGGTTCTGAGTTCCCCAACCAGTTACCCTAGTAAATAGATATCCCAATGTGTATATGATGTACATATCACCTATGTGTGCTAACATATCTTATTAGCCTTCTTCAAATTAATGCTTAATTGAGCTGCATTTTCTTATACAATTTTGTAACAATGCTATAGAAAAGGAAGTCCTAATAATTATAGACCATGCATTCAATCCTGGGAGTTCAGCCTAGATCAAGGCTCACATTTGTGTAGCCCTAAACTGCACCCTGGACAAGTTTATGGAAAGCTACTTACCACAAAGTTAAGCCTCATCAAAGATCTGTTAAAGAACCTGAGCTCATCAAAGATCCCATAAAGAATCTGAGCTAATTAAGCCTTATGATGTGTCAGTAATACAGGTTTTAAGTAGAGATGGTCATATCTAGGAGACCTCATGCAGACGCACGTGATCAGTGCTAGTCATGATCGTGTGCCAAAACAGGATGTGACCACAGCAAATTAGAGCTCTGTAAATCTATCAGCTGCTCAAACAAATCACATGCTTCTCCATGAATTCTCCTGGACATGACATCACTAGTTTTAAGAGGATGAAACAGAGCATAATATATGATAACTGCTGTTAACAATACTCTCACAATGCAAAAAAATCATACTGTACTACAATTGATGGAACAGCACTCAAACACTCATGTATACAGTGTAATTAAAAATTCTCTTAATCCATCACAGCCTTTAAGAGACTCTGTAACAAAATGTTGAGCCTTATTTCTTCTATCCTATAAGTTCCTATGCCTGTTCTAATGTGGTCTGTCTTACTGCACCATTTTCCAGTTGCACTGTCTCTGTAGTAAATCTTATCTTCTTTCCTCTGTCGGCTCTGTCGGGCTGAGGCTGGAATGTGTAGAATGTGCAGCACTGCTTGTAAATGGCAGAAGCTTTAAACACCCTCTCCAAGCTCTGCATGAGTCACACAGTAAGCTGTTTGTAAACACTGCCTAATTACAAGCCAGGATTGCAGCAGGGAGTGGCAGAAACAGCACAGAGGGGCCCAGGAGAACATAATGAAGAGAATGGTATGCTTTTTATTGTAAGAATTTTAAAGTACAGATTCTCTTTAAAAAAAGGCAGGAGAAACTACATTTCTCAAACTGGCAAGTTGCAAGCCTCTGGTGCTCTACAAACCTGAGCTAATGAAGCTTTATGATGCCTCTGTATTACGAAAACCAAATGTCGGTTTTTAAGAGGTTAAAAAAGAACAAAATATATAACTGTGTTCAAAATACTATTGAAATGCAATAAATAGTACTATAACGCAATAAAGACATTAAACAATGCTCAACAATTTTACAGTGCACAAACACTGACTAAATAATTTATAATGTAATACTATTAAAAAAATTATTATTATTTTTTTTTATTGTGTTATTTTCAGTACAGTTCCTCTTTAAAATTAATATAGATGAGAAGCACTAGATGGAGGATCCTGCCCTTGCAAGCTAACCATCTAAATGGGATGTACTCTTTCATCACAATTAGCTTATTTTGCTCTGTAAAATGTTTAGATAAGTCTTCTAACCCCGACAGATTAAAAATCTTTCAGCGCTACAAGCCTCAGTTAATAATGTGTAGATGGAGGACCAAGAGATCCAAACTCAGGTAAACTTGTCAACAGAGCAGATTTACCTATTTGCTTATCCCTAATTAGGATAGCTTACCTCTCCTCTGCTGGATTTACAGCAATTTACTGCAGATGAAAGCCTGGTATGAACCATCACATTGTCCTGCCAAATACTACACACAGCCCAAAAGCTACAAGCAAACATTGTGCAACTCCAACTAAAACTTTTCATTCTAACTTTAGATGGTGGGGCAGGGTCAGTAATGCCATTTGTTGTTACAGACTGCATCGCCATTAGGAAAAGTGGCAGTGAGCTTCAGGCTGAGTGCACACAGAACATAACGTTATGTTTTATCTTAATATTGTGTGCATTTTTCGTGCATTTTTACTGCGTTTTTGGTGCGTTTATAATGCGTTTTTCAAGCGTTCTGCGTGTGTTTTAATGCATTTGCGGTTCGCATATGCAAAACGCACATGCATTTTGAAATTTCCAATTATGCAATTCACTAGAAAGACAACAGGAAGTGAAAATACAGCAAAGAAAAAAAATGTTTTTGGGGGAAAAACGCATATAAAAATGGTGGAAAAACGCATACCATTGCATTCCCATTTACTTTCATTATGTGCGTTTTTGATGGGTCTATGAATATTATGCAACAAAAACTGCGTTTTTAAAAACGCATATGCATTATTTGTATGCGTTTTTTCCTGCAGCCCGTAGACTTCCGTTAACGGTAAAAATGCTGCGTTTTATGCAACGCTAGCATTTCTGCTGTGCCTTTCGGGAGAAACTGATCCTCCAACCCCCACCCCCACCCCCTAGCTACGCAGTTTTGTTTTCAACGACTGAGCCAGTCGATGGCCACTACCCTGGCCCCACACGTCCTTGATCACACTCCCATTGTCGGGAGCATCCTGCGCATGCACAGTACTAGAAAATCTCATACTGTTCATGCGCTGGACACTCCTGGCAATGGGAGTGTGATCGAGGATGTGCAGGCGCAGTTAAACTAGTCTTTTATTTTAACCTTTTTTGATTTCCTTTAATCAGATAACATTAATACAAATAAAAACCCGTTCCAATCGTAACATTCCCTTCTCCACCAACAGCTATCCTCAGAGGGTGGGCCATTCTGGCACTGAGCCAAAACAATGTATGAAACACCTTTCTTGCATACACGGCACGGAAATATGGGGAGACAAACTGGCCTATAGACATCCGCAGCAGGTGAAAGTAGTTTTGTTCTAAAATGCGTTTAGACGTCTGTGGCATATAGATGCAAAAACAGAGAACACCTATAGATGTCAGCGGCAGTCTAAGGGTTGAAATTTTGGGTGAAGTTACACTGTAACTGTTGAATTTTATCTTGTGTTTGAGGACTTCATATAAATACGTCCAAATATCAGCTGTGCTTACTTTATACATTGAGTTACTTAACCATATTTTTTTACCAAATAGGCTCCAAATGTCGCTGGAAGGTCATTATGACTATGGCAAAGTGTAACAAACTCACTCCAGCCTTGTGTATATTCAGCAGGCGAGACATATTAGTGTGACATGACACAACTGGGTCACATATATTACAACTGCTAATACAGTGCCTTTGCTTCATTAATTAAGAAAAGCCATGTATACACTGTAATAAAATAGAAGGTGACATCTAATCTCGAGTATTGCAATATCTGTAATACTGTTTTGTTGATTGATTCTCTTTGACACATAATAAATTAAGCCAGGCCGGGCATATCCTGATGTTTACTATACAGCAGTCAATCTACTCTTCCTGCGGGCAAATCTGGCAATAGCTGATTTTAAAAAGCAGCAAAAAAAGTCTACAGTACAAGGAAGCAAAATAAGTATAAAGGATGCTAGCTCCTCACAATGCTGCAAAGAACTGGCTGCATAGGGCAGTTAACCAAAACAACTGTTTAAAAAGATTTTTTTTTCTCTGGACATGTCTATTTTGGTAACGAGGAACAATGATCTATTTCTACAGGATTCTAGTAATGCAATTTTAATAAAGTGGACATTGTCCCATTAGACCAAGCATAAACAGTAAACAAAAGTTTTACCTATAATGGTAAGTGGATTGTGGTGCAGTGAATTTGTTTGTGTTGTTTGTGTTGTGTTGCAGTAGGGCAGGAGTTTCAAAAGAGTCCATTTTATACCACAACAGAAGTGTTAAAGAGAGTCGCAGGTATTGTCATAATTAATTTACAAGTCACAATAATGTTTTGCACTCTACAAATAGGAATAAAAACACGGGTACATAATAGAGAATTTGTAAATAACATAAGGCTGGGTTTACACTACAACCTAAAAAGGTTAGTTGCAGTGTAGGTTATTCACACATGTCGTTGTGAGATGAGCTGTTGGGGTTCACTGAGGATGGCAGCTGTTTATGATTAACCCTCAATACCAATCTATGATATACTATTGACACACTATGACTGCTTTCTGAGAGTTTTTCTGACCATCAGAGCTTTCTGAGCATTTTTTTGAAAACGCTTCAATTGACTTGCATTAAAATTGTTGTAAAATCGAGACTCATAGCACCCACACTGTCCACCCCCCTACAGACTCATAGTACCCACACAGTACACCCCCCCTGGAGACTCATAGCACCCACGCTGTCCACCCCCCTAGAGACTCATAGCACCCACGCTGTCCACCCCCCTATAGACTCATAGCACCCACGCTGTCCACCCCCCTAGAGACTCATAGCACCCACGCTGTCCACCCCCCTAGAGACTCATAGCACCCACACTGTCCACCCCCCTACAGACTCATAGTACCCACACAGTACACCCCCCCCTGGAGACTCATAGCACCCACGCTGTCCACCCCCCTAGAGACTCATAGCACCCACGCTGTCCACCCCCCTAGAGACTCATAGTACCCACACAGTACACCCCCCTAGAGACTCATAGTACCCACACAGTACACCCCTCTAGAGACTTATAGCACCCACGCTGTCCACCCCCAATTTGTAATTCTTGTTACTATGTAGCTGCAAAATCTTTCGATTCCGCTCCGCTGAGCGAAACATTCAGAAAAATTGGGCCCTGCTGCATTTCTTGTACGGCCGTACAAATAAGTTCTCAGGATCCGCACCGTCTAAAATCTTCTTTTATTTCAGCTTTTTTAAAATTCCATTGCAGGCATAAATATGTGTATCACACAGCCATGACGCACAGCGTTTCAGAATAGCTCTTTCTTCAGATGGCGTCAGACACACACTCAATCAACAGACAAAAAAGCCTTGCTTAAATAGTTCCAAAGTGGACCTGATGGAAGACTTCTCATTAGCATAAATGCAAATATATGCAAATACATATCCCTTTCCAAGCCAATAGGAATACTGCCTACACATCTCCATAGAGGTTAATATGTTTTCAAGCCAGAGACAGAAACAGCCAAAGCTTCACAGGAATCTTTGATGGAAGACTTCTCATTAACATAAATGCAAATATATGTAAATACATATCCTTTTCCAAGCCAATAGGAATACTGCCTACACACCTCCATAGAGGCTAATATGTTTTCAAGCCAGAGACAAAACAGCCAAAGCTTCACAGGAATCTTTTAAAAGTTACTCTGACACAGCATACCACACACAAAGGTGCAGAGCCAGTGTCACTCATTGTAACAAATCCTCAGCAATGGGGTCAGCTAAACTTGTACTAGCTGATCACATCCATTTCAGCATAAAGATTGTCTCTAGCCAATCATCTGCAAGGCTATAGTATAAACTTCAAGACTGACATCACAGCCCACCAATCATGCTTCTCAAAACCGCACCGCGCATCAAAAACGCACTAACGCATCAGAACGCACTAAAACAGCAAAACGCACTAAAACAGCAAAACGCCGACAACCGCCTCAAAACCGCCTCAAAATCGCACGCTTCGCCGCATCTGTACGCCTCGGCGGCCAATCCGCTTCAAAAGCGACAACATCCGCCCAAAAACTTTATTGCGTAAAACCTATGCGAAAAATACATCGAATCGCAGCCAACCCGCCTTTGACGCGACCAGTACGCATAAGCGACCAATCAGCCTCAAAGGCGACAGCGTCCGCCCAAAGGCCTCAATGCGTACATCCAATGCGGCCGTTACGCATCAATGCCCAATACTGTATGTGGCGTTTCGTCCGCTTCAAAACTTCACTGCGTACATGCATACAAACTCATGCACATAATTCCACTAAGTGGACTGCAATGTCAGTCCCAGCCCCGCAGATGTTTCAATTCCCATTGTGTATCCACCATAAAAATCACCATTAAAATCAATTATTAAGGCCCATTAGAACATAATGTTAGCTACATCATAATCTCTATTCAATCCTTTGGGTTCTAAGGTATCAAGTTTCTTAATCCAATAATGTTCTCTCTTAGATAATAACAGGTGTCTATCGCCTCCCCTCCTCGGGATCGGGACCCCCTCTAGCACTTGCACCCTTAACTGCGATAATCTGTGACCATATTCAGTGAAATGCTGAGACACTGACAATTCCATATTTTTGTTTCTAATATTAGATTTGTGGGATGAGATTCTATCTCTGAGGGCTTGTGTTGTTTTTCCCACATACCCAATCCCACAGGGGCACTTCAACATATAAACAACAAATCTGGAGTCACAACTAAAGCGACCCCTGATCTTAAATTTAGTGCCCCTGCAGGGATGGGTAAATGTGTCACCCTTCACAATGTAGCTACATAAATGACACTGTAAACAAGGATATGTTCCGTTCCGTGTAATCAAATTCTTTTTTTCTGAACCTATATCGCCTTTAACAATTATGTCTCTTAGGGAGGGTGCCCTTTTATAAGACATCAAAGGAAATTCGTGAAATTCACGTACATATGGTAAACCCTCTCGCAGCATAGGCCAAAATCTATTGATAACCCCTGCAATTTTCTCAGATAGCACATTGTACGTGGTGACACACGGGATTCTGTGATTCAAACTACCCTTCTGTCCTTTCCTACTCACTCTCTCTACCCTCCCACCTGTACTTCTCACCACCTTACCTTCATAATCCAAATATTTCAAAGGATAATTCCTGGCTAAAAATTTATATTTCATCTCCTCTAGCCTATTCTTTCTCACCTCTGGATCACTCACTATCCGCTCTAATCTTTTGTACTGCCCTTTGGGTATGTTACTCTTAACGTGGGGAACATGAAAACTATCAAAATGCAAAATGGAATTCCTATCTGTGGGTTTTATGAATAAATCTGTAATCTTGTACGGCCGTACGGCCGGTTCCGTTGGCAAATGCTGATGTGAACCGAGCCTTAACGGGCTTAGGTCTACTAGACATCCTGAATTTATTTATTTTTTAATTTATCACAGTAGATGCCATATGAAACTGTAACCACACAACTGCTTTTTACTAGCTTTTCATGTATCTCTACTAGGATTCAGTATAAAGCAGCTGTGGGCTAAAGTCTTTTATCACCAGCAGTTGATAATTTAAAAAAAAAAATTCAATTCAGGTTTAGTGGATCGCTCAGAATATCCCCACTGGAGGTGCTTGCAGACTGCTGGAGAATAGATGTGTCAGTAATCGGGCTCAATGTGTTTCCAATTCTGGAGTGATGTTGTTTGCATTTTGTCCATTTTATTAAATGGATATTTTGCGCCAACTTTGTAATTGCCATTATCCAGTACGGCTTGCTGGGATTACCTCACCACAGTTTCCCCTTTGACCTGTAGGTTTGAACAGCTGCATCCATTCCCAGTCTGGGCTGTGGAATTAGCATGGAAGAGTACATTAAATTAGGGAACTAGCACATTCAATTAGAGCTAGCATTAGCACCTTGCTTCTACAGTATTAAGGAAAACAATTTCAGGCAGTGACTGCTTCTTTCCCAGGCTGTGTTCTCCCTTCAGCTTTAAATATGTAGCAGAAGAAAAACATTCATCCCCTCCCCCCCCCCTGAAAGAAAATGCTGTGTCCAGTGTGTGTGTTGATTGATCCACTGTACACACTTGAATATTACATCAGCAGTGCCAGTCCAAAACAATAAAAGAACAGCTAATCAATAAACATATAAAATCCATGGACTGTACACGACATGATTCTTCTTAGTGCCCTTCATAAATATATTACCTAGACTAGTGTAGGGAGATGCATACATTTCCATAAATTTAGTATAAAATTTTGCATCAACACATAATCATAATCATTTGACTGTTACTACTATTCAGTGTAGGTAAAATGTTTTGACACCCATATAGAGGCAGAGGAGATTTAGCAGAAACGACCCATTTAGGTTATCACCAGGAAACCCCCTGATTCCAAAAAGAATGATTCAGTAAGCTGCCACCCAAAGGTGCATCATTGCATAGTTAAGAAAGCATGAACCCAGCTGCATGCACACTCTACAACTGCCTCAGTAAGCTGCCACCCACAGGTGCATCATTGCATAGTTAAGTAAGCATGAACCCAGCTGCATGCACACCCTACAACTGCCTCAGTAAGCCGCTGCCCACAGGTGCATTATTGCATAGTTAAGTAAGCATGGACCCAGCTGCATGCACACCCTACAACTGCCTCAGTAAGCTGCCACACAACAGGTGCATCATTGCATAGTTAAGTAAGCATGAACCCAGCTGCATGCACACCCTACATCTGCCTCAGTAAGCCGCTGCCCACAGGTGCATCATTGCATAGTTAAGTAAGCATGAACCCAGCTGCATGCACACCCTACAACTGCCTCAGTAAGCTGCCACCCACAGGTGCATCATTGCATAGTTAAGTAAGCATGAACCCAGCTGCCTGCACACCCTACAACTGCCTCAGTAAGCTGCTGCCCACAAGTGCATCATTGCATAGTTAAGTAAGCATGGACCCAGCTGCATGCACACCCTACAACTGCCTCAGTAAGCTGCCACCCACAGGTGCATCATTGCATAGTTAAGTAAGCATGAACCCAGCTGCATGCACACCCTACAACTGCCTCAGTAAGCCGCTGCCCACAGGTGCATTATTGCATAGTTAAGTAAGCATGGACCCAGCTGCATGTACACTCTACAACTGCCTCACAAGGCTGCTACCCACACTAAGCTTCTACCAACAATTGCACTGCCCACATTTAGTCACCACCCACAACCGCGCCGCCCACACTAAACCTCCACCCACAGTTCCTGCGCATACTTACAACCTTCAGTTAGTATATAGGGTAGTTTCCAAAAGCAAGTAAGCATGAACCCAGCTGCATGTACACCCTACAACTGCCTCAGTAAGCCGCTGCCCACAGGTGTATCATTGCATAGTTAAGTAAGCATGGACCCAGCTGCATGCACACCCTACAACTGCCTCAGTAAGCCGCTGCCCACAGGTGCATTATTGCATAGTTAAGTAAGCATAAACCCAGCTGCATGTACACCCTACAACTGCCTCAGTAAGCCGCTGCCCACAGGTAGTGTTGGGCGAACACCTAGATGTTCGGGTGTTCGCGCCGAACTCCGAACATAATGGAAGTCAATGGGGACCTGAACTTTCGTGCTTTGTAAAGCTTCCTTACATGCTACATACCCCAAATTAGCAGGGTATGTGCACCTTGGGAGTGGGTACAAGAGGAAAAAAAAATATTTGAAAAAGAGCTTA
The DNA here is from genome assembly GCF_040937935.1 of Hyperolius riggenbachi. Classification (NCBI taxonomy): domain Eukaryota; kingdom Metazoa; phylum Chordata; class Amphibia; order Anura; family Hyperoliidae; genus Hyperolius; species Hyperolius riggenbachi. The sequence goes on from NC_090646.1 coordinate 546,530,875, forward strand.
TAGTTTTTGAGAAAATTGATTGTAAAGTTTCAAAGGAAAAACTGTCTTTTAAATGTGGAAAATGTCATGTTTCTTTGCACAGGTAACATGCTTTTTTTCGCCATGCAGTCATAAATGTAATACAGAGAAGAGGTTCCAGGAAAAGGGACCGGTAACGCTAACCCAGCACCAGCAGCAGCACACGTGATGGAACAGGAGGAGGCGCAGGAGGAGAAGGCCACGCTTTGTGAGACACAACAACCCAGGCCTTGCATGAGGACAAGAAGCGTGCGGATAGCATGCTTTGTACCGCCATGCAGTCATAAATGTAATAAAGATAAGTGGTTCAATAAACAGGGACCAAGCGGCAACGCTAACCCAGCAGCAGCAGGCGTGATGGAACAGGAGGAGGCGCAGGAGGAGAAGGCCACGCTTTGTGAGACACAACAACCCAGGCCTTGCATGAGGACAAGAAGCGTGCGGATAGCATGCTTTGTACCGCCATGCAGTCATAAATGTAATAAAGATAAGTGGTTCAATAAACAGGGACCACGCGGCAATGCTAACCCAGCAGCAGCAGGCGTGATGGAACAGGAGGAGGAGCAGGAGGAGAAGGCCACGCTTTGAACAGCTGCATCCATTCCCAGTCTGGGCTGTGGAATTAGCATGGAAGAGTACATTAAATTAGGGAACTAGCACATTCAATTAGAGCTAGCATTAGCACCTTGCTTCTACAGTATTAAGGAAAACAATTTCAGGCAGTGACTGCTTCTTTCCCAGGCTGTGTTCTCCCTTCAGCTTTAAATATGTAGCAGAAGAAAAACATTCATCCCCTCCCCCCCCCCCTGAAAGAAAATGCTGTGTCCAGTGTGTGTGTTGATTGATCCACTGTACACACTTGAATATTACATCAGCAGTGCCAGTCCAAAACAATAAAAGAACAGCTAATCAATAAACATATAAAATCCATGGACTGTACACGACATGATTCTTCTTAGTGCCCTTCATAAATATATTACCTAGACTAGTGTAGGGAGATGCATACATTTCCATAAATTTAGTATAAAATTTTGCATCAACACATAATCATAATCATTTGACTGTTACTACTATTCAGTGTAGGTAAAATGTTTTGACACCCATATAGAGGCAGAGGAGATTTAGCAGAAACGACCCATTTAGGTTATCACCAGGAAACCCCCTGATTCCAAAAAGAATTCTGCGTTACACTAAGCCACCAGCCACACTAAGCTGCCACCCACAACTGAGCTTCCCACACTAAGCTGCTGCCCACAGGTGCATCATTGCATAGTTAAGTAAGCATGGACCCAGCTGCATGCACACCCTACAACTGCCTCAGTAAGCTGCCACCCACAGGTGCATCATTGCATAGTTAAGTAAGCATGAACCCAGCTGCATGCACACCCTACAACTGCCTTAGTAAGCTGCCACCCACAGGTGCATCATTGCATAGTTAAGTAAGCATGGACCCAGCTGCATGCACACCCTACAACTGCCTCAGTAAGCTGCCACCCACAGGTGCATCATTGCATAGTTAAGTAAGCATGGACCCAGCTGCATGCACACCCTACAACTGCCTCAGTAAGCTGCTGCCCACAGGTGCATCATTGCATAGTTAACCACCCTGGTGTTCTATTGAGATCACCAGGGCGGCTGCGGGAGGGTTTTTTTAAATAAAAAAAAAACTATTTCATGCAGCCAACTGAAAGTTGGCTGCATGAAAGCCCACTAGAGGGCGCTCCTGAAGCGTAATTCCGATCGCCTCCGGCGATCAAAATTAACAAGGAAGGCTGCAATGAGCAGCCTTCCTTGTTTGGCTTTCCTCGTCGCCATGGCGACGAGCGGAGTGACGTCATGGACGTCAGCCGACGTCCTGACGTCAGCCGCCTCCAATCCAGCCCTTAGCGCTGGCCGGAACTATTTGTTCCGGCTGCGCAGGGCTCGGGCGGCTGGGGGGACCTTCTTTCGCCGATGCACACGGCGGATCGCCGCACTGCGGCGGCGATCAGGTAGCACACGCGGCTGGCAAAGTGCCGGCTGCGTGTGCTGCTTTTTATTGTATAAAAATCGGCCCAGCAGGGCCTGAGCGGCACCCTCTGGCGGTAATGGATGAGCTGAGCTCGTCCATACCGCTAAGGTTTAAGTAAGCATGGACCCAGCTGCATGCACACCCTACAACTGTCTCAGTAAGCTGCCACCCACAGGTGCATCATTACATAGTCATGTAAGCATGAATCCAGCTGCATGCACACCCTACAACTGCCTCAGTACGCCGCTGCCCACAGGTTCATTATTGCATAGTTAAAGGGGCACTATGGCGAAAAATTGTAAAATGTAAAATATGTGCAAACATAGACAAATAAGTGCATTTTTTCCAGAGTAAAATGAGCCATAAATTACTTTTCTCCTATGTTGCTGTCACTTACAGTGGGTAGTAGAAGCTGACAGAAGTGACAGGTTTTGGACTAGTCCATCTCTTTATAGGGAATTCTCAGGAAATTATTTATTTTCAAAAGCACTTAGTGAGTGGCAGTTGCTCTGTCCAACTGCCAAAAAACTGTGTAGGGAGCAGGGAAGCTGGCCAGCATCATTGTTTAAATCCTTTTCAAGGAATATATTTATAAAGAATAAAAGCCTTGCTGAGAATCCCCTATGAAGAGATGGACTAGTCAAAAACCTGTCACTTCTGTCAGCTTTCTACTACCCACTGTAAGTGACAGCAACATAGGAGAAAAGTAATTTATGGCTCATTTTACTCTGGAAAAAATGTACTTCTTATTTGTCTATGTTTGCACATATTTTACATTTTACAATTTTTCGCCATAGTGCCCCTTTAAGTAAGCATGAACCCAGCTGCATGCACACCCTACAACTGCCTCAGTAAGCTGCCACCCAAAGGTGCATCATTGCATAGTTAAGAAAGCATGAACCCAGCTGCATGCACACTCTACAACTGCCTCAGTAAGCTGCCACCCACAGGTGCATCATTGCATAGTTAAGTAAGCATGAACCCAGCTGCATGCACACCCTACAACTGCCTCAGTAAGCCGCTGCCCACAGGTGCATTATTGCATAGTTAAGTAAGCATGGACCCAGCTGCATGCACACCCTACAACTGCCTCAGTAAGCTGCCACACAACAGGTGCATCATTGCATAGTTAAGTAAGCATGAACCCAGCTGCATGCACACCCTACATCTGCCTCAGTAAGCCGCTGCCCACAGGTGCATCATTGCATAGTTAAGTAAGCATGAACCCAGCTGCATGCACACCCTACAACTGCCTCAGTAAGCTGCCACCCACAGGTGCATCATTGCATAGTTAAGTAAGCATGAACCCAGGTGCCTGCACACCCTACAACTGCCTCAGTAAGCTGCTGCCCACAAGTGCATCATTGCATAGTTAAGTAAGCATGGACCCAGCTGCATGCACACCCTACAACTGCCTCAGTAAGCTGCCACCCACAGGTGCATCATTGCATAGTTAAGTAAGCATGAACCCAGCTGCATGCACACCCTACAACTGCCTCAGTAAGCCGCTGCCCACAGGTGCATTATTGCATAGTTAAGTAAGCATGGACCCAGCTGCATGTACACTCTACAACTGCCTCACAAGGCTGCTACCCACACTAAGCTTCTACCAACAATTGCACTGCCCACATTTAGTCACCACCCACAACCGCGCCGCCCACACTAAACCTCCACCCACAGTTCCTGCGCATACTTACAACCTTCAGTTAGTATATAGGGTAGTTTCCAAAAGCAAGTAAGCATGAACCCAGCTGCATGTACACCCTACAACTGCCTCAGTAAGCCGCTGCCCACAGGTGTATCATTGCATAGTTAAGTAAGCATGGACCCTGCTGCATGCACACCCTACAACTGCCTCAGTAAGCCGCTGCCCACAGGTGCGTTATTGCATAGTTAAGTAATCATGGACCCAGCTGCATGTACACCCTACAACTGCCTCAGTAAGCTGCCACCCACAGGTGCATCATTGCATAGTTAAGTAAGCATGGACCCAGCTGCATGCACACCCTACAACGGCCTCAGTAAGCCGCTGCCCACAGGTGCATTATTGCATAGTTAAGTAAGCATGGACCCAGCTGCATGTACACCCTACAACTGCCTCAGTAAGCTGCCACCCACAGGTGCATCATTGCATAGTTAAGTAAGCATGAACCCAGCTGCATGTACACCCTACAACTGCATAGTTAAAGGATACCACAACTGACATGTGGCATAATGAGATAGACATGGGTATGTACAGTGCCAGCACACAAATAACTATGCTGTGTTCCTTTTTTTCTTTCTCTGCCTGAAAGAGGTAAATATCAGGTATATAAGTGGCTGACTCAGCCGCTGCCCACAGGTGCATTATTGCATAGTTAAGTAAGCATGAACCCAGCTGCATGCACACCCTACAACTGCCTCAGTAAGCCGCTGCCCACAGGTGCATTATTGCATAGTTAAGTAAGCATGGACCCAGCTGCATGTACACCCTACAACTGACTCAGTAAGCTGCTGCCCACAGGTGCATTATTGCATAGTTAAGTAAGCATGGACCCAGCTGCATGCACACCCTACAACTGCCTCAGTAAGCCGCTGCCCACAGGTGCATTATTGCATAGTTAAGTAAGCATGAACCCAGCTGCATGCACACCCTACAACTGCCTCAGTAAGCCGCTGCCCACAGGTGCATTATTGCATAGTTAAGTAAGCATGAACCCAGCTGCATGCACACCCTACAACTGCCTCAGTAAGCTGCTGCCTACAGGTGCATCATTGCATTGTTAAGTAAGCATGAACCCAGCTGCATGTACACCCTACAACTGCCTCAGTAAGCTGCCACCCACAGGTGCATCATTGCATAGTTAAGTAAGCATGGACCCAGCTGCATGCACACCCTACAACTGCCTCAGTAAGCCGCTGCCCACAGGTGCATTATTGCATAGTTAAGTAAGCATGGACCCAGCTGCATGTACACCCTACAACTGCCTCAGTAAGCTGCCACCCACAGGTGCATCATTGCATAGTTAAGTAAGCATGGACCCAGCTGCATGCACACCCTACAACTGCCTCAGTAAGCCGCTGCCCACAGGTGCATTATTGCATAGTTAAGTAAGCATGGACCCAGCTGCATGCACACCCTACAACTGCCTCAGTAAGCTGCCACCCACAGGTGCATCATTGCATAGTTAAGTAAGCATGGACCCAGCTGCATGCACACCCTACAACTGCCTCAGTAAGCCGCTGCCCACAGGTGCATTATTGCATAGTTAAGTAAGCATGGACCCAGCTGCATGCACATCCTACAACTGCCTCAATAAGCTGCCACCCACAGGTGCATCATTGCATAGTTAAGTAAGCATGGACCCAGCTGCATGCACACCCTACAACGGCCTCAGTAAGCCGCTGCCCACAGGTGCATTATTGCATAGTTAAGTAAGCATGAACCCAGCTGCATGCACACCCTACAACTGCCTCAGTAAGCCGCTGCCCACAGGTGCATTATTGCATAGTTAAGTAAGCATGGACCCAGCTGCATGTACACCCTACAACTGACTCAGTAAGCTGCTGCCCACAGGTGCATTATTGCATAGTTAAGTAAGCATGGACCCAGCTGCATGCACACCCTACAACTGCCTCAGTAAGCTGCCACCCACAGGTGCATCATTGCATAGTTAAAGGATACCACAACTGACATGTGGCATAATGAGATAGACATGGGTATGTACAGTGCCAGCACACAAATAACTATGCTGTGTTCCTTTTTTTCTTTCTCTGCCTGAAAGAGGTAAATATCAGGTATATAAGTGGCTGACTCAGTCCTGACTCAGACAGGAAGTGACTACAGTGTGACCCTCACTGATAAGAAATTCCCCCTTTTTTATCTCTTTCTTGCTCTCAGAAGCCATTTTCTGCTAGGAAAGTGTTTTATAGTTGGAATTTCTTATCAGTGAAGGTCACACTGTAGTCACTTCCTGTCTGAGTCAGGACTGAGTCAGCCACTTACATACCTGATATTTACCTCTTTCAGGCAGAGAAAGAAAAAAAGGAACACAGCATAGTTATTTGTGTGCTAGGCACTATACATACCCATGTCTATCTCATTATGCCACATGTCAGTTGTGGTATCCTTTAAGTAAGCATGGACCCAGCTGCATGCACACCCTACAACTGCCTCAGTAAGCCGCTGCCCACAAGTGCATTATTGCATAGTTAAGTAAGCATGGACCCAGCTGCATGTACACCCTACAACTGCCTCAGTAAGCTGCTGCCCACAGGTGCATCATTGCATAGTTAAGTAACCATGGACCCAGCTGCATGCACATCCTACAACTGCCTCAGTAAGCCGCTGCCCACAGGTGCATTATTGCATAGTTAAGTAAGCATGGACCCAGCTGCATGTACACCCTAACTCTGCCTCAGTAAGCCGCTGCCCACAGGTGCATTATTGCATAGTTAAGTAAGCATGGACCCAGCTGCATGTACACCCTACAACTGCCTCAGTAAGCTGCCACCCACAGGTGCATCATTGCATAGTTAAGTAAGCATGGACCCAGCTGCATGCACACCCTACAACTGCCTCAGTAAGTTGCTGCCCACAGGTGCATCATTGCATAGTTAAGTAAGCATGAACCCAGCTGCATGCACACCCTACAACTGCCTCAGTAAGCCGCTGCCCACAGGTGCATTATTGCATAGTTAAGTAAGCATGGACCCAGCTGCATGCACACCCTACAACTGCCTCAGTAAGCTGCTGCCCACAGGTGCATCATTGCATAGTTAAGTAAGCATGAACCCAGCTGCATGTACACCCTACAACTGCCTCAGTAAGCCGCTGCCCACAGGTGCATCATTGCATAGTTAAGTAAGCATGGACCCAGCTGCATGCACACCCTACAACTGCCTCAGTAAGCCGCTGCCCACAGGTGCATCATTGCATAGTTAAGTAAGCATGGACCCAGCTGCATGTACACCCTACAACTGCCTCAGTAAGCTGCTGCCCACAGGTGCATCATTGCATAGTTAAGTAACCATGGACCCAGCTGCATGCACATCCTACAACTGCCTCAGTAAGCCGTTGCCCACAGGTGCATTATTGCATAGTTAAGTAAGCATGGACCCAGCTGCATGTACACCCTACAACTGCCTCAGTAAGCTGCCACCCACAGGTGCATCATTGCATAGTTAAGTAAGCATGGACCCAGCTGCATGCACACCCTACAACTGCCTCAGTAAGCTGCTGCCCACAGGTGCATCATTGCATAGTTAAGTAAGCATGAACCCAGCTGCATGCACACCCTACAACTGCCTCAGTAAGCCGCTGCCCACAGGTGCATTATTGCATAGTTAAGTAAGCATGGACCCAGCTGCATGCACACCCTACAACTGCCTCAGTAAGCTGCTGCCCACAGGTGCATCATTGCATAGTTAAGTAAGCATGAACCCAGCTGCATGTACACCCTACAACTGCCTCAGTAAGCCGCTGCCCACAGGTGCATCATTGCATAGTTAAGTAAGCATGGACCCAGCTGCATGCACACCCTACAACTGCCTCAGTAAGCCGCTGCCCACAGGTGCATCATTGCATAGTTAAGTAAGCATGGACCCAGCTGCATGTACACTCTACAACTGCCTCACAAGGCTGTTACCCACACTAAGCTTCCACCAACAACTGCACTGCCCACATTTAGTCACCACCCACAACTGCGCCGCCCACACTAAACCTCCACCCACAGTTCCTGCGCATACTTACAACCTTCAGTTAGTATATAGGGTAGTTTCCAAAAGTAACCAGGCTATTATATATAATGTTCTTAATGGCTCTAAAACTGATTCCTCTGCAATTGCTTCTTGGCTGCAGATATTTAAAGTGTACCAGAGATGAAATGTGACATGATGAAATAGTCATGTGCATACACAGTGGCAAGCATACAGAAACTTATGCTGTGCTCATTTTCTTTTCTCCCTGCCTGAAAGAGTTTATAATTAGCAGAGGCGTAGCTAAAGAGCTATGGGCCCCGGTGCAAGTTTTACATTGGGGCCCCCCTGAGAACTATATACATAACAATTGGTACAGTGCACCAAAACCTGCCAAGGACAACCACAGTGTCAGAGGTACAAGAAGGGAATTGGGAACAGTTTGTTAATGATCACTAATATTCAAAGCATCTATATATGTGATTATTACCAGGACAGTACCAATAAAGAGCTAATACTGCGGCTGAAAGTGGGCCCCGATGCGGTTGCAACCTCTGCAACCCCTATTGCTACGCCACTGATAATTAGCTATGGAACTGACAGTTTTTCTCCAGTCAGGACTCAAGCCGGCTCACTGATAACAAATTACAGCTAGGCTTTTTACTGTGAGAGGAAAAGATAAAAAGGTCAATAGTTCATGTATTATACTCTGGGACTCTTCAGACACTGCAATTGGGAAGAGACTATGAAACATTACATCTGCTTTGTAATTGTTTATACATAAAATAAAACCTTGAGATATCTAAAAGAGTCATTTTTAGGAGTAGAAGGTCAGATCCAATTGTTTATCTCATTACTTTATTTTATTCTCTGGTTCACTGTAAGTGTTTATGTGATAATAGGCCAGGAACAATGGATCTTGCATATATGGTAGCTGTTATTGAAATGTCGGAAGGGAATTTTTGTGTGTAATTGTATTGTACTGTATATACATGTTCTACCCTGGTGGTGAATGGGCTTTGAATATTTTAAAAACTAAAGTAGTGGAGAGTTTGATACTTATGTTTGCTCAACCTCTCCTGGTTCCATCAAGTTCGTTACAGATACTCTAGTCTCCAAGCAGATAATTTAGGTTCCTGGATTTTTAGGCGTGTCAATAAAATTTGTGTCTACAGGAACTCATTCGTAAGTGCATTACAAAGGGATATAAACTCAGGCTCACATGCCTCAGTTAACAATTGTTTATTCTTTGTGAATATTAGGCAATGGGTTTCCTGATAGAGATCTATAAGCATCTACTGTGTCCTAAAATCCTAGATCACTACTGTCCCATCTTTACTTACTTTGTTTATGAGAATTGACCACATTTTACACAGATCCTTAGGACCTACCTCTCTAACCTAGATATATACTGTATATTTTTTTGGTTGGAACCAATTTTATTTCAGTTATCTAACATTTCATGATCAATGCCATTTTGAATGGGTCAAAAACTGAGTTGTGGATTGGGGGTCATCATCCTTAATGACTCTTAAGTGTTTGGAGCAACTCACTGTACTTTTTGAACTGTAATGTGATGCTGTTGCGTTCCTCAATGCTGGCTCCGCACATTCTCTCGTACCGCTGTACAGAAGTCAACCTTCCAATCTGAAGCACCCCAATCATTCCAGCTTCTCAGCACTTGCCTTGCACAACTGCTAGTTCTGCAACTATTGACACATGGGGCTTGATTCACTATGACAAATAGCATGCCTTATCAGAGATAACACACCTTATCAACGTTAACATGCCTTATCAGAGTAGTGCTACAAGCTTATGTCTGCTAATTGGAAATGACAAGAGCTCCACTCGTCCTGCCCTGAGCCCCTGCGGGTTCGTAGCGCTCGCTATGCTACTCTGATAAGGCATGTTAACTTTGATAAGGCGTGTTAACTTCGATAAGGCGTGCTATTTGTCTTAGTGAGTCAAGCCCATAGACTAGTTGGCAAAGGTCCTGTCACTGCTATAATTTTTTAAAATTGCTTCCATATTCTGCACAACACAATCAAGAATACAGAATGCTGACTGTGGCAGAATGCACCAGAACATTGATACGCGGTTGAGTAAATTTAGGCATGATTGGTACATTTTTTTTTATGGGACATAATAAGGAGTATTGGCAGCTCATCCACAAGCTGCAAGGGCTGCACCTACTGAATTAGTGGTACCACCATGAGTTGTGAAAGCTTCACCCATTTTTAGCAAGGGTACCACCTACTGCTACTACTATTAGTTCCGCACTTATTTTTTGTTTTTTAAATTTATACTAATAACCATTCAATCAGTCTGGAGAGGGACAGATAGCCTGTCATGAACTCGCCTGCTGTGTAAGCCTGTGATGGTTCTAGCATTCCAGGAAGTCAGTGTGAGACACCGATTTTCTATAAGGTGTCAGATGGCATCCCCGGCACTCCTGCAGATGGGCAGAAGCTTGCACATTCTGGTAATTCCAGTGGGCAGGCTCTGCTTTTGGAATTTCCTCCATCCCTGTAGAAGTTCAGAAAGCTGCACATGGTGTCCTGGTGTCCGCTCCAAGAGGCAGATGCGCATGATCACTAATTCCTCCTATGCATTACGTTGCAGATGCTGACAGCTCATTGATTAACCAGTTCATTGCTATGGCCTATGAATGATGTGCAGGTTTCTGGTAAGCTCTGGGAGGTGTAGTCTGGTGTGATTGGTTGACTGTGGCATATAAGCTGTTTCTGACTCTCACTCATTGCTTGTGATAGTATTAGTTAGTTACACTAGCTGCTGGGTGTTCTGTGATTACTATTGATCTTCCGTTGTGACTATTGCTTGGACTCTGACTACTCTACCAGAATTCTGCCTTTACCAACCTCTTGCTTGTGCTTAGACTACTCTTCTGAAGCACCCCATGGTTTGTGAGACTGATCTCTCTATACATGACCCTGGACTGTTTGGTTACTCTTGCCGGTGTCTTAGTTTGATTTGGTGGTACTTCTGCCTTCTGCTTATCAGTCTGTATTCCTTGTGCACTTTAAGGCCAGGATGTAACCAAGAGCTGGGACAACACACTTGTCATGCCCCAGCTCACTAGGGACTCACCACACAGGATGAAGACTGGGGAGGAGATTGGGGCATAGGGACTAACATAGGCAAGAGATCCACCAGGCCTTACACAGCCTTTAAAGCTACAGTATAATATGTATCGTATGCAATTTACAGATAGAAAGCTTGTTCCCCCCCCCATCCCCCCCGGTACCTTAGGGTTACTATTAGGTGAAACATGGTAAGCTACCAGCCGTTAAGTGACTGATTACCAACTAGTAGGAAGAGGTAAAAGGATTTTATAATCTTACCTGCTCTCATCTATCTATGTACTTGGTATTTCCTATCTGAGGAAAGGAGATCAGACATTTACTTTATGTGCAAACAGACTCTGAAAACAATTGCAGAGAACATCACACTCTAATTAAACAATCAGGATTTCTTCCCTTAGCCATCTATAATATTCTGCTTGGTGAAGATAATGCTGCTACACAACACAATTTATCTTCATAATGAAAGGCATTCAGTAACAACAAATTGTATTTGTTTTGCAGGAGAAATTGTTTGATAAATGCAACATGACACATCACCTCTATAAAGGATGATGTGTGCTCTGTAGAAAGCTGGCACCAAACTATGATGACAGTACGGCTTTCTGCTTAGTGGCTGCTTGGCCAGTTGCTAAGTCTACGTGTCTCAGCCATGCCGAGTCCTTGACTTGGTACAAATCTTTCTCAACCAGCGCACAGGCTGACACTACATGGACGGCAGGTCTCTTTTATTCCATCTGTAGCTCACAGATGGCACACAGTTATGGAAAGGACATATCTGGTCTCATCCACGTCAAAACACTAAGCAGCATCTGAGCACGGGAAGAGGTTGGCTAAGCAACATAGAAGTCAGTACCTTGCCGATTTACCCATCAGTGGCTTAAGTACTTACAAAATAAACACTGGAGTGAAAATGAGACTTTCTATTCTATCAGAAAGCAATAGGTTGGCGTATTAAAGCTTATGTAACAATATGTTTTGGCACTACCTGGGGACAGGTTACAAGGTCAATATAGCTTCTAAAATAAGCTTAGGCAAAACAATGTCAGTAAATATGCTGAAAGGTTTTGTTTTTTTGTAAATCTATGCAGTGCAGCTGATAGTCTATTAATACAATCTTTTGCAATCAAATTGGGGAACAATCAGATCAGATTTCTGTAAGGACAACTCACAACATTCCTGACTTCATCATACTTAAAGAGAACTGAGCAACAGAGATTTATTTATTCATTTATTTTTTTGTTAAATGAACCTTCCTCATAAGGAAGCTTCGTAATGTAGTGTGTCTTTGGGGGCTGTGGGGACTGGGGTGAGCCTCACTACTTACCTACGGGTGCCACTCCTCTGGCCCCCGGACCCTACAGGAAGCACGACCTACACCAGGAAGGACCGCCACTCAACTGCATTTTGTAGCTCCTGCCAGGGTTACACCAACTGACAGCATAAACAGCATTAGTATTTACGTATAATAATAAGTTCCAATACACAGCTCTACCTTTAAGTGCAAGTTCGTGAATAAATCCATTATGAGGAGTGAGAAAACCTACTAAACCACAGCGCTATATATAATTATGAATATATGCTATATAAGAAATGCTCAATAGCTCATGTAAATATAACTATTAGGATGAGTAAAAAGTTGAAGAGCTAGTGTTTAGAGTCATAGGCAAAGGCATCCACTTGAATCCGAGGGTCTAGGTGTTAGGTAAATCACCCCTGGGCCTCAGAACTTATTGCAAAATGCTCAATCCCATTTTAACTCAGATGTAACCTTATTATTGGAAAAATAGATCACTTGTTGATTTCTATGATGGATTGTCTTTTACATTGTCGGATGCTATGGATGTTGTTTGACTGAGATGACAATTTTGTATTCTATCTTTATTTGATATGTATTGTAACCTTTTATCTTTTGCTGTGATCCTTTCAATATCAGCAAAATCAGTGAATAAGCCTGTAAAGCCATAGCAGCATGGGACAGTGCGGTAAAAAAAGCATGTTCCAAGAGTTATCAATCCAGGTCAAGTAACAAACAGCCAGTAGTGAAATGGACAGCAGGGAGGACAAGTGGGGTGTGGAGTGTGTCGTGATCATTTGACCACTTCTTTAGGAGTGTATGTATTTTCTTTGGATTTTGTTTGTGATATCTTGATCTATACCTTCGTAAAGAAGGCCTATGCTTAAAAACCGAAAGCAAAATAAATACAGTGTTTCCAATGCACAAAGCTATCCTGGAGAAAGTTTATTTCAGTCTCCATGAAGACTGAGTTAAGCCGCATCTACACGCGTAGATGCGGCCGCGATGTTCCTTATCAATCGAGCCGCTGACGTGGCTCGATTGATAAGATCCGACAGGACAGATCTTGCTTCCGCCGATTCCCTGCTCGCTCCCCGCGAGGGGACAATGGCAGGGAATCGAGCGGAAGATAAGCGGCGCCCGCGGGGACGAGCGGGGAATCGAATGCGGCGCACGCGCGGCGAGCGGGGACGCAGCGGGCACGCGTGGGGATGCGGAAGAGGTGATCCGGCGGCTAATCTACACGTGTAGATGAGGCTTTAGACTTCAAGTCTTTGATATTCAGAATGCAGAATCTCTCTCAAAATATATAAACAGATCAATTGCACAACTCAATTACCAGTATTATAATAAATGATTAAAAAATGGACTATAATGTCATTTCTGAGGCAACATATGCTCGGTTTTACATACAAGAAAGAAATAATTTAATTTAGAAATACATCTAGAAATAAATGTTTTTTGTATTTAAAGTTGTAATTCAGAGCAATGTTTTCCAGTGAGGGAACACTGTTTGTGTCTAAAAGCATTTAAGGGTCACCCTCCCCTAAAGCCATAGACCTTATCTTCATTTTACAAGACACAGATGGTCCCCATTAGGGACGTTATCACTCAGGATGCCTTTAACAACCCTAAAGGCTTTTTTAAAATGACCTCTTTGCTTACCTGATTATTAAAAATGAACAAGGTAGAAATTTATAATATAATCAAGAAGCCCCAGATAAGCAAGTGTGTCCTTATAAACAAATTATGTTGCATGAAGTTAATAGAACAATTGAATTAGCACAGCTTCAACAACTTGCCCTTTTAATGCACAAAGAGACCTTGTTTAATTATTTTGATTTTAAAAACAGAAAATCAATGCCATAGCAACTCTATATTGTAGTATTTAAAATAATAATAAAAAAAACCACAAAACACACTGCTACCTTTACTTTAGGCGGCACTCAGGCAGGTACATGGGGGGGGGGGGAGGATAATGCAGAATAATTACATACATAAATGCAAAAAGAAAAATAAATTATGGTTATATGTTGTTCTAACAACCATGATGGAAACCTTATAGTTATTTCATATGGTGGATTTGTCAACCTGACTATCAACTTACTTATGTATAGGTGAGTGTAAATGAATTAAATATATATTTATATATCAGCATGGTGGTGTAGTGGTGGGCACTATCTGCATGGAGTTTGTATGTTCTCCCCATGTTTGTGTGGGCTTCCGCCAGGCGTTTCCTCCCACATTCCAAAAGCATACAGATAACTTAATTGTCTCCCCCTAAAAAAAAGAAAAGAAAAGAAAAAAAAGGCCCCAGACTACGATACATACACTACATTTATTTATTATTTATTTATTGTATTTATAAAGCGCCAACATATTACGCAGCGCTGGACATTAGTGTAGGTTACAGAAAATATTTAGGGTGACATACAGCAATAAGACAATACAGGAATACATGCAAATCATATCATGCAGCACAGTATGAGTACAAGGTAATGCTTAGTCAGTCACTGGATGGAGCATGGAGATTAGGCAAGTTGAGTTCACTCAAATGCATAGCATGGGTGCACAGTAATGGAGGTGCATGATCAGGTAGGGCACAAGAGGAGGACCCTGCCCGAAGGCTTACAATCTAGAGGATGAGGTAGGGACCAGAGTTCAGCTGCGGGTTTAGAGCACTTGTGAGGGGTGGTAGGCCAGAGTAAAAAAGGTGAGTTTTGAGGGCCTTCTTGAAGATATTGAAGGAGGGGGCTGCCCTAATGGGTGGAGGTAGGAAGTTCCATAGTGTTGGTGCAGCTCTTAAGTCCTGGAGGCGTGCATGGGACTGGGTGATGCAGGGGGCATCACCCATGATACATACATACGGATCAGCGAATAATGGCGCACAGCGCCTATGCATAAAAATGGCGCCGCACTAAAAAGATACGATTATCGCTATTTATCGTTAGTACAGCATAATAATGGCGCACAGGGAAAAAAGAAGAAAAACGGCACACAGTAACGTTATTTAACAATAGCACCGTTCATATGCCAAAAAGCAGACGTTATTGCGCACAGTAACGTTATTTATCAATAGCTAACATACATAAGTCAAACTGCAGACGTTATTTAACTGCAAAACGGGGAATGGATTTAATGTAACACTGTCAAAGTTAGGGTTAGGCACCACCAAGGGAGATTTAGGGTTAGGCACCACCTGTGAGTTCTTAGGGTTAGGCACCACCAGGGGGGTGCTTAGGGTTAGGCACCTCCAGGGGGGTGGTTAGGGTTAGGCACCACCAGGGGGTCTTAGGGTTAGGCACCACCATGGGGGTGGTTACGGTTAGGCACTACCAGGGGGGTGGTTACGGTTAGGCACTACCAGGGGGGTGGTTAGAGTTAGCCACCACCAGGGAAGTGGTTAGGGTTAGGCACCACCAGGGGAGGTCTAGGGGTTATGGATAGGTACAGAGAGGGTTCTGTGTGTTAACGCTAATTTTCAATAAAATAAACAGAGCTAAATAACGATAAGGCTTTAACGTTAAATAGCGATAAAACACTGTGCGCCATTATTCGCAGGCACCATTTTCAGATGGATCCACATACATATACATATGACTATGGTAGGGATTAGATAGAGATGCCTCGAACCTCCGATCGCGAACCGCAATAGACTTCAATGGGGAGGCGAACTTTGAAAACTAGAAACATTTATGCTGGCCTACAAAAGTGATGGAAAAGATGTTTCAAGGGGTCTAACATCTGAGTTTTTGCATGGCGGAGTGGGATACACACCAAAAGTCCTGGGGGAAAATCAGGCTTTGACGCACAGCAGCGTTTTAAGGGCAGAAATCACATTGCATGCTAAATTGGAGGCCTAAAGTGCTTTCAAACATCTTGCATGTGTATACATCAATCAGGGAGTGTAATTAGTGTACTGCTTCACACTGACAGACTAAACTGACTGTGTAACGCACCGCAAACAGCTGTTTGTGTAGTGACGGCCGTGCTGGACTGGTGCGCACCATGGCGAGATTGCTCTTCCTCAGTGAAATCAGGTAATGTCTGACTGCCTTATCAACTTGTGATAGTTCTTTCTCTACCGTTGTTAAAGCTTACATCTATTTTTTTTTAATTACTTTTTCTGCTGGCTGTTCAGTACCTTTAATGAGAATCTGTTATGGAGGGCAAGTCTGCCATTCATTCAACTTTGTGAAGCTTTAAATGGTACTTTCATCAGTACCATGGTGACCACAGATAATGGACGGGGAATCAGGGTTCGGTTCTGGTCCGGAGTGGGAGCCTGAGAATTGGCTACCACCACACATCCAAGGAAGGCAGCAGGCACGCTGTGGGCAAAAGAGCAGGAACGGCTACCACCACACATCCAAGGAAGGCAGCAGGCATGGCACGCAAGTCCTGACTTATGGAGGGCAAGTCTGCCATCCATTCAAGTGAAAGGTATGCACTGACTGCCAGGTACGTGCGCTCACGCAGGTGGGTGCACTGAACAGGTAGGTATGCAATGATTGGTATTACAAATGTGCAGCTGTCACACACACACACACAGGCACCATGAACAGGTGCAGTGACTGGTGGTATATAACACTGCGTGCGCTCACGAAGGTAGGTGCACTGAACAGGTAGGTATGCAGTGGTTGGTATTACAAATGTGCAGCTGTCACACACACAGGTAGTCACTGAATGTGCTGGGCCTGGTAGTGGCACAGTAGGAATTACCAAGTGCCAGCTAAGACTGACTGACAGAGCTGTATATGCAACACAAGTGTCTGTGGGACACACACACATAAAAAAAAATAGATCACAAGAACAACATTAGCTCTCAAAAGAGCTGTTGAGGGTTGCTTTTTAGCAGTATCAGCAAGGAGCAAGCTAACAAGCCTAACACAAGAGCCTAATTAAGCTTTCCCTATGTCTACAGCAGGTTCCCTCCCTTCTCTAATTACTGCAGCCACATGAGTGAGTGAAAAGGCTGAAGCTTCCTGTCTTTTATAAGGGGGGGAGGCTCCAGGAGGGAGTGTAGCCTGATTGGCTACCATGTGTCTGCTGACTGTGATGTAGAGTGTCAAAGTTGACCTTATCGATGTAGTATAGGGGGCGGGTCGAACTCGCATATAGTTCGCAGTTTAACGCGAACCATCAAAGTTTGCGCAAATCGGTTCACGTGCAAACCGTTCGGGCCATCTCTAGGATTAGATTGTGAGCCTCTCTGAGGCACAGTTAAGTGACAAGACAATATACTCTGTACAGCACTGCGGAAGATGTCGGTGCTATACAAATTTTAAATAATAATACAGTATATATTATGGGACATAGAAAGTTGATGTAGGGCAGAGGTGCCCATACTTTTTCAGCTTGTGAGCTACTTCAAAAATTATGAATTGAAAATGATCTAGCAGATGCAAGCCGCAACTGAAGCAGAAGCACAGTAGTAGTCCATTAGTGATTACCACAAGCCGCCAGCCAATTAGATGGCTATCATGGAGTTCTCCTCTGCAAACAAAATAGTCACAATATCATGCTTACAATATCATGCTCGGTGTCTGGTGAAATTGTAATCTGCAGCAGCACATAATGCTTCTAAATGTATGGCTTCCCACCTCGCAAAATCATAATCCTCTACTGTGCAGCCTGGTACACACCATGCAATTTCCCGTAAGATAGATGGGTAAAATAGATAATTTCCGACAGGTCTTATCTGATTTCCGGTCATTTTTCTAATCGATTTAAATAGAAGTGATCAGAAAATGTCCGACATTATCTATCGACCCATCTATCTGATGGTAAATTGCATGGTGTGTACAAAGCTTAAGCTCATCCAAGAGACAGAGTATAATACATATGTCACTCAGGCAGGTGGTGTGAGATCTTCCCAGAAGTTCTTTGTGATCTACCAGTAGATAACGATCTACCTAATGGGCACCCCTGATGTAGGGTCTACTACTAACACCCTTACTTCTTATCTCCTGCTATATCCAACAGCAGGGAAGCACTGTGGCAGATTATTAATAGAGCTGTTGAGGGTTGCTTTTTAGCAGTATCAGCAAGGAGCAAGCTAACAAGCCTAACACAAGAGCCTAACTAAGCTTTCCCTATGTCTACAGCAGGTTCCCTCCCTTCTCTAATTACTGCAGCCACACGAGTGAGTGAAAAGGCTGAAGCTTCCTGCCTTTTATAAGGGGGGGGGGGGGGGCTCCAGGAGGGAGTGTAGCCTGATTGGCTATCATGTGTCTGCTGACTGTGATGTAGAGTGTCAAAGTTGACCCTATCGATGTAGTATAAGGGGCGGGTCGAACTCGCATATAGTTCGCAGTTTAACGCGAACCATCAAAGTTTGCGCGAATCGGTTCGCGTGCGAACCGTTCGGGCCATCTCTAGGATTAGATTGTGAGCCTCTCTGAGGCACAGTTAAGTGACAAGACAATATACTCTGTACAGCACTGCGGAAGATGTCGGTGCTATACAAATTTTAAATAATAATACAGTATATATTATGGGACATAGAAAGTTGATGTAGGGCAGAGGTGCCCATACTTTTTCAGCTTGTGAGCTACTTCAAAAATTATGAATTGAAAATGATCTAGCAGATGCAAGCCGCAACTGAAGCAGAAGCACAGTAGTAGTCCATTAGTGATTACCACAAGCCGCCAGCCAATTAGATGGCTATCATGGAGTTCTCCTCTGCAAACAAAATAGTCACAATATCATGCTTACAATATCATGCTCGGTGTCTGGTGAAATTGTAATCTGCAGCAGCACATAATGCTTCTAAATGTATGGCTTCCCACCTCGCAAAATCATAATCCTCTACTGTGCAGCCTGGTACACACCATGCAATTTCCCGTAAGATAGATGGGTAAAATAGATAATTTCCGACAGGTCTTATCTGATTTCCGGTCATTTTTCTAATCGATTTAAATAGAAGTGATCAGAAAATGTCCGACATTATCTATCGACCCATCTATCTGATGGTAAATTGCATGGTGTGTACAAAGCTTAAGCTCATCCAAGAGACAGAGTATAATACATATGTCACTCAGGCAGGTGGTGTGAGATCTTCCCAGAAGTTCTTTGTGATCTACCAGTAGATAACGATCTACCTAATGGGCACCCCTGATGTAGGGTCTACTACTAACACCCTTACTTCTTATCTCCTGCTATATCCAACAGCAGGGAAGCACTGTGGCAGATTTAGAAGACCTCATGATATGACTGGCACTATCATTCTGTGGTGGGCACTACAGTCTGCACCTTCTCTGTGAGGCACAGGTACGAGCACATTACCTCTTAAACCCTACATATACCTAGTGGCCTCTACACAAAGACAACTCCCAACCAGCTATGACACTATCTACCAGCAGGCCTAAAAAAGGGCAGAAGACTTCCAAAGCAGTTTTGTAAGATAGGTACATGACTAACTATTAAAACCAGGAATGTGTGGCACAGAAGGTCAGTGTTTAAACATTTATCCTCATACAACCTCTGCTGCCCATGCTGACAATTTAGATTTTATTTTTACACTTCAGCCTGCTTAAAGAGGAAACTACAATTCCTGTCACAGCTGGCATTATAATATTAAATATTACAAAATGCTGATTTATATAATTACAAACCATATGCTTTACATTCTGTACATAAATTCTAAGTGTAAAGCTGTATTTAAAAATATTTTAATAGGGTGCAACCATATTTTTCAGATTGAGACGTCATGCCTGAAGGTCTGTTGGTGCCAACTCTCCACAATATCAAGGCGATGGGATAAAGTCTCCAAAGTTAAAGTGAGCTGGGGGTAGTAGGTCTGCTTCCTCACTTCTTCAGCACCAGATGAATATGAACAACTCAGCCTTCTGTAATTAATTGGACTCGGTCAGTGCATTAGCTGTGTTTAATCAGCCACTAAAACTGCGCACTTCATCTGTGTCAGGCTTTAAAAGGATGAGGCGGCAACTCCAGGAAGTAGTATTGCAATCCACAGAGAGGAGTCACTCTGCAATAATCTAATGTCAGAGCAGCACACTCATAAAGCATAAGCTATACCGTATTAACATTTTCTAAGTTCCTTAGAGCTCCACCTCCTGGCTGCATGTTTTTCATTTGAGTGATATTTACCTATATATGTATATATAATTATATGCATACCTGTGTATACTATATATATATATATATATATATATATATATATATATATATATATATATATATATGTATATATATATATACAGTATATATATATATATATATATATGTATATATATGTATATATATATATATATATATATATATATATATATGCATACGTGTTTGTATATCTGGGTATATATTTTATCCTAAGGATCCACAACATTATATCATGATTATTTTATACAGGGTTTTATTAGTATACAATTATTTTATTTATTTACTATATCTTTGTTATGCCTTTACTATTGTATGATTATATTTGGTTTCATGGGGATATAATTATTTAGCATCTGACAAGAAACCTTATTTGATTACTTGAATAATAGGGAATGTTAAAACAAACTCTCATACATTTACTTTTTGAAAGATCTAGTATCTGACTATTAGATATAATTGCACTTTATTTTTGAATTGAACTCTTGTCTTATTGTTTTACAGAGAAACTGTAGTAAAAATGACATAATTACATTCTGAAATTTATCTCAGATGATGACATCTTTAGTTCTGCAGGTTATCTGTATGGAATGTTCATTACTGAGAGTTCTATGCACAAAGGGAGATACTGCTTGCTTGGCAGCTGGAAAAAGCCGTTGTTTCCCACAATGCAATGAGGTTCACAGACAGCAAACTGTCAGAGCCATGGTCATGACATCACACTGTGGGAGGGGTTTCACCACAATATCAGCCATACAGACCCCCCTGATGATCTATTCGAGAAAAGGTTTTGAGAGATTTCTCATGAAAAAAAGGTGTAGCAGCTACTGATTGGATCAAAGTTCAATACTTTAGTATATACTTCTAGTTAGTCCTGTTAATTGCCTGAAGAAGCGAGTGAAATACCTGCGAAATGCGTTGCACTGTTCTGTGGAGTATACAATCAAATTTGCCTGAATTAGACAATTTGAGTCTTCAGTGTGGAGGTAAGTCCAACACTACCTCACATTTTTAAACCGTTTTTAGTGTATTTATTCTTCCTAGTGCCTCGGTTTTGTCCTATTTCCTGGCTGCAAGTGTTAAAGGTAAAATATTCATGAATAAGACTTTATATTAACATCTCTTAAAAAATTACAATCATTTTAAAAATCTATATTTAGTAAAGAGTGTAAAGGTTAATTAATACAAAAAAATAAACCTGTGTTCCCTCTCATTAGCCATTTTGAGCAGTTTTTGACCATAGTAAAATCAGTACTTTTCTGTACTGAATTTACTACATAGGTTAGAGGGTTACCCAGGTGTGGTCTGGGACATAGCCTGTCGGGCCTGCAGAGCTATGTAAATATAAAGCAATCTTTATCAATGCAAAGTAAAATGCCTTTTTAGTTGAGAGAAATAGCAACCATAAACAATTGGTATCACACAAGCCTACACTGGCTTGCTTTTGATTACCATATTCACAGTAATAGGTCATGCATGGGCAGTCCTGGAGTCAGCTTCAATTGTTAATGTAGATCCAGGCTCTTTTTTCAAGTTCATTATTTGATGACTATTCTGTCTGTATGTAACGTGTCAGTAACTTATCAGTGGTGATCAACAATGTTACTGCATGCTGCGAAACAAAGATGTGCTTGAAAGGCAGAGGAAGGGTCACTTCTGGCCTTTATAAGTCATTATTTTTATTATTGTGCTTTACGTATGTAACAAGTCACATACATCAGCTATAGCAACATTATTACCACAAGTTGTGAAACAAGGACATAGGTGATAAGCTAAGATGGATACTGCTGACCTGCAGTGTTACACCACAGTCTTGTTTGTAGCCATAAACCTTTGTGTTTGTAACAGTACCAATATACTGAGTGACAATGCACTAACTATACCAGCACACGCCATCCGGTTTATTATATAAAGCATCAGTCCAGAAGCTGTCATAAAGTGCTGGCTGACTCTAAATCCAGAAGCTGTTATGATGATCCTTTATCTAAATTCCAACCTCAGATTTCTTCCTCAGAAGTACAGACACCTTTAAAGGGTACCTAAACTGACATGTGACATGATAAGATACACATGTGTACAGTGCCATTCTTGCATATAAATAGGCTGCATACATTTTTTTCTCCCTCATAGGGTTAAACATTCATGATAATTTCTCTCTGGTCAGGAGCTAGTTGGACCATAGTGATAGCTCACTGATAGCTAATTACTGCCATCAAACTCTCTCCTAGCAGAGAACAGCTTCTGAGTGCAGGGAATAGATAAAAAAAGGTGAATAGTTCATAGATTGTGGCTTTAAACTCTGTCAGACTGTGTCAAAGACTATCTATTTCAGGTGAGACAATAAAACATGAAACCTACTTTTTTAGCTTTTAAACAAGAAAATAAAACTGTGGGATTCTAAAAAAAAGTTATTTTTAGGAGTAGGAGGATAGATACAATTATTTATCTCATTAGTTTATTGCACATAAATTTACTGATTGATGTACATGGTGTTAAAAGACAAAAACTGAAAACTACATTTCAAATGAGGGCACTCTATTCTCCTTCCACATCACAATAATATACTTGTAAGTTAATTTGCTTGCCCTCAAATTGGTCCTAGATTATGCTTAGAACTTCAGAGTATGACTATGATGGAGACATAAGTTTGTGAGCTCCACTAAGGGACAGTTAGTGACAGATATTGTATGGTAAGCTCTGTTAGGTCCTTCGTAAAATCTGTCAGCACTTCGTAAATTGATAATGCAAATGTGTGAAAATCACAGAGATTGAAACTATTTTCAAAGATATTGGTATGCAATAGCACTAATTATATGAAACATAACATAACTATGTTTTTAGAATGCAGATTTTGTTGAATATATCATAATTTGCAGTGCACAAAGTTTAGTATATCCCATGTATTTTTCATTTTTTATTACCTGGCTGGCTGGGTTATCAGCAACAAATTCCTATGCGAAAGACAGATGCAGCTTGGCTGGCCCAAACAGCATTCTAGGAGTAGTCCAAACTCCTCCCTATCCCATTGTCACTCACATGAGAGAGTCATGAAGGAGCTGGGAGAAGCTCTAGACAGTCTTTTCCTGTGAACATGGAGCTGACCTTTACACCCTTGTGGAGGAAGGGAGGGAGGGAGTAGAGTGAAGAGGTAGGTGGGATTGGGTTCTTTAGAGGAAGAAACCCCCCACTCTGCTGGAGGATTTCTGGGCCATGTGACTGTTGTTTTCATTTTCTGTATTACTTAAAGAGAACCTGAACTGAAAATAAAAAGTCAAAATAAGCATACACAGGTCATACTTGCCTCCTGTGTAGTCTACTCCTCAATCTCTTTCTCCTCTCCTGCGTCCCATTTGTCCACTGTGATCAATGGAATTCTCTGTCCTCCATTGTAAAAATGGCAATTACCCCATAACAGCTTCCTGGTCAGCACACTGTTCAACTGTAATATCACCCACTTGAGCCATAGGGAGACATGGACATTGCCTTGCACATTCAGCTGTAACTGACAGCTGCTAATGTATAATGGACAGCAACTGGTATATTTCAGTTCTGACAAAATATTGTCAGAACTGGAAGGGATCACTGTAAGAAGAAAATGGTGAGCTTCTGAGAGGAACCGACAAGTATGTATTATTCATTTCCAGCTACGTCATGTGTTTATTTTAAATAATTTTACTCGCTTCAGGTTCCCTTTAAGAAAATACAGTACTTCTGTATTAGGGTGTTGACCAGCAGCCACTCCCTAAGTGACACTGTATTTTTACAGCAGAAACGTATAGTGTCAGATAGGATAGCAGCAGATTTGTCACAAAATGAACTGCTGATCTATTCCAAGGAAGGCAGCTCAGACCTCTAAATAAACTCTAAAATTGCACACCGGAGCCCTTGCTTGTGGCCTTTGGCCACTGCGCTTTGGGCAACTTTATTAAACCTATTCTGTTGGTGGCATGAATAGTGTTTCCCACTGGGTATTCACACCCCCAGGTCGCACTTTGCTGCTATCCGTGGAATAGACCAGCTGTTCATTTCGCGATGAATCAGCTGCTATCCTACATGACACTAGACTTTTCAGCAGGGGACATACAGAGCTGGCGCTGGTCGTAGCCTAATAGGTAAGAACAAAATATTGTAATGATGTAGTGCTCTAATCACCAGGGACGGTTTTAAACTTTTTGCTGCCTGAGGCAAACTTGTGAGGATGCGCCCCCCCCCCCCACCTCCCGATTTGGAATGATAACAAAGCACCCTACAATTTACTCTGCTTTATTTAATGTTCTCACATGACATGCTGCAGACCAACACAATAGCACACAGGATTTACTAAACGAACCTTTTACTGCACATGCTGCATGTGACTACAAGCCCCTGGATGATGTTTCACTTTGACTTTATCATTCCGCTCTGTTACCTGATATGACCCATGTAACAGTTTCAAACTTTTGGCACAAAACATTTTCTGTCCAGGTTTCCTGGATAACATATGCTCTTCATGTCTCTACAAACTTTTGTAAGTCAGGGCCATAGTCTCAAATTCAAATCTGCTGCAGTGTGGGGATCAGAACACAGGACAACACTAGTACCAAACAAAGCAACCAACTATCAGAACTATATACAATAAACTATAACAAAACATACAATTACTATATAACAAACCATCCCCCTGTCTATACAAACTCCTCCCTATGCTGCCCCTTCCTATCTAACATAGCTGTCTAGGTAGGCTTTTTGTAACTCCCCTTCTTTGTCACACACGCCTTTGCCTTACAACCCACCAGACCTCTTTATTATAAAGGTAGATTGATTTTGTGTCTTCCATGCATGACTGCTCAGAGTCACAGGGCTTCACTGGTATAGCATGGGCATGGCCATCCACACCCAATTCCCTTTTGAATATAGTATATTCCGATTTTGTGACTCAAAAAAAGACTATTTTCAACTTGAAAAGGCTATTCTGAAATTCCATTAACTTACCCACTATTTATGACCATTTCTTCTAGGTTTCTGGCTATTTTGCTGAACCGCCACCTGGTTTCTGGACTGGAAAAAGTATTGATTTGGCATGAGTCAGTGACTCCCACTGTGAGGCCAGAAGGTGAGTATGACAGCCAGAGACATGGTGGTTATAAAGAAACAATGACAGACTTCATATTTGTCTCATGGAAGGTTTCCTACGAGCGTCTGTCAATACATTTGTCAGTACAACCATAGCCAGTGGCGTAGCAATAGGGGGTGCAGAGGTAGCGACCGCATCTGGGCCCTTGGGCTACAGGGGCCCACCCTCAACCACAGTATTAGCTCTCTATTGGTCCTATGCTGCTAATAATCACTTCTATAGACGCTTTAAATAGTAGTAATCATTAAAAAACTGCTCCCCATCCCCTTCTTGCACCTCTGACACTGTAGTTGTCTTTGGCAGGTTTTGTTGCGCCTTATCAATTGTTATCCAGTAGAAAAAGGGTTCCGCTACACCAGAGGTTGGGTGAAAAAGGATCGGCTTTTATTATTCCATCAGTGCGTACAAAAGATAAAAAAGCTCACGCGTATCGGAGCTCACGGCTCCTTAATCATAGCTTGCATACTAATACAAAGTGCTGGTTTATATAGTCTAACACCTCCCCAAAGAAGGGTGGGGGGGGGGGGCGTGACTGATGGTCTTAAAGTGACATAAGCACAAATATCTGTACAGAGTAACACGAAATCTTATTTGTAACATGTTAAAACAGTTTGCAAGAATATAAAAAATTCTTTTACAAAAGCAACAACAATGTCAAGTCGGATGAATAACATCGGAGAAGAAAAAGTGTATGTTAAAAAAGGTTCAAAGATAGTTGTAAATACAATTATTATGATTCTTCTCCGATGTTATTCATCCGACTTGACATTGTTGTTGCTTTTGTAAAAGAGTTTTTTATATTCTTGCAAACTGTTTTAACATGTTACAAATAAGATTTCGTGTTACTCTGTACAGATATTTGTGCTTATGTCACTTTAAGACCATCAGTCACGCCCCCCCCCACCCTTCTTTGGGGAGGTGTTAGACTATATAAACCAGCACTTTGTATTAGTATGCAAGCTATGATTAAGGAGCCGTGAGCTCCGATACGCGTGAGCTTTTTTATCTTTTGTACGCACTGATGGAATAATAAAAGCCGATCCTTTTTCACCCAACTTCTGGTGTAGCGGAACCCTTTTTCTACTGGATGTTCTCACGAGTTCTATGGATTCCTGGCTCCCTTTGGTGTGAGTGTGTGTGGTTGTAGTGGGTCCAACCCTGTTTCATTGATGCACCACTCGCCTAGGACCTACTCCCACCACACTGGGTGATACTGCATGGCAATTACTTTAAGACTCCATCATCCACCAGTGCTTGCTATATGTCAAGTCGGACTGACACCCACCTTGTTTTCAGCCTGTCTGTTATCCTTGTTCCCTGCTCCTGCTGCCTTCTCTCCTCGGGCAGAGGAGCGTACTATTGGAGCAGCATCTGTACTCTAGTGGGGCTTGGTGGCCTATGGAGTCGCGGACCTTACGCAGCCGCACCGTGCCCGGCGCTGCAATGGGCGTGCAGCCGGATTCCATCCCCTCGCTGGATAACTCAGGCCAGACTACAACAAAATGGCCGCCGCCGGAGACTACTCTAGACGCTGACTCAACTTCCGCTCCGCCTCCTGTTCACAGCGGAAGTCAGGGAGCGTCACGCTGTTTGCCGGGGATGCAGCCGTCTGGTCGCATGACTGCGTCCATGCCACCTAAACAGCCCACGGAGGCCCTTCTGGGACACTCTCCAGGCCAGATGCAGGTGACGACACAGCAGTCGAGCACTTCACATGGGGAAGCAATTTCAGCCATAGTCGATGGCTTGCGGAGGAATCTTCATCCTCAGCCTCCTGCATCTACCACAAAAGTGAGTAACTCAATTCCCCAGTCTACACAGCAACAAATCAGTTTACAAGGGTGGGTCAAAACAGGAGCTATCCCCAGGAC
This sequence comes from Hyperolius riggenbachi, assembly GCF_040937935.1. Taxonomy (NCBI): domain Eukaryota; kingdom Metazoa; phylum Chordata; class Amphibia; order Anura; family Hyperoliidae; genus Hyperolius; species Hyperolius riggenbachi. The sequence continues at coordinate 546,558,080 of NC_090646.1, forward strand.
TGCATCCAAGTCCACTCATGTTCGGGATCTGATTAAGGGGTTCTCTGCCTTAAGAAACTATGATGATGGTGTCTCTAATATACAAGGAGACAAAGATATCCACAATGTGAACACTACTTTCCATAGTTCCGACTGTGCTTCTGTGCTTATTCCACATTCACAGACTGTTCCACCAGCAGCACAAGGGCGGGAAGATACTGTCTTGCAAGCGGACTCAGAGTCTGCTTCATCGCAGGCTTCAGCAACCCAGCAATTAGACACTGCAATTGATGTTTCCTATGATCATGACTTACCGGGTTCAGATTACACGCTGGAAATTATAGGGGAATTACTATTAAACCCGGACAGAATAAATAAGTATATTTGTAGTGGGTCCAACCCTGTTTCATTTATCAATTGTTATGTATAGATTGCTTGGGGGGCCCCATTTAAAACTTGCACCGGGGCCCATAGCTCCTTAGCTACGCCACTGACCATAGCCATGCATTGGCTTCATTTTTGGTGTGTACCGGTAATAGCGAATACCAGCAGCAAGATTAACTTGAGTTCCTTTGTATGTCTAGGATGTGTCAAAATAATACTTCATCTATATAAACAGTGTGACCATTTTTTGCATGGTAATTAGGTTTCAAGGTTTATTTTGGAGTAATAAGAAGGTGACTGCCCTGCTCTGTTAAAGTACGTAATTTCATGGCTGCAATCAGAGGGTACACAAAATACTCCAATATTGGGCTGAAGTGGGGAGGCTCTGATGTGTTTTTGATTTGGTTTGTTTTTTTTGCATAGGGATCCAAGGAGGGCTCTGATGGTTACCATGTATGGTCCACAGTAAAAAAGGTATTGATTCTAATGGCTACCATATTAAAGGGGAACTTCAGCCTAAACAAACATACTGTCATTAAGTTTCATTAGTTATGTTAATTAAAATAGATAGGTAATATAATCTCTTACCCACTCTGTTTTAAAAGAACAGGCAAATGTTTGTGATTTTGTGTGTGCAGCCATTTTTTCCATGGGGGCAGCCATCTTTTTGGGTGAAAGGAGGGGACAGAGAGCATGAGACAGTTCCAACGGTCCTGTGTCCTAATCACCCCTCCCAGCTGCGCACGCTAGGCTTCAAATCTCAAAATCAACATGTAAAAAAAATAATTTGCACCAAAACAACAGAAAGAGAACACAACATCAGAAATCCCATCATGCTTTGCACAGCAACAGGGAAAATGCCCGGGCAGATTTCTTCTGTGCAGCTAAAAATGAGGCTAGGGTAAGAAAAACAAAGTTCTGATGCTGTGAAAGTGTTAAAGAAACACCAAGCCTTTTCAATGCTGCTGAATAGAATTTTAGTCTGGAGGTTCACTTTGAACTCACTGACATGAGCACTTTTATTATTTATGTGTGTAGACAAAGAGTTGCTCAATAACCATAATCATTTGACTAGTAATGTTTTCCTTTGGTACAGTTACCTTTCATGGGAATTATACACAAATCCATAGGAGACATTAGGCATGCTCCACCATTATCAGTCTAGGGGTAGAGGCTTATGTAGAGGCAGAGGCCATACAAGCTCGAGTCAGGAGTGGCAGGAGATACGCTCAGTCATAGTACATCCAGAGTTCTGCATGTCACAAGGAAAGGTTGTTGAACCATCTGTCATGTTTTTACAGCAGTCTTTAGTCCAATGGAAAGATTTTCCTTCATTTCTTTCCCTGTTTGATGTCCTTGACATCGCAGTCTTCAGCTTTTTGTTTTCCCTCTGATCTAAAGTGCATTTTCTATATAACAGTATTAGGAAACAGGAGCTTTCTGCCCCTTCAAATATATTGTGCAGTGGTGCTCAGCAGAGCTTGAATATTCGAGTAGCTCGAAAATTCGATCAGCTCGAATATTCGAGCTCTTTTTTCAGCTATTCGAGCTCGGTATTCGAGCTCCGAATAGCTGGAGCTATTCGAATGGGCTATTCGAGTGAACTCGAATAGCCCATTCACTATTCGAGCTATTCGAGCTAACAGCGCTATTCGAGCTCGAATACCGAGCTCGAATAGCGTCATAGCCCAGATTGATGTCCTTAGAGCCAATCAGAGGGCTCCCAGGCCCTCTGACGGCAGCCAATCACAGAGGGGGACCCTGGCCAGCCCCTACCCTATAAATAGCGGCCGCCATGTTAGGTGTTTCCGTCCTTGCCTGACTTTGTACAGAGAGAGATCTGCTCCTTTGTGCGTTGGCTTAGCAAGAGCTTTATTGTGGTCAATCACCTAGCGTTTTTGCTCACATACACCTCCTATATACACCTATATTGTTGTTAGTTAGATAGACATTGTATTTTAGTTAGTAGCTTTTGTGTTACATAGAGACAGCTGCTGCAGGCTTACAGCTTTAGGCCTCAGGGCCTGCCTGTGTGGGCAGCTGTTCTCTCCTGTCCTCTGTTAGTTTATTTCTCATCTATACCAGTATTTCTGCTGTCCTTTAGTACTGAGTGATTGTATTTTGTATTGTAGTTATATACTGTAACTGTACTAGGACACTTACTGTCACTGTTTGTTCATAGCTCCTGCGTGTGCGTGCACTCACTGTCTGTAGTGTACACACACTCTATTTCCTTGTGATTACTACTGATTATTGTAACTGCTAGTTGTACTTCCTGACTGTTACTACTTACTTACTGTACTACACTCACTCAGTCACTGTTCATAGGCTAGCTCCTGCGCGTGTTTGCGCGTGCGTGCACTCACTGTCTGTAGTGTACACACACTCTATTTCCTTGTGATTACTACTGATTATTGTAACTGCTAGTTGTACTTCCTGACTGTTACTACTTACTTACTGTAGTAGGGACACTCACTCAGTCACTGTTCATAGGCTAGCTCCTGCGCGTGTGTGCGCGTGCGTGCACTCACTGTCTGTAGTGTACACACACTCTATTTCCTTGTGATTACTACTGATTATTGTAACTTCTAGTTGTACTTCCTGACTGTTACTACTCACTTACTGTAGTAGGGACACTCACTCAGTCACTGTTCATAGGCTAGCTCCTGCGCGTGTTTGCGCGTGCGTGCACTCACTGTCTGTAGTGTACACACACTCTATTTCCTTGTGATTACTACTGATTATTGTAACTGCTAGTTGTACTTCCTGACTGTTACTACTTACTTACTGTACTAGACACTCACTCAGTCACTGTTCATAGGCTAGCTCCTGCGCGTGTTTGCGCGTGCGTGCACTCACTGTCTGTAGTGTACACACACTCTATTTCCTTGTGATTACTACTGATTAGTGTATTTTCTAGTTAGTGTACTAGGGGACACACTCACTGTTCACTGTTCACACTTACTGATTACCGATTTTTGTATTTTGTATTTGTACTGTAATAATCACTTAGCGATCTAATCACTTAGTGATTAGTGTCACCTCACCCAACAACCCACTCCATTAAAGTACCCCACTTTTCACCCGCAGTTTTAAAAAACTTTTGTGTTTACGCCCAAAACATCTAAGATGTCTGGAAGTGGCAGCCAGCGCGGTTTGGGCAAGGGGAAGGGCAGCAAGGGAATCAGGAGGAGAGGGAGCAGCATTGTGGCAAGCCGCGGCTGCGCCACCATGCACAGTTCCGCAGCAGCAGCGTCAGTGGCTAACATTCCTCCTATAGCCACTGGCCGTGGACGCCTTGGGCGCCGCCCAGCAGGAGCATCTGCAACTCACGCTGCAGAGACACAGCAGCAGCAGCGTGTAGCACCTGCTCCTATTTTCCTCTAGCCGGGTCGGAAACGTCCCATTGAGGAAAAGGATGCAGACACTGTGGTGCAACTGATGACGGAGGATGAGCAGCCCGCCATCAGCTCTGCATCCGAGGCCTCCACCCTCACCACCACCACCACCACCCCTGTTCGCAGCAGCCGCCCAGCAGGGCCTGGGGAGGAGGCCAGTTCACCGTCAGTCGCCGACCTGTCACTCAGCACTCTTTTGACCCCAGGCATGATGCGTCAATTGTCTGCTGTTGTTGGCGATTTGGAGGAGGAGATGCTGATGGGCACTTTGGGGGATGAGGGATTGGACAGCAAGACTGTGGCGACAGTCAAGCAGCCCATCCATGCATCAGGAGAGGAGTTTGGGGGGTCATCATCCCAGCAGGACATGTTTCAGGAGGGGGAGGATGATGATGACACGGTGACAGACAGAGACTGGGTGCCACCAGCTCCAGGGGATGTCGTCATCAGCAGCTCTGAGGAGGAGGATGCGCTTGTGGGCCTTGCAAGGAGGCGCATCATTGCAAGCATTGGCAGCAGTAGGCAGGTCCCACAGCCTGCTGGTGTCTCAGGCTCAGCAGCAGCAGCAACTGCCAGTACCACCACCAGCCGCACCCAAGCCCCCCCCCCCCCCCCCCCCCAACCACCACAGGGAGACAGGCAGCAGCGGTTCCATGCCGTAGGGGGTTGTTTTTGTCACCAATCTGGCGCTTTTTCACCATGCCCACTGTGGACAGCAAGTACGCCACTTGCAACCACTGTCAGCGGAAGTTGAGCAGAGGTGCAGACCCCTTAAAGTTCAGCACCAGCTCGCTCATCAACCACCTTGCTGCGAAACATTTCCACCAGCATGAGGAGTTCCAGAGGCTGAAGGCATCTGGTGCTGGCAGTGGCACCACACCCATCACTGCACAGCCTTCAGCAGCAGCAGCAGCAGCAACAGCAGCCACCCGCCCTCCTGCTCCTCCAGCAGCACCAGCAGGAGTGCGGAAACGCACTGCTCCTCCCCCCTCTGCAACTCCTGCCGCCGACACTGAGGCCTGTTCTGGCAGCCAGTCCTCAGTGGCCTCCTCTGCTGTGTCTGCTGATTCCCGTGCCAGCAAAAGGCCACGCCAGAGCCTTTTGAGCGAGTCCTTCCAGGGGGTGGTTAGGGCTCTGCCTCCTAGCAGCCGTCGCGTGCGTCAGCTGAACGGCTTGCTGGCACGGGCCATGTGCTCCCAACTCCTGCTGTACACGCTCGTGCAGGAGGGGAGCGACATGCGTGCGCTGCTTGCTTGTGCAGCCCCAGACTGGCAGCTCCCCAGCAGACACTTCTTCGCCCGCAAGGCCATTCCTGCACTGCACCGCTTTGTGATGGCCAATGTGGAGCGAGGGCTGGAGCACGCGGTTGGTGAAAGGGTCCACGTCACCATGGACTCCTGGAGCAGCCGCTTCGGGACAGGCCGCTACCTGTCCTTCACTGTCCACTGGGTCAGCTTGTTGGAAGGGGGTGAGGATGGGAGAGCAGCAGCGGGCACAGCAGCAGCAGCAACACAGTGGGTGGTGCCACCCCGCAGGGTCAGGGGAACTGCAGCAGGTTCCTCCGATCCTCTGCCATCCTCCGGCACACCTGGCCAAACCCCCCGCCTCAGCAGCAGCGTGAAGGCCCGTCACTGCCAAGCACTGCTGCACTTGGTCAGCCTTGGGAAGACCAAGCTGACGGCAACCCATGTGTTGGCCAAACTCCAGGAGCAGGAGAGGATTTGGCTGACCCCCAGAGGCCTCAGAGTCGGAGAGGTGGTGGCCGACAATGGGGCCAATCTGGTTGCCGCAATAGACAGGGGAAACCTGACCCACATCCCCTGTCTTGCCCACGTGCTGAACCTGGTGGTGCATAAGTTCTTGCGCACCTACCAGGGGATAGGCGAACTGCTGTAAACGGCAAGGAACGTTGTGCGTCACTTCCGGCGCTCGGCTGCAGCCTGTGCGAGCCTGGAAGACGTGCAAAAGGAGCTGGAGCTGCCACGCCATCGGCTGATCCTTGACGTTCCGACTCGCTGGAACTCCACCCTGGCGATGTTGGAGCGTCTGGTTGAACAGAAGCATGCTGTCAACCAGTACCTTGCCTTGGCCACTGTTTCCGCCGCTCAGAGAAGGGACAAGACCAGCAACATCCCGTCCATCGTCCCCGATGATGACTGGAGGCACATGCAGCAGGTGTGCTTAGTGCTGGCTCCCTTTCTGCAGGCCACTAACATGGTGAGCAGGGACCATGCTATGGTCTGCGAGTGGGTGCCCCTGGTTTGTCTGCTGAACAGGGCCCTCGATGCTTTGCTGGAACAGGGAGCGGCAGCCTTGGACCAGCAGGAGCGGCAAGCAGCTGCACAGTCCACCTCTGAGGGGGAGGAGGAGGAGGACTTGGTGGAGGTCCCTGACCTTGCTGCTGATGAGGGGGATCAGCACAGTGCAGCTGAGTTGGTGCGGGGGTGGAGAGAGGATGAGGCTGAGGAGGGAGAGGAGGAGGATGAGGACAGCACTGCCGCCGATGTGCCAGCACACGTGGCCCGCCTCTTCCCAATGGCAGCGCACATGCTGACGTGCCTGCGCAAGGACCCCAGGGTGATCCAGATGAAGCAGAGGGAGGACATCTGGATCAGCATGATGTTGGACCCACGCCTCAAGGGGAAGTTGAGCCAGTTCCTGCCGCCTGCAGGAGGAGACCCAGCGCAAATAAGGAGCTTGCAGCAGGCCCTTGTTGAGCGCTTGGAGGAAGCCTTCCCCCAGCCTTCCACCCCCACTGTCCAGCCAGCACAGAGGCAGCAGCAGGTGCCTGCATCCAGCAGCAAGCGCCCCACAGACCTGCTGTCTCTCAGCAACGAGCTCTACAGGACTGTAGAGGCTCCGGCAGCAGTGACTAGAGAGGAGGTGCATGCAGCAGCATCCTCCTCCGGTCACAGCCAGCGCCTGACCCGCATGGTGGCTGACTACATGGGGTCCTACAGCAGGCTTGACAGCGATGCCCCTGTTGATCCCATGGAGTATTGGGTCAAGCGCCTGGAGATCTGGAGCGAGCTGGCGCAGTACGCCCTGGAAGTGCTGTCCTGTCCCCCTTCCAGCGTGCTGTCCGAGCGCTGCTTCAGTGCAGCTGGTGGCGTGGTCACCGAGAAACGCTCACGTCTGTCTCACAAGTCTGTGGACAGACTGACGTTTCTCAAGATGAACCAGGCGTGGGTGGAAGGCAAGTTCCTGGCCCCTGTTGTCGGCGAGAGGGGGACATGAACTGAAGAACCATCGTTAATGTGCCTTACCACCCTTTACCACCTCCTGGCTCCTGCTCACTAAGCCAGCCTGGTTCACTTTGACTATTACGTCGCCTGCAGCCACACATTTTACACCTACAGTGGGCTGCTGTGTACTGCCCTTCTGCAGTCTGTCTGTGTTTCCCACTGTCAGGGTACACAGATTTACCTTCTGCTGCCACTCTGCCACCAGCTATTACGTCAAAAAATACCTATATCTGTGTAGTTGGTTGTAAAACCAAAACTACAAAACCATTAAAAAAAAAAAGGTTTACTTTTTCTGAGGTGCCCGGGTTGAAAACTGTGTTGTCCCAGTTGTGTATTGGACACAATGTGGGCTGCACGACCGCTGTCTGGGAGCTCCTGTTGTGTTTATTTACGCCCTGGTATCACCGCTAGGTACCAGGGCTATTATGTCACGCTGCCTGCCTGCTGCCACACTCACACTACTCCTCCATTCCTCCTGCTGCTGCTGCTGTCTGTCTGTGTTTCCCACTGCCAGGGTACACAGAATTACCTTCTGCTGCCACTCTGCCACCAGCTATTACGTCAAACAATAGCTGCTCACATAATTACTCCTCCATTCCTCCTGCTGCTGCTGCTGTCTGTCTGTGTTTACCAACGCCAGGGTACACAGATTTACCTTCTGCTGCCACTCTGCCACCAGCTATTACGTCAAAAAATAGCTATATCTGTGTAATTGGTTGTAAAACCAAAACTACAAAACCATTAAAAAAAAAAAGGTTTACTTTTTCTGAGGTGCCCGGGTTGAAAACTGTGTTGTCCCAGTTGTGTATTGGACACAATTTGGGCTGCACGACCGCTGTCTGGGACCTCCTGTTGTGTTTATTTACGCCCTGGTATCACCGCTAGGTACCAGGGCTATTATGTCACGCTGCCTGCCTGCTGCCACACTCACACTACTCCTCCATTCCTCCTGCTGCTGCTGCTGTCTGTCTGTGTTTCCCACTGCCAGGGTACACAGAATTACCTTCTGCTGCCACTCTGCCACCAGCTATTACGTCAAACAATAGCTGCTCACATAATTACTCCTCCATTCCTCCTGCTGCTGCTGCTGTCTGTCTGTGTTTCCCAATGCCAGGGTACACAGATTTACCTTCTGCTGCCATTCTGCCACCAGCTATTACGTCAAACAATAGCTATATATCTGTGTAATTTGTTTTACAAACAAAACCAAAAAACCATTAAAAAAAAAGGTTTAATTTTTCTGAGGTGCCCGGGTTGAAAACTGTGTTGTCCCAGTTGTGTATTGGACACGATGTGGGCTGCACGACCGCTGTCTGGGACCTCCTGCCTGCTGTGTTTATTTACAGCCCTGGTATCACCGCTAGGTACCAGGGCTATTATGTCATGCTGCCTGCCTCATTGACTGCCTGCTGCCACACACTCATCCTCCTTCTCCTGCTGCTGAATTTACCTCCTGCTGTCTGTGTGTTTCCACTGCCAGGGAGCACATACAATGGCGCTTCCAACATGCGTGCGCCACCAGCTATTTGTTACGCTCAAAAAAAGCTGCATTTCTTTAAAAAAACTAAAAAATTATATATACTTTTTATTAATACTGTGTGATATTATTTTTAGAGGTGTCCGGGTTGAAAACTGTGTTGTCCCAGTTGTGTATTGGACATGATGTGGGCTTCACGACCGCTGTCTGGAACCTCATGCTGTGTATTTACGGCCTGGTACCACCGCTAGGTACCACACAGCCTATTATGTCTCGCTGCCTGCCTCATTGACTGCCTGCTGCCACACAATCATCCTCCTCCTCCTGCTGCTGCTGCTGAATTTACCTCCTGCTGTCTGTGTGTTTCCACTGCCAGGTAGCACATACAATGGCGCTTCCAACATGCGTGCGTCACCAGCTATTTATTACGCTCAAAAATAGCTGCATTTCTTTAAAAAAAAAATATAAAAGAGAAATAAGTGAAGAAGAAGAAGACGATATAGAAAAAGAAGGAGAAGAAGAAGAAGAAGAAGAAGAAGGAGAAGAAGAAGAAGAAGAAGAAGAAGAAGGAGAAGAAGAAGGAGAAGAAGAAGGAGGAGAAGAAGAAGAAGAAGAAGAAGAAGAAGAAGAAGAAGAAGAAGAAGAAGAAGAAGAAGAAGAAGAAGAAGAAGAAGAAGAAGAAGAAGAAGAAGAAGAAGAAGAAGAAGAAGAAGAAGAAGAAGAAGAAGAAGAAGAAGGAAGAAGAAGAAGAAGAAGAAGAAGAAGAAGAAGAAGAAGAAGAAGAAGAAGAAGAAGAAGATGAAGATGAAGAATGAAGATGAAGATGAGAAGAAGAAGTAGAGATGAAGATGAAGAAGAAGAAGAAGAAGAAGAAGAAGAAGAAGAAGAAGAAGAAGAAGAAGAAGAATCGAAGACTCCCTCGCTCCTCCAGATGAAGATAGAGATGATGATCAGAAGAAGAAGAAGAAGACAATATAGCTAGCAGATGAAGATAAGAGATGAAGAAGATGAAGAAGATAGAAGAAGATGAAGATGAAGAAGATGAAGACTGATTCAGACACTCAATCCTCGCTCCTCCTCATCCTCCGTCATCCTCGTCTCATCCTCCTCTCTGAAGAAGATGAAGAAGATACAGCCTCCTCCTCCTCATCATCCTCTCAGCTCTCATCTCCTCATGCCGACCTCATGCCTCATCATGATCGATCCGAAGCTCAAGAAGAAGAACAATATAGAAGAAGAAGATATAGAAGAATCAGAAAGCTCCTAGACAGATCCTCGAGGCCTGCTCTCGTAGACTAAGAATCCGTCCTCCTCTCTCCTCCTCCTCCTCTGACACACTTCTCCCAACTTCCCCCCTTTCACCTTTTTCTTTAAAGGAAACATCCCCACATAATCACTTGCTGTTGTTACTTGGAAAAAAAGATGTTTCTTGCATCATTCACCCTCAAAACAAGTGTTGGAAGCTATTTAAGGCCAATTCGAATAGTCAGCTCGAATAATGAGCTCGAATACCGACTCGAATAGTGAGCTCGAAGTCCGAGGTCGAATCGAATAGTAAAAAATATTCGACTCGAATATTCGACTGAATTCGAATAATTTACTATTCGAATTCGACCAAACTCGAATAATAAAAATGGTGCTGCTCAGAGTATGAACAAAACATGGGGCGCATAGTACTACAGAACATGGTATACACAAAATATAGACACTGGTGGTACATAATACAGAACTGATAGACATAGTAATTACAATGACAATTGTAACATGTTGAACAAAATATACAGCAAATTCCAAGACACAAAAGGAGAGCCCTGCCCTTGCAAGGTTACAATCTAAAGGAAAAGGGAGGAAACAAAAGGCGGGGCAGCTTACAACATTTATAGCTAGAGGCAGTGTGATTTCAGTTATATTAGTAAGGAGTACAACTTGGCCAGGGGTTGAAGGGGAAATAGCCTAAGGCCTCGTTCACATCAGGGCCGTTTCTGTGCGCTTTTCACAGCGCAATGTCCTGTGCGATCAGCAAGGTATTGATTTTCCCATGTAACTAAATGTAGCTGGTTTACATCTATGCGCTGCGCTGAGCAGCGTTACAAAAACGTACTGTTGCATGCATTTCTGTGCGTTGAGCTGTAAAGCGCACATCAATGCAAGTGAATGGGTGCACTTTTTTAGCGCATAGAAGCGCATGCGTTTTTTACCCCTAATTGAAGAAAAAAATACATTTACATATAAAAACAAAGTTTTATTGACAACTGCTACAATAAGCAAAACGTGCTTTAAAGAAGCGCAGTGCAACACACAGAAACGCGCACTAAAGCGCATGCGTTTTTTACCATGCGCTTTCACACGGTTTTCAGCGCAGCAGATGTGAACGAGGCCTAAGTTAGAGTATATGCTTGTCAGAAATAGTTCGCTTTGAGGAAGTGCTTAAAGATACATGAGGCAAACTAAACCACTGTAGCTTTACTTGCCTGGGGCTTCCTCCAGCCCCTAGGAGTCTCTGTGTCCTTCTGCAGCCCTGTCCGTAGTGGCCGCTGACCCGTAGGCCCGGGAACATTCTGTGCATGCACACTGGGGCCCCTAGAATACAGGGGCCAAATAGGGGCCCTCCTTCATTCATCTTATTAGCTCGTTATTGGTGCTACACTGGTAATGAAAACCTCTGTGTGCATTGAATAGTGGTAATCCTTATCAAACGGTTTCCTTACTCTAATAATGCCTCCTGGATACTGAAGCTGTCCTTGGTAGGTTTTGAGGCAGCATATCAATACAGTCCTTAGGGCCTCATGTACAACTCACACTGGGGGCCCCAAGCTACTTAGTTACGCCACTGAGGAAACAAATTGTTGACGTATTGCACATTCGGATTCTGTGGCTCTCTTAATGTTAAGCTGTTTCTTTTACAATTTACAGCACAGTTTCGAGCTCAGCTTTCGAGGCGTCAAACTGTCAACATCTCCTGCTGTATATGTACGGGCATTTACTCACAGTTGTTTCCCCCTCCCCTATCTCTGCCCCTTTTTAAATAATGAAGTGTAAGGTCCAGAGGGGCGGAGAATCGCCGCATGCCATGCTAGAGGTTATTTATGCCCAGCTAGCCCACAGCTTGCAGTACAGCCTCCGTAGAAGCGCATTCTAGCGTGAAACGATCGTAAGGCTATCTGTGCCCAGCACCCACTCTTGTTTCACCACCTCCACAGCTACAGTATGTAGTAGTCGCAGTAGTCGCGCCGGCGGAGCAGGTAATGTATGCGGCTCTATTGCGTCGGTCGTCGGGCACTCGAACGCCGCTAGCGATGCGTTCTTTACCCGCGGGCGATCGACGGTTATTTTCCACGCGGCGCGATCGACGGGATCGGACGGAATGGATCGAAATTCGGCGTGTAGCATGAACGATTGGCAGCAGATTCGATCCCAGTGATCGAATCTGCTGTCGAAACGGCGGCAAATCGGGCCAGTGTATGGCCAGCTTAAAGAGACTCCATAACAAAAATTGCATCCTGTTTTTTATCATCCTACAAGTTCCAAAAGCTATTCTAATGTGTTCTGGCTTACTGCAGCACTTTCTGCTATCACAGTCTCTGTAATAAATCAATGTATCATTCCCCTGTCAGACTTGTCGGCCTGTGTCTGGAAGGCTGCCAAGTTCTTCAGTGTTGTGGTTCTGCTATGAACTCCCCCTTCCAGGCCCCTCTATGCACACTGCCTGTGTATTATTTACATTAGGGCAGCTTCTCTCTTTTCTCTTATCTTTTACAAGCTGGATAAATCGTCCTCTGAGCTGGCTGGGCTTTCACATACTGAGGAAATTCAGACAAGGGCAAAGCTGTTTGCAGGAAGAAAAGAGCAGCCTGAAACTTCAGTCCATGAAAACTGCAGGGGGAAAGAAACACACAATGATCTCTTGAGATTCAAAAGGAAGGCTGTATACAGCCTGCTTGTGTATGGATGTATTTTCTATGTGTGGACATACTGTACATCAACCTACTTCCTGTTTTGGTGGCCATTTTGTTTGTTTATATACAAACTTTTTAAAACTGTTTTTAACCACTTTTAATGCGACGGGGAGTGGCGAAATTGTGACAGAGGGTAATAGGAGATGTCCCCTAACGCACTGGTATGTTTACTTTTGTGCGATTTTAACAATACAGATTCTCTTTAAGGCTGATTGGCCAGGGCTCTCTTTCCCTTTTGTCTCAAGCTGAGCTGGGAACACACAATGCAATTTCTCATCCGATCAATGGGTGATTGGACAGGAAGTTGAAGCGTGTGTACATGTCCATACTTCTCTTGATCGATAAAGGAATCAATTTTCTGATGATAACTTTGCAAAATTGATTCCTTTCTTCATCAGAAATGTATCTGACATGTCGGAAATAATTAGTCTATTCCCGTTGATCAGAAGGGAAATTGCATTGTGTGTTCCCAGCATAAATGCTGTGTAACGTCCGTGCATATAGTCACCATTATGCAAAAATCTGTAATTGATTTGTTCACTGCAGCAAGTGCAATCCACCATTGTCTTGTACAGTTAACTGTATTGTTTATATTGTATTGTTATATTTATTATCCCTTGTTTTCTGTTGTGCAGCACCACAGAACATATATAAATCAATAATAATTAATAATAATAATATGGACCAAAGCCTTCTAAAACTGTTTGCAACATCTTCTGAAGGATTAAGTTGAGTCATATGAGAGAGAAGTGCTTTAAAAATGTTATTATAGTGTATAAGTTCCGAAGGATATAGGAGATCCAGTGCATGAATATATATATATATGTATATATATATATATATATATATATATATATATATATAGTACAGACCAAAAGTTTGGACACACCTTCTCATTCAAAGAGTTTTCTTTATTTTCATGACTATGAACATTGTAGATTCACACTGAAGGCATCCAAACTATGAAGTAACACGTGGAAGTATAGTACATAACCAAACAGTGTGATACAACTGAAAATATGTCATATTCTAGGTTCTTCAAAGTAGCCACCTTTTGCTTTGATTACTGCTTTGCACACTCTTGGCTTTCTCTTGATGAGCTTCAAGAGGTAGCCACCTGAAATGGTTTTCACTTCACGGGTGTGCCCTGTCAGGTTTAATAAGTGGGATTTCTTGCCTTATACATGGGGTTGGGACCATCAGTTGCGTTGTGGAGAAGTCAGGTGGATACACAGCTGATAGTCCTACTGAATAGACTGTTAGCTGCTTTTTTCTTGCCATAATACAAATTCTAAGTAAAGAAAAATAAGTGGCCATCATTACTTTAAAGGGACACTGTAGGGGCGTCGGGGGAAAATGAGTTGAAGTTACCTGGGGCTTCTAATGGTCCCCCACCGACATCCTGTTCCTGCGCAGCCACTCCCCAATGCTCCAGCCCCGTCTCTGGTTCACTTCTGGAATTTCAGACTTTAAAGTCTGAAAACTACTGCGCCTGCGTTGCCATGTCCTCACTCCCGCTGATGTCACCAGGAGCATACTGCGCTGGCCCAGTATGGTCTGTGCTTGCGCAGTACGCTCCTGGTGACATCAGCGGGAGTGAGGACATGGCAAGGCAGGCGCAGTGGTTTTCAGACTTTAAAGTCTGAAATTCCAGAAGTGAATCGGAGGCGGGGCCGGAGCAGCGGTGAGTGGCTGCATGGGCACAGGATGCCTGCGGGGGACCATTAGAAGTCCCGGGTAACTTCAACTCATTTTTCCCCGACCCCCTACAGTGTCCCTTTAAGAAATGAAGGTCAGTCAGTCCAAAAAATTGGGAAAACTTTGAAAGTGTCGCCAAGTGAAGTCTCAAAAACCATTAAACGCTACAAAGAAACTGGCCCACATGCAGACCGCCCCAGGAAAGGAAGACCAAGAGTCACAGGCAACAAGCAGAAGAGACTTGTTTGGGCTAAAGAACACAAGGAATGGACATTAGACCAGTAGAAATCTGTGGTTAGGTCTGATGAGTCCAAATTTAAGATTTTTGGTTCCAACCACCATGTGTTTGTGCGACGCAGAAAAGGTGAACGGATGGTCTCTACATGCCTGGTTCCCACCATGAAGCATGGAGGAAGAGGTGTGATGGTGTGGGGGTGCTTTGCTGGTGACATTGTTGAGGATTTATTCAAAACTTAAGGCATACTGAACCAGCATGACTACCTGTACCACAGCATCTTGCAGCGGCATGCTGTTCCATACGGTCTGTGTTTAGTTGGACCATCATTTATTTTTCAACAATGTTCATAGCCATGAAAATAAAGAAAACTCTTTGAATGAGAAGGTGTGTCCAAACTTTTGGTCTGTACTGTATATATATATATATATATATATATATATATATACCATATTTTTCGGACTATAGGACGCTCTTGACCATATGACACAACTAGATTTAGAGGACAGAACCAGGGTGAGAAAATATATATACACTAAATTGGTGCATCCATGGTAAAGGGGCATCTTATGGATTATGCCCCCCCTTGTACCTCATGCACCTTGTACCATTTGAGACCTCTATGCCACTTTGTGTCCCCCTGTGTGCTTCTCTGAATGGGCACAGTACAGGGAGTCCCTGACATTGTGGTGGGTGGAAGGTTCGTATTGACAGGCATTCAAAATTAAGGAATTTGGACTATAAGACACAGTCACTTCCCCCCTCCACTTTTGGGGGACAAAAAGTGAGTCTTATAGTCCAAAAAATGTATACACCAATATATATATATATATATATATATATATATATATATATATATATATATTTCAATACTTTTCTATTTCTAATACATATGACAATAAAGAATATATGTGATTTTATTGCTTTGATTATTGCCTCTCTAGAATAAAAGCAGACTTCATGATCACACTGTTTGTTTTGTTAGTTTGTCATCGGCAGGCAATGCATTTAACAAGTGAAGTGTTTAGATAATCACTTTATAGAATAATTTAGTAACTGCAATTCCCCAGGAACGCTTCTAAATAGATACTTCTTTCAAGTGTAGCTATTTTCCAGTTTTTAACTTTTTACAGCTTTTATTGTTATATGATACATATTTTGGTGGTATATTCACTCTCGAGCACTTTTTGTGTCTTTACACAGTTGGAGAACAGTAAACTGGCAGCTAGTGCCATCAGTGGAGCTATTCACACCACCAAAAGCATTTGTAGTGCCATTGTAGTGTGTTTATAGCTTGCAGCATGCAGCACTTTGGCAGTGCTTTACAATATATACACATAAAACACAGGTACAATTTGCCTAAAGGCTCATCTGACATCACTGCACTAACCACCAGTACATTTCATTGGCATACTAGGTGCCTGTGAACTGGGTAACGGTCAATCTTTTTAAAGCTCAGAGCGCGCGCGCACACACACACACGCACGCATGCACGCGTGATAGGCAGTGTACCATAAACTCATTTAAATGCATTTGCAATAGACACAAGGTGCTGTAAGATCTATACAATACCAATCGGGATAATTTTTTTTGCCAAGTACAAAGTGTGTGTGTGTGTGTGTGTGTGTGTGTGTGTGGGGGGGGGGGGGGGGGGGTGCAGTTGTACCAAGAATTGGTTTTGGCTCATAAAGGTTCTGGAAGAGGGGGGATTGGATGGTGAGAGTAAGGGGAGAAAATTTCCGAAAGCCAAGGCTGCCATGCTATGATGCCACAGGTCGCACTTGGCAATCAGCTGTTATCCCTTAGGAGACATTGAAGGGTGAGGGGTGATAGAGGGAGGCAAAGGTTGAGCAGTGATGGCCCTGTTCTTCATGAAAGAAACCGATGGTGATGGCTAGAACTGCTGAGGATCCCAATTGCTGACATGTGTGTCAAAAGTGTTCATTTCTGTGGTGGGTCTCGACTCCTGGGCATCATTTGGCAGGGCTGGTCAAGATAATCTGGCTGTCACAGAAGTTTTCGGCCGCGGGGGCCCTTACTTTCAGATTAGCAGCTGACATAATTGAGGGCTGAACCAAAGGTGTCCCTGTCGTGGTGGAGCAGCAGCAGCCATTGGATGGATGGAGCTGGCATCCAGCAATGCAAACGTGTCCCCGATCAGCGTGGTGTCTTCCGACCTCACTGTACCAATCTGTAGTATCTGTACCTATTGCCTCAGCTCCCGTTCATACCCTTCCTAGGCCACCTGGTTACAACTGATTGACCTCCTGTTTATTAACCTTGACTAGTCTATTGTCTTTTCTGAATACTGTCTGTTCTAGATTCAGCAAACTCGTCCTTGTGACTAAAAGCAGCCGATAGTGATATTGGGCATACATGGTGTTCTTGCCCCTGGGCTTTTCCACGCAGGGTGAGCCGAATGATGGCTCACCCTGCTGCCGCACAAATTCGAGGGGGGTTAAATGCTATTCCTCGCAACTTGGAGGGAGATGTAATTCTGGGTCTGGCAATTGCCGGTTCCCTGAATTACCCCGTGCACAGGGTGCGGACTATGGTATAACTGCTACAGCTGCGCCAAGCTCCATCGCTGCGCGTTCTCGCAGCAGGCTCCGAAAAGCCCTGCTTCGTGATGTTGGCTAGTCTATTATAGTAACTGAATGCCGGTTATTTGACCTCAGCCTGTATTGCTATCAGCTTCTCTTTTTAAAGTCTACAAAACTGATCTTTCCTGATCCTGTCAGCCAGTAGTGAGATCATCATAGGAGCTGTGACCAAGGAGTCCTTCGCAACAAAGAATCTAATGTTCACTAAGACTATCATCCCTTGTATACCACATACTCCTTAGATGCTGCATCATGAATGTGTTAATTAATATAACTCACTGCGAATTGACCATGTCACATAAGGAATGTAGAGCTAGAAAATTAAGGCTAGCCATCGGTATGGGGATACTATTAAGGAGGGAAAGTTAGGGTTAGGAAGGGAATAAGGGGCAGTTAGGTGTCAGGAAGAGGTGGTGTTAAGGAGGAGGTAAGATACGAAGGCAGCTATATTTATTTCCTTTTAAACAATGGCAATAGCCTAGCCGTCCTGCCTTTGAAACTTTAATTCACTAACCCATAACAAGCATGCCCGGTAGTGTGTTCTGACAAAAGTTAGATCACACTGAGTGCATGCTTGTTCCAGGTGTGTGATTCAAAGGCCTTTGAAGCCCATACGACAACCTCTATATCCTTCTCACTACAGGATACCTTTGATGGGGAAGGTTAGGATTAGCCACCAGTAAATGGTAAAAGTCAAAGTGGCTGGTAGGGCCGTTTCCACGAGTAGTGTTTTGTGATCTGATTCCAATTGCTTGCGGATCGCAAAACACAATGGCCTCAATTCACTAAGATCATGCTGGAGATAATAAGGCAAGAGAAAACTTACCTCCACATAAGAGAGAGTTAACTTATCTCTTAATTCCTTAAGTTACCTCCTCCTGTAGTTATTTTACCTCCTTTGTAGTTATTTTCACATGCAGTTAATAAACAGCCTGTCTTTAACTCTGGAGTTATTTTAAGGATTGAAGAGTTAACTTAAAGACAGAAGAGTTAACTTTAGGTTTGCCTGAGGTAAAATGTTTCCTGAATACTACATGCCTTATCCCCATGGTAACAACTCTAGAAGAGTTATTAAAGACAGGAGATAAGCTTAGTGAATTGAGGCCAAAGTCCTATAAGCTAATGGAATTTGCGGAAAATGTTTCTATTAGTGCTATGCATTTGTGACAAGACTTTTCCTGATCACAGTTTTTGTCCTGCTGTATTTTTGTGTGTGCTTGTGTTCCTATACAAAGCATAAACGCATAGCAATTACACCACTATGCAATTTTATTGTGATCTGGCAATTCAAAAATATTTTCACGCCCATCGCTACTGCAATCGCATTTCTTAGAGAAAAAGGGCCCTTGGGGCAAGTCAGTGAAAAGCGTCATTGGTTGCTTTTTGTGGTCAGTCAAATGATGGGGAGAAGCAGAAAACAATGCCTGGAAAAAGAGTGCCGATTATTCCATACCCACTGTGAAATGAAATGCGACTAAGTTACACATAACCTGCATTTCCCAATGGTAATCCTATTGCACATAGCTAGCCTGCCATGAGCAGGAGTTGGTCTCATGGGGTGGACTAAAGGTGCATACACACATCAGACTATAGTCTTTTGAAAATGAAAGATCACAGACCAATCTTACCACCCTTCATGTAGTATAAGAGCCATACTCTACACAGTCTTTTCTATGAAGCTGAACTCCACATCAGAAAAAAATCTTTGCAAGATGCTGCACACACAGATGCTGTACAGACACAAAAGATCAGTATCTGCAAAATATCTGTTCCTGCCAAAAATCCATTCCTGCAAATTGCAATGATAGTCTATGAGATCTGCAGATCATCATACACACATGATTTAACTGACATTCATCTGCAGATAAAGCAATCATCCGCAGATCTGAAAATCCATCCTGGTGGATCTGATCTGCAGATGAATGTCAGTTAAATCATGTGTGTATGATGATCTGCAGATCTCAGACTATCATTGCAATTTGCAGGAATGGATTTTTGGCAGGAATAGATCTTTTGCAGATACTGATCTTTTGTGTCTGTACAGTATCTGTGTGTGCAGCATCTTGCAAAGGTTTTTTTCTGATGGGGAGTTCAGCTCCATAGAAAAGACTGTGTAGAGTATAGCTCTCATAATACATGAAGGGTGGTAAGATTGGTCTGTGATCTTTCATTTTCAAAAGACTATAGTCTGATGTGTGTATGTGGCCTTAGAGTGCAAGCAGAAGGTGTGTCTACACATCACTGAAGATCAGTTCATACAAAATCTATGTCAGTGTATCCCACCACTGTACTAATCACTGGCTGTCAGTAAAGATGAACTTCCGATTCACAGATGTGCAGGATTCCCATTCATGCTTCACCTTCTCATTCCTGCTGGGCAAGCCAAATCTAAGCCATTATATCACATTAACATACTCATTAAAAGGCATTACTTCAGCTATACCGAGCTGCATTGTATAAACCGATATAACAGAGAATGACATAAAATAACATTGGCTGATACATTTTGTTGAGTGCTTTTATCTGATTTATGAAATAAAGGGAGTACTGGGTGAAATGAATTTCCCCGGGTGGCACGAGGTCAGATCTCCATCTAATATAGTCATGAGAAAAGGACCCAACTCGTTCTGTAGAAACAGATGGACCAAGAGACATGACATAGACTGTATCACATGCAGATGATACTGTGGGAATAAGGAAACGTACTATTTATAATCTTGTGCGTTTGCAAAGATTGTTTCCACAAATGAGGACAATTGGCTAAATGGCACAAGAATCCATGGAGAGTTCGGAATATATAAGAGATCATTAAGAATCAGTTTCCTTTCTTAGCCTTCTGCAGACCCAGCTTGTTACCTCAATGTTTCATGAGCTATAGGACTTGACTCACCCCGTCACTATACATGAACTCACACTGACGGCTGGGTCTATATCAGTTCACATGAAAACTCAATGGCTTTCCAGCCGAGTGGAATAAATCACCAGTTTTGGTTTTTGTGTTACCGTGTATTTTCATGTAACAGCATGTCTATACGTTTTCAGCATGTTTATTCATGATGGCCTGGAAGCAATACAAATCGTAACATTGGCTTTGCATTCCTTTAACTTTACTCCTATTGCAGTGCAGTCATAACACTGGAAAGTTAAACTGTCCCTACGTTTAATTAAAGTGGACCTGAACTCAGAACTTCCTCTCTGTTCCAAAATATCAGCAACAGCATAATAACCTTTTAAAAAAAACATTTATGTGTTACAGCGGATACAAATCCTGCAATAAATGTACAGTGTACCTACTTCCTGCTTTAATTGAAGCAGACATAGGGTTAACTTCCTGTGTTTACAAATAAGCTGCTCTGCGGAGGCAGCTAGCTGACACTGCTGAGGGATCAAATTACACAAATCACAAGGCTAAACTCTCTAAATACATACATGGTGCATTTCTCTAGGTTTTCCTTCTGTCCTGTGCAAGAGTTCAGGTTACAGGTCCACTTTAACTGCACTGAGCCTGGTCAACTATGTGTCAGCATTACTCATCAGCAAGAAAGCTTTCCTTTAATCTTAACATCTTACCATTGCAAGATGTTCAATTTTCATCTTAACTTTCATCTTAACATTGCAGCCTACACCTGAACTGAGAGGGATATGGAGGCTGCCATATTTATTTCCTTTTAAACAATACCAGTTGCCTGGCAGTTCTGATGATATATTTGGTTGCAGCAGTGTCTGAATCACACACCTGAAACAAGCATGCAGCTAATCCAGTCAGACTTCCGTCAGAGCACCTGGCCTTTTCAGTTCTGCTGAGTAGATTTTTAGTCCGGAGGTTCACTTTAAGGAGCATTGGCCGTTTAGTGATCAGTGCCAAACAGTTGCATGCTGGGGGTTCATTTTATCTATAATATATTCCTCCTCTTCAATTTATTTCCCTGCTTAGCTGCTTATCTGAAACACGATCCCCCGCTCACTTGTGTTAACAAGCAAGGCTGAGGTGACTCAGCGATTGGAGAAGAAAAAAAAAGTAAAGGGCAGAAATAACATCAGGATTTAGCCTAAACTGTGGACAAAAGACATGGTTTCCACCAGGAACAGAATTCTCTTCATTTACTATATAACTTTCACTGAAATCAAAACGTGGACAGTACAATACATGTGTTATGTAAGTAGATCAATTATTTAGCTACTTATATATGCTTTTTTTTTCTCTGGCATAGTATGGCTAATCCTACTGCTTTAAAAATTACGGTAAATACCTAATAAGAAATGAAAAACAGCTTTGTGTTATGTAGTTAGTTTGGGTGAAGAAAATACATCAGCCTATCAAGTTCATCCAGGAGAAAAACATAAATAAATACATTAGGTACATTTTTGTCCAGAACCCTCACATATCGCAGGTGATGCAGGGGAAGGCTAAAAACCCCTCACAAGGCTTGGCTTAATTCACTTCTAAAGGACAACTGATATGAGAGGGCTATAGAGGTTGCCATATTTGTGGCATTAAAACAGCTGTTCCCAATTAATCAGGGTAATTAGGATGTTTTAGAACAGCTTGGACTATTTGGAATGGTATATAAATGGTATATGGTATATAAATACTAAATAATAATAGACCTTTGGATTTTCCCACAGACAGTTTGTGAAGGGTATGAATAATTTTGGACTCAACAATTTTTGCTCAAATGTAAATAAAAGCCGGAAAATGTTTTTTTCCCCCACAATAATGCCTTTTGTACATCATCTTATTATCTTTTGGGAGACACTTACGTCATTTCCTGTCAAAAATTGACTTGCTGGTTGAATAAAAGAAACTTTAAGTCAAAATTTGCCAGAGGTATGAATAATTACATTAATACATAATATATATATTCACACACACACATACAGTGCTGCCCATCAATATTCATATCTTTGGCAAATTTTGACTTGAAATCACTTTTTGAATTAAAAGCTGGTCAGCAATTAATGGAAGCTTTTGATTGCTGTAATGGCTAATATAGACTTATTTCTATTGATTATTGTGAAGGGTATGAATAATATTTGACTGGACACTTTTTACTCAAATGTAAATAAAAGCTGAGAAATGTTTTTTTTTTTCACAATAAGGCCTGTTGTGCATCGTCTTATTATCTTTTGGGAGACACCTATGTCATTGCCCATCAAAAAAAATACTTGCTGGTTGAATAAAAGTAACTCAAAATTTGCCAGGGGGTATGAATAACTAGTGTGTGTGTGTGTGTGCGTGTGTGCGTGCGTGTGTGACTTTGGTATTTAGGGGATTTTATGATACCTGTGCATGATTGTCCTCCATATTGCAGCCAGCTGACTTGGACGGTGAATTTCTACCTGCATCATATAGCATAATAACACAAAAGCGCACCATTATCCCCGCACAGCTACATGAGAACCGACACTTAACAACAACCCTGAACACTGTAAGCACGACCGCTGCAATAGCAATTGTGTTCTCTGGGAATAGTCAAAGAACAATCTCTGGTTTCATCTATAGCAAGCCACACATAAAATCTGCCATTTAAGCTCCCTTTCTTAACAAATAGGAGAAGTGCAGCAGCAGCAGCAGCATAGGCCCCCGTTCCCATTTAGCCTTGAAAACCGCTTTAAAATAAATCAGAATGGCGGCAACAAAACAAATGTGTATTTCCTTTTATTTCCAGTGCAGTAATAATTTCCAAGGAATGTTTTTAAAAAAAAAATATATGTATAAAGTTTAAAATCGAAAGCTTGGCGAATGGCGATGTGTGAGCAACAGGGCCTCCCACTCTTGTTGCAGTGAAAATAATAATTATTGCTGGAACTGCTGTGAGCAATTCAAATCGAGCTTCGCGAGTAGAACAACTTCAAGGCTACATATTTCAAGGCTACAGTAATCTCATTTGGGGAAAGTCGTTGCTTCTTGATGTTCTGGTAAAAAAAAGAAAAGAAAAAAAAAGATATTTATATCTCTACTACACATACATTGTAAAGGAAGCTGTGTTTACTTCTCATCTCAGGCGTTATCAAGGTCAGCCATCCTATTACTATTTTACACTTTATAGAGATGCTTCATCTCACAGCTAATTTCCATTCGCAAGGATGTGCAAAAAGGAAAGAAAAAAAATCCCTTGTAGCTTTATTCATATATTCATTTAACAGACGTGCATTTCTCAAATGTCATCTATGAGCAGGAAAAAAATAGCTGAAATTGTATATAACATGTTGCATCTCATCTGACAGAGATCCAGCGACTCCAAATCTACCCATCTATTTCCGTACAGGTGTACAGGAAGTTTTAACGCTAACATATGCTGGCTCCATAAAACTCCCAGAGAAGCAACCTTTAACTAAAAGCCTTGGATATGAGTCAGTCCAGCATCCCATCTGTCTGCGGGTGGCTGCTGCTGCTCAATACACTGATGTGCTCACACATCTTCCCATCTGATGCAGGAAGAGGTGCCTATCTGTGTACTGAAAAGGCAGAGTGGCGGGAACTAGTGATATAATCCTCTGCTGATTAGCACTATGTGGGATTGACTTCTTCAGTATGTGTTGGCGTAATATGTGAAAGGAAAACAAGTGAGGGATGCTGGGAATGTTTATTTAAAGCATCGGTTGCTCCAAAATATACAGTACAACTTATTCATCTGATTCAGCTGAAGTCTGTGAAAATCTTTTCTTAAAGCGATGCAAAAAAAAAGGACTTACATAATGACTGAGTTATTCATTAAATGAAGGTATAACCTTTCTAAAGATCTGAGAAGTTTAAAGATGTTTTTTTTTTCTAAAGATCTGTGTAGTTCAAATAAAACTTGAGATGGGGGGAGAGAAAAAAAAATGATACACACCTTGGGCTTTCTCCAACCCCCTCTTGGCTGATCACTCCCTTGATCGCCACGAGTGAGGCATGCAGCCAGACTCCGCCTGTGCCGACTGGCCCCGACTGAAGGATTTTGTTGGGTGAATTGCTTATGATCCAGAAGGCGGAGGATGCCGGCGTGGGAACGATCAGCCTGGAGGGGGCTGAAGGAAGCCCCAGGTATGTATAATTTTTTCTCTCCCCCCGCCTCAGGTACCCTTTAAATATGGGCTGTAGAAAATTGCATAACAGGTAGGTGAAATACAAAAATCATCCATTACTTGTTTCATCATCACTCTGTTTAAAGGACACCTGAAGTGAGAGGGACATGAAAGATGCCATATATATTCCTTTTTAAATAATGCACATTGCCTGGCTATCCTATTAACCTCCTTGGCGGTAATCCTGAGCTAGGGTCAGGGCGGAAAACCGCAGCTAAGAGCGGTAATGTCGACCCCTGTCCGGAGTAGCCCCCGGAGGCTGTGTGCAGAGTATAGCGCACAGCAGGCATTTGTACATACCTCCAGGGGGATCCCAACGTCGGCCGCCATTCTTCTTCCTCTCCTCCGGGGCTCTGCTTCCTCCTGGTGAGAACGCCGGCTGTCGTCATGACATTTTAAAACCGCTGCAGATCTCCCTGGCAGCAGGATTTTTTCCAGGTTTTAGGGTCTGAAGGTGCAAAAAAATTTAACCACTTTTAGACCCTAAAATCTGGAAACAATCATAACGCCAAGGGGGTTAATCCTCTGCTTTAAAGGGTCCTTTCACACTTTCTCCGTTGTGACGCAATGGACAAAATCATTGCATCACAATTCAAGGATACTCCTATAGGGCTATGGCATTGATTGCAGTGCAGTGCGGTGGGCTTCATTGACATAACGCAATGCATACATTGCATTTAGAAGGTAACACACAGGTTTACAGTGGCAGTGAAGCGTACCATATGCTATATAAATACTAAATAATAACGCCTGTATGTTTGCACCGCCCTGTTAAAGTGTGATGTGATGTTTCTGATACTGTGTGGTGCGACTGAAGAACAATCGCATTGCTCTTCATAAAGTGAAAGAAGGGAGGGTCCGCTGCAAGATAATACAATAACACAGTATGAGGATCGTCTACCTCTAATACTTTTAGCCATAGACCCTGAACAAGCATGTAGACAAGGTTTTTGGCTGAACTTTGACTGGATTTGCTGCATGAGAAGCTGAATACTTTTGACAATTTTAGCAAATTCAAGTCAGTGTTGAACAATTTTCCAGTAATCTCTTCATATATCAGACAGCAGCTTCTTGAATTGAAAACATAATTATAGGTTCCAGTGCCTTGGGGACATGCCTGGACCCCTTTATCAAGGCAAAATAGCCATTAAAGACTTGCTGAGTGGACAGGGCTGGATTTCTAGGTAGGCCACAAGGGCCCGGGTCTTGGGTAGCTACTGTTCACAGGGTGACTGAATATGGAAAAGGGGTTGGTGATTATGGAAGAGAAGACTGCAAATGGAAAAGGGAGGCTGAAATGATGCTGTACATGAAAGAGACTGGCTGCTTTGAGGGATGTTACACCAAGAAGATGGAATGGGATGGGCACTGTTGCACATGTATAGGTAGCAAAGAGAAAGTTGACCTAAAGGAGGGGAGGAAAAAGTACAAATCTGGCCTTGTGAGTGGGCAGGGGCACTTAGAGTATGGTGACGTGTATCTCCAAGTGGCTGCAGCATAATAAATCACTTGGGTTTTCCATCCTTAGACAATTTCAGTAAATCAGGTGCTATGGCCCACTAACATTAAGAGTAAAAGCTTTTAGATATGATTTGGATAAGCTGAAAATACAAGGAATACATCAGGCTGGCGGTTATTTCCTTTCTAAGGCAGAGACATAACTTGATTAGACAATGTAGTGAAAAAAAAAAAAAAACTGCTGTCAGAGGCAGGCATAGCCCTGTAGTGTCTGCAGCAGCTTCTAGAGGTAAAAGGCGGCCCCCATTAAAGCGGACCTGAACTCAGAACTACTTCTCTGCTCTAAAAGATACACAGCAGCATAATAACCTTTAAAGAAAAACATTTCTTTGTTACAGCTGATACAAATCCTAAAATAAATCTGCACTGTTTCTACTTCCTGATTCATGGAAGCGGACATATTGTTAACCTCCAGTGCTGTCAACTGCCCTTATCTGCCATCTCTGCCATAGACAGTCATGTGACACAAGGGGATTACAATCTGTGATTAAGCACAGATAAGGGGGAATTGAACAGGCCAAACTCTCTCTAAATAGTGCATTCCTCTATATTCCTTCAGTCCTGTGCAAGAGTTCAGGTCCACTTTAAATAGAGGCAGCAGATCCTGCAGCTCTAGCCAGCAACTATAAATTGATTATATATATATATATATATATATATATATATATATATATATATATATATATATATATATATATATACACATATATATATATACATATATATACACACATACAGTGGGTTGCAAAAGTATTCAGCCCCTTGAAGTTTTCCACATTTTGTCATATTACTGCCACAAACATGCATCAATTTTATTGGAATGCCACGTGAAAGACCAATACAAAGTGGTGTACACGTGAGAAGTGGAACAGAAATCATACATGATTCCAAACATTTTTTACAAATAAATAACTGCAAAGTGGGGTGTGCGTAATTATTCAGCCTCCTGAGTCAATACTTTGTAGAACCACCTTTTGCTGCAATTACAGCTGCCAGTCTTTTAGGGTATGTCTCTACCAGCTTTGCACATCTAGAGACTGAAATCCTTGCCCATTCTTTGCAAAACATCTCCAGCTCAGTCAGATTAGATGGACAGCGTTTGTGAACAGCAGTTTTCAGATCTTGCCACAGATTCTCGATTGGATTTAGATCTGGACTTTGACTGGGCCATTCTAACACATAGATATGTTTTGTTTTAAACCATTCCATTGTTGCCCTGGCTTTATGTTTAGGGTCATTGTCCTGCTGGAAGGTGAACCTCCGTCACAGTCTCAAGTCTTTTGCAGTCTCCAAGAGGTTTTCTTCCAAGTTTGCCCTGTATTTGGCTCCATCCATCTTCCCATCAACTCTGACCAGCTTCCCTGTCCCTGCTGAAGAGATGCACCCCCCGAGCATGATGCTGCTGCCACCACCATATTTGACAGTGGGGATGGTGTGTTCAGAGTGATGTGCAGTGTTAGTTTTCTGCCACACATAGCGTTTTGCATTTTGGCCAAAAAGTTCCATTTTGGTCTCATCTGACGAGAGCACCTTTTTCCACATGGTTGCTGTGTCCCCCACATGGCTTGTGGCAAACTGCAAACGGGACTTCTTATGCTTTCTGTTAACAATGCCTTTCTTCTTGCCACTCTTCCATAAAGGCCAACTTTGTACAGTGCATGACTAATAGTTGTCCTATGGACAGAGTCTCCCACCTGAGCTGTAGATCTCTGCAGCTTGTCCAGAGTCACCGTGAGCCTCTTGACTGCATTTCTGATCAGCGCTCTCCTTGTTCGGCCTGTGAGTTTAGGTGGATGGCCTTGTCTTGGTAGGTTTACAGTTGTGCCATACTCCTTCCATTTCTGAATGATCGCTTGAACAGTGCTCCTTGGGATGTTTAAGGCTTTGGAAATCTTTTTGTAGCCTAAGCCTGCTTTAAATTTCTCAATAACTTGATCCCTGACCTGTCTTATTTGTTCTTTGGACTTCACGGTGTTGTTGCTCCCAATATTCTCTTAGACAACCTCTGAGGCCCTCACAGGGCAGCTGTATTTGTACTGACATTAGATTACACATAGGTGCACTCTATTTAGTCATTAGCACTCATCAGGCAATGTTTATAGGCAACTGACTGCACTCAGATCAAAGGGGGGCGAATAATTATGCACACACCACTTTGCAGTTATTTATTTGTAAAAAATGTTTGGAATCATGTATGATTTTCGTTCCACTTCTCACATGCACACCACTTTGTGTTGGTCTTTCATGTGGAATTCCAATAAACTTGATTCATGTTTGTGGCAGTAATGTGACAAAATGTGGAAAACTTCAAGGGGGCAAAATACTTTTGCAACCCACTGTGTATGTATATATATATATATATATATATATATATATATATATATATATATGTGTGTATATATATATATATATATATATATGTATATATATATATATATATATATATATATATATATATATATATATATATATATATATATAATTATATATACTTGTATATATATATATATATATATATATAATTATATATACTTGTATATATATATATATATATATATATACGTGTGTGTGTGTGTGTGTGTGTGTGTATATATGTGTGTGTGTATATATATATATATATATATATATATATATATATATATATATATATATATGCGTTGTTAGGGCAAGACATTCAGGGCATTTAAAAAAATTTCCTTCGATTGTGCCCCGAGTGTCATGGCAAAGAGTACACATAATGATGCCGCAAATGTTTTCTGCCACCAGCACCCATTGCCATGGCGCAGCCACCTCCCAGTAGTGCAATCGGGGTTGGTCAGTCCAATGGAACAATATGCAGTACCGCTGCCTCTATCTTCATGGGCCACCCCCAGAAGCCGCTACCAGCCCTGTCTGGGATTCTATGTACACTCTGCTGTCATGTCTGGCCAAGGTAGAGCAGGGAAATGGTCTAAAGTTCCTGCTTCTCCCTGTGCTTCCTTTCTATTGGCTGGTTTGTTTTTCTTCAGATTACACCCACTCAGATCATCACTACATCAATTGACATGCAGTAGTGTTACCTAGCAGTAAACGCTCAGATACAACTCCATGCGATGCATTTCTAAAGGCCTGTGCCAAGCACCAGCGAGTGCCTGGCCGATGCATGGGAACAGCTGACAGGCAGTAAATATGCCACCTTCAGCCTCCCGTGGAAAAGACAGAGCCGAGACAAGGTCTTCCAGCACCCAAGGCTCAGACACCAAAGTGCGCCCCTACATCCCCTCCACCCCAACCGTCATACACTGACTGCTATTAGACTAAGAGGCGCCACAGGGCCCCCAACACCTTAATCTCTAGTTATCTTGCTTGCAGCAACTGCCATGTATCCCCTTTTCTTATTTCTTTCAGCTTTAAACACATTAGGAGAATGATAGCTGAGTGAGTTGTGCGCCCCCTCCTACACTGCACCCTGAGGTTGAAGCCTCTCTCGCCTCTGCCCGCCCTGGGAATAGAGGCCTTAATCTCTCTCAGCAGAGAAAGGGGGTAGGTGGGGTCAGCTGATCTGCTTTTTGATGAGGAATAAACTCTCACTCTTCTAGAACAAAAAGGATGCAGAAGCCAGTCATGCAGGTATTTTCAATATGGTTTTTACAAAAAGAAGAGAGACATGCAATGCAACTTTGTGCTTTTACAGTTACTGGAAATTGGCATGCATTAAAATGGGAAATTGAATTAGAAGCAGCAGGAGCACAAAGCATGTGGAGCATGGGCGTAAAAATAGGGGATGCAGCCCATGCGCCCCCCTCCCCCCTGGGGCCCGCTTGTGGCCGTTTTGGGGGGCTGGAGGGGTCGCACCATGAGGGGAAAGCTATGGCCACACTCGGCGGGGAGGGGGAAGGTCCCCCCCCTCCCTCACCTCGGACTTTCCCCTCTGTGCTCCCCTCCAGCTTCTAGCCATACAAGTGCAGCGAGCGGAGCGGCGGGCAGCGGCAGGCAAACATGCCTTCCGTGCGTTCCAGCGCAGACACTTCTCGTTTTAGTGACTGACGCGACTTCCTGTATAAAACAGGAAGTCGCCTCAGTCACTAGAGCGAGAAGCGTCCGGACGCACGGAAGGTATGTTTGCCTGCCGCTGCCCGCCGCTCCGCTCGCTGCACTTGTATAGCTAGAAGCTGGAGGGAAGCACAGAGGGGAAAGCCCGAGGTGAGGGAGGGGGGGGACCTTCCCCCCTCCCCGCCGAGTGTGGCCATAGCTTTCCCCTCATGGTGCGACCCCTCCAGCCCCCCAAAACAGCCACGAGCGGGCCCTGGGGGGAGGGGGGCCCGCTCACAATTTCTGCAGGGTGGCCCGGGGGTTCTTAGTTACGCCCCTGATGTGGAGCCTCCACAGTTTCGGAGATTAGCCAAAAAGCACAAATGTTAAAAAATACAGCTGCTTGGGTTTCCAAGGATTTTGACTTGCATGGGAATTTATCAATGGTTAATGGCCATGGGTGTGATTTACTAAGGAAGTAGTCACCTGAAAAACAGTAAAATAATACTGTGTTTACTTTAAACATTTGAACAATTGATTTTAGAAATATTCTTGTTACCTCTTCAATCCTCTGTAGCCAAATCCGAATCAGTTAATTTGGACGCTGTTCGTACCTGATAATTTAGGTGGGGCCATAGGCACTGTGTAAATTATGGTTATAGCAAGGAAATGAGCAGCGCTACTTTTAAACAGACTAGTGCCTACCTGCAAAAGAGTGCAAGCCCCACTTGTGGGGTCGAATACACACCGAGCATACACATGACCTGTCTACCACTGGAGGTAGTGGTAGACAGGTCATGTGTATGCTCGGTGTGTATTCGACCCCACAAGTGGGGCTTGCACTCTTTTGCAGGTAGGCACTAGTCTGTTTTTAAGTAGCGCTGCTCATTTCCTTGCTATGTACTAATTTAATTCGTTTTTGGTCAGCTGCTCCCACTTAACAGCCATGCTTTTGGTGTATATGCAGAGCTTCTGCTTGGGTTCAAGGTGCGTTTGTAGTTCCTGGGGGGGCTCAGCGCATCTCTGATTGGAGGCCATTCGGAGGCGGCCTGGTGTTGCGCTGATCCACTTTTCGCGTAAATTATGGTTATGGCCGCACAGCGGGATTATTAGCTAAACTCCAGTGTGGGATAATTAGTGGCTTTGGGGGGAGTCGGAGTTTCGCTCTACTATAACGGAATTCAGGTGTGGACTAATTCGCAGGTATGCTAAAGCGGTACTCTGGCGTGAGATAATTAGAGGCTATTGCAGGAGCCAAAGTTCCACTGAGCTATAGCGGAAATCCAGCACAGTATAATTAGTGGCTTTTGCTTAAGGTTAGTGTTAGGAGTGAGAGGGAGGTAGTATTACACATAGATATGGGGAGTTAGTGTTAATTGTAGGTAGAAGAGGGTTCATGTGAGAGTAATAGGTAATGGTTTAGTCATAGTAGAATATCTCTACTAACTGGAAAATCTGCTCTCATTTAACTCACAGCTTTTTAAATGTAAGCCACCAAATCACCCTACTGCTCTAAATTCAAACTTCACACCTCACACTGACTCCCACAGAACTGATGCACACCACCAACCTTCTCCCAGCCAGGTAAAAATACACAGAATTTACTCCAGTGTCTACAGAAAGCAACTCCAGGCCTGCAACAGCTGCTGGTTCTTCTTATTCTCTACCCATCACTGTGTACACCGAACATCATGGCTGTGCTCTGCATTCCATGGGTATATGTAAAACATTTTTAGCACAAACACAGGGGTGCCTCTAGGCATAGGCAGTACAGGCCATTGCCTGGAGTGCCATTGGTCCTGGGGGGGCGCCATGTTGATGGATTAAGCCCCGCCCCCAAATTAAACCCTGCCTCCAGGCTAAGCTCTGCCCCGTGGGTGTTCTATTACTTGCTTCTGCTGCATCTACTTAACGTCTTAGTCTGTGGGTTCTGGCAGGCAGTGCAGGGCTACAGGAAAATGACGTCTGAACCCCTGTACTGAAGATTGTTTGTGTCTCCATTGCAGGGCTTAGGGAACAATTTTCCCGTAGCCCTGCTCTGCCTGTCAGCACAAGAGTTTTGCAGCACTAAGATCATTGGGGGAGCTACTGCGTGCCAGAGGGAGGCCAGGAGAGGAGCCTTCTGCAGGTAAGTAAATGTTTTTTTTTTCTTATAGGTGGACGCAGGTATCAGGGCTATTAAGGGGGAACTAATGGGAAGGGGGGGGGGAGCCCTGCCTATGTGTATTTTCTGGTGAAACACTGCCTAATTACGTGTATTTTCTGGTGAAATGCTGCCCACATTACATGTATTTTCTGGTGACACACTGTTGCATTACAGTTATTTTCTGGTGAAATGCTGCTGCATTACGGTTATTTTCTGGTGAAAGATTGCCGCATTTAGATTATTTTCTAGTGAAATGCTGCCGCATTACGATTATTTTCTGGTGAAACGCTGCTGCATTACGATGATTTTCTGGTGAAAGATTGCCACATTAGGATTTTTTTTCTAGTGAACACTGCTGCATTACGATTATTTTCCTGGGGGGGGGGGCGCCATCAGGGTTGGGGGGGTGCCACAGGTTTTCTCGCCTGGAGTGACAAAATGGCTAGAGGCACCCCTGCACAAACATGAACATTTACTATGAAAGATCGGTTTTGTAAACTGGTAAACATGCCCAAACAAATGAGATAAAACAGACTGGAAATGGGTATAATTTCCTTTAATAAAACTTTTCAGGATGATTTGGTTTCATTCTCTGCATCTACTGGAATAATGTGAAACAACCGAGCCTTTGTAATGCTTATTTGTAATTGTTTTCTGCTAATGAATTTCTATAAAATAACTTCAAACAGAACAGAGCATTTCACAATTAGATTTATCTTGTTCTTTGTAACTTTTTGGATTTAATCTACTTTTAAATTATACATAAAAGAAATGCTTCAGTAAGTAGACGATGCCTTTTAATTAGGTCTAATTGATCACTGCGCTCCGGGCAATGACTTTCTAACCTGAGAAACTAACTGTATCCTTCTACGGAAACAGGCTCCAGTTTCCTTGTATGTTCCAGTCTTGCTATATACTTATTTTTACTATGCTACTATAATATGCTTTTTATATATTTTCCTTTGTCTAGTTATACAGTCAAACAGAACCGCTGTTCCAGCATTTCAACATACCCACCAGAATAGCCTACAAATGCTACTGAGTATGTGCAAAGTCATACAGCCCATAAATATCTCCCATAATACCCACCAGCAGCACTAACCTTGCAACTAGAGTTTCTAGCCTGAAGCACAGCAATCAGTCAAGGGTCCAGGGGCTTGATTCACAAAGCCATGCTGACGCATGGCACAACCGGCAAAGTGCCCACATTAACGTGTGAACACCTTAGTTAATGCATGCACGTAAATCTTTACGCGCGTAAAACTTCACACGTGTCACATTGCGTGCTACACGCATAGCACAGTCATGCTATGCGTTAGCACGGCTTTGTGAATTAAGCCCCTGGTGTGCAATTTCCACTATCCAAGGGGAGATAGAGTAAAAAAGTTTTCTGAGCAAAGCAAGGACTGAGCCCGCAGCCCAGCGAAGCGAGCGAGCAAGGGGAGACATTGATTCTACTAAAGAGGAAAGGGCGCTAGTCTACTTTAAGGGACCCAGCAGGAAACCTCACTGGGAAATTCAGGTAATGTGATTGGAAGGAGAGGCATCCTTTCGAGCTGCTATGTTTTGATTAGTTTGCGTTCAGTCTGCAAACTTATTGACCATCCGTGTTACCTACCACCATTTTCCTATCACTAAAATCTACTTACCGTGTTTCCCCAAAAGTATGACATCCCCTGAAAATAAGCCCTAGTATCTATTTCCAGCTTGCTCGAAATATAAGCCCTCTTCTAAAATAAGACCTAGTGAGACCCTGCTGCCGCGTTTCCTCCTGCCGGCCCCTCCTCCATAATCACCGATCTCTGTACGCTCTGCCCGGAGGCATAATTCAAACCGCAGAATAGTGGTGACCTGTAATGAAGGCCGTTTGAGTATCAGTATAACAGCGCCGTAATATCTATAGTATATATAGTATATCTACTGTACATCTAAAGTATATATTGCTGTGCATTGATATGTAGCCTCACTCTCCCAGTGATGCTTAGCCTAGGCTATTTAGATATTTGGAATTCTCCTCCCAGAGCATTCTGGGAGACCAGTTATTATTTTCATTGGCTTCAGAATACTCAGCAAAACACATTCTACAGAGCTGCAATAAATGTCAGCATGAAAATCAAGGTGAGGAAACATTTTAGATCGGGCAAACACTGACTAAATAATTTATAAAGTAATACTGTAAAATAAGCAATTTTATTCATTTTTATTTTTAGTACAATTCCTCTTGAAATCAAAGGGGATACATAGGCATACAAACAAAACACTGTATATTGTACCCATACCCTCAACAATACTCCCATTTGATTCCCTGTAGATTCATCTGCTGGGAATTGAGACCCCCAAAATGTCTAAACGAATTTTGATTGATTTTGAGAACACTAACAAGATAGGTTGGTGCTGCCAGGGGCGTAGCAATAGGGGTTGCAGAGGTTGCAACCGCATTGGGGCCCTTGGGCCAGAGGGGCCCCGAAGGGCTCTCCCTCAACTACAGTATTAGCTCTCTATTGGTCCTGTGCTCATAATAATCACTTCTATTGATACTTGAAATAGTGGTAATCATTAACAAACTGTTCCCCATCCCCTTCTTACACCCCTGACACTGAAGTCCCTATATGCCCACACAAGATTAAAAGGTGAAGATGAAATTGTATCGGGGTGGGGTCAGGTAACAGGAATGGTTAATTGTGGAATGTATGTGATCATCCCCTCTTTTTGTTTTAATACATTTTAGTAAAGAAATCTTAACATGAACAGCAAATCACAGCAGAGTAATTTAAGTCATATCAAATATCTGAACATGAGTATACGAACAGTCAAGTGCCACAGTAACTACCAGGTCTTCAAATTAGGCATATTACAGACACTAAGAACTCACAGGATAGCAACAAGTAGACCTAAGTGATAGTATAACATCTGCACTAGTTACAATAATCAATGGACAGATATAAGACAAACATTACAAAAACACTGGCCTATTTTGTTATCAGATAATGATTTGGCCACAACCCTAAAGCCATTTCCATCAATGAGCTGTAGAAGAGCAAAAAATCTTAAAGACTTGATGTGTAACAGCTTCTACCAGAGGTCTACAAGACCCCTAGGTAGAGGAATTAGACTTAGGGGCAGTCACCCTTGTGGCGACTGCTCCGTCTGCCAACATATGGCCCCAACCTACGCAGTAACGAATGCCTGAGGAACAGAGAGGTTCCAACTGTATCAATATAATAATTGTAAATCGAGTGGTGTAATGTATCGCTTGAGTTGTCCCTGCAATAAGATTTATATTGGCCAGACTAGTAATAAACTTAGAAAGAGGGTCCAGCAGCATTTATCAAATATTTCTTTAGCAAATAGGGACCACCAAAACCATAAGAAATTGACTAGTATTGCCTCGCATTTCTTATTCCACCATCAGGGGAGAACAACAGGTTTAAACGTAGTAGCTCTGGAACGAGTAACGACTGGACCTAGAGGGGGGGATATGACCAAGCGTCTATTACAAAAAGAACTGAGATGGATCTATCAGATGGGGAGCCGGGTCCCTAGGGGACTGAATGAGGAATTTTCTTTTAAATCATTCCTGGGATAAGTAAGTATCGTTACTGGTCATATGATTTATAATATACCTTTTTTTCAAGTATACACATGGTGGCACTATATCATTTATGGCATGAAGGTGAGCATGCCCATAATATCACTTTTTAACTCTTTTGTTGGGATGATAGAACTCTGCGAAGGTGAGCGCAGACTAGTGTCCCTTTTATTATATGTTCACTTGGTGTGGATCACATTTAGTGTAATATGAGCGGTCACTGTCCCTGGTGAGTGGGCCGGTCCTGCCCTTTGACACATATATATTTTTGATTTGCTCACATAGTGTGCACTTGATTCACCTAGTATGTATTTTCTCCCTTTTCTATATAGGTGTGGGGGCCTTCGCGTTCCTTGGTGGGTGGACGGGACGGGAACTTAAAAGGTGTCACCACAAACATACATTCAAAATAAATCAACCACTGAGAACGCCACTTATGCGTCCCTCCGCCCCACCCCACTTCTCCCAC
The DNA here is from genome assembly GCF_040937935.1 of Hyperolius riggenbachi. Classification (NCBI taxonomy): domain Eukaryota; kingdom Metazoa; phylum Chordata; class Amphibia; order Anura; family Hyperoliidae; genus Hyperolius; species Hyperolius riggenbachi. Next base: position 546,593,856 of record NC_090646.1, read on the forward strand.
AATCCCAAACCATAACCAAAAGACACATTTAGGCCTCTTGCACAATACATGTGATTCCGATTTTTTATACGATCCAATTTTTGATTCCGATTAAACAAAACGTAACAGCATGCAGTACTTTTTTAATCAGAATAAAAAATCAGATCGTAGAAAAAAAAAATCGGAATCATGTAGTGTGTAAGGGGCCTTACAGCGTTTAATAAGTTAAGTCTGGAGACCCATTACCTGTTTTGTACCCAAAGGAGTCTTGGAAGTCATACCACACGACCCATACACAAGAGATCATCTCCACTCTGTCATTGGCAATCAAGATTAGTTCTCGTTAGTTCTCTTTCTCCTTGACTTTTTCAAGCTTAATGCTGGGAATACACGGTGCGTTTGTGTGCTGGAATCGAGCCGCTGGCTCGATACCGGCGCGTCCGCGTGCGGATTGATTCCCGCTCGTCCCCGCAGGCATCTCCTGACCCAGAAGTTCTTCCTGTGTTTTTGCCACTTTAAATTTGGAGGAGCAGTGTTGAGAAAGCTGTGTATATGTTACCAGTAATTTACATAAATTGCCTTAACCTCCTGGGGACTGCCTTTAACACCGATGGGCGTGGCCACGGCGGCAGCCTCAGGACCGCCTAACGCCGATCGGCATCAAGTTCTGGGGCTGCATGTTGCAGGAGATCGTGTGCAGGCTGCCTGCGCATCTCCTGCTCGGGGGGCGAAGCTCCTCCCTGCCTTCAGTCTCCGAGCGGCCATTGCCGCTCGGGAGAATGTTAGACTGCGAAATCGCCGTCTAATTCTATGTACAGCGCTGTACTGGGGACAGCCGTGTGTCCCCCTGGGGGACAAGAGAGCGATCGGCTCTCATAGGGTAAAGCCTATGAGAGCTGATCGCCGTGATTGGCTGCCTGCAGGGAGGGAGGGAAGGAGGGAAAAAGAATATAATAAAAAAATAGGTAAATTTAATAAAAAAAATAAAAAAATATTTATAAACAAAAAAAAAAAAACACTGGGAGGGCGATCAGACCCCACTAACAGAGATCTCTGTTGGTGGGGAGAAAAGGGGGAGAAAAGGGGGGGGGGGAATCACTTGTGTGCTGTGTTGTGCGGCCCTGCAGCTTGGCCTTAACCTCTTGAGGACCGTGGGCTTAAACACCCCTAGTGACCAGGCAATTTTGTTCAAAATTGGCCACTGCAGCTTTAAGGCCAAGCTGCAGGACCGCACAACACAGCACACAAATGATTCCCCCCCCCCTTTTGTCCCCACCAATAGAGCTCTCTATTGGTGGGGTCTGATCACCCCTGCAGTGTTTGTTTTTTTTATATAAATATTTATGTTATTTTTTTTAATTACATTTCTGTATTTTTTAATGTATCTTATTCCCTCCATCCCTCCCACCCCCCAGGCAGCCAATAACGGCGATCAGCTGTCATAGGCTTCAGCCAATGAGAGCTGATCGCTCTCTTGCCCTCCAGGGGGACAGCCGTGTCACACGGCTTTCCCCAGTACAGCGCTGCTGCCGATCACAGCGCTGTACAATGCAATTAAGCGGCGGTTTCGCCGTTACAGTCTCCCAAGCGGCAATCGCCGCTCGGAGACTGAAGGCGGAGCTCCGCTCCGCCCACCAAGCAGGAGGTGCGCGCGATCTCCTGCAAATGCAAGCCCCAGGACTTTACGCCAATCGGCGTTAGGCGGTCCTGGGGCTGCCGCCGCGGCCACGCCCATCGGCGTGTAGCCGTCGGCAAGTGGTTAAAGCTGCAGTGGCCATTTTAGTTAAAATTTGCCTGGTCTTTAGGGGGGTTTACAACTGTGGTTCTCAAGTGGTTAAGGTCAGGTGTGCTTTAAAACACTTATTCTACAACTTTTAAACAGTCTAAATGTACACATTCCCTACATAGTAAACTCTTCCTTTCCGTAAATCAAATCTGCTTGAGATGCCACGGTGGACCTGGAAGTCTTTTGCATACTTCGTTTTAATGTCATAAAATAAATGGATAATAAAAAAACAAATGACTAAATCAATAAAATCCAATTTATTCTCTACTCCTGGACTGATCCTTGTGCATTTAGATTAAGGCTTTAACAGAACGTGTAAGCATAATGTGTGGTATATACTCTACTAATGCAGACAAACTTTTCATCTGGGGAACAACCTTTAATTAACAAACCTGAACTAAACTTTCTCCCACCTGAGCCCATCCCTGCCTTTGGGCAGTGTAACTCAAAGGCAGTGAGCCCATGTTTTCTCCAAAAACACAGTTAGGCATATGATCCTACGCGCTGCTTTGTAACGTGGCTTGATGCGACTCCATACATAAAATGCAGATAACGCTACCCCATGCAGAGAATGCAGAAAACAATACCCCATACATCAAATGCAGATAACGCTATCCTATACATACAATGCAGATAAGCCACCCCATGCAGAGAATGCAGAAAACTGTACCCCATACATAAAATGCCAATAATGCTACCCTATACATAAAATGCAGATAACGCTACACTGTGTATAAAATGCAGAAAAAAATGATACCCAAAATGCAGAAATTAGTACTCCACCCATAAAATGCAGAAAAAAAATTGTACTCTGTGTATAAAATGCAGAAAAAAACATTACCCCATACATAAATTGCAGAAACCAGTACCCAATTGAGAAAATGCAGAAAAAAACTTTACTCCAGACATAAAATGCAGAAACCAGTACTCTACACATAAAATGCAGGAAATATCATTACCTCGCATGAATTCTCTTGATGCAGGCAGCAAGGGTCCCCTCACTCAGCCTGTGCCCACTGAAGTCTATAGTGTGCTTGCTGGGGGGTGTAATCTGAAGAAAAACAAACCAGCCAATAGAAAGGAAGCACGGGGAGAAGCAGGAACTTTAGACCAATGCCCTGCTCTTCCTTGGTCAGACATGACAGCAGAGCGTACATAGAATCCCAGACAGGGGTGGCAGCTGCTTCTGGGGGCGGCCCATGAAGATAGAGGCTGCAGGACTGCAGATTGTTCCAGTTTTGGACTGGCCAACCCTGATTGCCCTACTGTGAGGCTAGTTATGTGTGAGCCCTGGCAGATCCCCCATCTTTCTTCAGTGAGTATACCCAGGGCCGGATTTCTGGAAAGGCCACGGCCTAGGGCGATAAAATCAGATAAGATAAGAATGGCGGCATGACTTGGAGAGAGAAGAGGTTATATGTCAAAGTAAATCATCTCTTCTGTTCCCGCAGCGCAGCCAGCCAGCGCCCTGCTCTGCACTAATAGCTGAATTCCAGAGTTCCCCAATCCTTGCTTCTCTCTCACTACCTGATGTGTTATGACAATCAACATCTGCTGTCACCTCACCTGATGATCCATTCCTCTTATCATGATCATACAAGTTGATGTGAGAAATACCAGGGATTTACATTACAAAGCAGATAGAACTAAGTTCCGCTGAGTTTTAGTGCAGGCATTCACAGACATCAGTGAACTCTGCTAATGTCTTCACTTTCTCCTTTACAGCTGTGACACTGACCCCAGCAGCTCTAAATTACACTTTCTTATCTCTAGTCTACTTAAATTTATGGCTTTAGGGTTTTTTTTCTTCCTAGCCAGCAGTGGTCTCAGTTAACTCCTTCCCGACTCATTTTCGGTCCTTCAGTTCCTACCATCTATGAGAGGAATAAAAATGCTGTTTGCTTTACTTTCATTGCTAAACTGTCACTGTCACCTGAGCTGTTACTACCTCTATGCTAGTGTGTATGGTTTGGCATCCTTCTCCTTTCCTGTAGCAGTAAAGCATTGTACCATCTTAGCCATCAGCGAAAGCAGAGAGTTTTGAAACAGGATGACACCATTTATTGGCTTAAAAGAAAAAAAGTAATCTTTCCGTGAATAAGCCTTCTTCAGACTTTGTTCCTGTATACTGTCAATATGTTAGAGCACACCACCAAATGTACTTTCAACATTCAAAACAGATATATAGATTTTTCAAATATAAATAAATATCATTCAGATGCTTTAAAGTGGAGCTGAACTCTTGCACAGGACAGAAGGAAAACATAAAAAAATCCACCTTGTATGTTTTTAGAGAGCCTGTGTAATTCTCCCTCATCTGTGTCTAATCTGAAGTTGTAATTTTATCTCTCCCGTGTCCCCTGACTGCCACAACATCTAAGCTCATTTGAAAGCACAGGATGTTAACAATATGTCTGCTTCCATGAAAGCAGAAAGTAGACACTGCCGATTTATTGCAGGATTTGTATCAGCTGTAAAAAAAGAAATGTTTAAGGTTATTATGTTATTGTGTATCTTTTGAAGCAGAGAGGAAGTTCTGAGTTCAAGTCCGCTCTAATTACAACCAAACATCCAAAGTGGGTATTGACAGGATGTTTGCTACATACCTGTTCTCTGTTTCTCTCCATTGAGCTGTCCTGTCACCTGTTTGTGGCTCTGACTGCAGGCAGTCGCAGAGGACAAAGAAGCAGCGCATGCTCTGGCCACTTGCGACTTGCGCAAGTTTTCTGCTCCTGCCCAGATGTGCACAGCAACCAACGCCAGTATAGTGTTATGCATTCTTGACAAGTACATACATCAGCGTCATTTCTCAAGTATTCATGCCCAGAACACTATTGGCTGCTGTGCACATTCGGGCAGGAGCACAAATTGCAGGAATTATTGAGCAGACAGAGCATCCTCTGATTCTTGGCTAAATGGGAGGTAGAGCAGCACAACTTAAATGGGCCCATTCAAACCAATGATCAATAGTCAGAGTGTTGGACAGAATGTTTTTTGGTGTTGGTGGTGGTGTTGGTGTTGGTGGTGGTGGCGGGGGGGGTGGGAGGGGGGGTCAATGACAGCAGGTCTAGGGCACTGGAAAGTACAAATCCGGCCCTGACTATACCCCAATCTACTGTAGGGTCTTCACCTATAGACAAGGCCCCGTGAACAGGAGACTAGATGCGTGTACCTGACTACGTTACCCCCAGGACTTGTGTGTGCAAGGTACAGCAACTGAGGCTGGAAAGACAGAGTTACAACCAGCGACACAATGGACAAGTTCAAACAGGCTAAGTAACTCACAGTCAGGTACAGTTTCAGGTCATACACAGAAGATCAGATTGGCGCAGTACAGAGGGTAAGGCATAATCAAGGTCAATACAATCCGAGGTCAGTTCCAGGTGGCAAGCAAGAACGAGGTCAGTCCAAGCAAAGGATCAATTTAGGCAGCGGTCAAAGGGAAATCCGGGTCACAAGCAGAGATCAGTATCCAAGTAAACAATCCACAAAAGTAATCACTTTCCATCAAGCAGCCCAAAGCAAACGCTATCACAGGCAATGAAACAAATGGCAGCATGGGTTTAAACACCAGCATCATCCAATCAGTGGCCGGCCACAGCAGTTACATCAATAACACAGCGCTTCCTACCTAAGTGTCAGCTGATAAGGAATGGTCAGCTGACACTATTGCTTTTGCCGTCTAAGCCTATAGGACGGCCGTGCGTGCAGACGCGACCGCCCTCGAGAGATGCCAGCCCGTCTCTGCACTAAGGAGACGTCACCTGACCTGATGACGTCAAGTGTGCAGCGATGCGGATCTGCCCGCTCTGTCTGCAACCCAGAAGTGTCAGCGCTGGAAGCCATAGAAGGTAAGTCCCTTACATTATGATTATGCAACATTTTAGGTAAATTTTCCACAAATTCATTTTGCATAATCCATTCATAATTTTGCATACATTCGTGCAAACCTTAGCAGGTAATAGCAAAGCCCCCATACATGCTATCGTCACCAAAATTACTACGCATGTTAAGGGGAATAGTGGAAACAGAAAAAAAAATTCTTGTAATTTTTGAGAAATTTGTTTTTAAAAATACAAAGGGAAAAAGTTTTTTTAACTAAATTATTTTTTCTTTACAATTTCAAAATCGATTATCGATACGGAATTAAGGAAAATTGTGACATTTCCATTCTTGCTTATGTTTGCATACTAAATGAATTACGATTGTTCCCGATTTTTTTTTTTAACAAATTCAATAAATGTTACATTAGGATTTTGTATTATAATTACAAATTACGATGCAAAATTTCAATGATGCTACATTTGAGCTTAATGGTGGTATAAGGGGCCTTTGGAGGCACAAGGGAGACAGAGGAGGCACAAGGGAGACAGAGGAGGCACAAGGGAGACAGAGGAGGCACAGGGGGTAATAAGAAGACAAAGAGGAGGGCAGAGAAGACACTAAAAGCACAGGGGGCAGAGGTGGCACAATTTTACGACTTGTAAAGAGAATCAGGTTAAAACCACTTAACGACTGCCTAACGCCGATAGGCGTCGGCAGGTCGAAGTGGTGTTTTCATGGAAACGGTCGCTCCATGTCAGTTCACGGAGGGTGTCTCCATGAACAGCCTGCGAGCCTCCGATCGCGGCTCGCAGGCTAAATGTAAACACGCGGGGAAGAAATCAACGATCCCCGGCCTCTGATTGGCCGGGGATCGCCGGCATCTGATAGGCTGAAGCCTATCCGAGGCGGCGCAGGATGGATCGCCGTCCTGTGCCGCCCACAGCAAGGAGGGGAGGGAGGGAAGGCGAGGGAGGGCGAAAATCGCTGCGGAGGGGGGCTTTGATGAGCCCCCCCCCTGCTCGGCCACACAGAGCGGCGGCGATCAGACACCCCTCAGCAGGACATCCCCCTAGTGGGGAAAAAGGGGGGGGGGGGGGGGAGTCTGATCGCCCTGCCTCATTCCAGATCTGTGCTGTGGGCTGGAGAGCCCACGTAGCACAGATCTGCTCAAAATGGCCTGGTCCTTAAGTGGTTAAGAAAGAACCTATAGTCCCGAGCTTGTTCATTAAGCAGGGACTAACTGTATTATTCATTATTACCTAGCTTGCTTGGTTTTCTAAAACTGTCTTCCTGTGCAAATGTCAGATGCTGCTTGGTTAATCTGAACAGTAGTCTTTGAGCCAGCCAAAATAACCCTACACATCCCATAATCATTCAAATGTGGTAATAAGGGAGAAAGTGGGAGAGGGCATCAGCCAGTCTTGCACTGTGAACACAGAGCCGGTCACCTGACCCTGTCCACCTCCTTGCTATGCTCCCAAGAGATTAACTTTTTGCGACCAGTACGTGAACTACAGCTTTGCAAAATCCTAACATCAATTCCTGTCTAGTTCATTCCTGCTCAGTGTGTAATAAAGCAATAGTTTATCGTTGCAGACACAACACAGTAATGAGCGGTACACATACATTTCATAAATGCAATTGGGATGTTTTGCAACAATGGGTGTAATGCTTTATCATACACCGAGCAGGTGGAATTTTAGCTGCAATTTTAGCCAAAGCCACAAAGAGGTCATCCCTTTCAGCTGAGGAAAGAGGTGGGTGAGGTCACATGGTCTGGGAAAGAAACTCCCACTTTGCAGGCAGCAAGGAGCTAGAGGACCAGACAGGTATCGTAAATGTTTTTTTTTTTTGCCTGAGAAGACAGACTAGTGATCAGGGGCGTATCTGGGTAATATAGAGCCTATGGCAAACACTGAAGTTGCGCCATACCCCCCCCCCCCCCCTCCTTTCTTCCTTCCTTCCTGTTCAGAACCCTCTTCGCCTCTAAAAACAGAATCCTTTCTCGCGTATGTGTGTTATGGTTGCCTGTGTTTTGTGACTCGGGATATTGCCAAAATTACTTTTTTGGAAATATCTCTTATTTCCTCTCTGTCCTGTTTTCTAACACTAAGCCAAGTGCGCCCTACATACATAAATTAAGTGGCCATGTTCCAAAGAAAACAGAATTTATATGATTTGAGGTCTGAGTGACGGGGAGGCATGTGGGCAGTCATGGCGCTGCAGCAGAGGGGCGGACATGGGCCACAGCACAGGGGCAAGCATGGCGCCCATGGTGCTGTGGCGCCCATGGCATGAGCCATGCCTGCACCCCTCTAGATACGCCTCTGCTAGTGATGTACAAAACGTTGTGTATTGCTAATTGCTGCAAATTTACTATCCTATACATTAAAAATGAAAGTGTAAACTATGTATTTAAGCTTTCTGCCTGTATTATTCCACATAATGCTAGTGTGTATCATGGGAGTTTTAGCACATTAGCAGCGATAAACCAGCATTTTACAATAACAAACTCCAACAAGGCTTTGACCTACGAGGGACTGGTAAGTTGCATGTAATTGACTGAGTGTCTGTATGCCGGGGGAGGCATTTCTGGCTATGTAACGATCCTTGCAAACATATTTGGCTGCTGCATGGAAGAAAAGTTCCCATCCTTCGCTCTTTTAATAAGTTAAGACAGGTTGAAAGTGTTGAGCCCTGGAGCATTAAGCTTCCTGTAACACAATGTTTTAAAGTGTGGAAATATCACTCACATCTGTGGCTTGATGGAGACAGATAGAAAAAAAAATTAAAAAAAGTTTCAACCTGTCTGTTGCTCATACAGGTGTAAAGGGAAAAAAGGGCGATATTTTAGATGACTTCAGACACCGGTATAATTTGCTTCCAGAAAAAGAAAGACATGTCTGGCAGTTTTAGACAACTTATTAACAGTCAAAGAGAGTTCTAGTTCTGTAGCCTGCAAACACTGTCGTTACAGATCAGGTCTCTTCACAGTACTGTGATACAGGCCACCTACACATTCCTGGGTCAACCCAGGACTCCATTTAACCAAGAGACGTGACAATATATCAAAAATAAATGTTGCCTTACCAACAAACAGGCTAAATCTCCTCAAACAGTCTTTTACTTCGGTACACATATTGCGCCTCTCTTTCTACAGCCGTAGGCCATAACTCCCCTGAAGTGATTAAATGGTTTATGAGTTTGTGATGGGGAAACTCTGTTAAAGCTTCAAACACTGACAAACTGTGACTAAGCACCTGAATGAAGCAAGCCTGTAGCATTTTATTTTGGCTCCAAAACACTAAAATCTCATTCCCCTCAGAACAGCAAACACTTTTATGAGAAAGGTTTCCTTTACCACTTCTCTGATCTTTGGAAGACCTTTTTTTTAACCACGTGAGGCAAACTGTTCCTCTCAGCAGTTCTGTAATGGTCATCAGGATTTGAGAAATATTATGTCCTTATCCTATAATGATGGAACGGGCGGTGAAATAGAGTTAGATGTGATTTTTTTTTTGTGTCGGCATATTTCTGTCCTTGTCACAAAAAAAATGTAATTCTGGTAACGAAAAGCCTTGAATATAATCATTCTAACCTTTCAAAGGAAAGTCCCAGCTGCTTACCTGTAGCCGTGTTTCGGCGAGTCCTCCAGGATGGCTGTTGAGATATTGTTTGTCCCTCCCCAAACGGAAACACCTGTAAGAGTAATTAAAATTAAGACCGCACGCCCATAAAAGACACCTCCCCCTTCTCACTTCAGTTATTTGAGAGTATAATCCCATTTCCCCATATATTACATTACATACATTAAAAGAAAAAAAGGGTTGGGAACTAAGCGGCCATCCTGGAGGACTCGCCGAAACACGGCTACAGGTAAGCAGCTGGGACTTTCTCCCATCGTCCTCCAGGATGGCTGTTGAGACCAGCGAGAAATTTACCTTAGGGAGGGATAATAGCCCTTAACACCTTTCTTTCAAAACTTTGGTCCTGGCTTGAGAGCAACTCGACTCTGTAATGCTTCACGAATGTTGAGTGCGTTGACCAAGTTGCCGCCTTACAGATCTGTTCCAGGCTTGCTCCTGATCTCTCTGCCCAGGACGTTGATACGGAGCGAGTAGAATGTGCTGTTATTCTTGAAGGGGCTACTAAATCTGAATCTTTATAGGCCCAACTGATTAACTCTCTGACCCATCTAGCTAAAGTGCCTCTTGAAGCCTGTAAACCCTTTGACGCTCCCATGTATGAGACAAATAAGTGACTAGACCTCCTCCACTGAGCTGTTCTCTCTAAATAGGCTAGAACCGCTCTCCTGACATCTAGCTTATGCCACTGCCGTTCTCTCTGGTTCTGTGGATTGGGAGAGAAGGAAGGTAAAATGATTTCCTGGGAGCGATGAAACACTGATGAGACCTTTGGAAGGTAGGTTGGGTCAGGCCTAAAAACTATTCTGTCTGAATGGACTATCATGTAGGGGTCTTTAATAGAAAGAGACTGGATGTCCCCTATACGCCTAGCCGATGTTATGGCCACCAGAAAAGCGACCTTAAGTGTCAAATTTTTTAAGGGGGTCTCAGCAATAGGTTCAAACTTATCAGAAGTAATAAACTTTAACACTAGTGATAAATCCCAAGGAGGAACCAACTTCCCCGGAACTGGTTGTGCCCTTGTCACGGAAATTAAAAATTTTTTAACAAAAATATTTCTTGACAACTGTCTCTGCAAAAAAACTGATAAGGCGGATACATGGACCCTTAAGGTGCTTGCCTTCAGCCCCATGTCCACTCCTGACTGTAAAAATTCTAAAATAAATCTTAGATCATCCGATCGTATATTGTTTTTAACTTTCCAAGAAGAGTATGCCCTCCAAATTTTTGCATATTTCTTCCTTGTAGATTCCTTCCTACATCTTATTAAAGTGGCTGTTACACCTTTTGAGAACCCCAGATTTACAAGGATGTCTTCCTCAACATCCAGGCTGTCAATTTTAGCATCTGTAGATTTGGATGGAAATTCAAATCCTGCACCAACAGATCCTGCCTGTTGTCCAGATGCCAGGGCCCCTCTATTACTAGTGACCGGAGGTAAGGGAACCAGGCCCTTCTTGGCCACCAGGGGGCAATGAAAATTACAGTAGCTTCGGACTGCTCTATCTTCTTCAGAACTCTCGATATGAGGTTGAACGGTGGGAAAGCATAGAGAAGACCCTTCGGCCATTCCACTGTCAATGCATCCAAACGTTCCCTCGAGACTGATGGATGGAGAGAACAAAAGTCCTTCACTTTCGTATTGTTCGGGGCTGAAAACAGATCTATCAGGGGCCAACCACATCTGTCCGTGATCTGACGAAACACCTCGTGGTTTAACTCCCACTCGGCTTCCTCTATCCATTGCCTGCTGAGAGAATCTGCCAGACTGTCGTCTTTCCCTCGTATATGTACAGCCGAGAGGGACTTTAGGTTCTGCTCGGCCCAGAAACATATTTCCAAAGCTAAATTCCTCAGATTCTGTACTCTGGTGCCCCCCTGTTTCCTTATGTAGGACACCGTTACCATGTTGTCTGAAAAGATCAGAACGTCCTTCCCCACAACATGGTCTCGGAGTTGAATTAGTGCTAGTTTCACTGTCATTAACTCTCTGAAATTTGAGGATTGCTGCTTCATCTCTAATCCCCAAACTCCCTGGACCTGGTGTGAAAGGTAATGGGCCCTCCACCCCCAGGCACTGGCATCGGTGAAGACCTTCTGAGGGTTCTCCTGGATCCAAGCACGACCCTGGGATAACTGCTGTGGAACTAGCCACCAGTGTAGTAAGGTCTTCACGTAAGGCGGAATTCCCACCTGGTTGTCTAGTGAGGACTGTGTCCTGTCCCAGCTGGATAAAAACCAAGTCTGGAGGCCCCGGAAGTGGGCTTGTGCCCATTCCACTGCTGGGAATGTTGACGACATCTGTCCCAACAGGGACATTACCTGACGACGGGATATCTGAGATGACGTTAAGAAAACCTGAATCTTTCCTGTCAGTCTCTCCTGCTTGCTTTGTGGGAGAAAAACCTTTCGTTTTACCGTATCCCAATGTAATCCCAGAAACACCCTTTCCTGACTGGGTTCTAACTGGGATTTCTCTACGCTTACCAGCCATCCTAAATTCTTCAGGGTCTGGAGAGAAAAACTTAGCTGCTCTCTTAAGATTCCCTCTGATTTTGCCAGGAAAAGAAAATCGTCGAGATACGGTAGAACCCTCACATTGTGGAGATGAAGATGCGCAATAACTTCCGCCACTACCTTCGTGAAGATTCTTGGCGCCGAGGAGATGCCGAACGGTAATGCCTGGTATTGATAATGACACAGAGTGTTGCCTATCTGAACTGCGAACCTTAGAAAACTCTGGTATGCTGGATGGATAGGAACATGAAGGTAAGCGTCTTCCAGGTCGACCGTTGCCATGAAGGCCCCTCCCCATATTAAGTTCCGAACGGAAGACACAGATTCCATGCGAAACTTCTTCTCCACAATGTGGGGGTTCAATGGCTTTAGATTCAAAATCATGCGGAACTTGCCTGAGGGTTTTTGAACTAAGAACACTCTTGAGTAAAACCCCTGACCTTGCTCCAGAGCAGGTACCCTCCTTATTACGTTCTTTTGGAGTAAGTCTAGGATTGACTGAGTTAGAGCTACTGACCTTTTCGGATCCTTCGGAGAATTTGTAATTAGTAGGTTGGGGGGAGGAGGGGAATTGAATTCTATTTTGTAACCGTAGGTTATCAAATCGATAATGAACTCGTTTGTAGTTGACTCCAAAGCGGAGCGAACTGAATTAACCTCCCCCCGACCTGAACCTGTGAGTCATTTACCGGGCTTTGGAGGAGGGGGGTTGGGTCTGTTGAACAGAAAGGATGACCTTCCCCTCCCAGTATTGTATGTCCACCTTCTATTCTGTGGTGTACCCCTGCCTGCTTGTTCTCTGCGGTTAAACCCTCTCCCAAACTGAAAGGGCCTCTGAGCAGTTTTCTTTCTTTTATCCGGAAATTTTTTACCCCTATTGGAAGATCTCTCCAGAACCGTATCTAGATCCTTTCCAAATAAAAGTTCCCCGGAAAATTCCATAGCGCATAGCTTATGCTTAGAGGTAGAGTCACCCTCCCAAGCATTGAGCCATACAGCACGACGAGACGAATTTATCAAGGCCGCTGCCTTTGCTGATGCGCGTAATGACTCCGATGCCGCATCCGCTAAGTATGAAACCGTTTTGGATACAACCGGCAAAGATTCCAAAATGGTTTCGGGGGGAGTACCCTTTGCAAGCTGATCCTGCAGACCTCGCATCCACTTGTCTAGATTCCTTGCTAAACAGATGGAAGCAATTGCAGGTTTAAATGCAAAAGATACTGCGTCCCATGCCCGTTTTAGCAAGATCTCGGCCTTCCTGTCCATGGGTTCCTTCAAAGATCCTGTATCTTCAAAGGAAAGGTCAGTATTTTTCGAATACTGCGCTAAAGCTGCGTCGAGCTTTGGGCATTTCGCCCAAGGCTCCTCCTCCTCTTCCTTAAAGGGGAATCTGCGCTTAAAGGATCTCGGGATAAATAAACGCTTTTCTGGATCTTTCCATTGGGATTTAATTAAATCTCTTATAGAATCATGAATTGGAAAAGCTCTAGAGACACGGCTCTTTAACCCTCTGTATATTTCATCCTGTACGGATGCAGATGGTGTATGTCTTGATATGTTCTGACTCATAAACTGCCTTCAGTAACTCATCAGTTTCCTCTCCATTAAACAAATATTTTGGGATTTTAATCACTACCGAACCCTCTGAAGTGTCAGAACCTATTGCTTCACCTTCCTCGGTTTCACCTTCAGAAAACCGCTGAGCCACATTAACCGGAACCAGCGGTATGGGCTGAGCGGGCTGAATTTCAGAGCTATTATGGGACTGGGGTGAAGATGGGCCTGCAGCATCTGGATCATTAATAGGCATAATCTGACCCGTACCCTGTGCAGTCGGGTTAGGTAAGAAGGCAGACCTGAAGGCTGAAAAAGTATTTGTCATTTCATTCTTCATCGATTTCATTAAATCTAGCAGAGCTAGGGTAGTTTCTGACGATTCTCCCTCTGAAGCCTGCTTTTTTAAAACTGGCTGGCACTGTTTACAAATATTCCTAGTAGCCCCCTCATGCAACCTAATATTACACTTCTGGCATCTCAGCCTTTCTGATTGCTGCTGCGTGGGTCTCTGCAAAACAACCAGCATAAAACAATCAGTCAGCTGTGTACATAGACTACCACCAATCAGGTCGCCATCACAGCATTAAGCCATACCTCTGCTGAGTCCATTGCGGATGAAAGGCTCGGCTTGGCTTCCGCTGCAGTTCCGGAGGTCTGCTCCTGCTCCATGCTGCACGCTTTCAGCCGGCGTCCCACGTGTGTAATCGCGCTATATGCGCGTGTCAGTCAGGGCGCCGCCTCTGAGGTGAAAGAAGTACTTCCTGCCCTTTGACCAGTGAGCGACCGGCGGAAGTGACGCGCGCATGACGCGGACGCGGACGTCAGTACGCCTTCCTACCCGGAAGACGCCAGCTGCTCTGACACCACGGGGAGCCCGATAGGCGGCGGGATGGTGGCGATCCTGATCCACCGGATAGCTGCAGCGAAGGTAACATCTACCACACACCCCTGTAGCTAAGGCCGGAGTCTCCCACTCAAAGCCTCCACCACCATCCCGGAATAAAAACTCTACCTAGCTACATAGGCGCCCCAGGCATACCCATGCGATAAATAACAAACTCTAAGACAGGTATCCGCTGGGTGAACATGGGAAACAAACAAAAACTGAAGTGAGAAGGGGGAGGTGTCTTTTATGGGCGTGCTGTCTTAATTTTAATTACTCTTACAGGTGTTTCCGTTTGGGGAGGGACAAACAATATCTCAACAGCCATCCTGGAGGACGATGGGAGAAAGTGAGTTTGAGTACATGAAATATTTAAAGTAAATTACCATTCCACTGACCATCTAAGACCATAGAGGCAATAAAATGGAGGCATCCAGCTATGAAATAACAGGTGCTTCTTTGCTAACACCGGTGTGATAATTGAAGATAAATTTAATAGCTTTTCGGCATTAGGGCTTGAGTGTGGAATTGTCAGTGAGAGAATAATAAACCTCTGCTTGGCATTCATTTATGGCTGAAAAAAAATAAGGATTAGGAGAGGAAGGTCACTGTATTATGCTCAATCATTAGATTCAGTTAGCATATGTCAGACATGGCTGATAAGTGTATCTTTCTTTGCTTGTAACATTGAACTACTCCTTCCACTTGAAAGAACAGGAAATGGTTGATGCAAACCATTTTTGTGGCCAACACTAGTAGCTGACATTGTAAAAAGGACATTTTAAAAAATAACCAGACAAGGGGATATTCCTCAGGGAAATTGCTCATCAACACATAATGAATCCCTGCAAAAATTGTATATTATGGCAGAACAGCAGTTATATAATGCTCACATTTTTATTCTTATACATTACACCATATCACTGCAAATACATCAATACCGCACACAAATCAGCCTTGAGTTACTCCTAATGTAGAAACCATTCCCACTGGGTTAAATCAGAAGAAGCTATATAAGGCTTCCTTTTCTTTATACCTTGTACTTGCATTGTACGCATATGTCCAACCTGGTTTTAGAAGAGGGATAGGCACAAGGGACCGTATTTCCAACATTCAGTGGATAATAGAGAAAGCAAGATTATTTCATAAAAAATGTCTACTTTTAGTTTACTGACTATTTAAAAACTTTTGACTGTGTAGATTCTCATAGAAATGGAGATACCAGGCCACCTCATCATCAAATAATGATTTGGCAATCAGGTGTTTGAAATCCTTGGCATCCAGATTTTTTACAAACTTGGCATCAGATAGGGCATTTTAATATTATTATTGATTTATAAAACGCCAACATATTCTGTGGTCCTGTACAAACTTGGGGCATAAAGTAATACAGACAACGGTGTACACCAATTTAAAGTATCAGTACAAAACTAGGGCTATGACAACCGTTTGTATTTTCTCTACTGTAATGTCAGTTTCTAACATTCCTATATCCTCGGAGTAAAGTGAACATCCTGTTAAAGATTTGCGACTCAGTGTAATGGGACTTCAGCAATCGAATCATACAATTTAATGTATAAGTCAGTAAAATCTTGGGCTATATACCCTTAGCTAATTTCATCCTCCTCATTTTGATCTTTGAATAAAAGAACAGTTTTCTGGAACGGATTCATATTGGCCATATATACCAGCAGTTTGGCAGCCTGGTTACAAAAAGTTCAAAGAATTACAGTTTTGCAAAAAAAAAAAAAATAGATTTTTTTAATTTTGTCCATTTGTAGCAATGTTTCAGTGCCCTCACAAGTTTTTTCAGCTGTTTTCAAGTATTTTTCAACTCCTTTCTCCTCTTATCTTGCTGGGTAATATGAGATGTAGCTGAGAGAAAACAGCCACTCAGGTAAGGATTCATTATTTTCACTACAGTTACTCTTTAAAGGAGTTATCAGGCAAAAAAAAAAAGATTAGTTTCACTTACCTGGGGCTTCTCCCAGCCTCATGCAGCCATCCTGTGCCCTCGCAGTCACTCACTGCTGCTCCAGTCCCCCGCCGCCAGCTAGTATTTGTTTTTGCTGACCTCGAGGTCGGCGGGCCGCATTGCGTACATTTTTACGCATTACCGCTGGTGCAGGAACATTAACACATACATTTTTACGCGTTAGTAGTAATTTACACATTAAACCACCGACACATAAAAATGTATGTGTTGATGTTCCTGCACCAGCGGTAATGTGTAAAAATGTACGCAATGCGGCCCGCCGACCTCGAGGTCAGCAAAAACAAATACTAGCTGGCGGCGGGGGACTGGAGCAGCAGTGAATGACTACGAGGGCACAGGATGGCTGCATGGGGCTGGTAGAAGCCCCAGGTAAGTGAAACTCATTTTTTTTTTGCCTGATGATTCCTTTAAGTTGGTCTGTGACTGTGTCTGGGAACATGCAGAGGCAGGAAAGATTAAATCTCCATGGCTCTCGTTTAAAAAAAAAAAACATTTTATTCAACTCTCTAATTAAAAAAGAACACCCGCTCCCAACGTCAGACACAGGTGAGGGAGCACAAACAACATCTAAGCTACAACATGAAGTTCATACAGTGGATACTACCCACCTCCCTCCACCCACAGTTGAACCCATCCGCTGCACAATGCAGTTAGTCCAGGTATGCTATGAGATTAGTATTATACCAAGGGTTGCAGTATATACAGCTTAAGTATCATTTATATATGGGCGTAACTATAAGGGAGCAGCCACTGGGATAGTAGGAGGCCCAGAGCAGGGAGGGACACCAACTACTACTTCACTCCCTCCGATAAAGGGGACCATCCTCCAGATCAGGTGTTTTAGGAATACACGTGTTATGGGTGCGAAGATCATGATGACAACAATTGGTTTATGACCCTTGCAAGATGGGTCCCCTGGCTGCGAGGGTCACCGAGGGAAGGTAAGGAAAGGGGTGTGCACATTGGGGGGCCCCATCAAAGGTTTTCTGAAAGGGGGGCAGCATGATTTGTAGTTACGCCCCTGTATTTGGCAATGGATTTATGGATTTCAAACAGTCTGTTTGAAATCCATAAATCCATCAAATTTCAGAGGACACCTTCTGGCAAGATATGCGGGTGCAAGTTTGTAACCAGCTTTTTTCAGCACTGCAATGATGGAGGATATTTTTTCTTCCAGTTAAGGACAATGACCTTCCTGTAGTAGAAGAGTAGGAGTCCTATGAGGGAACGTTGTGCGAGCCAATGGTGTAGTGCGACTCAGTTAACACCAGGTAGGGTACAGAGAGACCTTGATTTTTGCCACAGAGGAGATGAAGTCACACACTTGCTGCCATAGTGGGGTCACTGTCGAGCATAAACAAAGTTTGAGGACTGGGCGCCACAGGTATCAAAATTGATCAATCTGGCTGGTGTAACGTAAGATCTGTATAGTATTTTAAATGGGATCAGTCTGTCCCTGTAAGCATCCAAGTACTCCAATGGTTTGATCTACATGCCCTTCCATTCTTCATTGTCTAATTGTGGAAGCACATCCTACCAGATTGTTTTAAACACAGTGATAAACGCTTCAGTAAACAAAATTATGTTTTGGTAAATAGAGGATAGTGCATTTGCTTGCTTATTGTTAGATCTAGAGAGAAATCATTGTTCTATATACTAA
Organism: Hyperolius riggenbachi; assembly: GCF_040937935.1. Lineage (NCBI taxonomy): Eukaryota > Metazoa > Chordata > Amphibia > Anura > Hyperoliidae > Hyperolius > Hyperolius riggenbachi. The sequence continues at coordinate 546,611,709 of NC_090646.1, forward strand.
CACCATCACACATTTATAGTGCTCTAATACACCTATATCTCTGTCATTTCCAGTGTAATACTTCCATTGTTGAATGCCTGATGAAGCGGGGTGTTTGCCTGTGAAACGCGTTGCGATATTGTTCGTGGAGTATGTGAATAAATTGTCTGTTTCTTAAAGCAACAGCATCAAGTCAATTTTTGAGTGGCTGGTCCACCGCCGCCACCCAAATGTTTTAAGCTTTTTAGTAATTTTTATCCTGTTGGCGCCTCTGTACATCTATTTGTTTATTGTTAGATCTGTTATCTTCCATATCGGATGTTTGAAGACAGGGAGGTGTGTTCCTAAATTAAAGAGAATCTGTACTCTAAAATTCTTATAATAAAAAGCATACCATTCTATTGATTATGTTCTCCTGGGCCTCTCTGTGCTGTTCCTGCCACTCCCGCTGCAATCCTAGGCTTGCAATTAACAGTTTTAGGCAGTGTTTAAAAACAGCTTACTGTGTGACTCATGCAGAGCTTGGAGAGGGTGTGTAAAGCTTCTGCCAATGACAAGCAGTGCTGCACATTCCACACATTCCAGCCTCAGGCCGACAGAGGAAAGAAGATAAGATTTTTTACAGAGACAGTGCAACTAGAAAATGCTGCAGTAAGACAGACCACATTAGAACAGGCATAGGAACTTATAGGATAGAAGAAATAAGGCTCAAAATGTTGTTACAGAGTCACTTTAAGTGCGAAAGCCATGCCGTAGTTGGATATACCTAAAGAATTTCGAGTTTGGAATGAGTCTCTGAGTGCATTAAATTGATCCGGATTGAACTATATATATTTGACATATGGCTGACATCCTTGGAGATCCATATGATAAGGTCTGGTATAGTATAGAAGTTAACCAAGTTATAGTTATTCCAAAGGTAGATCTTTGGACACCTTGTTACTGTCAGGGGAGTACCATGCGTGTACCTGGTTCCAGGCTCTTCATGGAGATGTTGAGGGGATATGGAACTTTAATACGTCTATACAGAATCTCCATGAGGGCCTCAAAGAGCCTAACTGTGCTGCCTCCAGGACCATTGCCTCTTTTGATTTGTCTGATATTAACCACCAGTTTGCTGTGGCTAGCTAGCAATAAAGTACTTGTACTTTGGAAAGCCAACCCTCCTTCCGTCCATGGCCTCTGTAGTTTCTTGAGACTTACATTGCCTATGGAAAGGAGCTTGGATTTAGACCAGTTATACGTAGGCCTATGAAGAGTTGGTATACAAAGAAGACATCCAACACCCCTTTAATCAATTGGCTAGGGTCACTAGGGTAAATTATTAGGTTGTCAGCATAGAAGGATACCCTCTTCTCCAATCACTGTACCACAAATCCAGCAATATGCTTGTGTTGGCAAAGGACAGCTGTTATGAGTTTCACTGCTATGGCAAAGAGGGCGGGAGAGAGAGGGCACCCTTGCCTAGTACCCCTACAACGCAATATGGAATATGCAATATTAAGATTTCTGCTATAATCTTAATATTTGTAGAGGTATTCCCATTCCACACTCAAATGCATTGTGGATATACACAAGGTAAAAGCTCAGGTATCTGTAAAGTTATCACTTATCCATGGCATATTTGATGCCCTGGTTCCTGTATCTGGTGCAAGTGGTACCAGGTTGTGAGCTCACATGCCTCTGTAAAGAAGTTGTATTTGCTTTATGAGTGGGCCTACAGACAGAAAGATGCATCTACCCTGGAAAGTAAGTGTTTAGATGTGGTATGACACTCAGCCTCGGGGACATTTTATGTGTCTTCTCAGCACAAGCCAAGGGACAAACACAATGCAACAGGCAGTAAGGTGAATAAGCGAAGGGTCAGGCAAAGGCATAGTCACAACGAGCAGAGGTCAGTACAAATCAAACAAGGTCAACAGGGCAAACAAGGTCAAAATAAGAGATCGATTCAATTCACACTGTAGCAGCTAGCTTTAAAAGCAACACATTTTTCTGTTCTGGACACCTCTTCATGGTGGTAGTTTGTGGTCTCTTCCAAATGTAAGCGAAGGACCTTGCCATATATGGATCCATGCTAATTTGGGAAGTTTGGAAAGACCTTTCCCTTGTTCATTCACAACTGGCTCGCCCTTCATATTGTATACCAGGTACAGTACATCAAACGTTTGATGTACATATCAGTTTTCTGTAATACTAATACTTATTCCTAAGCCCTTAAGGGACATACACTATCAATGAAACACAGATGTATTTAATATGTAACTGATAAAACAAATGCACTCACATTCCTCTACCTAAGTAGTGATAGGTAGAGATAATGAAATGTCTGTGATGTCATGGGTCACTGTGCATATGCTACATTTACACAAATCTGACATAACACGATATACAGATCTGCCATGTTATATACATCAAACAAGATGCTTTCAATAGCTGAGTCAAGCAGGTGTATTGAGCTTGGTGGAATACAGAGGGATGTGACATCATGCAAGACTTCTCATGAACTTCTCATGAACTTACAGTACTTTACTTCATTTAGAACTTTGGAAGTCTACAGAGATTCAGTGACATGAGGTGCTCTGGACGGATTTCATCTTCGGTTTGGACCTGTGCTGACTGCAATAGAATCTGATCTGCAATCTGACCTCTGCTGGCAGGTGGAGCTGAATTTGTGCAAGCAGGTTTCATTATTTACTTCTGCAATGTAAGCAGGATTAAAATAACACATATGGAGCACAGTTTCTATTCACTGCATGATATTGTTACATAGAGAGTGTTCATCTCTGACTTGCCATGAATGTGTGTAACAACACACCATAAGCTACAATGAAAAAACAGTTGCTAGGCACATCCAGTATAAAACTCCAATTTATTCAAAAAAGATTAAAAATTAATTCCAAATGGCATTATGGAGAGAGTGGATACAAGCACGAGCAAGTTGACAGCTGTTTCGCACCCTAAAATGGGGAGCTTCATCAGGACCACACACCAGAAGCAGTGCATGTAGTTCCATGCACGTTCCCACAGAGTGACAACTGACATCTGAGAGTTGCGTCACCTGTCTACTAGCCAGGAATCATAACGCTGGCTCTCAACTAGCTACATCAGCTCCCTGCCTGCTCTCCATCCAACACAGAAAATACAAAATAGGGCAGCTTCAGAGCACCTGATCTGCATGCTTGTTCAGGATCTGCATGCTTGTTCAGGGTCTATGGCTAAGAGTATTTGAGGCAGAGGATAGCAGGACAGTCAACCAATCTGCTTGTTCAGGGTCTATGGGCCTGATTCACTAACTGGTGCTAACCTAGTTAGCACGCCTAAAGGCTTTGGGCGTGCTAGCTAGGGTGCTAAGTAGTTAGCACGCACCAAGCCAAAACAGATCGCGCGCAAAGCCCGGTGTGCGCAAAATGTTGCACAGGGTGCAACGAAAATGGCACACCCGATGCGCCTTTAACGGCTCATTGGGTGTGCTCTAAACATCGCACCAATGCACTGTTTAGGGCACACCCAATGCGCCGTTATAGGTGCATCTGGTGCGCCGTTTTCATCGCATCCGGTGCGACGTTTCGTGCGCACCGGTCAGTGCTAAACTTTGCGTGCGAACGCGAAACTTAGTCCGCGCAAAGTAAGTTTAGGCGTGATAAGAGGCTTTTTACTGCTTTGTGAATCAAGCCCTATGACTAAAAATATTGGAGGAAGAGGATCAGCAGGACAGCCAGGCCACTGATATTGTTTAAAAGGAAATAAATATGGCAGCCTCCATATTCCCTTCACTTCAGGTGTACTTTAACCCATTAGCAGCTTCAAAAGGAAATGTTTCATGTGAAAGCTGCTTGTGCAGCACGAGCCTCTGTCTGCAGTTATATTTACCTGTTCTAGGCAGCTTCTTCTCTTCCTCCACCGGCGGCTCTGAACTTCTGGCAGGTCTTCTGGGCCCCGATCACATGATATGACACGATTAGGATACAGGAGAGCATGTCAGCGTTACAGCACCATTTGGTGGGTGAAGCGGGGTGATGGAAGAGACTGTTCCATCACCCTTCTTCCACAACCGGGTGGCGCTGTAAAGCTGACACGGTCTCCTAGATCCTGATCATGTCATATCATGTGATCAGAACTGAGAAGACATCTCAGTAGTATGTTGCCGCCGCAGTGGTGGAAGAATAAACCGATCCAGCAGGACAGGTATGTATGAAATTTGGCTGTAAAGGGTTAAGGCAATTGTAGCGATATTGTTTTTCTTATGATGCAGGAAGACTATGACCCTGTACACCAGGGGTGAACACACTTTTTAGGCTTACGAGCTACTTTAAAAATCGCTGAGGCCAGGAGATCTACCAACATTTCAAATGCTAAGCTTACTACCCCCCTTTCCCGTATAGGTAGTTAGGTATAGGTGCCTTCAGTATAAGTTAGCTAGGTATATGTTCCTTCAGTATAGCTTAGCTAGGTATATGTGCTTTCAGTATAGGTTAGCTAGGTATATGTGCTTTCAGTATAGGTTAGCTAGGTATATGTGCCTTCAGTATAAGTTAGCAAGGTATATGTATCTTCAGTATAGGTTTGCTAGGTATACAGTATGTTCCTTCAGTATAGGTTCACTTACCTAGTTATCACTTATCTCCCTCCAGCTCCAGCGTTGGTGTCTGCAGCTTGTCCTGGTCTCCACGCCCTCAGCCACGGCTGCCTTGAGGGTAGATGTGCAATCTTGCGGCTGCGTCCATGGATGTGTTGTGCAAGGCGCGCCGCCCTCCAGCCATGATGTCACCTCCGTGCCGCCTCTCTCCTACCATGCTTCCCTATTGGCCAGCCAAATTTAATGGGATGCAGCCATGAGGCCACAATCTACCGAGCAGGCGGTCGCGATCTACCGGTAGATCGCGATCGACCTATTGGGCAGCCCTGCTGTACACACTACACAATACCAACAGTGATTTTCTAAACTCCAGCATGAAATAAGGTATCTTACATAGCTGTCCAAATCACCACATCTACTGTTTATGGGAAATGTGGAGCGCAGACCGCAATGTGGCTTGCCAACTTTTTTACTTGTCACCTCATTTACTCTTGAAGAACGATGCTGTAGGTTACCATGCAGAGATCTGTGCGACATATCATCATTACATTGTGTACAAGTGGAATTGCTACTATTCTTATATAAAATCGCTTGTTAAGCATCAAGTCTATGAAGCCAAAGGACTGGAATAATGATGTTTAAAGGCTCACATTTTGTTTCATATAAGAAGTAATGGTCAATAAGAGAAATCTGTAGTTCCGAGCAGAGCATTAATATTGGCTGAAACTCTTCGAGGAAATACAAACTTAAAGCTTAAAAAAAACATCCTGAGCTAACAGAGAAACTCATACTGAATCAAGCTATGTTGAGCACAATGGCCCTATTGGGACTCCTGAAGCAGTCACTCTTTATAGTGCAGCAGGAGGGGGAAATAAATACTAGCTGCCTCCCACTACAGAGTATCTATCTGGGGACGTAAAATCCATCTTAAATATGAGAAAGATCAGTAACACAGCAAGATGACTACAGGAAAAATAGTGGGCGAATGTAGAGATGTTCAAAGCAAAATGAAATGTTTTCCACCTTGTTTGTGCCAGGAGGGTATTTGGGAATAATATCATGAACTGCTTTCAGTAATGACACTGCATGCTTCTTGTTAGCGGATCTGGAATGGTAGGAAGGCAGCCGCACAGCTTCCAGTGACAGCCAGCGACGCTAATAGAATACAGGATAAAGGGCTCTATTCTCAGCTCCTCTTCCCTTCTGATCTATGTAACGGAAGCCGGCAGCTCCACAGGTTAGCCTCTTTATTATGACAATTCAGTATTCATTAATCTATACATTTTATAAAGTTTTTAAATATACAAACAGAACATTTACATTTTGCTTTTCTCCTGGGAGACTCAGCGCCAGAGCTGCAGCCACTAGGGCGCGCTCTATAGGGAGTATCAGTGTTAGGGAGTCTAGCCCAAGATCTCCTCACTGAATAAGTGCTGGTTTACTGACCAGGAAGAGCTAAGACTTGAACCCCCCCCCCCCCCCAGTCTCCTGTGTCAGAGGCAGAGCCCTTACAGAGGATCCAAATTAAAAATACAAGATTTCAGAAATAAAATCTGTTTTCTAACTTATAATAATAAATAGCCTTTTTTTCAGCTGCATGATGACAAATATAAAATATTTTACATTTATTGGAGGAACCCCTCCCTTCCTTTCATATTGCCAGGACAGAATCTGGCAGACTGGTGGAGGAGATAAAAAACAAAACACAGGCTGCTACTGATGATGTCACAGGGGAGGTGATCTCAGCTTGTGTGAGATTTCACATAGATGATGCCCCTGTGAGGGAGGGTAGCTGATGACAAACACACCCATGATCTAAAACCTCCTACTAAGCTCAGAAGTAATGGCTGCCACCTGTATAACCCTAGTTATGAAAAGAGAAGGGTGAAAAGCATGCACTGAAATGCTCATAGGCTTGAAGGAGTGTTTATTTATCTTTGTATGTGTCAGAGTGGTGCAACTAAATATTTTGAATAAAAAAAAATGTTTGGTTTGGGTCCACTTTAACCAGTACACTATCCAGCCACTGCACAAATAAAGATGTCAATAGTCTTATCAATGTGTGCAAATAAAATACATCTTGTATCAAAATAAAAGTTTGCAAGTGCGACAATAAAAATGGTGCAGTAGATACAGTGGTGGAACAATAGCAGATGCAGAGGTTGAGACTGCAGCAGGACCCCTGGACCGGAGGGCCCCACATGACATTCTCTTGCATTAGCTCTTTATTGGTGCTGTATTAGTGATGATCTTCTGTTCATCAGTTTTTTAGGCAGAAGTTAAAGAGACTCCGTAACAAAAATTACATCCTGTTTTTTATCATCCTACAAGTTCCAAAAGCTATTCTAATGTGTTCTGGCTTACTGCAGCACGTTCTACTATCACCATCTCTGTAATAAATCAACTTATCTCTCTCTTGTCAGACTTGTCAGACTGTGTCTGGAAGGCTGCCAAGTTCTTCAGTGTTGTGGTTCTGTGATGCATCTCCCCCATCCAGGCCTCTCTCTGCACACTGCCTGTGTATTATTTAGATTAGAGCAGCTTCTCTCTTCTCTCTTATCTTTTACAAGCTGGATAAATCGTCCTCTGAGCTGGCTGGGCTTTCACATACAGAGGAATTACATACAGGCACAGCTGTCTGCACTCTGCAGGAAGAAACAGCCTGACACTTCAGTGGAAGATAGCTGCAGGGGGAAAGAAACACACAAATGATCTCTTGAGATTCAAAAGGAAGGCTGTATACAGCCTGCTTGTGTATGGATGTATTTTCTATGTGTGGACATACTGTACATCAATCTACTTCCTGTTTTGGTGGCCATTTTGTTTGTTTATAAACAAACTTTTTAAAACTGTTTTAACCACTTTTAATGCGGCGGGGAGCGGCTAAATTGTGACAGAGGGTAATAGGAGATGTCCCCTAACGCACTGGTATGTTTACTTTTGTGCGATTTTAACAATACAGATTCTCTTTAACTGTAATGGGCTGCCAGTGTCTTCTCCAGCAGATTGATGATCTGCAACAGCTACTGGACACAACACCCAAGAAAGACATCACATACGTTATAGGTGACTGTAATTCTAAATTTGACAGCGAAAAAACAAGTGGAATTACAGGCAAGTATATTCTTTAAAAATGTAATGAGGCAGGACAGAGGCTAATAGAATGTTTCCAAGACAAAATGTTTGGTTATAGTAAATACCTTACTTCATCAGCACAAGAGAAGACTTTACACATGGACATCACCAAATGGTCAATATAGCAAGCAAATTGACTACATACTTTGCAGAGGAGATGCATGAGCTGACTGTGGCTGAGATCATCAGCTTCTAATTGCAAAGGTAGAATTCAACTAAAGACAATAAGAAAAGTCTGTAGACCAACAAGATATGATCTAAACAATATTCCATATGACTTAACAATAGAGGTGAAAAATAGATTTAGAGGATTAGATCTGGTAGATAGAATGCCTGAGGCATTATGGACAAATGAATGTGATATTGTCCATGAGTTTGCAACAAATAAGATCCTAAAATTAAGAAAGATTAAGAAGGCAAAATGGTTGTCAACTGAGACTTTAAAAGTTGTTGAGGAAAGGAGGACAGCAAAAGCTATTGGAGACAAAGAAACATTTTGCCCAGCTGAATGCAGAGTTCCAGAGAATTGCACACAGAGATAATGAACGTTTTAAGAATATTGGCAATATCAAGGGAACTTTCCGTTCAAACATGGGAGTGGTGAAAGACAAAGATGGAAGGGATCTGACAGAAGCAGAAGATGTCAAGTAAAGGTTGAAAGAGTAAACAGAGGAGCTATACAAACAGACTTAGACAGTACTTGTACTTTGAATACATACGCTGAGCAAGAATCAAGCATCCTGATGAGTGAAGTCATATGGACATTAAAAGGTCTTGATAATATCAAGGTTCCAGGAAGTGATGGAATTCCAGAGGAAGTTCTGTAAAGCTTGCACGAGGATGCGGTTAACAATATGCTGTTAAATATGGAAAACACAAGAGTGGCCGCTGGATTGGAAGAAGTCAGTTTACATTCCATTCCCCCCAAAATGTATGTCATAGGGTGAGTGGCTAGCACAAAGCTATCGGGCATCGCTCGGATGAGTTGATCCACCTGCCAGATCACTCACCTGTTGGGGGTCATACACACCACATAATTGGCAGAGGCGGTCGTTATAGGATTTTACGATGTGGAAAGTGAAGTCTGCAATATATAAATACTAAATAATAATAATAATAAAAAAGTCTAATAACTAAGTTCACGTTTTGGCAGACTGGGAACAGCTGAGCAAAGTTGACTTATGTTCGCTAGGGCTGGCCAAAAAAATACCAATAATTCCAGTTTGCATGTGAATTGTATGCAGATGGATTATATGCATTATATTGTCCCAATTCCAACTTGCATTCAATTTATATTACGTTTCCATGTAATCCAGAATCATTAGCATCTCTTTAACCATACACTATCACATGGGCTTTACATCAGGGAAACATCTGAATTTTATTAATTGCTTACCTGGAGGTACCTCCATGTAATGCTTAAAAATGTCATCAGTTATCAGCAGAGATCTGATGGAATGTTCTTCTAACTGCTGTCCCCATTAAGTTTGATTCAGCCCAAAGCAATAGAATATGATGCATACCCTGCTATACAAATATTCTTTGTGAAAGTTGTGCTGAATGGTACACTGATGTAGATCACAGTTCCCCCACCCTGTCCGCAAGGCCCACCAACAGTACATGTTTTGCAGAAAACCACAAACATGCACAGGTGAGGTAATTAGTATCTCAGCAAAGCTTATTAACTACCTTTTCCACAAAGCATGCACTGTTGGTGGGCCTTGAGGACAGGGTTGGGGAACACTGATGTACATGATACACCTTCTGCTATCCGGTTTGATGAAGGTGCTCACACAGTCACAGGGACAGGAAATAGGGGATGTTCTTCTCAAACAAAAGTAGAAACTTGCCACAAATAACACAGACACTGTGCTCAAACATATCATCTGGATGTTTATTATATTCACGGTGTATTCACGGTGTACGTTTTGATGGCTGCTCCGCTTTTGCATGGTGTACTGGTTGGTAGCACGGTGGTGTAGTGGTTAGAACTCTCAGCTTGTAGCGCTTGAACCCTGGTTTGAATCCCAGCCAGGGCACTATCTGCACTGAGTTTGTATGTTCTCCACGTGTCTGTGTGGGTTTCCTCCGGGCACTTCGGTCTTCTCCCACATCCCAAAAACATACAGATAAGTTAATTGGCTTCTCCCTAAAATTGGCCCTAGACTACGATACTTACACTACATGATATAGACATATGACTATGGTAGGGATTAGATTGTGAGCCCCTCTGAGGGACAGTTAAAGTGACAAGATAATATACTCTGGGTAGCGCTGTGGAAGAGGTCGGTGCTATATAAATACTAAATAATAATAAATGGTTTTGATAAATCTGTCCCAGTGTCTTCTATTATCTGCATAATATTGTGCATGTAGTCTAGTAAAGAAATAAATGATTTTTGGCTCACAGTCAGCTGAAAGAGTCATTGCACACAGTGTCCTTCCTTCCGCAGTAGAGTGTCCTACAGTGATCTTTGGCCCTGACCTTTTTTTTTTTTCTTTTTCTTTTAGTGTTTCTGTAGTTCAATACCTGCCCAGGGTAATACGTCACAGAGACAATCACACACAGCCATGGGTTTCCACTGCCACTTTATTCCACAACACAGGCCTTTGGGACATTCACTGTTAATGTGATTCCTGGTAACAACTGGATACTATGCAATGTACAGTAAATCCATTGATTAGGAGCTTTCTCCAAAAGCCCAAAACAACGACACGTTAATATATTTCAATTAGTGGAATAGTCAAGTGATGAAGAATGAATATTACATGGATAACAGATAATGGCTAACATTCACCTCAGACATGTCTATGTGAAAGTACTTTATATTTTCCTTGCAAATTAAAAATGTTACAAATATTAACATTACACATGGAACAGACTGTTTAGTGAGTTGAGACAAACAATAAATCTACTTTTTACATTTTTAATCAGAATGTAAGACTGCGGGATATCTAAAAGTAATTTTTATGACTTGGAGGATAGATACAATTGTTTATCTCATCAGTTTATTTTCACTTAAAGGGGATGTCTAGCCGAGAAGCTATATTCAAGTAAGACAATTTAAGTAGACCAAGATATACATTTTAGTTTTAGGTGGATAGGAAAACGTCTTTTAAGCAACAACGTATGTAAAAAAAGTATGATTATAAAGAAGTGGTGACTGAAAAATATCGAGTTTTTGTTTTCCATTTTTGAAATCTAGAAATATTGGTTCTATATTATACATAAAACGAAAGTGAAATATTACTTCATTGCATTTTTTAATGAAGCCACGATGGAAATCATAAGCTGATCACTCTCTGCCACGTGGCAGGCGAATCCTATTCATGAGTGTCATTCCCTAATCTGAATACTGACTACAAGGTAATGAATGATGCACCATAAATGAATGATGCACCATACTTTGTTTCCAAGAGAGAAACAGATTAGAAACATGGTGATATTCCATCCAACCAATCATTATGCATGAATCTATATTGATTCAAAACAAAACCTCTGCTGTAATGTCACCCACCTCCGATTCCTATGAGATTTTGAGTTGTTCTTGATCCATTTTGTCCTCAAACTTATTAAATATATTGTTCTGCTTTGGAGGAATTAGGAAGCTTCCGTCAAACAATCAAAATATTGAACCTGCCTAAAACAGAGGAGGACTGTGTGAGTGTGTGGCCACCTTTAGATTACAATCCTCTTATTACCACCTCAGCTTTTCTCCTCGGCTTTCTCACAGGAGAGGTTTTCTTATTTCCTCAATCAAATACCCTTTCAAGAGTGTGAGTAGTCTGAGATTCCCGTCCTTGGACACATTTAGGGCTTGATTCACAAAGTGGTGATAACTCAGTTATCACGCCTAAAAGACTTTAGGCATGATAACCTTTGCACCGCTGAGTTAGCACCGCTTTGTGCTGATTATCGCGCGCAAAATCCCCCGCACGCAAAGTCCCATAGGGCTTAATCAGCGTAGCGCGCGAAGCGCGATTGCGCGCGGAAAATTCGCGCGAGTTTCTTCTTATCATGCCTAAACTGAGTTTAGGCGTGATACAGGGCTTTTCACTGGCGTGCAAACACTTTGCACCGCTTTGTGAATCAGGCCCTCAGTGTCTTCTTCCAATAATTCTTGTGTGTGATATAGCAGAAGCATTTCAAAATAGCAAAATAATGAAAAACCCTTAAATGACACCACTATTTTAGCTAAGCCTAGACTCTGTATCACAGAACTCGTGCTAACATTTTTATAATATTCAGTTTACAAAGTATTCTCACAATCTCCTTTTGCACATTTTATGACAACAGTTATGGTGGCCTAGATTTAATGCAACCACTCAGAGGGAGTTCAGAGTTTATGGACATCATAATCATCATCTTTTTTTTTTAAATTCTTCCCGATTTCAAAAAGCAAGGCTGAAAATATTATTTGTCCATAAATGGACCGGACAACAAGATAGATTTGTTAACCGTAATAGAGAAAAGTGAGGTCACTGATCTGACTGAGTAGTATAGCAATGTTGTGTGAATTATTACAAAGTGAATGAACAAAATAAAATGTTTTACTGGAAAAGATGGTTTAACATGGATCTCATGTTTGTTTTTTTACATTTTGGCTGGAGCTCAAACACCTATAGCAATTGCCAATAATTACCCCCATCTGATCCTCCCACCTCCCTTATGTGTAAGGCTAGTGTAAAGATCACTCCTATAATACATTATATATATATATATATATATATATATATATATATATATATATATATATATATATATATATATATATATATATATATATATATACATACATACATATATACATATATATATATATATACACACACACATACACTGTATGTGTGTGTATGTAAAGATCTCTCTCTCTCTCTCTCTCTCTCTCTCTCTCTCTCTCTCTCTCTCTCTCTCTCTCTCTCTATATATATATATATATATATATATATATATTCCCCTGGTTATATATAAATAGCATCCCCTTCCCACCAGTACATGTGGCTAGTATAATTAATGGTCCCACCTACCCCACCCCCCAAAAGGTGTGGTAAGTGTAAAAAAAACACCCGCCTGTAGGTCTAGATTTACCGCAGTAGCCAGAAGTACTCTCAATATTATGTAGCTAGAGGTGCCCCCAAGTATTAGGTAGCTAGAGTTGCCACTGACTGAAGGGAGATCCTGTGAGTGGAATGCCTAGAGCGGGTTGAGTAAATGCTTACTTACTCTCATCAGGACTTTGTATAGGGAAGTAGGGAGGCACTTCGGAGGGGAGTGAGCCGTTCATCATCAGATGCCTGTAGGCTCGTGCCTACAGTGCCTTATGGTAAATCTGGCCCTGTTCCCCCCCCACCACCTGAAGTGGTTAGTATTATCATCATCATCAAGGTGCGTGTGTGTGGGGGGGGGCATACCTATCTCTCCTATTTGAACTTGCAGAGATTGCAGCAGAAGACTCATACCTGCCCCGGTGGTGCCGCATCTTCTCATCCTCCCTCCACTGCAGCCAGTCAGTGTTTTGCAGTGCTCCTACATAGGTTCTCAAATGCAACATTGGGAGATGCTAACAGGCTGCACTGAAGAGAGAACAAGAGGATCTGGTGCCACTGGTGAAGGTATTAGTCTTCTGCTGCAAATCTATGCCTATTCAGATAGGAGAGGAAGAGAGAGGTGGGCCCATTTAGCCCCCCCTTTGTGGAGATATACCGCGTGTCCCTGAAAATAAGACACTGTCTTATATTAATGTTTGCTCCAAAAGATGTGCTAGGGCTTGTTTTCGGAGGATGTCTTATTTTTGGGGGAAACGTTGGTAGTTTTCCTATACAAAATGTATATACTGCATGCCATGCTGAAACACAAGCAGCATGCACAGAGATTGTGGTTTGCAGATATTGGCTCTCACAAGAAACTGATTCTGTGATTCTGCTGATTATGTGGGTCTATTTCTTGCAGACAGAGAACTCTGTCAGGCTCCACAGAGCTATGATAGGATAAGCTGTGTGTCCTGCAAAAAGTTGAAGAGGTGAAGGGCTGCCGATGCTTATCATGACAGATCAGAAGGGCTGGCTCCAACAAAAAACACAAATTGCCTGACACATATACACGACTGTAGAACTCACATTACACTGCTGCTCTCCTGTATCCAGGTTTTGTATTGAGCGTGACTTGCTGGTGTCATGTGGGCTGCTGCTAGGGCTTACATTCGGGGGAGGGCTTATATTTAAAGCATGCTAGGAATTCCTGCTAGGGCTTATTCTCAGGGAATGTCTTACTTTAGGGGAAACACAGTAGTTATGCTATTGCCAGTGGTTACAGTCACTGCACACACTTGCTGTAAGAACTTTAGGTTTAGTATTTAGCACAACATTTCTCAAAGCAGGTGATACACTTGGATGTATTTGAAACTTCCCTGGTCTGGTGTTCCCTCACCTTGGTCTACTAACTATAACACACCTGAAGTTTGCAAACACTTAGCAACTAATGGGGAATTTTTTCTTCAACAAATTCAGGATTTATTTTTGGTACATTTAAATTCTCAAGCCACAAAACCTTAGCAAATCAGAACCACATTGTTGTATGTCAGTGGCAAGTTGTAGGTGATTGTAAAGGAAATGGCCATCATATATAATTAACATTTTCCATTGAGCAGAAAACAGACTAATGTGACTGTAAATATTATCCATTGCTCATTTTGTTCAAAGTATATTATGTCCATCTCCTGTTTTTATTCTATGAAGCTCGCTAAAAGGTTTTGAGAAAGGTGAAATGTAATGATTTACTTTTGGACCAATATTATGCTATATATGGGTGATAGAAATGCGTATAATTTCTTTTTATTAGCAATATGGTGAACGCTACGTGGAGCATGGAAAGATCATTACTGTCTCCTGCGCTATTAAGAGGATTCATAATATACCTTGTATTCACAGAATCCAGCAAAAAAGTCAATTAGACTCTCGGCATTCTTTACAATGATCTCCCTCGGCTAATGTTGCTAGTCTAAGAGGAGATAAGCCATATAATTTTACAGGAAGCAGCCCATTGATTCCTTTAACAAACACAGCTTGGCAATCTATCTTCTATACAAAATAATGAGGTGGCAGGAGTGCAGTGGAAGAACCCATCTTTAAGACATCACGTAAGGGAATCCAGCTGTGCTTGGATGGTCTCAAGCTATTAAAGAAGAAGGAGAGGAGGAGATTTTATATATGAGGATTATTTACATGCAGATAATGCAATACGGTATTGACAATACACATATTAAATTTACTAACAAAGTTATTTAAAAAAAAAAAGTAACAAGGATCTCGTATCGCTTTCATAAAAAGCCATTTCATTTAAAAGCGTAAATTCAAGATGCCAGAGAGCCGAACACCTGTTTTTTATAATGGCAAATTACGATTTCTCATTTGGCACTATAGTGGAGGCTGAGCGGCACTGGGGAAAAAAATCAGCTTTGATTGTGCTTAATCTTCTGTGCACAGCGAGGTAAATTAAGGCTTTTTCTAAAGATGAAAATTAAACGCACAATCTACGAGCATAATTTCCATGGACAACAACGGAACTATTTAAAGCAATGTATGGTTGAATGTTAGCAAATACAGTGAATAGCAAGGCATTCATTCTGTTATTATTTTTGACCTTCCATTAGCTTACAGAGACAATTTTACACCGGGATAGCAGCCGTAGTTAAAGAAAGCTGCTCAGTACACTACACATTGGGATACAATCACCAGTCAATGGATGTTCTTTCTTTGAGACAAATGTATGTAAAAGGATATTTTAGTTTAAAACTATTCAATCCTTCCATGATGTCTAGTGGATATAAACCTTGCATTTCTGACAACTAATATACCAATTATTATTACTACTAATATTGTTAAAGAGAACCCGAGGCGGGGTTCTTACATCGCAATCCCCATACAGAGGCTGGGTCTGCCTATAGAGCCCAGCCTCTGTTGCTATGTAACTTCCTCCAAAGCCCCCCCGCGCGCTGTGAGACCCCATTAATCACAGCCGCGCTGTCGACACCCAGCCTTTCTCAACCTTTAACCCTGGAGGAACCTTGCAAATACTTTTTGGATCCCAAGGAACCCCTGCAAGTAATTTTTGAATCTCAAGGAACCCCTGGCATGGTCTAGCTGGTATAGCGGTTTATGGCACTATCCCCTATTACAGTGTCCTTCATTATTTCTCCTTATTCTAGTGCTTTTTTATTAATGTGCTCATTATTATTCTGACCCACAATTTAGTGCTTCTTTTTACAGTACCCCCTATTATAGTGCGTTCCCTACCATACTTCCCTGCAGAGTACTCAAGGAACCCTGGTTGAAAAGGCCTGCTGTAGACATCGGTACATAATATAGAATTGGTAGGCATAGTAATTACAGTAACAATTGTAATGTGATAAACAAAATGTATTGCTTACGAGTTACTTATGGGGGGCTGGAACTCTAGCCCATCCTTGAGCTAACTATATGCGACTATCATCAGACACATTTTAAGTTTACCCCATAATGTCCAAATGCTGAAATGTTCATATGCAGCAAGCTTTTTGACATATGGCTTAATGGTAGGGCAAGCTATGATTCTCCACTGAGTGGATCCAATCTGTGCGCACTTGGGCCCATAAGCAATCAACTTTTTCTCCAGAATTTTCTTCTAGATGATATTTTTAAACTAGTCACTAAAATACATTTTAAGCCACCAGAAAGCAAGAAAATACTCAAAACATTTTTTCAGTTGAAAAGTGCTGAAAACTTGGAGTACAAGTTAATTGCATATGGTCCTTGCTCACTTAGTTGTCTTTCATCCTGTTTTATCTGCACCTTCCATACATCATAAATCTACGGTGTCCAAACAGGAGACACACTCTTGCTAGTGATAAAATAAACAGTTCTACAAAGAGAGTAGGACCATAAATATCTCATCGCTGATGTTCCAGAGAGACAGAAGAACCATTAGGGGGTTAACACCCCAGCATCTACCAAACATTTGTTTTGGTTGAATAAAGTTTTTGATATTACAAAAATAAATGCATATTAATAAGAATATTGCACATCTGTAAATTTCCCAAATGTAACACAGAAGATTCATCAATCCTTACCTTGTTGTAAAACTCCAAGAGTTCTTGGTGGTTAAACTCGACAAACACCTTCTCCAGATTCTAAAAAAAAGAGAAAATATACTTAAATATTACATAGTCATTAAACATCTATTTTATAAACACAAGCAAAGGTTTCTACTGCCAAGCAAAATGGAGGCACAGATTGTTAAGCTCGGTTATCATTTTTGGCAGGACATTCCTTTCACAAGAGAAAAAAAATGTACCGTATATACTCGCATATAAGCCGACCCCCCAACTTTTACCTGAAAAACCAGGGGAAAATGATTGACCCCCATATAAGCCGGGGGTAGGAAATGCTGGCCGCCTTATTCCCCTAGTGTGTCCCGGTATAGTTAGTAAAGTGCCCAGTATAGGTAGGTAATGCCCCAGTATAGCTAGTATAGTGTCCAGTATAGCTAGTATAGTGCCCCAGTTTAGCTAGTATAGTGCCCAGTTTAGCTAGTATAGTGCTCAGTATAGCTAGTATAGTGCTCAGTATAGCTAGTATAGTGCTCAGTATAGCTAGTAATGTGCCCCAGTTTAGCTAGTATAGTGCTCAGTATAGCGCTTAATATAGCTAGCTGGTCGGCGGGTCCCCTGCTCCCCCCACGGCCGCCGCCGCTGCTATTACCTGCCAGCATCGTCTATTCCCCTCTCCGTGCTTGTAAACATTCACAGCAGCGCGCCCGGCGCTGCTACTGTGACGAGTGGCGAGAACCAGGAAAGAGCGGTTCCCATAGTAACAGGAAGCCGCGCTCTTTCCTGCCTCGTCACAGTAGCAGCGCCGGGCGCGCTGCTGTGAATGTTTACAAGCACGGAGAGGGGAATAGAAGATGCGGGCAGGTAATAGCAGCGGCGGCCGTGGGGGGAGCGGGGGACCCGCGGACCAGGGGGGGGGGGGGGGGGGGGACTGTGGACCAACATGCCGACCCCCCAACTTTTGTCCCCCTTTTTGGGGGTCAAAAATGTGGCTTGTATGCGAGTAAATACGGTATATAGTTCAGTGGAATAAATCTTAAAATGCTTTTCAATTGGCATGCTGCCCATAAATAGGAATTATAAGCTCAGATTGATGATGTGGGGTAGGGTCCTGAAAGAGGGGCATATGCAAAGACACCATCTTTGGTGGTTTTCTAAATACTGTACAGACAGCATACAAAGATAACCGAAAATACTGTTTGGGATTGTTTCAGCCACTAGTCTGCCAGCAGCCAATCTGTACACTTTTGTCCAATCAAATACTTCCCACCCACCTGACCAGTCTCTATAGATCCCCTTAGGAAAAAAAAAACAGTCAGTTTAAAAATGACTGGACCTTGAGGCTAGGTTCACAGTCTTCAGTTGCATAACCCTCTAGACTGTAAGCCTCGGGCAGGGTCCTCCTCCTTATGTCTCCTACTTGATCACGCACCTCCATTACTGTGCACCCATCCCATGGATCTGAGTGAACTCTACTTGCCCAATCTCCTAATCTAAGCATTACTTTGTACTCATACTGTGCTGCGTGGTCTCGTTTGCATGTATTCCTGTATTGTCTTATTGCTGTATGTCACCCCTAAATATTGTCTGTAACCTTAACTAATGTACAGCGCTGCGTAATATGTTGGCACTTTATAAATACAATAAATAAATAATGCACACATTATAATGTGTTATAATGAGTGTGAACTGCCATGGAGACTGGACATGTACTAGGTACACACAATTCAATTACTTGTCCGATCGACGGGTCATCTGATGGGAAGTTGTATCATGTGTACATGACCAAACTGCTCCGGCTCGATAACGGGATTGATTTTCCTATGGTAACTTCAGAAAATCATTCCCATTATCGATCAGAACCAGACTGGACATGTTGGAAATAATTGTCTGAATCCCGTTAATCAGATGTTAAATTGCATTGTGTGTACTAAGCAAAAGACTTCAATACAAAGTCTGCATGCAGTGAGTTAGAATAATGGCATCAATTACAACGCAGTACTGTGAACAGGCCCATAGAATTGTATGGTCAGCGTGTTGACATGCAGAATTTTTCTGCAACGCAGCTGAGCACTGTGAACTAGTACATAAACCTTACTGACCAGAACACATTTATTTGATCATAGGGTTAAACAGTCATACACATACAGTAATTCACAAAATTAGATTTTCTTAGTTTATAAGTGAAAAAATGGTAAACGTTACACAAAGAGCATTACATGTTTACAAATTAACTCAATCAATCAGGGAACAAAGGGGAGGGTGCAGTCATACTAGGATATCAATGAAAACAATGGTAATCGGTTTATGGGAAGTAATTAGATGCTTTTTTTTAATTTGTGTTAAACACCACCTGAAAAAAAAAACAAGCATATTGTGGCTCTATTGTGCTACAGTACATCAGCCTGACCAGCTAAAAAAGGGTATACCACATATTGTTTACTGTATGTACAGTGAAAACAGTTATATCCATACGTTAAATCAATTGGAAACAATTTGAAGGGAAAATAACCATTTCCTCCAGGTCAAATACGCTTCAGTATAGTTATAGATCATTGTCTCCAATGTCGCATCTGCCCATCTTACTTAAAAACTTTTCAAAATTGAGAAAATAGCTTATCGCCTGCAAATTTCCTGTAAGTATCAGGTGCCAGAAAATGTCCCGGTATGCTTTGTTGACTTAATCAGTGGATGATTAATGTAGAAAGCAATATAGAATTTGTAGCTATCCCTGGTACGTGAGTACAGTAGTACACACGTAATAATATGAAGGAGTAGTTGGAATCATCAAGGGATGTCAGAGAATTCTGTGAGCATGAAAGAATGGAGGCCATCAGACCATGGTGACTAGAGGTGATCAACAATCACCAAATGTTTCCATTCATTTACTGCAAATTGGTCCAAATTCAATCTACCTGCATTTTATAACAAAATCTGCATTAGGGTCTGCAAAATTAGTATCTCCCTGATCTCCTCATCTTAGGGGACACGTCAACGTGGGAAAATGTGACCAAGAGGGTACCTTCACTCATTATTTCTATATGCTGTTCTTATTTATTATTCCTTTTACTCAATACATTTTTATTGAGTTTTCATTGCAAATATTTATTCACTAGCATACATTTGAAAACACAACGCGCTAATTTAAGCAAGAAACAAACAAACTGGTAAATGAGCGCTTTATTGCAGTAGTAGAATATTGGTAATTGATGATTAAAATAGCGAAATATCAGCAATATTTCAACCGATCCCTACTCTCACACGTAACCTTCCCCCTAGGCAACTAATAACCCTCCCTCCCAGGGCAACTAATAACCCTCCCCTGGCAACTAATAACCCTCCCCCCAGGCAACTAATAACCCTCCCCCCAGGGCAATAACCCTCCCCCTGGCAACTAATAACCCTCCCCTTGGCAACTAATAACCCTCCCCCAGGGCAATAACCCTCCCCCTGGCAAATAACAACTCACCCCCCAGGGCAATAACCCTCCCCCTGGCAACTAATAACCCTCCCCCCAGGGCAATAACTCTCCCCCCCTGGGCAAGTAATAACTCTCCCCCGGGCAACCAATAACCCCAATCCTCTACCAGTAGCCCATTGCAGGCACCCATTTTTGGCCGTGCTACCTTTAACTGCTCCAATTCATTTTTCCTAATGTGTAATAATGATGATTTACAAAATAGCTTGTATAAAAATGTATCATTTTCCCTAATTTAAGCGGCGTTCCCATTTAATCATTTCCCCATCAATGCTATGAATTCTGACAGCGTAATGCTCAAGTGAAAATAATCCAGCTAGACCATATGTAACTGGCTGTGTTCAGATTTCTTGGGGCGCACAAAGCATAAATCTGTAACTCTGGGAAATTTAATTTGAAAAGGGACACTTATTGCAAAATGCAATTATAAATCATTAAACAATACATCCTAATGCTCACAAACATGAAGGCAGCAGCTTTCTCTTTAATTAAACTGACGGCACGGGCTAAGTTACATAACCGTTCCTGACACTGAGTCTGATTAAAGGCATTGTCCATTTTTCACAGATTGGAAAACGCTCCAAGGATCCCATCACACGTGGCCGCTCAGTGCAGCAGACACACTTACTCTGTTCAATACTATTCTGTAAGGAGTTATGCAAAGTCAATAATACATTACATTTCTCTAAAGTGAATATATGATAATGCCTTGCTACCAGTCAACTCCTCTCTAAATTCAACAGTGAAATGAGAAAATGGCTGGATCTGACATAAATACCAATACACCTAATACGCATTATTGGGTATCCCTTCAACAGTAGGCAGTCTCAACGCCAGATAAGAGAATTAATGTTCCAGTAGTTTATCTTAACTTACAGTTCTACACAACAGGAAAAAAGGATAAATTGAATACTAGGTGAATTACAGTAAAGACTTATTTCAGAAAGATGCAATTATTAAGCAAGTTCATGCCATAATCTGCTGCATTCTACTGCAGATCAAGCTGCTACTTAGATATCTCCTGGAGAACTCAAGGCGCCAGAGCTGCAGCCACTCGGGCGCGCTCTATAGGCAGTAGCAGTGTTAGGGAGTTTTGCCCAAGGTCTCCTACTAAACAGCAAGGGTCTTTTTACACTTAATCAGTTGCTCTGAGTTATAACTGAAAGAAAACTGATTTTCAAAGTAATGCCCATGTTTCCCTATGCCCTCTTTTACACTTAACGCGTTTTAACTAAAATCTTCTTCCCAATGCACTGCTATGGAAAAAATGTGAACCAACGCGCACTAAAGCATACTAACGCATACCAACTGATCAAGTGTAAAAGGGGCCTTAGGGCCCATTTACACTTAATCAGTTGGTGTGCGTTAGTACGCGTTGGTAGGCGTTTTTTCCATAACAGTGCATTGTGTAAAAGATTTCAGTAAAAACATGTTAAAGGGAACCTGTACTGAGTACAATTATTTAAAATAAACACATGAGGTAACTTCAAATGAACATTAAATAGTTACCTTGCCATCAGTTCCTCTCAGAAGCTCACCATTTTCTTCTGACAATGATCCCTTCCAGTTCTGACAACATTTTGTCAGAACTGAAATATATCAGTTGCTGTCAGTTATATATCAGTTGCTGTCAGTTATAGCTGAGTAGACAACTGATGTGCCCGGTAATGTTCATGTTTCCCTATTGCTCAAGTGGACGATGTTACAGTTTAACAGTGTGCTGACCAAAAAGCTGTTATGGGGTAATGGCCATTTTCAAAATGGAGGACTGAGAATTCCCTTGATCACAGTGGACAAACAGGACGCGGGAGAGGAGAAAGTGATTGAGGAGTAGACTACATGGGAGGTAAGTATGACCTGTGTATGTTTATTTTGACTTTTAATTTTCAGTTCAGGTTTTCTTTAAGTGAGAAAGGTGCCATAGGAAAACATGGGCATTACTTTGAAAATCAGTTTTCTTTCAGTTATAACTGAGAGCAACTGATTAAGTGTAAACGGGGCCTAAGAGCCAAGATTCAAAACCCAGGTCACCTATGTCAGTGGCAGAGCCCTTAATCAGTACACTATTTAGAGTCAGGGTGATTTGCAACATTCTTTCTCTGCCTTTGCAACACATATGCCTGCAATGCATTCAGTCTGGGACAAAATGGACAGGCTGCTGTTTTTTTTTTACCAGATACACTGTGTACACTTGTCTTATTATGCTGTATGATACGGCTGGAAATGGTTTTACACCTACAAGCATGCATGAAAAGCGCATTGTCAACTGACAAGAGTGAGCATAGCCTTAGGAACAAATAAAACCCACCACCAATGAGAATGCTTAGCAACAGAAAGAATTCTCATGGGACCATCGGTGATGGTTAGGGGTGGCGGTTGGAGGGTGGTAAGAAGTGGTTGGAGGGTGGTAAGAGGTGGCCAGTTGGTCTAAAATGCATTTGTATTGCAATGTTTAATTATATCGGTAATTACCATGGTAATCAGCAAAATGTGGCTTGTTTATCAGCTTATATATGGGTAGACATGTATGTGCAGTGCTTCAGGGGTTAAATGAACTATGGAATTTCTTGGTCAATGGTCAGCTGATCAGGAAGAGGTGGTTTGCGATTGGGTGTGGTGCACATACTAATGTGTGATTCTTTGGATGCATGCACCCCTGATGAAGGGGGTCACCCCAAAACATGTCTTCTAATGGCACCAACATTCCTGTTCCGTATGTCTATGGATTGCTGCAAGTATGCACTACTACTAGATACTGGCCTAAGTTGGAAAACTTACAGTTCAGGACTTGTATACTTTAGCAAACATTGATTATCTCTTCTGATTTGGCTGTTTGAGACCTAATACGCAATTTACTGTTCTATGTATGTGGTGAACAAATTATTTCTGCTGGCAATCAATATCCAATCAGCAACCACAGGACATCACACAGCCGGAATGGTACGTGTAGCCTCACAGTGACTCATAGTAGAAACGTGTAACCAATCACTCAAATTCCTTGATTCCTTTTTAAATCTGAACAGGAAGGAGAACAGCTGGAAGCTCACTGGTTGCTGTGAGCAAAAAGAACATCATTTTTAAAATAACATACTTTAAAAAATGAAGCTAAAAAGGCCACATTTATCATCTCTGCAGATTATCTGTATGTTGGATCATCATTTGTCATGCACACAACAAGGAACAAAGGAACACAAGGAACTTTTTTTAAAGGGGCACCATTGCAAATTTAGTGACTTCCAGTTAATTAAATAAATAGTATGTGCAAGTGAAAAAAGTGTTAAAGAGTAACTCTCAGGCATAAAATCAAAATCAATTCTTTATTTTTATCTAGTAAACAAGTAATAATGATGCTAAACAGGCAATCCAAAAGTAAAAAATCACTCTTATTTTTCTTCTCCATAAAACATCATTTCCCAGTTTCTCTGGATCTCATTTTGTATATCTGCCGCACGAAGGAAATTGCAGGGCATGCTGGGTTTTCTTTTTTTCTTCTTTACTTTCCCCTCAGACTTAACTAATGCAGCCTGATTGGCTGAAGCCTCTTTCCCTCCTGTTTTCCCCTCCCAAACCTCTGTTCCTCTCTGATTGCCAATATTTCTCAATGCACTTTCTACTGCAGACCTAGGTGGTAGTGTCTGAAGACTGGGAAGGCAGCCGGCAATGATACACAGCCAGAGTAAGGGAGGAAATTATGGCAGGATTGGCTTCAAGATAAACACAGACAGCATGAAAAATCCTAAAAAGGATTTTCTCTTTTTTTTTTTTTTAAATAGAAAAATCACTAAAATCAAAACGTGGACAGTGCAATACATATGTTATGTATGTAGAGCAAGTATTTATCTACTTATATATGTACAGTATTTTTTTTCTGAGATAGTATAGTTGGTCAAAAGAAATCTGGTGACTGTCATGATTTACAGTAAGAGAGAGCAGCATGGCAGCAGACAAGTTACAGACGCGGCTGCAGCGCAGCTCATTCAAATGCGGGGGACAACTTTTTCTGCTGGAGATTTAGCCAGTATTTTTCACCCCCGTGAAATTGAGATAGGAACCATTTTCTCCCTCACTGCTCCCCTAGTACCGGCTCCTGCTTTATACCTGGATCAGCAGAAGCCAGCACTACCGAAGCCGTGAGGGAGAAGGGAGGTCTCTGATAGCCGCTGGATTAGGTGAACTCACTGAGCCTTGCTGCTACTGCTTTACTTTATTGAGTGGGAGCGGAGGACACAGGGGGACAGAAGGGGATACATGGGGGAACAAAAAGGAGACACGCGGGGAACAGAAGGGGACACACGGGGACACAAGGGGACAGAAGGGGATACAAGAGGACACATGGGGAGAGAAAGGGACACATGGACACATGTGTGGCACAGGAGGACACATGAGATACAAGGGGGAAGCAATAATTGTGGGAGAACACACTCCTGGACCATGGACGCACCAGAGTGTGTCTTGAAGTCCAGACTGGAGTGTCTTATATGCCAAAAATACGGTAATGTGTTAAGAAAGGGGTATTGCACAAGAGAAGATAAGCTTGTGGACAGTCATGTATACGCAAATGTAACGAGATGATAATAGTGGAGAAGAGGAGGTTTTGTGCAGAGTGTAGGTAGAGGTTGTGTCTGAAAATTAGTGAGCACATGGGTGGAGGGGCAAGGGTTTGGATAACTGGTATCCAGGTGAGGATTAAGGGCTGGTTCACGCCGTACAGTGGAAAACTGATGCGTTTAACTGATCAGTTGTCCTACAGCAGGGCATTGAGAAAAATCTTTCAGTTAAAATCCATAGATGTGAACTGACCCAAAGGGAAACAGACATTTCTTTCATCTGGTCTATACATCAGTTGTCCATTCTGTTATGACTGACAGAAACTGATTCATTGTGAAAGGCCCCTAAGGCAGGGAACAAGTGGACTGCAAAACAGGCACTATTCCACACGCTACTGAAGTCAATAGCCTTGCTCAGGAAATGCTTGTGGTGACCATTTATTTGCGTTTTTGCATAAGTTTTTAAATCGCACAGCTTTCTGCTTTTTCCCGCATGATGCACGCGTTCGTAATACAGTATATGCTCCCGCAAATGAAAAATCGCAGAATGATTGTGGCAAAAGGTTCACAGAAAACGCAACCACCAAAGCTGACGGAGACACAGGAACCAGAGGAAAATGCCCCTGCACGTGCGTTTCCTCCCTAAAGGGCTGGTTTACACTGAGTTAAAACTGAACGGACTACTGATGTGCTGCACCGGTAACTAAAATGTCCATGTTCCCCTATGGCTCAGTTCACATCTATGCATTTTAACTAAAAGATTTTTCAGAATACACTGCTGCAGTTAAAATATCAGATCAGTTAAAATACTTCAGTTTTACAGCACTCAGCGCTTAGCAAAGTGGAGCAGCAGTTGAGAAGCCAGGAGAGTTTAGAATGTACTGGAGTGATGCCTTATGACCAATTCATTCAGTTGACCGAGAGGAAAAAGATGATTAAATTGAAGTTAATGTAAGAATTTTTTTTTTTCCCAGTTAGCCAATTCTCTGTTAGGCTAGGAGCACATTTGTTATTTGGAGCTCAATTTCATTGCAGTGTAACCACAATTCGATATACTGTACATTCAATAACATTTCAAATGGCAACTCAATTTAAATGCAAAAATCTATGTAATATTTGTCATCACAAGAGAAAGTCAATGGGATGCAAAATGATTTTTTCCCCCTTTCTGCTAAAAACAATCAATTACGCCCACTTTGAGATTTTCCACATTAAACCACTGTGACTGTTGCCTTTTGCATACAAACAATTCATTGTAATAGTAAGAAACAGCTTGCAGAGATCTTGCTGATTGGTTCCCATGTAAAAATGGAGAGAATGATGATAACATTTAATTATAATTCACTTACGTATATAAATAAAAAAGAAAGAAAGAATGTTGGTGGTTATAAGCGGAACATATTCCAAATGATGATAAAAGCTTCCCAAATCTGGCCAACATTCCAGCATGTTTCATCCTGGAAAGCTGCATCATAAAAAGTGAATCTTCTAAAAGTGGAATCAAATATTTTCTGGGTCAGAAGGGTCTAGAACTAGAACCACAATCTAGCAGCAATGAACCAGCTGGCAGTTCTCAGTTACAGTCAGAGATTTCTGCGATAAGACGTAAGCAATCAGTGAAGGCTGTAAAGTAAAGACAAAATGAGTGATGGGGAAACATAGGAGCACAGGACTCACTGGGCAACTCAATGGCTGCTGTATGGGGGGTAAAGCTTACATTCAACAGCTGGGATGTGGTCCAGAAATACATCAGTATTCCCGTCATTGTATTGTACACCAGTATAGAGGCCCCCATAACAGATGGGGATTAAGTAAATGAATTATCTAAAGTCATAAATCATAATGATGGCTCACACTGATGATTCCGTATGTATTGTTCCAGCCTGGGGACAGATACAGTTCACTATTAAGTGACAAAGCCCATTGATGACTTAATGTGGAGAGTAATCATTTATTTTCTTTTTTGCGGACTTGTTCCAGCACCTCTTAGGCTGTCAAGGAGGACAGGCAAGTTTAATGTCACCAGGGAGCATTGGGAAACCTGGCAGATTCCAGAGCAGAGGGGCTAAAAGAGCTCAGAAGCCATCATTTAAACTAAGGCCCCTTTTTCCAAGGGAGGTTGAACTGCCATTCGGCTGCAGAGGCAAAGGATCAGCAGGACCACCAGACCAATCTGCATTGTCTAAAGAAAAAGAATTATGGCAGCCTCCGTATCCCTCTCACTTCAAGTGTCCCTTAAGGAATGTCTATGTAGACTAGGCCTGTAGAAGAGTTTATTGGGAATCCTACACGTAAACAATACTTAAAATTGAATCCTCCAAGCAAAACATAAGTACTTGCTATCTAATATTAGTACAGCTTGGCACTTAAAGCAGTATCGTCACCATAAAAATCAAATTTCAACAGCAACTGGTCTGAGTGTATTAAGTGATAAAGATGCTAATCCTGCATTCAAAACATTTTCTGCTGTTATGATTTGGAGTTATCACATACTTAAGGAGCACTGGCTCTTTAGTAGTCGGTGCCAAAGAATTGCATGCTGGGGGTTCTTTTTATCTATAATGTATTCCTCCTCTTCCCTTTATTTCCCTGCCTGCTGCTTATCTGAAACCTAATCCCCTACTCACTTGTGTTTACAAGCAAGAGAGGTGACTCAGTGATTGGAGGAGACAACAAAAAAAGTAAAGGGCAGAAATGACATCACAAGTTAGCCTTTACTGTGGACAAAAGACATGGCCCCCACCAGGAACAGAATTCTCGTCATTTACTATAAAACATTCACTGAAATCAAAACGTGGACAGTACAATACATGTGTTATGTAAGTAGATCAAGTATTTATCTACTTATATATGTGTTTTTTTTTCCTGGAATAATAGGACTGATCCTACTGCTTTAAAAGATACCTAAAGTGGGAAAAGTTGGTAATTTAACTTACCTGAAGCTTCTTCTGTGCCCTCGCCGCCATTCCATGCTCCTCTATTCAGCTATAGCGACCCTCTAAAAGCTGGCCGACTTGGCTAGTCACGTAGCTGGGAGCGTTCTGCGCATGCACAATACCAATTTTTTTATGTACTGTGCAAGCGTGGATGGGAGCATGATCAGGAGACACATGGCCTGGGGCTGTGCATGCAGCTGTCAGAAGAGTGCTGCAGCTGAACAGATGAGTGAATAATGACGCAAGGGCACAGAAGCACTGCAGGGGGCTGGAAGAAGCCCTAGGCAGGCTAATCTGCTCACTTTGATTCCCCCTTAGGTTCCCTTTAAGCACAAAGTTATTCAAACATTAGTTACTCTCTCCACAAAACGATCTTTCTGGGACATACTGCAAGGTCTATCAATAGCTAGCATGATTCTACAGTCCCCTATTGATTGGAAAGGTCATTCTGTAATGATCTTTGTGGATTTATGTAGCAGTAAAACATTTTGTGAAAACTTTTTATAGACACTACAGTTAGATTGGTGAAAGCTGCTTAGCGTAAGAAATCTCAGAGCTTCACGCTGCATACAAATGCCCAGGGCTAGATTTACCAATAGTAAGCCTAGCCACTAGACTGAACATCAACAGAATGGAAAACACACTAAACAAAAAACCTACCAGGGAAAACCTGAATAAAGGGCAAAGCATTTAGCCTAATAGGTGCATTGTAGCCTAATAGGTGCATTGTGGGTAACCTCAAATGTTACTTAAAGAGAACCTGAACTGAAAATTAAAAGTCAAAATAAACAAATATGTCATACTTACCTCCTGTGTAGGCTACTCATCAATCACTTTCTCCTCTCCGGTGTCCTGTTTGTCCACTGTGATAAATGGAATTCTCTGTCCTCCATTTTGAAAATGGCCATTACCCCATAACAGCTTCCTGGTCAACACATTGTTAAATCCTAATAATGCTCACTTGAGCCATAGGGAAACATGGGCAATACCTTGCACATTCAATTGTAATTGACAGCAGCTGATATACAGTATAACTAACCACTGATATATATTTAAGTTCTGACAAAATCTTGTCAGAACTGGACGGGATCACTGTAAGAAGAAAATGGTGAGCTTCTGAGAGAGACTGATGGTGAGGTAAGTATGTAATATCCATTTGCAGCTACAACATGTGTTTATTTTAAATAATTTTACTCAGTTCAGGTTCCCTTTAAAGCTGAATTATCACAAGTACCTTCTGTTTTAAGAAGGCAAATCATTGCTTTTTAAGTAGGAGGGCTTTTCGGTCTCTTTTAGTCCCCTATTCTTTTCGAGTTGTTTTGGATCACCCCGAGCTGCTCGGTTACTCTGTTGTACTGGTCCAAGCCGTATCCCATAGAGCCATATTAGTCCCTGCCATGCACTGAGGAGGGCCAAAAGTCCAAAACAGGCTGTCTACATGTGGGGTTGGTGTGACTCTCTAAAATTTATAGCTATAAACTTGCTATACACCAGTGGCTCTGAATGCAAGCCTGGCTTCAGGGGCATAAAGAGGTAATTTGAATATTTAGTAGCGGTGCATTGTGGACAACCTCAGATGTTCCTTAAAGCTGAATTATTGCAAGTACTTTCTGTTTTAAGAAGGTAAATCACACTAATAGAAAGAGAGAGCAGATGCACAAATTTGATTGATGGCACAATAGAGTAAGAAGGAGGGCACTGTCTGTTTTCTAAACTGTACTGTACACCAGAGAAGATACACTTCCATATTCAGTAGTGTGCAGGCCAGATGTTCAGCACCAATAAAATGCTGTACCAAATACACATCTTTTTACTATGAGCACAAAAAGTAGAACGTATTTTATACGTTTTAAAAGCGTTACACATAAAAAACACAAGGTCCTTAACCCTCCTGGCGGTCTATTAAAAACCGGCAGGAGGCAGCGCAGCAGTGTTTAAATTTTTTTTTAAAATCATGTAGCGAGCCCAGGGCCCATCTTTGATCGCCTCCTTCAAAGAACGGGATTTCCTGGAGGGCTTCCCCCGTCGGGCGGGATGATGTCACCGATGTCATTGGGAGTCCCGATCCACCCCTCAACGCTGCATGGCACTGATTGGCCAGGCAGCGCACGGGGTTTGGGGGGGGGGGGGCGGCGGCACGATGAGCGGCGGGCGATCGGAGTGCACACGCAGCTAGCAAAGTGCTAGCTGCGTGTTGCAAAAAAAAAATTATGCAAATCGGCCCAGCAGGGCCTGAGAAATTACCGCCAGGAAGGTTAAAAGTAGGCAACTAGTTAGAGTGACAGTGAAGCGAAAAAAAAAGAATGATATAATGAATTGTTTGTAGTACGACAATTAATAGAACAGAAGTAGCAAAGAAACAATATTTTCTCATATATTCTAATTTTCAGTTATATCATTTGTTTTTTTTTTAATAACATTGCATCTTTCTCTAATATTGCAGTTTACAAACTACACTCTGCATTTTAAACTATAAAACAGAGCAGAGCTAATGACCCTTTGAACTTCCCTGCAGAAAAATCTAATCTGAAGTTGTCACTGTTTCTTTGATGTATAAGTGCTTCAGAAAATAGCACTGCTCTCCCACTAAATTAGTCGGAGAGCTCAGAAAAGTGCTTTTGCACAGATAACAAGTTTATTAACTGTTTCTGTACTGTAAACAATATGAGACTTATATCTTTGCTACTAAATGTTCTATTTCTTAGCTGTTCAACACATACAATTCAATATATCATAAGTTTATTATCACTTTAGATTCCCTTTATATAATGACAAAGATGATGAACAACGTCTGGTAGTTGGGGTGGGAATGGAAACACTGTACACAATGGTACTGATCAAGTATATCAGTAAACCCTTCTTAATTCTAATATCGGTCATCACCAGAACATGTATATTTAAAGTCCAGCCTATTATTTATCTTATTTATCGAATGGCAGAAGTGAAAATAATCATGGGTGAATGCCAGTCATGGTCAAGTGCATAATGCACTTACAATATTACCATTTAAATGCAAAATCTCTGCTCATAGATTCATTAAGAATTTGGAGGAACTGTTTGTGAAAGTACTTCTATCCAACTGAATGAACTGCACCTACTTACTGCAATTTGTAAGAGTAACATCAACCGCAAAACAATCTTGAAAAAAAAAAGTGCCATCATTCAAAGGATATGCTAAGTATTAGGCAATCTTTATTGGGATATATGTAGAAAAAATGTCCAAAAAACACACATTTAAAACCACTTCAAAGATACAGCGCTCCATTACAAACACACACAGCTGGCGCTCACACTCACCCTCACTCCGGTACCGGAAAACACACAGACTCCGGGGTGGTCTCCGTGGCGGCAGGGTGAGAGAGGCATATCAGCTGTGGAACGGCTGCGATACAGTAAACTTGCTGACACAAGGCAACTGAGGAAATTCTCACCAACTCACGGGGTACTAGCAGAGAACTTGCAGCAACATCAAACTTCGCCTGTAGATGACAGGTGCATCTTGTGCTCAAGACTCACCCTCTGGAGTATTGCAAGTACTCAACGGTTACTGTTCACCAATCTCCGTCAACTTGGAAGGCCGTCGGCATGCATGCTGTCCGCAGAAGTAAAGAGTCAGCTGACCGCAGTAGAGGAGCGCTCCACTAGACTTCACGGGGGTGTAGCCCCGCCCACCAATGCGTTGCGCCCGCCCTCTAAGAGCTTCACCTGGGTGTGCGTGGCAGGGAAATAGACGTCATATCCTTTTATGCGTTCCAGCATGGCAGGGCTAGACACAGTAGACCGGAAGTGGGCGGGGTTATGTCACACGACCTCATTGAGACCCGCATGCAGCTAAGCCACCCCTTATCTACGTTCAGCCTATAGGATCATTAGAATCCCAGCTCCATCTCAAGCCATATGTTCATGTGCAACCCAGGCAACGCAGACACAAAGGTGAATAATATGCATGTCCGCAGCACCAGCAATAACATATATGATATACAGAGATCTCGCTGGTGTACACGATGCACTTTACATCAGTCAGAAGGACGACTATGCTACAGATACAGAACAAGGGGGAGACCATAAATCTCAGGTTAACAGATATCTT
This sequence comes from Hyperolius riggenbachi, assembly GCF_040937935.1. Lineage (NCBI taxonomy): Eukaryota > Metazoa > Chordata > Amphibia > Anura > Hyperoliidae > Hyperolius > Hyperolius riggenbachi. Next base: position 546,643,536 of record NC_090646.1, read on the forward strand.
CTGTGCATCCACCACTATAAAATGCCATTTACACCACCAGCACGCAAGAAAATACTCAGGATCATTTTGAAAGGACTTTTTCACCTACTTTTCCCATTGCAAAGTGCTGAAAAGTTATTTTAAATCAAAGATGAAAAATGATCTCCTAGGAGAAAACTCAGGAGAAAAAGTGAATTGCAAGTGGCCCTCGGTCTCTTCCATAGGCCGGTGCAAATAAACTAAAATGTTTTGAAAGTTTGCAAACAGTGGTGTTCAATTAGCTAATAGATAGTATCCCCCAAAACAGTTTTCTGCACTTTCTTTCACTATCGCTGACTACCACATTACCATTTCAGCAGGAGTAGTTGTGATGGCATATCATATGGCCGGGTGTCACTGCCCTCTGAATTCTTTCTTCCTTACAGAGACAGTAAGAACAGTTTCTGCCACTACTAGTTCATTGCAGAAAAGTCTTACACTGTCAATAAAAAATGTTTGATAAATTATTTCACACTAAGTGGAGATCTGTAAATTTCAAGTTTTAGTTTGTTGGAAAACGCTAGTTTTGCTTTATCATTGGCCCCAGATAGAAATGTTTTCCTATTAATAATCTAGTGCAGTGATGGCCAACCTTGGCACTCCAGCTGTGGTGGAACTACAAGTCTCATGAGGCATTGCAATACTCTGACAGCTCTAAGCATAACTTGAGGAGGCAGAGGCATGATGGGATTTGTAGTTTTGTCACAGCTGGAGTGCCAATGTTAGCCATCACTGGTCTAGTGTATATGGTGTGGCCTATAACACTAGGTTGACAGTGGTTAGTTGCATAAGGCACACATTATAATCAGTATGAACTGTAGTAGTGACTGGACATAGACTTTAATACAAAGCCTGCATGGAGCAAATTAGATTAACATGATCAGTTACAATGCAGTACTGTGAACAGACCCATAGACTTGTATGGGCAGTGAGATGACGTGTAGAATTATTCTGCAACACAACTGAGCACTGTGAACAGGGCCTATTACTCTTCTGTTTACGTTTAAAGGGAATCTGAAGTGAAAATAAAAACTTATGAGATAATGATTTGTATGTGTAGTACAGCTAAGAAATAGAACATGAGTAGCACAGATATGAGAGTGTGCCGCGGCGTGGGATCAGAGCATCGGTGAGGGGCTGCCTGAAAACAGGTCGGCTGCAGGAGGCTGGCAGAACCCGCAGGTAAGTGAAACTCTTATTTTTTTTAATCAGTTTTCAGTTCCGCTTTATTAAACTTCAGTTGTTATCTATGCAAGAGCTTCTCTGAGCTCTCCGACCTAACTTGGGTCGGCTACAGTGCTGTTTTCTAATACACTTATCTCAACCTGTCTCTCACCGTTTCTTGTTTTTTTTTTAAGGTTTTACTGCCAGGAAGTTCAAAGGGTCATTAGCTCTGCTCTGTTTCATCATTTAAAATACAGAGGGTAATTTTTAAACTGCAAATATTAGAGAATGATGCACTCTTTTTTTGCTACTAATGTTCTATTAAGTATCCATACTAAACATAAAATTAATTATATCATAAGTTTTTTTTTTTCGCTTCAGTGTCACGTTAACTTCCAGCACTGCTGTTACAATAATAAAATGAATGCCAGAGCAAGCATTAATATAACAAAAGAGAGGAAACCACATTCCAGGAAAGGAGTTTGCATTGGTTCTGTATAGTGTGGTTATGGGAGGGAGCCACGTTTGGAACTTTATTGCAGTCCTGTGTTCTCATTTCTTAGAATTTACTTGATTTCCTGTGACGGCAGAAAGTCGAAAAATCCCTCCAAATAGGACAGAGATACACCCAGGTGCGTAACTAGGCCCCACCGGGCCCCCCTGCAGAATTTCAGAGCGGGCCCCCCCCTCCCCTGGGGCCCGCTCATGGCCGTTTTGTGGGGGCTGGAGGGGTGGCAGCATGAGGGGAAAGCCTTGGCCACAGTCGGCGGGGAGAGGGGAAGTTCCCCTACTCTCCCTCACCTCGGGGCTCTCCCCTCTGCGCTCCCCTCCAGCAAGTTACAGTGTGTGGGCAGCGGCAGGCAGATACATACCTTATTCCGTGCGTTCCATCGCAGACTTCTCGCTCTAGCGGCTGACGTCTCTTCCGGAAGTGACGTCAGCCGCTAGAGCGAGAAGTCTGCGATGAAACGCACGGAAGAAGGTATGTATCTTCCCGCCGCTGCCCACACACTGTAACTTGCTGGAGGGGAGCGCAGAGGGGAGAGCCCCGAGGTGAGGGAGAGAAGGGGAACTTCCCCTCTCCCCACTGACTGTGGCCAAGGCTTTCCCCTCATGCTGCCACCCCTCCAGCCCCCACAAAACGGCCCTGGGGGGGACAAAGTGGGCGCAGGGGCTGCAGGGCCTATTGTTACGCTACTGGATACACCCGAATAACACATTCTTTATAGCATGAGGAAGAGCTAAAATCTGTGGCTAGCTTCCATTGATGTCCCACATTTCCTGTCCCTGGGACTACCAGTCTTTATAGTAAAATCACATGGATCCATACAGGATTTAGGGACTGGAAAAAAGAGAGCAGCTCCACAAATAGTTGCCATGCCTGTATACTGTGCACCCCATCCCCTCCATCACTTCATATCAATAAAGGAAAGTACGAGTACGAACAGGGCCGGATTTGTACTTTTTACCGCCCAAGGCCAACTATACCGTCTCTATGGTTGTTACCTCTGTGTGCCCCAATGAGAATTCTCCTTATTTTCCATCATTGGTTTCACAGACAATAGCTATTTTAGTAATACGCATATAGATTATAAGTTATGTTTCCTTAAGAACTTTTAAGTTATGTTTGCCATCTTGTTAATGATGAACCCATTTATTGTGTTACCATGTGGGTTAGGCTGATGTGTACAGTACCTTCAGGATAGAGCTTACATGTCTTGCAGGGATGACAAGTACAGGACAGAGAGTTCAAATGTTAAAGCTGTCCTTGTAGATAGGGATGGCTGCATAGAACAGCTTTACTGCCCTTCGCTAAGCCGCCCCTAAATTTCTAGTGCCCTAGGCCATGGCCTATGAGGCCTTGCCAGAAATCCGGCCCTGAGTACGAAGAGAAAACTAAAGAACTGTGTGCATGGACCTTTAGGTGTCTGCACCAACTTTCAGCCAGTTTGAGGATGTATTTAATTTAGGCTGGGTTTACACTGGCAACTGATAACAACAAATACATTTTAACTGCATCAGTTGCTCATCAGTTGTTATGCGTTTTCATCCACTTTTCTATGTATTGGGTCCACAACCCCACAAAAATGCTGCAGGCAGTGTGTTGTGAGAAAGCTTTCCGTTATAATGTAAACTGACAAAAACAGAAGTTGGAGGAGCACTCATCCATAGGAAGGAACTGTTGTGTGCCCAAGCCTTGGATCCCTGTATCCTCAGAATCCTCAGTAGTCAAATGTAGAAAGGAGGCTGGCACCACCAGAAGTAGAAAAGTAAAAATTAGCTCTTTATTGATCAGTCATAAAATGACAGCATGGTCAAAAATAAGGCTGTACAGTGGAACCTTGGTTTGTGAGCATCATTTGTTCTGGAAACATGCTTGTAATCCAAAGCACTCTTTTATATCAAAGCAAATTTCCCCATAAGAATTGATGGAAACCCATGGTGATTCGTTCCATAATAGTAAAATAGTATAAAATACAAATGTAAACAAGACTTTCACTATAACTAACAGAATCATTGCCATCTGTTGGCTCGCCCCAGCCATTTTTTATGTGGCTTTAACAAGGAACTTATCCAATGACAGCTTTTAATGGAAATGTGACTTTGCGCAGTAGTACAATTCTGAAGCACCAAAGGGAGAAGAGCTATCTGCTCAGTTGTGATGACGTGACGCATGTATACTTCTTTTTTGCTTGTATATGAAGTTGTTGCTTGGTTATCAAGTCAAAATTTCACAACATTTTTTGCTTGTATTGCAAAGCGCTCTTAAACCAAGCTACTCTCAATCCAAGGTTTTTACGGTATAGGGAAACATAGGAAATTCCTTCACCTGTGCTGTACATCAGTTGTGCGTGTTGCTTAATAGAGGACAGCAACTGACAATGAGTAGCGCAGTCCAAAGACATACCGTTTCGTTCAAAGCAAATTTTTGTAAAAAATCAATTTCATAGGTTAAAAGCATGTACAGACGTAATGGGGCTGATTCACAAAGCTTACTTATTTTCTGTAAGGAGAGCTAATGTATGAGATAAAGTAGAGATAACTCATAAGATAAACACATAAGTAGAGATAACTCATAAGATAAACAGATAAGAAGAGATAAATCATGAGATAAAGCAAACCTGATGCAAAAAAACCAAATGTATACATTTGGTAGTCCCCGACTAACGAACGCCCTACTTATGAACGACCCGCCGATACGAACGGCATGGATTCTGTGTTTCCATGGGAACAGGTCAAATTTTTTTTTTCAAATTGGAAAATCGATTAAAAAGGAAACTCAAAGAAAAAAATGACTTTTAAACTTGTATAAGTGGGCACAGAGGGCAGAGGTGACACAGAGGGGGACACTGGAGGCACACAGGATATACAGGGGATAGAGATAGCCAATGGAACACAGGTACAGATCGCTCCACTGCGCTGGAGAAAGCAGTGCTGGATCCAAAGCAGCCAAGCTTAATCAGTATAAAATGGAAGGGAGATCCGCAACTAAGTTTTCGGAGAAGACATTGTTGCGGATCTCCTTTCCATTTTATACAGATAGAGATAGCACAGTGTTCCCACTTAAGAACAGATTCAGGTTAAGAACGAACCTACAGTCGTTATCTTGTTCGTTAACCGGGGACTACCTGTAATGAATTGTATGTGTAGTATGGATAATGAATAGTAAATTAGTAGCAAAGAAAATAGTCTCATATTTTATTTTCAGTTATATAGCATATTTATTTACATTGCATCATTATACTGTCACAGTTGCACACGTTTTTAAGCAATAAAACAAAGCAGAAATAATGACCCTTTGAACTTCCTGCAGTAAAACCTTAACGAAGCTGTCTCTCACTGTTTTCTGGCCGTTTAAGTGCTTCAGAAAACAGAACTGGATTTGACCCAGTGAGTCAAATAGCTCAGAGCTGCTCTTTTACAAACTGAAGTTTTTTTAAACTCTTCCTGTACTAGAAAACAACATGAGACTACAGTATTTTCTTTGCTATAAATGTTCTATTTCTTAGCTGTACTACACATAGAATTCAAGGGCCAATATGCAATTCCCTTTTTCTCCTAAGTTTTCTCCTAGGAGATAATTTTACATCTTCTGTTTAAAATAACTTTTCAGCACTTTGCAAAAAATCAAAAGTAGATGAAAAGGTATTTATATAAATTATTCTGAGTATTTTATGTTATTGATAAGGAGAAAACCCAAGAGAAAAAGTGAATTGCATATGGGCCATTATCTCATAAGTTTATCTTTGCTTCAGGTTGCTTTAAAGCAGTGGTCCTCAAACTAAGGCCCGCGGGCCGAATGCAGCCCCCTGAGGCTTTTTTCACCGCCCCCCCCATGCTCAAAATGTATTACTTATAAATGCGGTCTGCTGCATTTTTAAATATTGGTGGCCTGCATATAGAATAGCAGTTCTGGCACCAAACTTCCACACGGAAGCGAGAAAGCAGTCATTTGCTGGCTTCTGGGTTGTGCTGCAGGCTTTTGCAGGCCATTGGGTGACATTATGGCTCACATATGACTTGCTATGTTAGGGTCACGATATCTGTACTGTATTGGTGGCATAATAGCTGCACATGCTACTTTGGAGGGCATACTACCTGCACATGCTTGCTGGAGTGCATACTATCTGCACATGCTGTGGTGGAGTGCATACTATCTGCACATGCTGTGGTGGAGTGCATACTATCTGCACATGCTGTGTTGATGGCATAATATCTGTACTTGCTGAGTTGGGGGCATAACATCTGCTCTGGTTAAATAGGAGACATGAATGCTGTCCCCCGTTAAAAAGCACTGTCCTACAATACAATACAATACCTACAATACAATCCCTACAATACCTAGGCTCAATGTTATGTTATTCTATTTCATGTATACTTCGCGCCCCCCCCCCCCCGGCAGTCTGAAGTATAACGACCCGGCCCTTGGCCAAAAAAGTATGAGGACCTTTGCTTTAAAGGAATCATCAGGCTAAAAATAAAAAATCAGCTTTACTAACCTGGGGCGTTTTCCAGACTCTTGCAGCAGACTATCCCACGCTGACTGCTCCTCCGCCGTCCCGGGCTGCCCGCACGGTGCAGAGGACGACCTCGAGGTCGTCCCTACTGCGCCTGCGTGAAGCACCACTGTCAATCATGGCCACGTTGTCCGTGGCGCACTGCGCAGGAGCAGAACTACTGCTGCAAGGGGCTGGAGAAAGCCCCAGGTGAGTAAAGCTGATTTTTCATTTTTAGCCTGATGATTCCTTTAAAGGAATACTGTAGGGGGGTCGGGGGAAAATTAGTTGAACTTACCCGGGACTTCTAATGGTCCCCCGCAGACGTCCTTTGCCCGGGCAGCCACTCACCGATGCTCCAGCCCCGCCTCCGGTTCACTTTTGGAATTTCAGACTTTAAAGTCTGAAATACCACTGCACCTGCGTTGCCGTGTCCTCGCTTCCCCTAATGTCATCAGGAGTGTACTGTGCAGGTACAGACCATACTGGGCCTGCGCAGTACGCTCCTGGTGACATCAGCGGGAGCAAGGACACGGCAACGCAGGCGCAGTGGTATTTCAGACTTTAAAGTCTGAAATTCCAGAAATGAACTGGAGGCGGGCCGGAGCATCTGTGAGTGGCTGCATGGGCACAGGATGTCTGCAGGGGACCATTAGAAGCCTCAGGTAAGTTCACCTCATTTTCTCCTGACCCCGTACAGTATTCCTTTAAGTCAAATAAGGAGAGATAAACCATCAGATAAGTCTGTTAAGGAGAAAAAAAAGTCTGAGCTAAGTGAGGCCTGGTGCACACCGAGCGGTTTTTGAAGCGTTCCGCAAATCACTTCCGCCTGTGAAAAAGCTTGGCTAATGTATCTCAATGGGATGGTGCACACCAGCGGTTTGAGGTTTTTAGCAAACTGCAAACGTGGGTCCTGCAGCACTTTTACGGTTTGCAGATGCATTTCTGCCTCAATGTAAAGTATATGAAAAGCTCAAACTGCTCTGGAAAACACTAGATCAGAGCGGTTTTCCAGGCATTTTTGTTACATTAGCTGCTCAGTAACAGCTTCACTGTAACAATATATGAAATCTGCTACACAAAAACGCTCCCAAAAACGCTATGCATGTTTAGAAAACCTCTCTAAACATGCCTAGAATCGCTCTGAAATCTTCTCCAAAAACCTCTAGCGTTTTGAGGATCTGCTAGTGGTTTTGGTGTGCACTGGGCCTTAGATAAGGAGAGCTAGATCATGAGTTGAGTCATTTATTGTGATTGTGAGCTAATAAGTAGGGTGAGATAATTCAACTGAAAAGCATTGTGAATCAGCCCCCATGGCCCTGATTCGATTCACTTTTTCTCTTAGGTGATATTTTCACACATTGGCCCATACGCAATTAACCTTTTATCCTGACTTTTTTCTTACAATATATTTTCACAACTTTTCAATTAAATGCCTTTTAAGCCACCAGCAAGCAAGAAAATACTCAGAATAACTTTGATAGCATTTTTTCACCTTCTCTTTAATGCTTTTTCTATTGCGAATTGCTGAAAAATTAAAAGATGACAAATTACCACCTAGGAGAAAACTCAGGAGAAAAAGTTAATTGCACGTGGGCCCTTATCAATAAAAAGATGCATTCTGAGCCACCAGCAAGCAAAAAAATACTCAGAATAATTTCGATGGTACTTTTTAATTTACTTTTGTAAGTATTTGAATGGTGAAATGTTGTTTTTAACCACTTCAGGATTCTGCGTACGCTTAACTACGCCCCTGAATCCTGAAGTGGTTTCCATGGAAACGGCCGCTCGTATGAGCGGCCGTTCCATGTCAGTTCACGGAGGGTGTCTCCGTGAACACCCTGCGAGCCGCCGATTGCGGCTCGCAGGGTAAATGTAAACACGCGGGGAAGATCTTCCCCGGTGTTTACATATATACGGCGCTGCTGCGCAGCAGCGCCGTAGAGGAGATCGGCGATCCCCGGCCACTGATTGGCCGGGGATCGCCGGCATCTGATAGGCTAAAGCCTATCCTATCCGGCGCAGGACGGCTTTCCGTCCTGCGCCACACACAGGGGACGGGAGAGGGAGGGAAGGAGGCAGAGGGAGGACTAGTGCTGCGGAGGGGGGCTTTGAGGACCCCCCCCGCTAGGCACAGCAGCGCGGCGGCGATCAGACCCCCCCAGCAGGACATCCCCCTAGTGGGGAAAAAAGAGGGGAGCTCTGATCGCCCTGCCTGATTTCTGATCTGTGCTGCGGGCTGAAGAGCCCCCGCAGCACAGATCAGCCAAACCACCCGGAATCCGGAAGTGGTTAAACAGAAGGAGGAGGAAAAATCTTTGAAGAAAAAGTGAATTGAATAAGTGCCAACGAGTGATTAACAATATAATAAAGATTTGTGCATTGTCTATTTACATTTTTTTGCATCCTGCGTCGTTTATAATTCATGTTTTAAATCTCGAATGGGTACAGGAAGTCTGCCCCTTGCATTTGACTTTCTCAGGTTTACATTAACTTGCAGTAATACCAATGCCCTCATCCTTTATTTCTTCATGCGTAAGCAGAGGCAAAGTAAAATAATGAAAAATTATCACAGTTCCTCCAAATCTGAAAGAATTCAGATTTATTACAGCTAATTCTGCATGCCCGCCAAATGTTATCCTTGTATGTAAGGAATACGGCCTTTTCCCACATAACTCTTCTGACATAACTGGAGCGAATTGTGCTCTGTGAAATAGGATTTATCTCTCACTCGCAACCTTCTCTGCAATATTGGTCTTAAGGGGACAAAAATATAGTTCAAGTAAAATATTAAACACTACAGCTGTGAAAACATTAAACGTAAAATCTATCGCAGTTTAATGTGCTGCTCTGCAATACAAATACAGAGCTCAGATTATTATGGACTACTGGAATGTCAACATTTCATTTTAAAACGTGCATTTAGAGCTTTTTGTACTGCCCCTAAAGGTTATAAAAAGGTTTGAGCAAACCAATAAAATGAGAGCAACAACTCGGAAAACTTCAAAGTTTAAAAGTAAGGAAAAATCCCTGCTATAAGTCATAATTTCTACAAGTCTATGAAAAATCGCAGTCAAAGTCCAGTCTTTTCTGTAAAAAACAAAACCCTTTTCTTCACATGTGCATCAAATACTTTAGCACAGACATAGGGCCTGATTCACTAATTGATGCTAACCCAGTTGGCACCCCTAAAGGCTTTGGGCATGCTAACTAGGGTGCTAAGTCGTTAGCATGCACCAAGCCAAATCAGATCATGCGCAAAGTATCGCGTGCAAAAACTTTGCACGCCCAAAGCCGGTGAGCGCAAAAGGGCGCATTGAGTGCGCCCTAAACGTCACACCCATGCAAAGTTTAGGGCGCACCCAATGCAGCGTTATAGGTGCATCGGGTGCACTGTTGCGCGCACCGGGCAGCGCTAAACTTTGTGCGCAAATGCGAAACTTAGCGCACGAGCACTAATTAGCGTGCGCAAAGTAAGTTTAGGCGTGATAAGGGGCTTTTCACAAGCGTTCTAACAGTTAGCACCGCTTTGTGAATCACGCCCATAGACTTCACCACCACACCAAACCATGGGAACGCTTACCAGATCCTATCAGACCAAAATTATAAGGTTTAACCACTCTGCGACTGCCTAACACCGATGGGCGGTCACAGAGTGGCTCCCCCAGGACCGCCTTAGGCCGATTGGTGTCATGGCAGTCCTCGTGAGATTAGCAGGAAATGAGCGCTCACGCGAGCACGTGTTCCCTGCAGGGGGACATGGAAGACGGCCGCGAACAACCTGCCAGCCGCAATCAGAGCTGGCAGGCTGAGAAAAAAAAAACAAAGGTAATAATCAAGTGTACAGCGCTGCTTTCTAGTGCATCGCTGTACAGAGAAACGTCCTTGTCACTGCCCTGTCTCTCTGATCGGCTGACAATCTAATCCCTGCGGACTGTCTTGCCCTACAGTTCTTTTTAATTGTATGTCTTTTAATTATTAATAACTAGAGATGAACATTCTGAGGTGGTGCGTATTTCTACAGAACGACTCTACTGGAGACCCTGTGGTGCCTCGGAATTGGTTTCTGCACACCTCACTGCTCTATACAAAAAAAAACCCCAAAACAATCTAATCCCTGATATAGCCATATGGCTACTGTAATGTTGTATAGGGCCCATTTGGGGGGGGGGGGGGGTTGAGGGGTTGGGGATTGAGGGGGAAAATAGAAAATAATAAAAAATTGTTTTGTTTTTTTTAAAATAAAAAAAATGGCAATGGCATCAGCGATCAGAGACCACCAACAGAAAGCTCTGTTGGTGGGAAGAAAATGGGGTAAATTTTGGGTGGTAAGTTGGATGGCCATGCAATAAATCGTTAAAGCTGCGCAGTACATAGTTGTAAAAAAAATCGCCTGGTCACTAGGGGGGGTGTTGCCCTCAAGAGGTTAATACAGCACAGAACAGATCAGCAGTGGGCTCTCTCTCTATGCTAATCTCCCCTTCTCTCTCAGGTATGCATCTTTGCTGCACTTGGCTTCAGAGGCATAAGTCAGGTTTGTGCCATAAAATTTAACATAAAAAGAAAATCGCCTTTAAGTGAACCTTTTACAGGTATTTATTGGAAATTTGGTACAAAACTGCCTATAAAACAATGAGAAAAGCACTTACAAATGGGCCCTTGTTACAGGGACCCAATAGAAGTAGCCCGCTTTTTGTAAATACAGGACACCGTCCACCACCAAACATCCAACATGCCCAATCGGTTTCACTTATGATAAGCTTCCTCACGACCATGTGGCCCAAATGTAAGTAACGTAAGTACTTTTACTCGTTTCACATGCAATTTTGTAGTCAATTACCAATAAATACTGTAAATATACACTTAGAGGCAATTTTCTTTTTCTTTTAAATTGTATGGCATAAACCCCCTGGAGCCAAATACAGTGAAGATGCACACCTGAGAGAGAAGTCCACAAGGATGGGTCAGCACCATCAAAGTAAATTATAGCTCTTTTATTAGCAAGGCAGCAATTACAGACTACTGTTTCGGGCTCTGTGGCCCTTTATCAAATTGCAAAATAGCCGTGAAAAGTTGTGGCCAAAAATGTGCGCAATTGTTATTTATCGATATATATGGGAGCAATTGTAATTTATCGTAATATAGAAAGCCGTTATGATATTTAGCGGGTGGTTGCAACTGAATTGAAATGTATTGTATCTTTGTTAGCAGAGATCAGGGGGTGTTAAGGTTAGGCACCACTAGGGGGTGGGTATTTGGGTTAGGCACCACCTGCACGGTTTTAGGGTTAGGCACCAACAGGAGGGGCCTTAGGGTTAGGCATCACCAAGGGGAGTCTTAGGGTTAGGCCCCACCAGGATGGTTTTAGGGTTAGGCACCAACAGGGGGGTCTTAGGGTCAGGCACCACCAGTGGAGGGTTCTGTGTGAGAGTAGGGAGAGGTTAGGTTATAGTTGGGTTTCAACATTATTGGTAAATTTACTGATAATGTAATACCGCAATTAAATTGTAATTTACCGTTTTTGTTATCGTTTGTGTTATTTAACGTTGCGCTTAAAGAGACACTGAAGCGAAAAAAAAATTATGATATAATGATTTGTATGTGTAGTACAGCTAAGAAACAAAACATTAGGAGCAGAGACTTAAAGGGAACCAGAGAGGATGCAATATACATACCTGGGGCTTCCTCCAGCCCCATACGCACGGATCGCTCCCACGCCGCCGTCCTCCGCTGCCTGGATCCTCCGCCACCGGGTCCCGTCATTGCCGTGAGTCGGCAAGTCGGCCGGCGGACGCGGCCAATTCTCCGTATCACAGGGTGCTCTCCCCATACAGATACGCATGTGGCTGGTTACTGCGCAGCCGCATGCGTACATGTATGGAGGGAGCCCCTGTGATGCGGACAATTGGCCGTGTCCGCCGGAAGTGACGGGCCCGGTACCGGCGGATCCAGGAAGCTGAGGACGGCGGCGTGGGAGCGATTCAGGCTTATGGGGCTGGAAGAAGCCCCAGGTATGTATAAAATCTTTTTCTTTTTTCACCCCCCCCCCCCCCCCCCCGTTCCTCTCTGGTTCCCTTTAAGTCTAATATTGTTTCCAGTACTAGTATGCAAAAAAACATTGAGCGCCACGACTTTCAAAGTCGCAGAGAGCTCTGTGTTCTGAATCTTGGTATCTCAACTGTCAGTCATTATATCATTTAGAATTCTGAGTAGTGTGTAAACTGCAAATATTAGAGAATGATGCAATGTTATAAATAAAACTATATAACTGAAAATAAAAATATGAGAATATTTTCTTTACTACTAATATTCTAGTAATTATCTGTACTACACATACAATTTATTACATCATAATTTTTTTTTCGCTTCAGTGTCTCTTTAAATTGAAATTTACTGATATTGCTAGTAATACCGTTATTTAACGTTGCGCCTAAATTAGCTTGAGACTTTTTCAAATGTATGCTCTTGTGTGTGGTTTGTGTAGGATTGCGTGCAGCTGCTTGGTCACACAATCTCAGTTAATCAAGCTTCGAATGAACACCTCTTGCGCTAATGCTGTCTCCAGAGGCAGTTTGGAATACAACACTCTGCAGGGCTTGGCAGTCCGTTTTTGTGTAGTTGTGTGGTCTACCACTTTAGGATTGAGCTGTTGGTGCTATCACACCTTGCCACGTCACAGCAGCAGAACTGACAAGTGACTGCACGGGTTTTGAGATCTGCCTGACAAACTATTCTGTTAGAATCCTACAACAGTGCCACATAGAAAGCCACTGAGCTTCAGCCTATATATTTTGTATGGTGTTTTTTACATAAACATTCTCCATGCTATTTACATGAGATTTATCCACTCAGCTGTTGTTCGCTTGGGAAAACACCTGCAAAGCTTTGGAAATACAGCAGTTATGCAGAAAAGGTGTCTGGATAATGGAGATATTATTTGCTGCACACTGACACTGCCCAGCTTCTCCTATAGTTTATGGTAGTATGGCTGGAGACTGTAACGCATAGATTCAATGACGCATATGGATACAGCTGAACTCCCTGGCCACGCTCAGCATGTTTGATATAAAACTCCAGTGTAATAAATGCACACAGCAGGTGCTCTGAGTCGGGTTTTACATGGATACATTCAGAATGGTTTGTTTTCATCAATACTTGCCCTAGTTATGTGCCCGTTAGAACTTGAAACATAAATGTTCTGACTTCAAAGGCATGAATGAATTTGTATTGACTTGAGACTCTATAATCTGCTCAATTTATATTCAAAGAAACCATCTCTCCATACAGTATAAAATATAAATGGAAAGCAAAGAAGAGATGACTGTAACATGAACTTCATTTTATGCTCTGATTGGGTTTAAATCTCTAAGTATAATGAAGATTCTTTAGCTACTACCAAGGGATCTTGAATGTATGGACGGTGAATAGCACAGCTTTTCTGGAGTCATAAAGGATTTGTCTCTGTTTTCTGCAAAGACAGAGAAAGCCACACATGAGCAAGTCCTTTCTGGTGACTTTATGACACCTTCTAAGGCCAGTTGTATACCTAAGATTAGCAGTAGGCTCTGCAGAAATCAGCATGGTGTGGGGACAGGTTCATTTGCATAGCACCGCCCCCAGCTAGTGACGTATTTCCTGCTGGGCAGGAAATCTGTCACTGTCGGGCCATGCATGCACGCCATGTCTCACCACGTTCCCAGTGTGTACACTTGCTACATCACCCATTGACTTGCATTACTGCAGAAATCTGTGCCATAGGGACGAATAAAGAGATTAGGTGCTGCAGCCTTTGTGTTGGTACTGTGGCGATTTGGATACTTCTGCCCATTGCATTGCATCTTGTGAAGTGTGCAAGTCTCCATAGACTTGCATGGCCCTTGTGGCGGGGATACAGCCACATTAGGGCCACCGTACACACAGTACATTCTTGGCAGAGGAAGCCTAAAACAGCCACCTCAGCCAACAACCATCAGGCATGTGAATTGGGCTAACACGTCAAAGGGCCATTAAGATGTACAGCTGTAGAATTTGAAATCCAGCGGGTACCCTGTTCCATCAGATTGTAAGTTAACTTTGTTTGTAAGCTCAGCCCTGTGTTAAACATGGTGAAATGTGGATAAACGACTTACTTTTTGACAACTCTGGATTTGGACATATAGTATAAACTATTTTAACCCCCCTGGTGGTCTATTGAAAACCGCCAGGGGGCAGCAGAGCAGTTTAAAAAAACAAAAATTTAAATCATGTAGCGAGCCCAGGGCTCGCTACATGATAGCCACTGTGCAGCGGCATCCCCCCACCCTCTTCGATCGCCTCCGGCGATCTCTGATCAGGAAATCCCGTTCTAAGAACAGGATTTCCTGGAGGGCTCCCCCTGTCGCCATGGCGACGGGCGGCATGACGTCACCGACGTCATCGACATTGTGACGTCATTGGGAGTCCCGAACTACCCCTCAGCGCTGCCTGGCACTGATTGGCCAGGCAGCGCACGGGGTCTGGGGGGGGACGCACGCGACGAGCGGTGGCGGCTAATCGGCGCGGAGCGGCGGCGATCAGAGTGCACACGCAGCTAGCAAAGTGCTAGCTGCGTGTTGCAAAAAAAAAAAAAGTATGCAAATCGGCCAAGCAGGGCCTGAGAAATCCTCCTGCGCGGCATAGCCCGTGCTCAGCACGGGCTTACCGCCAGGGAGGTTAAGCTACTTAAAGAGGAACTGTCGCGAAAATCTTAAAATTTAAAACATATACAAAAAAGAAGTACATTTCTTCCTGAGTAAAATGAGCCATAAATTACTTTTTCTCTTATGTTGCTGTCACTTACAGTAGGTAGTAGAATCTGATATTAGCGACAGGTTTTGGGCTAGACAATCTCTTCATGGGGGATTTTCAGTATGGCCTTTATCCTTTATAAAGACATTCCCTGAAAATGATTAATACAAAGATGCTGGCCAGCCTCCCCGCTCTCCGCACACAGAAAACCCTGAGAACCCCCCTTATGAGAAGATGGGCTAGTCCAAAATCTGTCGGTAATGTCAGATTTCTAGTACTTACTTTAAGTGACAGCAACATAGGAGAAAAGTAATGTATGGCTCATTTTACTCTAGGAGAGTTCATCTTTAAAGTGTTTTAAGCTACTTATAACAGTTTATAGAATACTGTAAAATTAACAACAAAAACATCTAATAAAAAACAGTACTGTCTATTTTGTACATGAAGACAACTTTGTAACTCTGAAATGTTGTAACTTGAGTCCTTTGTAAGTAGGGGGAAGGTCTACTTACTAGGGATAGTTGATAATGCCCATTTACGATTCCACCCTTCTGTCTGGTCTCCCTATGACCTGAATTGGCCCGCTGCAGTCTGCAATGAATGCAGCAGAATTATGCACTCCTCCCATCCCTCCACCACGGCGGCTCCCCTCTGTGAATCCCTCCACTGGCTTCCTATGCAGTCCAGAATCAGATTCAAGATACTGTCTGGCCTACAAATCTGTCCACAAAACCTACCCAACGTACATTTCCATTCTTACCCAAAGGTACACACCTAGCTGCTCACTCTGCTCCACCAATGAACTTCGCCTGACTGCCTCCCTTCCCCCACATCACCCAATCCCACGGACGCCTCCAGGACTTCTCAAGAGCTGTCCCTACACTATGGAACTCCCTACCTCTCCCCATTAGGGTTTCCCCCTCCTTCAACATCTTCCAGAAGGCCCTCAAAACTCACCATTTCACTCTGGCCTACCCACCCTCACTAGTGCTCTAAACCCGCAGCTGAACTCTGGTCCCCTACCTCTCCCTCTAGAATGTAAGCCTTCGGGCAGGGTCCTCCTTCTGTCTCCTACCTGTTCATGCACCTCCATTACTGTACACTCATCCTATGGATCTGAGGGAACTCTTGAGTGAACTCAACTTCCCTAATCTCCATGCTCCCATCCGGTGACTGACTAAGCATTACCTTGTACTCCTACTGTGCTGCGTCATCTGGTTTGCATGTATTCCTGAATGGTCTTATTGCTCTATGTCACCTTAACTAATGTACAGTGCAGCATAATATGTTGGCGCTTTATAAATATTATAAATAAATAATAAATTCCGATTTCCGCCAATGCCATTTTCCATTTTTTCCTATTTCAGATTTTAGAGGAGTATTTGATAGTCATTACTTGCATCAGATCATGCAAAAAAGAAAAAAGAAAAGAACGAAAGATCGGTCTTGTGATTGGTTTACTTTTTTTTCAGATTTTTGCAGAAAAATTCTGCAATCTCTGATTGGTCCAATGCTTCCGAGTTCTGTGATTAGGCTAAAATTACAGCGTTGCAGTAAATTGGATTTTTGCAGAATTTTGAATTCAAATGCATAAATTTCAATTCCGCGGAATCCGAATGAGCACCCCTATCGCTTACAGCAGATATTATAATCCGATGGCTGTGACCCTCTTACCAACAAATTTTGGACTAGACCATTTTTTCATGGGGGGATTCTCAAGGCTCCCATTATTCTCCTCCTGGGCAGACATGGTCAGCAGTTCTGGCAGCTGGACTGTGCCACTAATGTTCCGGGAAATTTTTTGAAAATAAAGGATTTTATTTTCTAATTTTTTTTTTTATTTTCTAATTTTACTAGTGTAAAACCTTTCAGTTAATGGCTCAGATCATCAGCAAAATAATGCCTACCTAGAAAGATACATAGGAAAAGAGACATCCACGGGACATTTTACTGAACAAATCTCATATATACTGTATATATATGTATTTTACTCATCACAGGTGTTTTTTTTATCATGGTGGCACGTTTATGTCATAAGCTAACGAGAACAGTACAATGAGCCTATAGAATATCAGCCATTACAGCACATACCAGTTAGCAATCATTGCTTTGTACACCAAAAGAATAAAACCACTGACAATCCTCATTTGTCTGCATCAGAAACACAATTTACATTATGTGGTCTGACATATTTTGAACATTTCAAGAAAATGTTGGGTTTTGTTTATAGTTAATTCAATTTTGGAAGCCAACGTAAAAAGATTACCAGCATTGTGAAATCTATTCCAGTTTGTAAGATGTACTGCCAAATCTGGAATGTTTCTTTTCTCCTGCACATCATGTGGAGCCCATTCAATAGCTCTGGAGGTGATCTAAATCCAATTACACAAAGGAGGATAGCAGAGATTAGACAAGGAATAAAAGTAAAACCCAACATAAACTGAACTTCATAGTGTATGAAGGAAAGGGGACGTGTTCTACAAATAGGAGGATTGCCATTTCATTGTAAAAGAAATGCCACTACTTAGGCCCTTTGCCTTTCTTCATTCTGCTGGTCTCGTTAGGACAGAAACCCTAGATATCTGGACCTCTACAGCTGCAACTCTTCAGGGCTTATTTACTCAAAGAGATGAGCAAAGAAGGGTAGCAAAGTAAAGAAAGCAAACATTAAATAAAGCATGAAAAATAACATAACAGGGATACAGAGGCGCCAGAAGAATAAAAATGTCTAAAAAGTTTAAAATTTGTGGAGGCAGCGGTGCACCCACCCCCGCCTCCAAACAGACACAAGATATACCAACAAAGTTTAGCAGAACAAACTTATTTACATACTCCAGGGGAAAATGCAACGCGTTTCGCAGGTATGGCCCCGCTTCATCAGGCAATAGGTAGGAGTAGGTACAGTGCAGGTCTGTAGCTGGGCCAAGAGCCCAGTCCAATAATTAAAATTATAAAAAATAAAGGCTTGAAATATCTCGCTTTGCATGCAATGAGTCTGTTCCATATATTATTTTCACTTTTTCATTTGAATCACTGAAATATATGAACATTTGCACGATATTCTAATTTTTCTAGTTTTACCTGTATCTACCGTATATACTAGAGTATAAGCCGACCCGAGTATAAGCCGACCCCCCAACTTTTCCACAAAAAAACCTGGGGAAAATGATTGACTCGTGTATTAGCCGAGGGTAGGAAATGCCCCAGCTACTGACCCATCTGCAGAACATTACACCATCAAATATCTATTATAAGTCTGTTTTAAAAACCCACTAAGACAACATTGAAAACATTTTAATTGTTCAGTACACTGTGCAGGTGTTAATACTATTTACATTCAATCAGGGCCTTCATTTAAATATCATCAAGTTTAGAAAGCCATAGGTGACATGTAGGCATTTTATGTAATATTTAACCTCCCTGGCGTTCTATTGAGATCGCCAGGGAGGCTGCGCAGCAGTATTTTTTGAAAAATGTTTTTAAAATCATGTAGCAAGCCTAGCTACATGATAGCCGCTGTGCAGCGGCATCCCCCCGCCCCTTCCGATCGCCGCCAGTCTCGTCGGGACACACTGCGCAGCCAGGAACTTCATAGTCTCGTTGCTGCACGTTGTTAGAGGCGCCACTAGATGGCGTCATAACAAAAAGACTATGGAGTTCCTGGCTGCGCAGTGTGTCCCGACAAGACCGGAGCTCCGTGCTGCTGACAGCCCGCAAGAGAGAGACCAGTACAAGGGGTCGGAAGAGATAGAAAAAATAAAGGAAAAGCGGAATGCGGCCCAGGTAGAGGTGAGAGCAGCACAAGAAGGCATCACCTCACTGTGTAAGTTAGCATGCGCTCTATCACGGAGGGGGAAAGCGGCATGTTACAAATAGAGTTGGGCCGAACCTCCGATTTTAGGTTCGCGAACCGGGTTCGCGAACTTTCGCGGAACGTTCGGTTCGCGTTAAAGTTCGCGAACCGCAATAGACTTCAATGGGGATGCGAACTTTGAAAAAAAAAAATAATTATGCTGGCCACAAAAGTGATGGAAAAGATGTTTCAAGGGGTCTAACACCTGGAGGGGGGCATGGCGGAGTGGGATACACGCCAAAAGTCCCCGGGAAAAATCTGGATTTGACGCAAAGCAGCGTTTTAAGGGCAGAAATCACATTGAATGCTAAATGACAGGCCTAAAGTGCTTTAAAACATCTTGCATGTGTATACATCAATCAGGTAGTGTAATTAAGGTACTGCTTCACACTGACACACCAAACTCACCGTGTAACGCACCGCAAACAGCTGTTTGTACTAGTGACGGCCGTGCTGGACTGGTGCGCACCATGGCGAGAGTGCAGGTTTTTGTGGCTTTACAGCCCATATGGTCGGCCTGGCTGATGTAGCTGAATGACAGAACAGTGACTGTCCAGCTGATCAAATTTGGTCTGACCAAAATGAAGCAACGACCTTATTATCTTTTGTGTGCCCCCCGAGACACTCATCTAGGCGCCGGTCATTGCTTCATTGTGATACGCAAGCCCCTTCACCACGGCAAGGTAATGATCACGAAGGGGAATGGGCGCATGTACATGCCTTTTCTTTTGTTGTTGCAGCTGCCCTCAGTGCAGCCAGAAAAATTAGGCAGTCATGTACACGCACCATAAAAATTATTACAGCGGCCGCTGCTAGCAGCGGCCTAAAAAATTCAGCAATCCGCCTGGAGTCCCGGACCCTGTTGGTGGTGGCGGAGAAGGTAGTGAAGCGGCCTGCAGGCAGACATGCTGTGTGGAGGGACTGGGAGCGACTTAGTCTTTTTGGGGCAGGCCAGGCAGCCAGTCACACGGCGTGCAGGCAGAGATGCTGTGTGTGCGGGGACTGACTTAGTCTTGGGGCGGGCAGCAGCCCTCCGGGATCCATGCCTCATTCATTTTGATAAAGGTGAGGTACTTAACACTTTTGTGACTTAGGCAACTTCTCTTCTCTGTGACAATGCCTCCAGCTGCGCTGAAGGTCCTTTCTGAGAGGACGCTTGCGGCAGGGCAGGAGAGAAGTTGGATGGCAAATTGGGACAGCTCTGGCCACAGGTCAAGCCTGCGCACCCAGTAGTTCAAGGGTTCCTCATCGCTGTTCACAGCAGTGTCTACATCCACACTTAAGGCCAGGTAGTCGGCTACCTGCCGGTCGAGGCGTTGGTGGAGGGTGGATCCGGAAGGGCTACGGCGAGGCGTTGGACTAAAGAACGTCCGCATGTCCGACATCACCATGAGATCGCTGGAGCGTCCTGTCTTTGACTGCGTGGACACGGGAGGAGGATTAGTGGCAGTGGTACCTTGCTGGCGTTGTGCCGTCACATCACCCTTAAAGGCATTGTAAAGCATAGTTGACAGCTGGTTCTGCATATGCTGCATCCTTTCCACCTTCCGGTGAGTTGGTAACAGGTCCGCCACTTTGTGCCTGTACCGAGGGTCTAGTAGTGTGGCCACCCAGTACAGCTCATTCCCCTTGAGGTTTTTTATACGGGGGTCCCTCAACAGGCAGGACAGCATAAAAGACGACATCTGCACAAAGTCGGATCCAGTACCCTCCATCTCCTCTTGCTCTTCCTCAGTGACGTCAGGTAAGTCAACCTCCTCCCCCCAGCCGCGAACAATACCACGGGAAGGTTGAGCAGCACAAGCCCCCTGCGACGCCTGCTGCGGTTGTTCTCCTGCCGCTGTCCCCTCCTCCTCCTCCTCCCCCAAAGAAACACCTTGCTCATCATCCTCTGAGTCTGACTCGTCTTCTGCACACGACCTCTCTTCTTCCTCCTCCTCCCCCCTCTGTGCTGCCGCAGGTGTTGAGGAAACAGCTGGGTCTGATGAAAATTGGTCCCATGCCTGTTCCTGCCGTAACGGTTCCTGGTCACGCTCATTCGCAGCTTCATCCGCCACTCTACGCACAGCACGCTCCAAGAAGTACGCGTAGGGAATTAAGTCGCTGATGGTGCCCTCACTGCGGCTCACCAGGTTGGTCACCTCCTCAAACGGCCGCATGAGCCTGCATGCATTTTTCATCAGTGTCCAGTTGTCGGGCCAGAACATCCCCATCTTCCCAGACTGTTTCGTTCTACTCCAGTTGTAGAGGTACTGGGTGACGGCTTTCTTCTGTTCTAGCAGGCGGGAGAACATGAGCAGGGTCGAGTTCCAGCGAGTGGGGCTATCGCAAATGAGGCGTCTCACCGGCATGTTGTTTTTACGCTGAATTTCTGCAAATCGTGCCATGGCTGTGTAAGAGCGCCTCAAATGCCCACAGAACTTCCTGGCCTGCTTCAGGACATCCGCTAAGCCAGGGTACTTTGCCACAAATCTTTGAACCACTAGATTCATGACATGTGCCATGCAGGGTATGTGTGTCAGCTTCCCCATATGCAAAGCGGCAAGCAGATTGCTGCCGTTGTCGCACACCACGTTGCCTATCTCCAGGTGGTGCGGGGTCAGCCACTCATCCACCTGTTTCTTAAGAGCAGCCAGGAGAGCTGCTCCAGTGTGACTCTCCGCTTTGAGACAAGCCATGTCTAAGATGGCGTGACACCGTCGTACCTGGCATGCAGCATAGGCCCTGCGGAGCTGGGGCTGTGTAGCTGGAGAGGAGAACTGCCACTCAGCCAAGGAGGAGGAGGAGGACAGCGAAGAGCATGTAGCAGGAGGAGAGGAGGTGGCAGGAGGCCTGCCTGCAAGCCGTGGAGGTGTCACAATTTGGTCCGCCGCTTTCTGCTTGCCATCGTTCACCACCAGGTTCACCCAATGGGCTGTGTAGGTAATGTAGCGGCCCTGCCCGTGCTTGGCAGACCAGCCATCCGTGGTCAGGTGTACCCTTGACCCAACGCTCTTCGCAAGAGATGACACCACTTGCCTCTCAACTTCAGGGTGCAGTTGGGGTATGGCCTTTCTCGAAAAATAAGTGCGGCCTGGCATCTTCCACTGCGGTGTTCCGATGGCCACAAATTTACGAAAGGCCTCAGAGTCCACCAGCCGGTATGGTAACAGCTGGCGAGCTAACAGTTCCGCCACGCCAGCTGTCAGACGCCGGGCAAGGGGGTGACTGGCCAAAAGTGGCTTCTTCCGCTCAAACATTTCCTTCACGGACACCTGACTGCTGCTGTGGGCAGAGGAGCAGGAACCGCTCAAGGGCAGAGGCGGAGTGGAGGAGGGTGCCTGTGAAGGTGCAAAGGAGAAAGCGGCAGAAGCAGATGATGCACCTGAAGGAGGAAGAGGAGAAGGAGGGTGACTTTTCTTTTGTGTGCTGCTGCTGCTTTTGCTCAGGTGGCCATCCCATTGCTGTTTGTGCCTTTTCTCCAGGTGCCTTCGTAAGGCACTTGTCCCTACGTGAGTGTTGGCCTTTCCACGGCTCAATTTTTGTTGGCAGAGTGAACAGATGGCTTTGGTCCGATCTGAGGCACACACATTAAAAAATGTCCACACCGCTGAGCCACCCTGGGATGTGGGCACTATGGGGACCTCAGCAGCTGATGCTGAAGGGCAAGTTGGCTGGCTGTACATAGGTGGCGATACATGGTGCCGGACTCTGCCACCAGCTGTTTCTGACGAAGAGCTGCCCCAGCTTCTTTCAGCAACTTCTCTCCTCCTACTACTCTCTGACTCCCCCTCTGAACTGTCCCCCTCTTCATCTCCTCTATTGGGAACATACAGAGGATCCCTATTACCGTCATCATCGTAGTCATCCTGCCCAGCTTCGCTTGCCTCAGACAAATCCAAACTTGCACCATCAGTAGGTCCTTCATCCTCCTGACACGTTACATCCATAGTGTTGCCGCGTAACTCAGACATATTAGCTGGTGAAAATTCATCTGGCTGTAACAACAATGGCTGTGCATCAGTGATTTCAACACTAAATAATTCTTGCGAAGTGTCAAATGCAGCGGAAGTGGTGCTAGTAGTAGCGCTGGTGGCTGAGCAAGATGAGGTGTTCTGTGTCGCTAAATACTCAACCACGTCCTGACAATCTTGGGAGGTGATGGGACGTGCCTTCTTCCGAGCACTGTACTGTGGGCCAGGTCCACACGAAATTACATTTACACGACCTCGCGCAGACCTGCCGGGTGGCCTTCCTCTGCCTCTGCCACTACCTCTTCCTCTTCCTCTACCTGTTTTGTCCATATTGGGTATGCACGGAGTGGTATATCACACTGCGTGCACTCACGTAGGTAGGTGGGTTCACTTAACTGCACAGGTATGCGCACTGATGCGGTGGGTTCACTGAACAGAACAGGTATACAGTGGCGGGTTCACAGAACAGGTATGCAGTGGCAGGATCACTGAACACAATAGGTATGCAGTGGCGTGTTCACTAAACAGGTATACAGTGGCGGGTCCACTGAACAGAACAGGTATACAGTGGCGGGTTCACAGAACAGGTATACAGTGGCGGGTCCACTGAACAGAACAGGTATACAGTGGCGGGTTCACAGAACAGGTATACAGTGGCGGGTCCACTGAACAGAACAGGTATACAGTGGCGGGTTCACAGAACAGGTATACAGTGGCGGGTCCACTGAACAGAACAGGTATACAGTGGCGGGTCCACTGAACAGAACAGGTATACAGTGGCGGGTTCACAGAACAGGTATACAGTGGCGGGTCCACTGAACAGAACAGGTATACAGTGGCGGGTCCACTGAACAGAACAGGTATACAGTGGCGGGTTCACAGAACAGGTATACAGTGGCGGGTCCACTGAACAGAACAGGTATACAGTGGCGGGTTCACAGAACAGGTATACAGTGGCGGGTTCACAGAACAGGTATACAGTGGCGGGTCCACTGAACAGAACAGGTATACAGTGGCGGGTCCACTGAACAGAACAGGTATACAGTGGTGGGTTCACAGAACAGGTATACAGTGGCAGGTCCACTGAACAGAACAGGTATACAGTGGCGGGTCCACTGAACAGAACAGGTATACAGTGGCGGGTCCACTGAACAGAACAGGTATACAGTGGCGGGTCCACTGAACAGAACAGGTATACAGTGGCGGGTCCACTGAACAGAACAGGTATACAGTGGCGGGTTCACAGAACAGGTATGCAGTGGCAGGATCACTGAACACAATAGGTATGCAGTGGCGTGTTCACTAAACAGGTATACAGTGGCGGGTCCACTGAACAGAACAGGTATACAGTGGCGGGTTCACAGAACAGGTATGCAGTGGCGGGTCCACTGAACAGAACAGGTATACAGTGGCGGGTCCACTGAACAGGTATGCAGTGGCAGGATCACTGAACACAATAGGTATGCAGTGGCGTGTTCACTAAACAGGTATACAGTGGCGGGTCCACTGAACAGAACAGGTATACAGTGGCGGGTCCACTGAACAGAACAGGTATACAGTGGCGGGTCCACTGAACAGAACAGGTATACAGTGGCGGGTTCACAGAACAGGTATACAGTGGCGGGTCCACTGAACAGAACAGGTATACAGTGGCGGGTTCACAGAACAGGTATGCAGTGGCAGGATCACTGAACACAATAGGTATGCAGTGGCGTGTTCACTAAACAGGTATACAGTGGCGGGTCCACTGAACAGAACAGGTATACAGTGGCGGGTTCACTGAACAGGTATACAGTGGCGGGTCCACTGAACAGAACAGGTATACAGTGGCGGGTTCACAGAACAGGTATGCAGTGGCAGGTTCACTGAACACAACAGGTATGCAGTGGCAGGTTCACTGAACACAACAGGTATGCAGTGGCGGGTTCACTGAACAGGTATACAGTGGCGGGTCCACTGAACAGAACAGGTATACAGTGGCGGGTCCACTGAACAGAACAGGTATACAGTGGCGGGTCCACTGAACAGAACAGGTATACAGTGGCGGGTTCACAGAACAGGTATACAGTGGCGGGTCCACTGAACAGAACAGGTATACAGTGGCGGGTTCACAGAACAGGTATGCAGTGGCAGGATCACTGAACAGGTATGCAGTGGCAGGATCACTGAACAGGTATGGAGTGGCAGGATCACAGTACAGGTATGCAGTGGGCTGAGGGCTCACTGAACAGAACAGGTATGCAGTGGCAGGATCACTGAAGAGGTATGGAGTGGCAGGATCACAGTACAGGTATGCAGTGGGCTGAGGGCTCACTGAACAGAACAGGTATGCAGTGGCAGGATCACTGAACAGGTATGCAGTGGCAGGATCACTGAACAGGTATGCAGTGGCAGGATCACAGTACAGGTATGCAGTGGGCTGAGGGCTCACTGAACAGAACAGGTATGCAGTGGCAGGATCACTGAACAGGTATGGAGTGGCAGGATCACAGTACAGGTATGCAGTGGGCTGAGGGCTCACTGAACAGAATAGGTATGCAGTGGCAGGATCACTGAACAGGTATGCAGTGGCAGGATCACAGTACAGGTATGCAGTGGCAGGATCACAGTACAGGTATGCAGTGGGCTGAGGGCTCACTGAACAGAACAGGTATGCAGCCAGGAAGAAGTTAAGCCTAACTAATCTTTCCCTATATGAGAGACTGCAGCAGCTCGCCCTACTCTCACTAATGCAGGCACACGAGTGGCCGTAATGGCCGCCGCTGCCTGCCTTATATAAGGGGGGGTGGGGCTCCAGGGGCTAGTGTAGTCTAATTGGCTACACTGGGCCTGCTGACTGTGATGTAGAGGGTCAAAGTTGACCCTCAGTGCATTATGGGGCGAACCGAACTTCTTCCGCAAAAGGTTCGCGTGCGGTACCCGCACGCGAACCACCTACGTTCGCGCGAACCACGTTCGCCGGCGAACCGTTCGGCCCAACTCTAGTTACAAAGCACACACAGCTGTTACTACTGTTCCCACATTCCTCCGCTGTGCCATTGGCGAGGGGAGAGGGCAGCTGGTGCGGGCACTCATGGGGGGGGGGGGGGGGGAGGGTCACAGTAACTATATATGACTCAAGTATAAGCTTATACTCGAGTATATACGGTAAATTGTAAGCTTGCAAGGTCAGGGACCTCCTCCTATTGTTTCTTTTTTTGCTGTAATTTACCATATGATTGTGTACCAATTTTAGTGCTATGTCAAACCACAACTTGTTAGTGAAGCAGGGACAATAGTGAAAGTGACAGATTCCAGTAACATTTGAAGTACCTGATGGGTACCTGTTGTTTTTCTAAGTTCACTATTTTGATTGAGGGAGAGTAATAAGACTTCTGATCAGTGTGTGGAAAGATTAAACACCAACTCAGTCTTCAGATTGCCATTATTACTGGGTAGTTAGTGGATGTAAGGAGCCATTTAGATGTACAGAGACAGAATGGGTGTCCTCAGAGGGTATGGCATCTTTTACACTATACACTGAAAAACTGATGCATTGAACTTTCCAAAGCAGTGCATTGTGAAAAGGCTTTCAGTTAAACCGCATATCATGTGAACAGAACCAAAAGAAAACATGGACATTACCTTGCATATCAGTTGTCTTTTCAGTTATAACTGCCAGCAACGGATTTAGTGTAAAAGAACCCAAAGGACTTTCACCAAATCAGTGAAAGTGTGGAGGGGATGCTCATGGGAAACGTAAAGGTTGGTAGTTTTGTGTAGTTTCAGCTTGCTATTGTTTTCTATGTCAACCTTACTGACCAGAGTGCAAGATAGGGGGAGGCGCCCCAATTGTGATACAATATGTAGTGAGTGGAGGTAAGTAATAGGAACAGTTTCACCTCATGATAAAAGGTTAAGATATTTATTGTTAGACACCAATAAAAAGACAATGCATTTCATGGGTCCTGCCTGCTTCCTCAGGTCAATACAAGACAGCTTCTGAGCTGTATGTATGTATTTCCATTTCAGTGCACATACTATAGAAACCCATATTTGTGAATAGTTGTTATTTCTTTACATTTCCTAGAAATACCACACTATTGGTGCTCTTTTTGTCTACTTTTTCTTACTGGTACCTAAGTTTCCAACCTGAAATGCATGTACCAAACCTCCCAGAACCACTGACCAGAATGAACCTCTACAGCAGCGGCATGTTAGATGTCACTGGCAGAGGACAGGATCAACAACTTCAGGTTAAATAAAACCGATTCTCTATTTGCATGGCAGTTGTTTGCATCAGTGCTCTTCATTTCTGAAGCTGAAACACACATTTAGAGATGTCCTTATAAAAAAATGAAACAGTCAGTGATGAATTAATGAGGATTACTATTTTGTACCCAAGTTTCTGTTTTAAAATTCCATTAGCTTCCAGAAATACATTTACAGCTAATGCTTATCCCAAAAGATGCACAGACTTTCTAGCAGGCCCCATTTTATTATGCTATTTGTAGTGCATTTCTAAACAGTTTCTTTGCTTTCCATGATTTTTCTTTTTCAGTTCAAGCTAAAGAGGACAAAACTTCTATTTGTTGGCTTCTTCTTAAAGTTAACCCGAGGTAAGAGTGATATGGATTATGGAGGCTGCCATATTTATTTCCTTTTAAAGAGACTCTGTAACAAAAATGTCATCCTTTTTTTCTACTATCCTACAAGTTCCTAAACCTATTCTAATGTGCTCTGGCTTACTGCAGCACTTTCTACTATCACCGTCTCTGTAATAAATCAACTTATCTCTCTCCTGTCGGATTTGTTGCCCTGTGTCTGGAAGGCTGCCAACTCTTCAGTGTTGTTGATCTGTTATGCACGCCTCCCCCCTCCATGCCCCTCTATGCACACTCCCGTGTGTGTTATTTAGATTAGGCAGCCTCTCTGCTCTCTCAGTGAGAGAAGAGTTTTACAAGCTGGATAAATCGTCCTCTGTTAGGCTGTGAAAGGAGCTGGGCTGTCACATGCTGAGGAATTACAGACACTGCAGAGCTGTCTGCAGGAAGAAACAATCAGCCTGTCACTCTTCAGTGGATGATAGCTGCAGGGGGAAGAAGGTAAACACGCAAATGACCTCATGAGATTCAAAAGGAAGGCTGTATACAGCCTACTTGTGTATGGATGTATTTTCTATGTGTGGACATACTGTACATCAACCTACTTCCAGTTTTGGTGGCCATTTTGTTTGTTTATAAACAAACTTTGTAAAACTGTTTTTGACTACTTTTAATGCGGCGGGGAGCGGCTAAATTGTGACAGAGGGGAGATGTCCTCTAACGCACTGGTATGTTTACTTTTGTGCGATTTTAACAATACAAATTCTCTTTAAGCAATATAGTACTAGTTACCACAGAACTTTTTAATCTAAAATGTACTATTGGGATTTATTTTATGAATGATAGGACATCAACTCAGCATTCATAAATCAGGACTAGAGTCAGGGGTTTAAGTCATCTGAGCACCTCATTTTAAAAATATGTAAAATAAGTAAAAATATATAATGAGCCCTCCCTCCAGGGGAGGTGCGTAAAGTGATGGCGTTGCAGCTTTGATTCACTCCCGGCATGCACAGCGCCGGCCGGGGATTCGCAAAATCAAAGTAGAGACTTGAAATCTGCCGTTCTGCCACACCAAGAGCAACAAGATGGATGCTCTCATACGGATGGGGGGGGGGGGGGGATACAGAGCAGTTCCCATAGGTAGGTAAATAAACGATGCCCCCCACAAAAGCCAACCTCATTTACAATCCTCCCCCTCAGGGGGAAGTACATTTTATATATTTTTAAATTGAGGTGCTCTGATCTCTTTACATTCCCAGCCTGGACACATCTGTGTGGCTTTTGTATGTTCTCCATGTGTTTAAATTCCAGGCACTCTGGTTTCCTATTACATCCTAAAAGCATAATGATGAGTTAACTGGTTCCCCTCATAACTGACTTTGACTATGGCAGAGACATTAAACTACAACTATGGTAGGTATTTGATTGTTAGCTCCTCTGAGAGATAGTTAGGGCCCTTTTACACTTTATGCGTTTTAGGCCTCTTGCACACTACATGCGATTTCGAATTTTTATGCAATCCAATTTTTTATTCCAAAAATTATAGCAAAATCATAGCAGCATGCAGTACTTTTTTCAATTGGTATCAAAATCAGATCGTATAAAAAAATCGGAATCGCATGTAGTAAGAGGCCTTAATGCGTTTTTTTTTCAATAGCAGTACATTGTGAAAAAGCGTCAGTTT
The DNA here is from genome assembly GCF_040937935.1 of Hyperolius riggenbachi. Lineage (NCBI taxonomy): Eukaryota > Metazoa > Chordata > Amphibia > Anura > Hyperoliidae > Hyperolius > Hyperolius riggenbachi. The sequence continues at coordinate 546,672,557 of NC_090646.1, forward strand.
TTCAGAGTAAAGTGTGAAAGAGGCCATAGGGAAACAAGGACACTGGACTGCACATCAGTTGTCCTTTCATTTACAACTCACAGCAACTGATATAGTGTAAAAGGCCATTCAGTGACATAATTACATTTATACTCTTTATAGATCCATAATAATAACTGAAATCTCAGTAGCATCATCTGTAGTCTCCTGACCCCAGTGTAGTTCAGGGGGATTGTGTAATGATTGGTGTCAGCGAGAACAGATTTCTCTGATTATTGGTGATCTGCAGTATCACCAATAATACAGATGCTATACCTGATTATGTGTGATCTGCAGAATCACCAATAATACTGGTATAGCCAGAAACAGGACAACCAATGTAAGGGTAGGTGTTTGGTGCTACAGTAATAATAGAGATGCTCGCTTTCCCAGAGGAGCTGGGAGATAGGAATATCTCTATATAACACAGGAATACAAACTCCAGCAAGCTGGAGATACAGACAATAGTGAGATAGTTCACCCGAGGAGCGGGTAGAACTATGTTTAGACAAGTGTACTGATCACCCGAGGAGCGGGTAGAACTATGTTTAGACAAGTGTACTGATCACCCGAGGAGCGGGTAATTCAGACGGTAGTGTAGCCACTATCACCTAAGGGGCAGGTAGAGAGGATAGTACTGTAGTGACTATTCACCTGAGGAGCAAGCGATAAAGACTGTACTGCAGCAACTGACCACCTGAGGAGCAGGTGATTCAGACTGTACTGCAGCTACTGACCACCTGAGGAGCAGGTGATTCAGACTGTATTGCAGCTACTGACCACCTGAGGAGCAAGTGATTCAGATAGTACTGCAGCTAGTAATCTCCTGAGGAGCAGGTGATTCAGACAGTACTGCAGCTAGTATTCACCTGTGAAGCAGGTGATGCTAGCAGAGTATCCCTCACCAGTGACTAGGCTTACTGGTGAGAACAGGAGAGTCAGACAAGCAGATTTGGCAACGAGCGGACAGATACGGTACAGAGACAGAAAGCTAGATCAGAGTAGTGTTTCAGGCAGAGTCGGCAACTATATCAGATAGGCAAAGGTACAGGATCAGAAAACAGAAGAGTAGTCAAGCTAGCAGAAGGTCATAACAATTAATACAGTTCAATAGTACTTTAAGCTATCAACAGAATCTGGCTAAGTGTTCTTGCAGCTAACCAGCTCCTGCTGGTTCTAGCACACTTTGGGATCTGACTAGGTCTGAGTGCTAACACGTAGCATTTGCAATAGCAGACGCGGAACAACTGAATGACCTGTCCTATATATACTGCAAGCGCTCCACAGCGCTGCCCCAGTCACTCAGCTAATCCGAAGCATAGCTGGAGTCAGCTGATCGTCTGATCAGCTGACTCCCCTTCTAGTTGCATAAAGGTCCTGTCGCCTGGTGCGCGCGCGTAGCCCTTAGTCTATGAGCAATAGAAGGACCAGGCAAAGCACCAGCATGTAACTGCGCGGCGGGGGCCACCGGCTGCGATGCGGAGATAGCCGCCATGCCGCTTGCTGTTGCGGCCGTATCTCCGCTATCCATTACATTGTGGCTACTAATATCCTAACAGTTATATATCTTGAGAATCATCTTTTACTACTGAGGCTTAGCTAAAATACTCATTCCATGTGGCTGCACCTGAAGTGGTTAAGTGAAGCGTTTTCTTATCTTGCAGTCTGATTCTTAACGCTGCATAGCAATCTTTTGTCTGATTTCTCACCATCCTCTCCTGAAGCATTTGCATACTTCCGCCCCATTGTGCTGTGATAACATACATTATTTATGTAAATTCGCGAGTGTACAGACTGAACTGTGCTGCTGAAAAGTGGGTGGCTCATACTCTTGTCTGTGCTTACTTTATTTTTATTTGTGCTCATTAAGGATGTGCAAGCTGATGATATTGTAATAATTTAATTATAAAACGCTGATTTCAACACTCCTTTTTTAAATCTCTAATGGAAAACTACTTCAATTTCATCATATTCCACCATGTTGCAGTAACAGCTAACTTTTTATTTTTAAAGCAGGACTACAGGTATAGCACAGAATATACCATCCTACCTCCACTCCCCCTATTCCTACACTTGTCTGATATATTACAGACACAAATATATTAGGTTTAAGTGTATCTGAGATGTTGTAATAAGCAGCTTTTATACTTACTTGGGGCTTCCTCCAGCCCCATTGCCGTTCTCCTGGGTCCCTCCGTTCCTCCCCTGTGTCCCCCGGGAAATAAAGCTCAATCATGGTTCACTATGTGCGCACCTCTGTTTCTCACCTGTGGCCTGGGCCGTTCGGCGACTGCGCAGTACTAGCTGTGCAGGCACAGAACACTCCCGGCGACGGGAGCGCATCATGGCTGCACACGCGGCCCGGGCTACCCATGCGCAGTCAACCACGACGGGCTGCGATTGAGCTATATACTATGGGTAACAGCGGAGAAATAGAGAAACCCAGGAAAATGGCGAGGGAGCCCATGGCCAGCATGGGGCTGGAGGAAGCCACAGGTAAGTATAAAAACTGCTTATCACATCATCTCTGGTTTTCTTTAAAGGACTACAGCATGCAAAATTGTAGAATTTCAAATCCTTATATACACATACATAGCATGTACATTTCTGATTTCTCTTAGTGTAAAATAACTCCTAATTACTCCCTCTCTCTTACAGAAGGCAGTAAAACATCCTTCAGGTTTTAGACTAGTCCATCTCCTAATTCTATATTCTAAGTACTGCATTTCCTTAATTCTTCAAAAAAGCACTCTCTGGAATAGATCTGTACAAGGGTGTCCTTCAGCCTCCCTATTAGATTGCATACTATTAGATTGCATACTGTTTGGGCAGTTGGGCTGTGTAACCGCCATTTCGTAAGTGCTTTTGAAAATAAAGAAAACCCTGAGAATTCACCATGAGGAGCTGGACTAATCCAAAAATCTGTCAGATTTTTTTTTTTACTACTTACTAAGTGAAAGCAACATACAAAAAATGTGCATGTTATAGGTATGTATTTACATCTTTTACTGTAGTGGTCCTTTAAAATGTGATCACATGACCTCTTTGCATGTCCCCGATCCTCAGACCTTCACTGGCTATGCAGTTGTAGGTTACTCCACCCATACCAGGACATAGAGGGCATTGTTCCATAATTGTGCAGGCTCATCTTCCAAGAACAAGGATCAAATAGTCATGGCTGTTACATTAAAATTTCATTTAAAGGACGTAGGAAAAAAATAATTTCAGTAACAAATGTAACAAGTGCAGGGGGATGGGAATGGGCATATTTATTTATTACACCCTATAGTTAGCTTTTTTTTTTTCATATGAGGGACAGTTAGTGACAAGACAATATACTCTGTACAGCGCTGCGTAATATGTCGGTGCTATATAAATACTTAAATAAATAAGTATACCCTTTAAGTCAACATAGCTGTCTTGTTAATGAAAGTATGCTCCATCCAAAAGATATTTAAATCTTTCCCGGGTTTGCCATTGCATCCCAGATGTATCTCGCCACCACCACTACACATGCTTTATTTTTTCAGCAGAGACCCTAGCTTTATCAGCTCATTAGTCCTCCACAGCTTCCACAGAGAGTTCAGGAAAAGGGAAAATATAGAGTACTTTGCATTCAGCGCTCTATGGTGGATTTGTTAGGAGTATTTGCAGCGCTGCTAAGAGTAGAAGCATAAGCAGTAACAAACTGCTAAAATGTATGCATTGGTTGAAAAAATATCAGTATTCTTCACAGTATAAAAATAAGGTTTATAAAGGCCAAGTCAATTAAGTAATCTCGTCTATGAAAGGGGCTTGAGAACAGAACAGCAAATGAGGAGAAGGTTTATCTGTCTGGCAACAACAGATAAATAAATCTATGTCCACATGCTTTGTACGATGTGTAGTTACAAGTATGCTGAAAGTAAGAGCTTCAGTTCGCAGAGTTCCCATCTGAATCTCTTGCCTTGGTGTTTACTGACCTTTTTTTAGTTTTTAGCACCGGCATCTTTCAGCACTAGAGTCACAACTGTATAGTCTGCTTGGAGCTTGTACGTTCTCGTGTAGACATCCCCTAGAGTGTTGTAGTAGCATTTAATTTACTCCTTTGAGTCACACCTAGTGAGGTTAATGCTTCTATGTACAGCTGATAAAAATCTGCCACTGCCATATAGAAACAAAGTAAATAATAAGAATGTCTAAGCATTTGGCACACAAAAAGACAGAAGATAAAATGTTGGTTGCTAAAAAGTGTAAGACAATTTAGGCAAGGGCCCCAGCACACTGATGCATTGTGTTGCTGAATTTAGCAACGCATGTATGTGTGCAATACAAAGGACATCAGAAAGTGCATAGACAGCACTATCTGATGGGCACAATGATGTGCTGCACATCAGAGCGTTGACATAACCCACCATCCCATTAAAGGGATCCTTAAGCCTAACAAAAAAAACAGTTTAAAGGTGCGTACACACGCACTACGGCCTGAAGTCTGGTTACCATAGAAACGGACAACAATAGGTGTCCGTTTCATTGCCAGCTTCAGGGGACGCAGCCGTACGGATTTATGTTTAGATGCTGCCCGTCAAGGACCCCTGTAGTGAAGCTGGCAATGAAACGGACACCTATTGTTGTCCGTTTCTATGGTAACCAGACTTCAGCTTTTGAAGGCAGCGGCGGCATCAAAGCTATAGCGCTTGGGTCTGCACTGTACGGAGGCTGCGTCCTGCACTTTATGGCAGATGAAGTGACCTCAGTAACTGCACAATAGTGCAGTTAGAAGATGGAATGATCCTAGCTGAGGTAGCCATAGGGGTGGACAGTAACGGCAGCTCAAGCAGTAGAAGCAGATGCCTCCTACTGCACAATGGATTAGCCTGAGTCGTGTCAGTAAGGTAAATCTTCCAACGTGACTCTAAAGCTAAGAATGGATAGTGGCATGTGTAAAAAATGCTTTTGATCAGCCACAATACATGTCATTAACACTGCTCCACCTACAAATATTTATGTTAAAGTGACTAAAAAGAAAAAATTTAGCCATAGTGCCCCTTTAAAGACCTCTGTGATTTATCTTTGTGGGTGGAGCATCAGTTTCTTAAATCATATGTAGGTGATGCTGCAGGTGGTGAGTGGAGTCAGAGATCAGCGCAAGATTGTACAAAAAAATAATTGTGTGAAACAAAGGTAAAAGTAAAACAAAACAACATACCTAAAGCAGGAAATTAGGTTGCAGCTTCCTGTTACATTTAGATGTACTCTTGTTTAATAGAATTACTGCAAGATACATTAGTGGCACACAGTGTAAGCTTATGTTATTAAGATTATATTTCCATTTCATGCCACAGTGAACTGTTATATCCAAATTGCCAGGAATTTAAGCTTCCGCTTATTTTTAATGATGGTAGTATACCGTTTTATGTACACTTTAAAAAATCCCTCCATATTCTCATTTTCCTGCATGCGTCATTAGCGGTGTACAGCAGGAGGCATTTTCTGTCTTTTGCATACAATCGGAACAGTAAATTTTGGCGCCCGCCAGTGGCGGAAGTTTGGGCACCGCCAAAGACCCCCATTGTAATTCTGGCCTTGAGGGGAAATTTAGGTGGGGCCAACTGCAACGTGGGTGGCTCCTGCACCCGATGTTTCCCTGGCGTCCTCGTTGCCCAAATTTCCCCTCAATGCTGGTATTACAATAAGGGCCTATGGCAGTGCCTGAAATAAGAAAATATGAAAATTAATAATAACTTACAGGGGTCCTAACCATTCCTTTTATCCAAAACTTCAATTGAAAACATATCAGAATTAAAAAAGCCACAAACTAAGAGAAAAAATAATCACTACCATAAATAATATAAACAGTATAATGTAGTACAATATAATATAATAATACCGCTTATTGCTTCTCTAGTAGTGGCTGTTGTTTCCTGATCCATATAATGTGGCAAGGTACCATTACTGGCCCAGTGATATCCAAGTACATTTTCCTGCTTTCCCCAAAATGTACAATAATGAAGGCCATATCTCATTGTAAAGTTGGATGAAGAAAGCATACATCATCGTATAAATGCTTATTTTTTGTCACGATCAAAAAAAGTTGGCCTTCTTTAAATTTGTCTCCTGTTATTGGACTTCGCCATGCACAGCTAATGTGTATTTGTCAAAACTCATCACCTCACACACTTCCCATATTGCTGTGCAAATGATTTCCTACACATATCTGACAAAAGCCATTATCACTTGGCTTTATCATGGTCTATCTCATAATTGTGCCCTTGCTTTTCCTTTATTAAATGTATACAAAACTATACGCTTCACAGGAAAAGAGAAAGGGACATTTCTAATCATTCAGAGGAAAATATAAATCTGGGTACTTTAACAATACATTTCTGTGACAGCTAAATATGAAAGCCTATACATGTATGAAAGCCAATACGGTCTTTAAAATTATGGTTTATGTACTGTGTGTAGCTTTACATTGTTCCAGGAAATTTGTAATAAACGTGAGGCACTGAAACGAAATGAAAACAAGTGAATGCAAAGTTATGCCTAATGAGAGCTTGAGCAATATTTGTAGCTAAAGCGCTCCTGCAGTGGACTGCTGTTCATCAAGTTGGAGGTAAAGCTGCAGAATATACAGAGTCTCACCACCAGATCAGTGCCACCCACTGCTATTAACTAATCTCCCCCATGTCCCAGCAGGTCCCCAAATTACTGCAAAGGAAGTGCAGTCAGCCAGTCCCGCCCCCTATTGATCATAAGCTTCCTGCACCTAGAACTGTCCACTAATCAGTGTGTTTTGTTAGTGAATTAAACTCATTGTGTCCAACGTCACTAGAGTAGAAGGCTTTGCGCAAATAGCACAACCCGTAGTACATGGCTAACATAATGCAAGAGGCAGAAGCACAGGTAAAATTGTGCTATGTGTACATCAATTTTACTATTAGATAGTGAATTGACCCCAATATATTAGTCACTCTGGCATTTATGTTGGTCCACCAACTCTGTATTATGTACCAGTTTCTGTATTATGTACCCATGTTTGTTTTTTTTACATTCTACAGCACTACAGAAATGATGGTGCTATATGAATCAATAATAATAACAACAACTGATTTTAGCTGTTTGAAATAGAAGTGCAACAATCCTACTGTTTACACCAGGGCTGTGGAGTCGGAGTCGGAGCAATTTTTGGGTACCTGGAGTAGATGATTTTTGCTCTCACTCCACAGCCCTGGTTTACACTAAGAAATGACTCATCACTAGCCCATACTCCTCAGTGATTGATGAAAATGCAAGTCATAAATTGCTTCTTTAATTTAAGAAATATCACACAACCTGTCTCTATTGCAACAGTGAGAGAACTCCAAAGGATACTGCAATACTGTGTGCTTATATTAAACTCCAGCCAAGAGCTCCCCAACAAAGGTATACAGTGTGACAAATAGAAGAAAATGCAGCAGAATCTTTATAACCTGGCACAATCTAACAATGAACTGATTGCAGAGCCTGAACAACGTGACTGTGGATACAGCAGGCATATAACTGAAGCTTTCTGTTAAGACAGAAATTCCTGATGATTCAGCTCAATGTGATATGAACTCTAAACTGATGCTGGACTGCCTTGCGACTGATGAAGATGTGAAAACTGGGAAAAAGCAGCGTAAAAAGTGATAAAAAACCTACTTTAAATAACTTTATTGCTCTGCACACTCCATCTTGCGATTTGCGTCCAACTGAAGCCTCCCACCTGAATGCTAATGGCTGCTAGATGTGGTATGGCAGGTAAAGGGTGTATGACAGTGCATCCTGATTGGCTGACGAGCACCTGCTGACGACTCAAATGTAGCTGCATGCATGTATTGCTGTGTTCTATTGCTTGTGTGTGTCGAATTTAGCATTCAGTATGGAGGCAGTGTTGGTGGGTTTTCTGGATGTGAGAGGTCCAGAGCCTGGGTGTGAGAGGTCCAGGCCCACCTGCACTCCCCTCCAGGTATCGCGCATTGGCCTTGGGGCCCCGGCCAGTGAGAGAGGTCCGGGGCCCCTGGCCATCGTGCGAACCAATCGTGTGTTTTTTCACTCCATCTTTAAACCTGAACAAATTACACCAGGTGAATTACAATCAAATAAAATGTAGAGTAACGTATTCAGGTTCCCACTGGAAAGTGCTTCTCCCTGACATCCATTGTCATAGGGAATTCAAATATTACAGTACTTTGAATGGAATTTATGAAGGGCTAATGCACAAAGACCTTTGGCTTCAGCTTACATTCAAGCCTGACATTATTTGGGCTGCTGTACATGGATGTTAGTTATACATGAAAGAGGGAGCTGCACATGGAAGGGGGCTTTTGCACATAAAAAGGGTGCCACAAGAAAGTTGACATAGGGGAGAGTTGGCATTGTTTATAGTGCTGATGTTTTCTGCAGCGCTTTACAGAGTACACTTAACAATTCATGTTGCTAACTGCCCCTTAAAAGGAGCCCACAGCCCATTTCTATTCCAGTCATGGTGAAAAAACCCTTAGGAAGTCAATAACATTACGAATGTGTTTGTGAGATGTGGAATTTCAAGAGGAAACCCATACAGGCACAAGGAGAACATAAAAACCCCATGAAAATACTGTCCTGGCAGAGTTTTGAACCTGGGTCTGGAGCTGGGAATGAAGGCAGTATGAACAGAGCTCAGAGATAAAGGGCAATGATGGCTTAAATAACCGGTCAATGCTCTTCTGTAAATTGGAGAGAAAAAAAAAGGGAGCCAACAAAGTTCAATAGTTTGGTGTTGGGGCTGTTACACTTGGACCCTTTAAATATTTACCTCAGGAAAGGTGTATTTCTGTATAATTTGTGCTGCTGCTATATGACATGTACTGATTTGCTTTCTAACAGCTGTAGAATCCAGGTCCTTGGTGACAGCAGTATAATTGGTAATGCATGCTCTTGTGTTTTACTTGTTGTTGTTTTCCTCTAACATCCTGCTGTGTTCCCCGCATGGCGAATGTAGTCTGAATGGCTGTGAACAAAGAGATCATTGATCTCTATGCTAAACTCTGTCAGCTCACACTGATATTCTTAATGCACGGTAAACCTAACATTACACAAAACGGATCCCAGGTTTGTGCAACACTTCACAAATGTACTGACAGCATATTCAGCTTAACCACCTCACATCTATAGGCCATTTCATCATATGACATATTGATTCAGCATTAAAGAGGAGCTGTTAGGTATAGGGTCTCAGAGAAAAAAAACACATATATCAGTAGCTAAACATTGGCTGTACTTACATTACATATGCATTTCACTGTCCACGTTTGGATTTCACGGAATTTTTATATAGTATTTGCAGAGAATGATGCTCCTGACAGCTCATGGCAGGTTCCATGTTTGTCTGTCTCCTATGAAGCCAAATGTGTCGTCATGTCCTGCCTGCTTCCTGATGATTCACTCACACAAAAGATCTGTAATGAATAACAGTACTGTGCAGTGAATATTGATTAGCCATGTGGCTAGGAACAATAGCGGACTCCTGCAGTGTACTCTGCCCAGAGATTTTTTACTGCTACGCTGTTGTAGCATGAGCCTGTACTTTCTCACTAGCAGCCGAGGGGAGGACCCAAGCAGCCCCAGAATGCTTTGCAGTATGTTATGCGGCCTTTCGTCCTTTTGAGAGCTTGGGTCTAACAGCTTTGCTGATAAGCACACATTAAAAGTAAGAGAGATTTTTAACTTCAGTATTGCCTTTTTGGCTTCCTTCTAAACTGTTTAAAGAGACTCTGTAACAAAAAAACCTCCCCTGAGGGGTACTCACCTCGGGTGGGGGAAACCTCCGGATCCTAATGAGGCTTCCCACGCCGTCCTCTGTCCCACGGGGGTCTCGCTGCAGCCCTCTGAACAGCCGGCGACAGAGCCGACTGTAGCTTCAATATTTACCTTTGCTGGCCCCAGCGGGGGCGCTTTGGCGACTTTCGGCACGGAAATAGACGGAAATACCCGATCTCCGTCGGGTCCGCTCTACTGCGCAGGCGCCGGAAACTTGCGCCTGCGCAGTAGAGCAGACCCGACGGCGATCGGGTATTTCCGCCTACTTCAGAGCCGACAGCCGTCAGAGCGCCTGCGCAGGAGCCAGGAAGGTAAATATTACGTCACCGCTGCACGGAGGGCTGCAGCGAGACCCCTGACGGATGGAGGACGGCATGGGAAGCCTCATTAGGATCCGGAGGCTTCCTCCACCCGAGGTGAGTACCCCCCAGGGGACGTTTTGTCGTTACAGTTCCTCTTTAACACAGGAGAATAGAGGTTTAAATTAGCTTTTGCAGCCTGACAGTTACTCTTTAAGCTTATTACTACTGACACGTACTGTAAGACAGACAGACACACACCTTATCAGTGGCATAGCGAAGGAGCTATGGGCCCCAGTGCAAGGTTTACATTGGGCCCTCCAAACCACACTATACATAACCATTGATATAGCGCACCAAAAACCCACCAAGAACAACCAGAGGTGAAAGAAGGGAATGGGGAACAGTTTGTTAATGATTACTACTCTTTAAAGCATCTATAGAAGTGATAATTACAGACACTGGACCAATAGGACGATAAAACTGTGGTTGAGGGGAAGGGGGGCCGCTTGGGGCCCCTCTGGCCCAATGGCCCCAGTGTGGTCGCAACCTCTGCACCCCCTATAGCTGTGCCACTGCACGTTACCTCGATTTGGGACAAATTAAACATATAGGCAACAATAGCAACATACAAGACATGGATATGTACAAACTGACAATTGTACAGTAGCAATGATTATATATTTATATATATATATATATATATATATATATATATATATATATATATATATATACACACACATACATACAGAACGTTACAGTATATATATATATATATATACAGTATATATATATATATATATATATATATATATATATATATATATATATATATATATATATATATATATATATATACAGATGCAAGACACGGATCTCCATATGTACAATAGCAACACACTGGACATGGAACATACAAACTGACAATCGTACAACAGCAAAGATATATACACAGATATACAGATAACAGCAATCTCAGTACACAGTAGGATAGTCAAACAAGCCAATATCAATAACCAGGAGATCAAGATCAACGCAGGGAGTAACAAGAGAGTAGTCAGACAGGCATGGGTCGAAACCAGGAGATCAGTATAAGTTCAAGAGGCAAGGCAAGGAGCTAGGAACAAGATGTGACCAGAGCACAGGCCTAACAGCACAGAATGACCTAGCAATGTCTTTCTCCTAGCCACAGTCTTAAATAGAGCAAGCTGGTTATGTGACTCCTCCAAGTGTTCACAGAGCTCCCTCTGCAGGTCAGTCCAGAAACTACAGCGCATCAAACAATAATAGAAATCCCTGCTGGTGGACAGCGGAAGTTCATGCCAAGTCCAAAATTCACCACCAGCAGGATTCCCACAGCATGACAAGGATCTATTTCTAACAGAATCAAGCAATGTTTTGGAGTTTTCAATATTTTTTTTTTCATCAATGGGGAAAATTGAACACGTGTGTGCTATATCGGTCAGATGTTTCTGAGGTTCCAATCAACCAGGAAAATTGATCGTAATCCTCGAATTGAAAAATAATATAAAGAACTGAATGGTGTGTGGCCACCTGCAGTCCATGAGAGCCCATACATCCTAAGGACACCCCAGTGATATGGTTCACTACTGCTCTGCCCACCTAATAGTGTCTCTCCACTGATAGACAGCCCCTGCATGACACAATGTACAACATGAATAGACATTTAGAATATTAAAGACCTCAAGTTACCATCCGGTTTGCGTTACTCACATTCATAATGTATACAGAAAATGTTGTGCCACATTAAATTTCAAAACAAATTCAAAACACTATGCTGGTACGTCCAGTTTTGGATTTGGATAAGGCGGGGAAGGGCCAGAACTTCTGTGATGTTCTTCTTGCTCTCTGGGTTCCAGTAGTAAATATTTTATTTAACCACTTCACCCTAAAGGGGTTTTTACCCTAACGGACAAGAGCGATTTTCACCTTTCAGTGCTCATCCCTTTCATTTGCCAATAGCTTAATCACTACTAATCACAATGAAATGATCTATATCTTGGTTTTTTTCACCATCAATTGGGCTTTTTGGGGTTGATATTGATATTTGTTTTCAGTTATTACTTTATTTTATGTGCATTTTAAAGGGAAAAACAAGGAAAAAAATTAAAAATACACTATTTCTCCAATTTCATCCCCTATAGTTTTAATATAAACACTGCTACTGTACATAAAACCCACAAACTGTATCTGCCTATTTGTCCTGATTATCACAAGATTTTAATTATGTCCCTAGTACAAAGTATGGTGACAACATATTATTTGGAAATAAAGGTGTATTTTTTCTATGTTTTTTTTCCGCAATAATCTCACGTGCACGCACAGCGGAGGTAGCACTGTTTGACTTATAAAAACGTCCTAGAGCCATTAAGAGGCTCTAGCAGGACGTTTTTATAAGTCAGGTTGTCATTAAGTGGTTAACTTCCAAATCCAGTGACAGGGTCAACACAAACCGGAAGTGATGTGTGGATAAACCAATCTAGCCACCCCTGTCCCCAACAGATAAACTATAGTAGTGTAAAGTATTTTTTTTTTCCAATCTGGCCAAAATCCAGGCAATTTCTATGGCTTTATTATGGTCTTCTCTCTTTCCTGAGGACCATTGATCAGTACTGTAAGATGAAGAGGATATATGACAGGCAGGCTATTGTCCCTCCAACAATGCCCTGTGCCCAGTTCACATGCATTACCTGAAGAAAGGTGACTACTGATTATTTGTACATTTCATTTATCATCAGAAAAAGCCTGCTCTGATGCTTGATGAGAGCCCAGACTCTGGTTTATAAAGGCAAGTAGTGAGCTGACAAGGGTCCTCATGACTCCTTCATCAGTTCTCAATGTAAACCGAAGCAAGGGAAAGTAAGGGAGAATCTTTGTGATGGGAACAAAGACAAAGATAACAATGGCCAAAATTCTATCGCCTTTTCTTACTATCCAAAACTAAAAAAGCAAAACTCCTAAGCTGGACTGTCATCACGCGTAGCGGGTGGCGTGATGACAAGGAGCGTCACGGATCAGGAAGCCTTGTCCCGACACTCAGTCGGAGTGTCGCCGGGAACGGAGCCTCCAGAGGGACCCAGAATGGAGCCAGGAGGACGCCGGGGGACCTGGCAGCCTATGGTGGGCTGGAGGAAGCCCCAGGTGAGTACCAATTTTAAATTTACCCCACTGCTCAGGGTCCCTTTAAGTGCCTAAAACGTAACTTCGAATCCTGGCACCAAATGGCCACTATATAGCTAGCTATTAGCCGAACTTAAGCCTCGGGGGCTCAAATGCTGATAATTAACACAGGCATCTATTAGATGTCTCCCAATCCCTACGCCCAAATTACCTGATCTAAAAAATCCCGCCTGTTTTTCTTCCTTTTTTATTTGCTAATAGGTGACTATTATTTGCTGTTAGCTATTAGGTAAGTTCAAGCTAGGTATACTGCATACATTAGGTTATCCAGCCTAATTACTAATAAACTTAGTAAATGAAGGCTGTCAGGACCTGTGACATGAAGTGTGTGTTTTAATGGCATTCACATGAATTGTGCTGGTCATTAATGGATCATTTATTACAAACAGGCAGCTTAAAGCAAGTGACTAAACAATGCAGTATCCCTTGCTATTGGTCATTGAGAAATCTTCACTATTTGACTATTACAGAGCAATGCAGAAATAGCCTTGTGTTCAGCTGGTGCTGCTACACTTACACTCTAAGCTGAGAGGTGATAATTAAGTGGGCAGGGAGCATTGACTGCCTGCAACCACCAAGAGGGATTCCATTTATACAACTGCACAGCTCTGTTTCACACAGCCGCCTATAAGTGATTCTCAGGAGAAAGGACAACATTACATCTAATTTCATTAGCTTACTTTTATCTACGTAAATGGCCTTGCCGGGTTTCTTTTACTACCTGCTTGATTTGGAAAAAATTAGTAATAGAGTGGCAGAGGTTATCAGGCCAGCGGGAGCAAGTTTACGTCTCTTTATTCAAGCGCTGGTGAATTATTGAAAAGCAGAAAGGATTACTGGATTTTAGCGGCCGACATTTCATCTACGCTTCTTGCTTTAAATCAGCCCGGAATGGAGAGAGCCTGTCACAAGTTGCCATATCTTTTATTAAATCTACAGTACATTTATTTACAGATAGCATAACATGTATAAGGACCCGGGATCGTGGCAGTCTTTTATTGGAGTCTTGGAGAATTGATTTCACGGCTTTGAAAAGATAAACAGTTTGGTATATGGGAACAATATTCTCCAACTAATCCATAACCCAACACACGATAGGTTTATGGAAAAAAACCTGAAATGTGGCCATGTTGAATGGCCGATGCAGCAAAAGGAAACAAAGACAAGTACTTCTGGTCCTCTCAGATAAAACCGGAGGGCTCAGTTGAGAGTTAAATTGGTTTATATATTCTATGGGTTACTTGGGTTGTATTATTATTTACATTTACAGGAAACCCTGTTCGTCCCAGGTGAGCCTTTTGTCCTCTAGCTTGGTCACCTCCTCTCACTCTCGCCTCCAGGACTTCTCACGGGTGGTCCCTCTCCTTTGGTACTCTCTCCCACAGCCTGTCCTCCATGCTCTAAGCCTGGAAACTTTTAAACGTACTCCAAAAACACACCTGTTCAGCCAAACCTATAAGTTTCTATAGGTAGCATTGGAAGTTCACTGCCTAACCACTAACCCATACATGTCAAACTCCTGGACCAAATCTGGCCCTCAGAGTCATCAAATTTGGCCCCCAAGTGGTTTCCCCACTTAGCATTATGTTTGGCCCTTTATAAACCACAAGGGAAGCTATATTGGAGGTGAAGCTCTAAATCACCAGATAAGCCATATGGAGGAGGGAGGGGGTTTCTAGACACCAGGGAACTGTATAGGGGGTGGAGGACCACTAGACACCAGGGAAGTGTATAGGGAAGGGAGGACCACTAGACACCAGGGAAGTGTATAGGGAAGGGAGGACCACTAGACACCAGGAAACGGAATAGGGGAAGGAGGAAGCATTAGACACCAAAGATCCTTATAGGGGAGGGCCACTAGACACCAGTGAACTGTATAGGTGAGTGAGGGAGGGCTACTAAGCACCAGGGGACTGATAAGCGTGGAAAGGGGGGCACTAGAATCCAGGAAACTGTGAAGGGGAGGAAGGAGGCATTAGCCACCAGAGAACTCTATAGGGGAGGGGGCCACTAGACACCAGGGAACTGTATAGGGGACTAAGGAGGCATTAGACACCACAGAACACTATAGGGGAGGAAGGAGGGCCACTAGATACCAGATAACTGTACAGGGGAGTGAAGGAGGGCCATTAGACACCCTGGGGGAGGGGGGGGGCTATTAAACACCAGGGAAATGTATAATGGAGGGAGGAGGCCACTAGACATTCGGGTTGGCCTGCGACTTTGCATATGAGTTTTACACCCCTGCACTAACCCCTGTGTTTCCTTCCCTATTGTTTCCACCCCACTATCCTTTAGATCAGTGGTCCTCAAACTAAGGCCCACGTGCCAAATATGGCCCCCTGAGGCTTTTTTACCGGCCCCTACACAGAAAATGTATTACTTATAGATACGGTCAGCTACATCTTTAAATATTGGTGGTCCGCATATAGAATAGCAGTGGTGCACCCATCCACATGGAAGCCAAAAAGCAGTAATTCGCTGGTTTCCAATCAAATTCCACATCATGCGCACCGACCACAGCTACAGAGCTATTTCTACCAAAACCTCCAGACACAGGAACTCCTTTCCCCCCAAGCAGTGCGCCTTCTGAACTCGAGCCCTGCACACAGTAAAGCTAAATAGCAGGACTGTCACCCAGGCCTAAATAGCCTGTATGTACTTAACCTGGGGCGATTCTTCATTCCATGTGTATTTGCACCTAGGACTAATTAACTAAATAGCAGGACTAGCTGCTATGTACCTGTTCTATGTCTGTTCATTATTGCAATGCACATGTACTTGCACTACTATGTTTCAATGCCTGTATCTGTTCCTCAATGCATTTTTGTATTGCTACTTGCTAGTTTATGTTTTGTTGTTATTCTTGCACTATGCTCTCTGCCAATGTGTACCACACACAATTCCTGGTGTGGCAACTGCCGCACTTGGCGAAATAAATAAGATTCTGAGGTGACACTGCTGTCCAATTGGGCTGCAGGTTGTGTCACCTGGGTATGCTTCACTGTCTGGCCCACAAAGACTTCTACATCATCTTATGTATACTCCAGCCCCCCAGCAGCCTGAAGTATGTTGACCCGACCCTCGACCCAAAACGTTTGGGGACCCCTGCTTTAAATTGTAAACTCACAAGGGTAGGGACCTCCTCCTATTGTTTCTTATTTTGCTGTAATTTACCATATGAACGTGTACACATTTTAGTGATCTCTCAATCCACACATTATCTATGTATGTTTATGTGCTTCTATTACTGGATGTCATGACTGTACAGTGTCTTAAACATCACATGTATTTGTTTTGTACTATGTACAGCACTACGGAAGATGCTGGTGCTATAATAATTAAAAAGAATAATAATGATGTCAACTCATTGTTTTCTATTGTTTTATAGAGAACCATGACTAAAATGACCAATCCCTGCCACTCTCTATCCCACAAAGTTTGAGAGAAAACAGTTATGCTGCCAGTGTGTTTTTAGGCTGTGGGACGAAACTTCAGAAAAGTCAGGAGAGCCACCCAAACAAGCAGAGAAGGATTTGTAGACAGTGTCCTCGCCGGAAATCCCACCTAGGGCATTCAAGGGAACCTGAAGTGTGGGGAATAACAAGGCTGACATACTAAACAATGCAAATTGCCTGGCTGTCCTGCCGAGCCTCTGCCTTTAATACTTTTAGCGATAGCTGAACAAGCATGCAGATCGGATGTTTCTGACTGAAGTCTGCCTGAATTAGCTGCATGCTTGTTTCAGGTGTGTGATTCAGACACTACGGCAGCCAAAGAGATCAGCAGGGCTGCCAGGCAACAGATTCCTCTCAGTTCAGGTGTACTTTAATACTGTAAGCAAAGCACTTAGATCCTGTACTGTGTTTGGACTGATGCCTGGATTTCAGCTTCAATTATTAAACCATATTGGAGCGACCAGTACAAGCCTATTACAGACAACATAAGAGCTTGATTGCTTGCTCTAGGAAACAATTATATTGTTTATTGCAATTTTTTTTAAAAAAAAGCTATTTAGCTGGAATAAGTGACCATATAGTGCCTAAGGTGCATAATCAGTTTTTTGAGATTTTGTCTGATTGCTATTGTTCCTAGCAAGACAAGCACCCTGTTCCTCTTTATAAATATACAGCACTCAAGCTACTTGAGTAAAGCTGTCCATGGCCACCTTTAGTATACATAAAAGAAAAAAATTGCGGGCTGCATTTAAAGCGGTATCAAACTCTGACATAATATTCAATAAAAACATGTTTTTTACATCCCATACAGTTATATTTGCTTTTGTGCATAAGTATTATAATTCATTTAGAAGTTACAAGTTTCCAAAGTACAATTTTTTTTGCTCTGAGAGCTGACCTTGCATTTTATTCATAACTGGTGTATTCATATTATAATGTACCCAGAAATGCTTTCTGAGTAACTGTCTGTGTTCTGGAGTGTCTGAATTGCCAGAGAATGTTTATATTCCTCACTTGATACAATTAAGCAAACACAAGATGTTATCTTCAGTGCGGATGCATCCAGCTTGCCCTGCAGGGAGCTTGTAAGTCCTGTGTTTAACTAATTGAATGCTGTTCTAGTTAAAAAAAAAATTGTGCTAGTATATAATATGCTGTAAAAATAATCTTTTAGAGCAAAGAAGAAATGCTAAGTTTCATACCACTTTAACCACTTTGTCCTCCTTGACGTATAAAAACGTCAAGGAGGACAGGCGCGCTCCCGCGGCCGATCGAGCGCGTGCACGCGCACTCCCGGCCGTGGATTCGGTAGCCACGGAATCAATGTTTCGGGGATAGGATACAAGAACATGTTAATAATATTAAATCTAACTATGAAAAAAGTCCTATAGCTATGCACTTTATAATGTTTCACAATTCTGATCCAAGATTTTTAAAGGCAAAAGGAATATACAAATTAAATATAAGCCCAAGAAGGGGAG
The DNA here is from genome assembly GCF_040937935.1 of Hyperolius riggenbachi. Lineage (NCBI taxonomy): Eukaryota > Metazoa > Chordata > Amphibia > Anura > Hyperoliidae > Hyperolius > Hyperolius riggenbachi. The sequence continues at coordinate 546,690,818 of NC_090646.1, forward strand.
ACTTTGACCGTCCGCTGCTAAAAAAAGAATCTTTTTGGATATACAAGTGTGGCTCTATGCAACCAAATGGTATGAACTGTGACATGAATCTAAAGGTATTCCTATAAAAATATGCCTATTTTCCCTATTTGAAGTCGCTCTGCCTGTCATTTTCAAAATAGACACTAGATGGTGCTTTTGATCCAGTAGTCAACATAAGAGATATCTACGCAATACGCAATGGAAGAGGGCGGCATCTAAAACGACTATTAGTATGATGCGCCCTTACTTCCCCCCATACACTTCTGAGGAAGCCTATTGGCGAAACGCGTCACGTGTTGTGTACGTCATCCCGCCACCACGCTGGCCGCAGCGATCCATCCTGCGCCTCCACCCCTCTTCCTTAGCTTAGCCTGACTCCCGGACACCTTGCTAACGCGGCTATTCGAGCCGTCCCGCCGCAAGAAGAACGCTGACATACTTGAAAATATCGCCACAGCAATGGCCAAGTCCCTGCTAACATGACAGGGCACACGAGTACCAGGCTTGTTTGGCCGACCCGACCCAACACAAGGCGGCTTTGATAACCAGCCAGCGCAAATTGCCTTTTGTTATCAGTATTCATTCCTGCTAAATATCATTTTTATGATCAGTTGCTCCGGTTGCAGTTTAAGGCAAGCAAGGTTTTGTAGCAGCTTGCTACATGTAATGGGGGTGTATCTTATTTATGGATAAGAGGCTTATTCAAAAATCAATATACAGGGTGGATTGAAGATACTGCGCTTTTCAGTGGATGACGTTCTATAGCCTGACCCAACAGGATTTAAAGGGGCCTGAAGATATATATATATGCTTATTCCGGTATAAATAGGTGCACCTAGAGCTATATTGCACGCAATGAAATATCCTGCATAGGGTTGGATCTATAGGAATATGAGTTTTAATTGGTTTTAATCATGTGGATATTAATTATGTGTTTTTGATACGTGCTAATTGATTAATAAATTTGGAAATTGTTATATCTCAGCTCCCTATATTTATATTTGTTGATCTGTGCCAAGTCAATAGGTGAGACAAAGAGTGATAATTACATTTTAGGTTAATATCCCACAGTAATTAATGGTTTTTTTGAATGTATGGGGAGCTGTCCTGTTGGTCAACGTTCCCCCCCCCCCCCATTCTTCTCTGTTCCCCTCCTTGCATACCTAAAGCGCCTCCAGGTGAAAGCATCCATCAGCGCGCCTGGGAGCACTCTGCGCATGCCGTAATTGTGATGTCATGCGCATGGGCAGAGCGCTTCCAGACGTGCACTGAGAGACACACGCAGTCGGGCTAGCACCTGTGTACTGATGCCCAACTCCAGCGACCCGACCCAGTAGAGGCTGCCTTTGGGGCTTTAGGTATGTAAGGAGAGGGACAGAGGAGAACGGGGGGATGGGGGGGGAGGAGGAGGGGGGGGTGTGATGGACATCAGGACAGCTCCACATACAGTGGTGTGAAAAACTATTTGCCCCCTTCCTGATTTCTTATTCTTTTGCATGTTTGTCAAACTTAAATGTTTCTGCTCATCAAAAACCGTTAACTATTAGTCAAAGATAACATAACTGAACACAAAATGCAGTTTTAAATGATGGTTTTTATTATTTAGTGAGAAAAAACCCTCAAAACCTACATGGCCCTGTGTGAAAAAGAAATTGCCCCCTGAACCTAATAACTGGTTGGGCCACCCTTAGCAGCAATAACTGCAATCAAGCATTTGCGATAACTTGCAAGTCTTTTACAGCGCTCTGGAGGAATTTTGGCCCACTCATCTTTGCAGAATTGTTGTAATTCAGCTTTATTTGAGGGTTTTCTAGCATGAACCGCCTTTTTAAGGTCATGCCACAACATCTCAATAGGATTCAGGTCAGGACTTTGACTAGGCCACTCCAAAGTCTTCATTTTGTTTTTCTTCAGCCATTCAGAGGTGGATTTGCTGGTGTGTTTTGGGTCATTGTCCTGCTGCAGCACCCAAAATCGCTTCAGCTTGAGTTGACGAACAGGTGGCCGGACATTCTCCTTCAGGATTTTTTGGTAGACAGTAGAATTCATGGTTCCATCTATCACAGGAAGCCTTTCAGATCCTGAAGCAGCAAAACAACCCCAGACCATCACACTACCACCACCATATTTAACTGTTGGTATGATGTTCTTTTGCTGAAATGCTGTGTTACTTCTACGCCAGATGTAACGGGACACGTACCTTCCAAAAAGTTCAACTTTTGTCTCGTCGGTCCACAAGGTATTTTGCCAAAAGTCTTGGCAATCATGGAGATGTGTTTTTAGCAAAATTGAGACGAGCCTTAAGGTTCTTTTTGCTTAAAAGTTGTTTGCGCCTTTGATATCTGCCATGCAGGCCGTTTTTGCCCAGTCTCTTCCTTATGGTGGAGTCGTGAACCCTGACTTCAATTGAGGCAAGTGAGGCCTGCAGTTCTTTAGATGTTGTCCTGGGGTCTTTTGTGGCCTCTCGGATGAGTTTTCTCTGCGCTCTTGAAGTAATTTTGGTCGGCCGGCCACTCCTGGGAAGGTTCATCACTGTTCCATGTTTTTGCCATTTGTGGATAATGGCTCTCACTGTGGTTCGCTGGAGTCCCAAAGCTTTAGAAATGGCTTTATAACCTTTACCAGACTGATAGATCTCAATTACAGTACTTTTGTTTTCATTTGTTCCTGAATTTCTTTGGATCTTGGCATGGTGTCTAGCTTTTGAGGTGCTTTTGGTCTACTTCTCTGTATCAGATAGCTCCTATTTAAGTGATTTCTTGATTGAAACAGGTGTGGCAGTAATCAGGCCTGGGGGTGACTACAGAAATTGAACTCAGGTGTGATAAACCACAGTTAAGTTATTTTTTAACAAGGGGGGCAATCACTTTTTCACACAGGGCCATGTAGATTTGGAGGTTTTTTTTCTCACTAAATAATAAAAACCATCATTTAAAACTGCATTTTGTGTTCAATTATGTTATATTTAACTAATAGTTAACGGTTTTTGATGAGCAGAAACATTTGAGTGTGACAAACATGCAAAAGAATAAGAAATCAGGAAGGGGGCAAGTAGTTTTTCACGCCACTGTACATGCCTGCCCCCCATTTCTCCAAACCTTTTTGGCTCTGGTATCCTTTAAAGCTTAATTTACAAAATGAATGTGTGAACTTGCAGAGGCACATCAGCAGAGACACAGGCACACCTTCAAGGTAAAAATATACTAAGTTTCCCACTCAGCTAAATTAACGAAAGCCAATTACGGTATCTCTATGGCATTACAACCTGGGGACTACCCTTCCAACTGACATCATACAAGCCTGCCTCACCCAAACAAGAAGCTGGAACATACGAAGATGAACTAATTGGAATTCTGCTTGGGATTTAGAGGTGGATCCTGCTTCACGCAAGGCTGTAATCTCAGAGGAGCCCATTCAGTTCCTTGTTTCTCTCTTATATCTGTATGTACTCTGGGAAGGAAACCGTGTGGCATCTGGATCTGAGAATTATTGACATCAGTCCTCTGTTTCCTGCACAGGTCTTGTCCATAAGAGAGACATACATAATGTGCCAGCAGCTACAGTACATCAGATCTGCGCAATAATGGAGTACCGACCTGTACCACTGCTTAAATCTATGACAAATCTCCGCTGGATACATTTTAGGCATTTTCTTGCACATCCATAGCTTTTATTTAAAGTCTGCATCTATTCCCAAGTGTATTATTAAATACAGTATATATAGAACAAACAAGAAAGCAAGCAATACTGAAATACACATCACAAAAACCTACAAAGAGCTGTTCTGTTATATCTATAAAGAGGATCCACACTGACAGAAAACCACCCGCTATGAAAAAAAAAACAGCCAATTTTTGGATCTTTGGTGGAGCAGAAAGATTTGTAGCAGACAGATATCTGTGTCATTCCTGATCCGCAAAGCTTCCTATTTCCTCATACTGGTGTTAGCGGCCACAAATGTAAATTGAGGGATTCTGGGCTATATTCATTCTCCATATCTCGCGCTGCCATTCTTCACAGAAAAGGAAGCTTTCTGGGTATCATATCTTTTATGTGGATAACATTGTTTTTAAATGCTGAAGAGAATTGTTCACCTTCTCTTGCACTGAATAAAGAAATATAGGATACTTTCTATTCCTCTACCAGTTCACCAAGAGGTTGAGTTGTACATATTACTGCTGTGGAAACTCCTGACTATTAATGGTGTGGTATGTCACCCCAAGGCTGGTGTTTTGATAACATTAGCCTTTATTTTCAGGGTTAGAGACCGTCTAAGGGACAGTTAGTGCTATATAAATACTAAATAGTAATAACAGTATTAATAATAATTTCTAAGTAGCTGCTGGACACTTACATTGGGATAGGGAAGCCTCTGGATCCTCCAGAGGGCACAGAATCTAATTTTTTAAATATCTGTACAATTTAAGAATTGCAATCAATTTTTCTGACTGATTGTAACATTTCAAAAATCTGACCAATGCACTACACACATATGTTGATTTTTTCCCCAATTATGATAAAAATTGTTTGGAAACTGAGAAAATTGCTAGGGTATGTATATTAATAAATTAACAATCTAACCCACATCATACAATCTTTAGAAAAACTTAAGAAAAATTTCCAGCATTCCGGATTGATAAAAATCGAAAAAAAAACCCCGGAAAATCCAATCAGATTTTTTAGTCGAATTAAAATTTTTTTTGGGGGGGAGAGCTTGTCACAAGAGCCCTCGTGGTCAGACTGCAAGTGGCCTTCTAAACGGTGCCAGCGCACGGATCGTGCGAACTCTGGTCGCAGTCAATGCGCAGGAACCGTTGGGAATTAGATGCAGACAAACCAGAAGGGAGCCTGTGAGATATGGGTGATTACAACTTGCACACGATTCCAGGGTATAACTGCCACCACCACGGGTAGGGGCCCGTGGACCCGACTGCCTGACTGATCCTGTGAATAAAAACGGTTAAAACACGCTGTATTCTGTCTAGCCAACAACAAACAAACAGTAGCGTCTCTTCTGAGGTCTGGTTCAGTTGTGCGGCTGATAAGCAGGGTAGCGGACAGTGAATGACTTTGATAAAGTCTTTTATTCACGCAATATAAATAATTAATATATACAGACAATTATTAAAATCAACAATTATTAAAACAGTAATAGCCAGTATGAAATAAAAAGGGAGAAAATACCTAGGGTTTGTGGAAATATGTCCTTTTGTGGGAAGAATCATAAAGTCCAAGCAAAACGGTTTCAAGTTCTGCAAAGTTCTTTGTTCCAGAGATAAATTCAAAGTTCAGCAAGATTTAAAATCCAAACAAAATGGAGGATGTCTTTTGTTTCAATTTCAGACAAGATGGCCGCCAACTATGTGTCCTCTGGCTGGCAGCATGCTCTCAGGAAGATGGAATCTGGAGAACGGATGCCCACCTGCTGGCCATGTGCTTTTGATGAAGCTGGTTTGGGGGTGTGGCAATGCCGGCCCCCCCTGAGTTACCAACAAATGACAGTTCATTCCCTCTGAGAGATTTGAGGGCTAAACTTATGAAATGCTGTAACTCCTGAACCATACACGTTATATTTAGGGGGGTAACAGCTTCATACTTGTTGGAAAATACAGATGAATAGGACATCAGACACGGCTAAGCCAGCGGTCAGGCTCCTGAGAAGATTCATATCTCGATAACCGGACGGTCTATCCCAATGCCTTTCATATCAGCACGATGGCCAGATTTTACCGAACAAGACGATTTGAATTTTTTAGCTGTGCGACATACGCTTTTCGTATGCCGACAGGAAATCCTACCACCCATGCTTTTCTTATGGCCCGTGCTCGGTGCCGGATCGGCTGGCTTTCTATGCCCCCCCCCCTGTGGAGCCAGCTTCCTGGTCCTTTTCATGGGGACATCTGCTGTAGGGGGAATGAGCTAGGCCCTGCAGGGAATCCAGCCACGTGCGACATTCCTGAGTGGTGAGGCATTCAGGAGGGGTGAGGGGACTGCTTTGGCTCACAGGGGAACAGATCTCTGGATTTAAAACAACACAAAAATGTCATTTTCGGATCGCTTGCACGACTGCTCAGATCCGACAGGGAGCGATCAGGAAAGCGACTGTGAATTCTCTAGATTCACCTGCATTTCTCACGGCTATTCCGTGACAGAGCTGATCATATTTATCGAATTGCCTTAAAATGGGATCATTTTATTGTATCATGTGTGGCCACCTTAAGAGGCCATCTGATAGTCATCAGAGCAACCAAAGAAAATGTGTACAAAAGCACATTAACCACTTCACTACTGAGGGGTTTTTCCCCTTGAAGACTAGAGATATTTTCACCTTTAAGCGCTCCTCCCTTTCATTCGCCAATAACTTTATCACTATTAACCTATTTTGGTGCACGCGCACTCCCGGCCGCGGATTCGGTAGCCAAGGAATCAATGTATCGGGCTATGGTGCCGGATCACTGATTCCTCTCCCCCGCTGAAAAAACGACAGCTTCTCTCGGAATCTGTGCTTTTTCTGGCTGTCTCCTTCCCGATGCGTCACTCTAAGCGCGTGCTACGCTTAGAGTGACGTCATGTAAACAAACTCATGGCCGCCATCTTGTGGCCAAAAAGTAATACTACACCTGAAAAAAAAATTACAAAAAATTAACACACATTTACATTATAAATCTATTGTTTACCTCCCACCCTCCCAAAACTACCCAAATAAAATGTTTACTATAAAAAAAAAAAAACATTACAATAAAAAAAAAAAAAACATGTAAATATTTACCTAAGGGTCTAAACTTTTTAAATATCAATGTAAAGATGAAATATTTCTTTATTTTTTTATTTTAAACTTGTAAATAGTGATAGATGCAAAATGGAAAAAATGCACCTTTATTTCCAAATAAAATATTGTCGCCATACATTGTGATAGGGACATAATTTTAATGGTGTAACAACCGGGACATATGGGCAAATACAATATGTGAGTTTTAATTATGGATGCATGTATTATTTTAAAACTATAATGGCTGAAAACTGAAAAATAATGAATTTTTCAATTTTTTTCTTTTTCTTCCTGTTAAAATGCATTTACAGTAAAGTGGCTCTTTGCAAAATGTACCCCCCAAAGAAAGCCTAATTGGTGGCGGAAAAAACAAGATATAGATCAGTGCATTGTGATAAGTAGTTATAAAGTTATAGGCTAATGAATGGGAGGTGAACATTTCTCACGTGAAAACCACGGAACCTGAATGGGTTAATCACAACAAAATGATCTAGCTTCAGTGTGTGCCGCCCATTCAATCAAGAGGACGAATATCTACACCCCTGGGCCATATGCAATTAAGATTTTCTCCTGAGTTTTGTCAGGAGGTGATATTTTTAAACTTTTCAATAAAATGCCTTTCAAGCCACCAGCAAGCAAGAAAATATATATTCAAAATATTTTTGATAGTACTTTTCACCTACTTCTCGGTAATTTTTCAGTTGAAAAGTGAAGGAAAATTGTTTTAAATAGAAGATAAAAAATTATCTCCTTGGAGAAAACTCAGGAGAAAATGTAATTGCATATGTGCCATGGAGCGGTAAGAGACCAAATGCAGGGCATACATCAGGTATGGCTACCGATAAAATGGAGAATTCTGTTTAAGATTGGCTTACTGACATTCAAATCCTTGCACAATCTGGGCCCTGGATACCTGAAGGACTTGTTGCAACTACATCACACCCCCCACATTCTTAGATCAAAAGGACGTAACACCATGGTCACCCCCAGAGTCCACCTCAAAACCTTTGGAGACAGAGCCTTTTGTCATGCTGCCCCTACACTTTGGAACTCCCTGCCACACCCAATCAGGAAGCATTTAAGTCTAAACTGAAAACCTACCTCTTCAGTCTGGCATTCATGAACATCTGACTATCTCCTCTGTAACACAACCCAGCCTGCAACCCTGTATTAATCTGAGACACAGCTATGCGCTTTGAGTCCTATGGGAGAAAAGCGCTTTGCAAATGGTATTGTATTGTATTGTATGTCAAAACGGTCCTACGGGGGGCCGAGGTCCTCACACATTTTTTACACAGCTCAAATTAATTGATGAGTCTGAATTAGGAAAGGTGTGATCCATCAGGTAGAACACAATTCTCTCTTTCTCAGTTCAACCTAAACACTGGCATGGATCTGGCCCTCCAGGCCTGGAGTTCCACACCTGTGCCGTAGATATACTGATGCTGGTGCAGCTAGTGGTTAAAGGCTCATGGCAACTTCATTGCATGATTCAATGGTGGTGACCTCAGCAAAACCAGCTACGACCAAAGTAAATGCAAGGCGGGGCTAGAGTAGTAACAGGTGAGTCATGGAATGTAGTCAGCACTGCCATGGCTGGCAATGGAATTCAGCACAAAGTAGCATTTGAAAGTTTGTAAGTTTATAATATCATTTTATCATCATTTATTGAGGTAATATATACAAATGTGCATATCTGAGGTTGTCAACAATATACAAATACTGACCAAGGCAGCAGTTTGTTGGTGGCTAAGGGTTGGGGACATGTGATCACTGGCAACATACAGTGGGATGCAAAAGTTTGGGCAACGTCGTTAATCATGATTTTCCTGCATAAATTGTTGGTTGTTATGATAAAAAATGTCAGTTAAATATATCCTATAGGAGACACACACAGTGATATTTGAGAAATGAAATGAAGTTTATTGGATTTACAGAAAGTGTACAATAATTGTTTAAACAAAATTAGGCAGGTGCATACATTTGGGCACCACAAAATAGAAATGAAATCAATATTTAGTAGATCCTCCTTTTGCAGAAATTACAGCCTCTAAACGCTTCCTGTAGGGTCAAGTGACACGCCAGCTTGCGTGGACGAACACCGGAAGCCGCTAGGAGCCCGCTAGGTGCTGCAGGAAGGCTGCTAGACGCTGCTGGAGGCTGGGTAAGTATTTAGGGAGGGGGTTTGTGCTTTTTAGGCCCGTTGCTCAAGCAAACGGCAAGCACATGTGTCCAGCAGCAGGCGTTCCCCACCAGTGCTGACATACCTCCAAGCACGGTTCCAGTATTTCTCGGAAGGGTCTGCACAGTCACACGTCCAAGGAAATGATTGTATTTATTTGCTCGCATGCAAACTTTCTCAACCCCAGCACATAAACAAATAAAAAATACATAGTTTATGCCTGAAGCCAAAGCATAAAGATTTTGGGTGGAATGAGACAAGCCTTCCACACTCTGCTCCGTCTCCGCTGACAGCCCCGTCTGCATTTGCCTCAGACATGAAGAGTAGCAGCCGGCTCTGCCATCGCTATACTCTGTGCTGTCAGGAATCATTTTAATAATTACTTTTTAGATACCCTTTCAATCTTAATATCTTGACAGGATTTAATGCAATTGTTTTACATTTTTCACAATGCCTGAACCAAAGAGCACTGTCAAATGCAGAAGTGAACAAGAAATCAATAAAGCAATGTGTAATTGGTGATTAATAGCTCGTGGTGGGCCAGAGAATGAATATATTTTTATATTTAATTTCTAATTTCAAACATATTTATGCTCATTTAAAATTGAATCCGCAGGTGTGTCCAATCTGTCAGGCTGTCACATCCATGGTTCTCTATGGGTGAAGGGCATGGCTATCCCTGTCGCTCACACTCACTCCAGCTGTTCTTATGAAGGGGGAACATTGCTAAGGCTGACACTCATCCTCATTACTAAGGCAAGGGGCACACTTGTCCATGCAATAAAACTTCAGTTTTCTGCCATGGGCAGTTTTTGCATTTTGTGCTGCATTTGTGTTTTTCATGTGCATTTTTATGCGTTTTCCCTGCGTTTGCGTTGTTTTGGGCCCTTTTACACTTAATGGATCGGGTAGTGTTGAGTTGCATCTCCAATCTGATCCGAACATTTGTATAGCACTTTTCTCCTGTCGGACTCAAAGGGCTCAAGAGCTGCAGCCACTGGGCAGCGCTCAAGAGGCCACCCTGCAGTGTTAGGGAGTTTTGCATTGAACTCCTTACTGAATAGGTACTGACCATAGCCAGGATTCGAGCCCTGGTCTCCCATGTTAAAGGTAGTGACATTAACGATTACACTATCCATCTTGTTGCATCTCAGTTTGGCAAATGGAACGCAACTAAAAACAAATGTAAAAGGACCCTTACTTAATATTCATATTTGTGACACATATCCTACTAGCATGTTAATTGACCTAATGAAGCCACTGTAAGGTCGTGAAACGCGTTGTCCTGTGCAAGTACAAAATAAATCGTTAAATCTCTATATCGATCTATGAGTCTTCATATCAGGTAAGAACAACCATTTTTACCATAGATAACTAACTTATCTCTACATGCTTGATCTTAACGGGCGCCTCCAATAGTGTCATTTGTTAGAAATGTCTCACCCTACCTAGTAGTGTATTCGCCACTATAAGCTATAGGGCGAAGTTTTTTTCTGGAGCAGCGACCTACAAGGCCGAGTGGAGACGGTCCTTCTCCACAAGCGCCGATTAGTGGTTGCCGTCAAAAGCAACCCACAATTGTAAGTATATTACGACTTTTCCTAGACCACCTGTTAATACACGATAGTGGGCTCCCGGCATCCCTGTGTTTTTTGTTTTTACCGGTTTGATTGGGATGAAGTTCAATCTTAGGTTCAAATTCCTCTTAGAGGACAACCGAGGTGACATGTGACATGATGAGATAGACATGTGTATGTACAGTGCCTAGCACACAAAAAACTAGGCTGGGTTTTGTTTTTGTGCAGAGACAACAAAACAGTAAACATTTAAAAACTAGATTTAAATATAAAATAAAACTGTGGGATATCCAAAAAGTAATTTTTAGGAGAAGGAGGATAGATGCAATTGTTTTTCTCATGAGTTTATTTTCACCTCAGATATCCTTTAAAGGGAATGTCCAAGCAAAATAAAAAAATGAGTTTCACTTACCCGGGGCTTCTACCAGCTCCATGCAGCAATCCTGTGCCCTCGTAGTCACTCACTGCTGCTCCAGTCCCCCGCTGGCAGCTTGCCGACCTCGGAGGTCAGCGGGACGCATTGCGTACATTTTTACGCATTTCCGCTAGCGCAGGAACAACACATACATTTTTACGCATTACTGGTACAATGCGTAAAAAATTACGCATTGAACCAGTAACCCGTAAAAATGTATGTGTTGAGTGAGTGACTACGAGGGCACAGGATGGCTGCATGGGGCTGGTAGAAGCCCCAGGTAAGTGAAACTCATTTTTTATTTTGCTTGAACCTTCCCTTTAAGCAAACTAACTGCCCCACTTCCTCCGTAATACTAACCGTCCTAAAACTAACTGATATTAAAAAGAACCCGAGGTGTGCAATCTATGGAAGCTGCCATATTTATTTCCTATTAAATAATACAATTTCCTGGCAGCCCCACTGATCTTGCTGGTCAGTAGGGTCTAAATCACACACCACCTGAAACAAGCATGCAGCTAATCTTGTTGGATTTGTCATAGACATGTGATCTACATGGTTGTTCAGGGTCTATGGGTTAAATTGTTAGAGGCAGAGGATGAGCAGAACAACCAGGCAATGTGCATTATTTAAAAGAAACTTAACACCTCAGTCTCCATATCCCTCTCACCTTGGGTTCCGTTTAATCTTTCATTGTTCCCCCCCCCCCCCCCCCCTAGCACTGGATCCAAGCATCAGCACCTATATTAACCACTTCAGCCTACAGTGTCGAAAATCGGATTCATCCGAGCAACGTTTACCTCCCATTCATTCGCCAATAACTTTATCGCTAGTTATCACAATTAATTGATCTTTATCTTGTTTTTTTCCGCCACTAATTAACTTTCTTTGGGTAGTACATTTTGCTAAGAATTATATTCCCATTCACTGATCGGGGGGTAACGGCAGGCAGCAGGAGCGTGCGCAATCGCGCGCCTCACTCAGCGGTAGTAGCACAGTCTATCTGGACGGATATATACCCGTCCAGATTGACTTAAGCGGTTAAACACTGTAGCTCATAGCTGGCACTCGGCTACATAATAAACCATGCCATGGACTCAAATTAAGTACCTAGTGATACCAAGTAGCTAAACCACATTGGTTTTATGACCGTGGCTGTGCCAGAATACTGTGCACCAATATCAATGGCCTTGTCCTCTAGATGTTCTGGTTTCCTCCCACATTCCAAAAACAAACTGGTATGTCAACTTGTTTCCAACCACATTATCCATAAACACTCTGTAGAAAGGCTGGGAGAGTTGATCCAGGGATTTATCGGACTGCCATCTGGAGTGGGGAAGGAATTTTACCCTTTTAAGGCTAATTGGCCCTGGGCCTTGTAAGGTTTTTCGCCTTCTCCTGGATCAACCGGGATATGTGTGCATTCAGGATGGTATTTTTCCCCTCCTGGTTGAACCTGATGGACGGACGTCTTTTTTCAACCAAACTAAATATGTAACAATGTAAAAGTATGTTAGGATAGCACAGTGTACTACAAAGCAGAGATGTGAACATGGGCAGGGCATTCACATGCGGTAGCTCTCCTGTTTAAAAAAAATCCTTCTACAGCACATTTAGGATTCAATCTACCAACAGAACTAGTATGTGGATGAACTGCATGCTTATTTATGACTCTTGTTCGTTCTGTGCAGTTTACACCACGCACCATAACTGCTTTAGCCTGTGTGACACTATATTGTCTCATGAGCTATCTGTTCTATATCAGAACTTTATTAGAGGAGTTACTATGCTACCTTTGCCCTAGTACATGTATCCCACTTTATTAGATCTTTCATCTATGAAGCCAAGGGAGGTACAAAGACCAGACACACAGCAGCGTTATACATTTCCCTGCATTTCAGCAGCTAGGGTCTTCACTTTTTAGGTGCAGTAACAGGTCAGCTGGAGAGTAGTGAATGATTGGAGAAATGATTCAAATGAACTTTTAACAAAACAAATTAAATATATAATTATTTACTGGTGAGAAAATATGTTAATACATTCTACAATATTTTTTTTTTTAAATCCTGCTTTGGGCCAAGGTCTATAGATTGCTTCAAGCAGTCTTCCACAAACAGGTACAGAGAGACCCTTGGTCGGCCTTTTGCATTTTAACATTGATTCTCTTACTAAGGCTCAGGGGGCTAAAGGCATTTCATCTTTGTGGTGGCCAGGCAGACCATTGCAAAGGCTTGGAAGAAACAACTGGTCCCTTTTGAGGAGGTCAAAAAACCAAAATTAGCTTACCTGGTAATGCTGTTTTTAATAACCCTCCAGGACAGGTGCTACATATGAGGTTCGGGCCCGCCCCTAACAGGAAACACAAAGAACTAGCTCTCTATAAGTTCCACCTCTAATCTCTACCTGCCAGTACGTCTCAATTAACTGTTCCGATAGAATACCTTACATATTACATAAATATATACTTACAACTTACATAAACACATGTTTACAACATACCGTTATTTACGTGCACGTATAAGTCTTAGGGTGGGTCACCTGTCCTGGAGGGTTATTAAAAACAGCATTACCAGGTAAGCTAATTTTGGTTTTTTTCCAATAACCCTCCAGGACAGGTGCTACATATGAGATGATATGCAATGAACAACACTAACCTTAGGGAGGGATCACAGCTTGAAGAACTTTCCTTCCAAAAGCCTGTTCTTCCGCCGATAGTAGATCCAACCTGTAGTGCCTGATGAAGGTGTTAACCGTCTTCCAGGTTGCCGCCTTGCAGATGTCGGTTGCCGTAGCTCCAGCTCTGTAAGCCCAGGAAGTTGCAACTGACCTAGCTGAATGTGCTGTTATATCCTTTGGACATGGTATACCTTTAAGTCTATATGCTTCATTAATGCAGATCTTGATCCATCTTGCTATAGATGCTTTGGACATACTTTTCCCTCTTGTTGCTCCAGAAAAGTTAATAAATAATGCTGTAGATTTCCTGAATTCCTTAGTTCTGTCAAGGTAATATAGTAAACATCTTCTGACGTCTAAGTTATGCCATCTCATCTCTCTGGGATCAGTGGCGTTTTTGCAAAAGGATGGCAATACAATCTCTTGCATCCTATTGGATATAGTAGCTACCTTTGGCAAGAATTCACTTGTCGTCTTCAGGACTACTCTATCATGAAAAACCATACAAAAAGGTTCGACTGAACTCAGGGCTTCCAGTTCACTTATCCTCCTTGCTGAGGTCATAGCTACGAGGAAAATTGTCTTAATAGTCAACAATCTTAATGAAATACTGCTCAATGGTTCAAACTCATCACCCATTAGAGTGTTTAACACTAAGGTTAAGTCCCATCTAGGATATGAACGTTTTATTACTGGTCTGGATCGTTCTACTGATTTCATAAATCTAATAACTAATGGTTCTAAGGCTAACCGCCTATTAAGAAAAACTGAAAGGGCTGCAACTTGCACCTTTAATGTACTTAATGCCAGCTTCTTGTCAATACCGTCTTGCAAGAATTCTAATACTGTCGCCAGTCTATTTGATCTCAGACCTACCTCTTTTTTCCAGCTACAAAAGGTTTTCCAATATTTTAAGTAAATAGCTCTTGTAACCTTCTTTCTACTATTTAATATTGTCTTTGTCACTCTGTCAGATAAACCTCTTTGTCTTAGGATTTGCCCTTCAGAAACCACGCTGTCAGCTGAAGATTGGGAATCTGAGTCAACTCGCCTTCTTTTCTTAGTACATTGTGTCTGTCTCTCAAATGGATCGGTCTGTCCACCAACATTGAATTTAGTATTGGGATCCAGAGTAGTTTTGGCCAATTGGGCGCAATCAATATCAGATACATTGCTGTCGTTCTTAGTTTCTGCAATACCATTGACAATAGAGGGATTGGAGGAAATGCATAGGCGATCTGAAAGTCCCATGTCTGGGCCAATGCATCTACTCCTAAAGCTCCTCTTGGGTCTAGCGAGAAAAACCGGGTGCAAAGCGTATTTTCCCAGTTGGCAAACAGATCTATCTGGGGATGTCCCCATCTCTGTGTCAATTCTCTGAATATTTTTGGATTTAGACTTAGCTCTGAATTTGACATCTTCTTTCTGCTTAATAGATCTGCCATAGTATTTAGAGACCCCTTGAGATGAACTGCTGAGATTGACTGAAGATTCTGCTCTGCCCAGTCTAATATCTGCAGCACCAGCCCTAGAAGCTGATCTGATCTTGTTCCTCCTTGTTTGTTCAAGTACATTACAACTGTAATGTTGTCCGAACGGACTTGTAGATGGTGGCCGTTCAATCTGTATGTCGTTTGTATCAAAGCTTCCTTTACTGCAAGCAGTTCTCGGAAATTCGATGATTGCGACATTACCTCCTTTGACCAAGTACCCTGTAAACAGATGCCTTCTATGTGGGCCCCCCAACCTGTGAGACTGGCATCTGTCGTTAAGATCTTTGTTACTGGACACCTCCACAGTCGACCTTGTGTAAGATTGTTTTCCTGAATCCACCAATCTAATGTCTGTTTTACCTCTATTGGTATGCAAAGAGTTTGGTCTAAAGCTGTATGAGCTCCCTTCCAGTTGTGTAGAAGCCATTGCTGAAGAGGTCTTATATGTTTCAGTGCCCAATATACTGAAGGTGCTGTGGAGGTTAAAAAACCGATCAGTCTCATTACCTGTCTTACTGTTGTAATAACTTCCTCCTGACATTGCTGTATCATTTTCTGAAGTTTTACTATCTTGTCCTGAGGGAGATACAATCTTTGTTAAAATGGAATCTATCCTGAACCCCAAAAACAGAATTTCTTGTGTTGGGACTAGGTAAGACTTTTGATGATTCACTAACCACCCGGTTTGCTCCAATAGTCCTATCACCATCTCCTTGTGGTTCTCCAGACTCTGTATGCTGTCGGCTACCACCAACAAATCGTCCAAATAAGGAATTATTAAAATTCCCTTCAGGTGTAGCGCTCCCACAATCTCTGCCATGACTTTTTTAAAAATTCTGGGTGCCGACGAGATTCCGAATGGGAGACAGCAAAATTGAAAATGTTCCAGACCTATACTTGTCTTTACACTGAACCGAAGGAAAACTTGAGACTCTTTTCTTATTGGGATATGCCAATAGGCATCTGTTAGATCGATATTGATCATAAAACAATTTGGGGATAGAAGGTTTCGCATTGTGAAAACCGTCTCCATTCGGAATCTCTCGTACCTTATGAAAGGATTCAAGGGTTTGAGGTTTAGTATAAATCGATACTGCCCCGTGGGCTTTTTTACCAGAAACACTCTGGAATAAAATCCTTCTCCCTCCTGATCGGAAGGTACTGTGCAAACCACATCTCTTGCGAGCATATCTTTCACAATCTGTCGCATGGCCCTCCTTTCCTCTGGTATTTTTGGAGCCTGAGTGACAATAAATCGTTTGGGAGGAGGACTTGAAAACTGAATCTTGTATCCATTCTCTACTAGATCTAGAATAAATTTGTTTCTTGTTATTTCTTTCCAACCTAATAGGAATGCTTTTAACCTTCCTCCCACCTTGTTGGCGTCATGGCTTATCTTTATTTTCCGCTGCTCTAAAGAGCGGATTTTTCTTGGTAAACGCCTTATTACCCATCCAAGGCTTACGCCTCTGTTGATCTCTGCCCTGTGTCTGATTCCTGTGAAAAAACGGTCTCTTTTTCGGCTCAAACTTCCTCTTTTTAGGAAATGTAGTTTTCTTGCTGGCTGTCCGCTCCAATACTTCTTGGAGTTGAGGGCCAAACAACAAATTTCCCTGGAAGGGAAGACTACAGGCTCTAGCTTTGGAAGCTTGACTACCCTCCCAAGTTTTTAACCATAAATTCCGACGTGCATTGTTTATTAATGCTGTAGATTTAGCTGTGACCCTTAAAGACTCTGAGGCTGCATCTATGACATAGTCATTGCCTCCTTCCACAACCTCAATTGCTTCTAAAATATCTTTTTTAGGGGCATCCTGCTCTACCAACTTCTTTATTCTCTCTAACCATACTGACATGGTGCGAGACACACAAGTTGTCGCCGCCGCCGGTTTAAAGTTAGTCGCACAGGCTGACCATGCTTTTTTTTAGAGAGAATTCAATTCTCTTATCTCCTGGGTCTTTTAATCGACCTAAATCCTCAAAGGCTAATTCATTATCCTTCTCAACCTGACTAAAAGCTGCATCCAGCTTGGGACATGATTCCCATAACTTAGCATCCTCTTCTGAGAAAGGAAAACGCCTTTTAAATCCCTTTGAAATAAACAATTTCTTATCGGGTTCTTTCCACTGTAATGTGATTAAATTTTTCATTGAATTGTGGACTGGGAAACAAAGTTGCTCAGAGGGCTCCATACCCATATACAACTTATCATGTAAGGATTTCTCAGAGATCTTTTTTTGGGGTATATCAAGGGTTGAGTAAATTGCCTTCAGCAATTCCTCCGTTTCTTCAGAAGCAAATTTAAACCTAGAAGACTTAAATGCATCCTCAGGATCTTCATAATCTGACAATTCTTCAGAAGATTTAGATTCTGGTTCACCAGTGTCATGGTGACTATCCTGCTCTTCCTCTGAGGAATAAATTATCCTGGGAGATTTACTCGTAGCCTTCTTGGGTTTAACAGGGCGCACTGATTGTTGATCTTGTGCTGAGGTAGTTGGTAGACTCTCTCTAAATGCCTTAAAGGTCTCCACCATCTCTTGCCGCATGGTGAACATAAAGTCTTTACATGAAGCTGTATTATCCTCATTAATGATACTAGATATACATTTCTGACATGATGCTTTTGGCCAGTGTTGTTGTAAAGGTTTGTTACACAGAATGCAACTCCTGGGCCTATCAGAGTTATCAGACTCCATAGCATCCTAGGAAAACATACAAATAACATAATCAATATATTTTATCCTAAGACCATCTTTTTCAGTAAAATCACCAGCTATTCTAACATCATGCCATAATATAATGTTAATACCATATATATCCTAAAGGCCAATCTATGTTCAGCCTATAATATCAAATCATATGAAGCCATGCTCTGCTTCAGTATGAGATTAATCATCACATATACTAGATAAGTATCAATGACCAAATAGTAATATACACCATATCCTTATATCAGTAAATATTGTAAAAACAACCGAGTGCTCTGAGTAATATAACCAGACTGCTTTACCCTTAACAGCCGCCCACATGATCAATATATATCTTTTCAAGCTATAAAAAAGATCCACAGAGATAGGCAAATACAAGTACCCCCTGCAGACCTCCATTGACCAGACTGCGGCCTATAGCAACATCAGACCTCGCAGACCAGACGGGCGACCTGTCCTCCGACACTGCCTCTTACCTGATCTGCCGTCTTCTGTTTAGCGTCCATCTCCTCCAACACACCAGCCGCGTGTGAGGATGGACGCCGCGGCTTCTAGACAGACGCGTGATCCGGAAGCGGAAGTGACGTCACCGGACGTGACGTTTCCGTAAGGGCGGAAGTACATGGCTGACAGCCGGCTTGCCCATGCTCCGCTCGGACACCCTGCTCAGCGTACTCCCGCCTAGCAGCTACCTCTCCGCCTCCGCCAGGTTTAGCCACCTTCCGACACGCGGATAGCCTCCGCCAAGACTGCCTCCAAAGCCGCCTTCAGCTTCCACAAAAGCGGACGCCGGATACCAGGTAGCCACCATATCCATCAGGACAGGGCTACATTATAGTAGTTCTTATGGCCTCAGCACTGCCTGGCTGCTGACCACAACTAGCTAAGAGAGCTAGGTGTTCCCCGGAACAGGAAACACAAAGAACTGGCAGGTAGAGATTAGAGGTGGAACTTATAGAGAGCTAGTTCTTTGTGTTTCCTGTTGGGGGCGGGCCCGAACCTCATATGTAGCACCTGTCCTGGAGGGTTATTGGAAAAAATAGGATTACTCATTTTATGATCCAGGTACAATTGGCAAGCATTCTCATGGATAGGCAGCACAAAGTCGACAAAACCTGGAAAACGTTGCGAGATTATTTGGTGATCACTGGGAGGGGCTAGCCTTTTATTGTCTGGGACATGAGCGGTGCTTGCCAAGATGTATCTGTGTATTAGACCTTCCTGTTTCATGTCCTACTTTCTCTTTATTCTTTCTCTCTCTCGCTCTCTTTTCTTTGCCTTTCCTGTTTCTCCTTTCCCTATTCCTTTTCCTTGCTTACAGGAGTTTTTGGAGTTGGGGGGCTGCGTTCATTCGCAGGGGTGTGCAGGCCATTCTGGACTGATAGATCCCATTGTTTTCATAAGACGGATACTCCCTCTCTGGTTATTATGGCATGATAGCTCATTGTGACTTCAGTTGCTCATGTTGTGCCTTATTTTTATGTTTCTGTCTATCACAAGTGATGATGTTCGGTCCAGTTGTGGACGTATTGCTCTTCTGCACACTTTTGTGCTTTTCTGAAAACTCCAATAAAACCATTTGAAATAGAAAAAAAATCCTGCAATGTTCATTGTTTAGTTTAAACGTGACCACACATTATAGGTTTTGTAATGATGGTCGATTTCAGACAGTAATCGATTGAAATTACAATTGGGCGGCATGTTGGAGCATCAATCCTTGGCAGATTCGATAACTGTGATTGAATCTGCCAGAGAATATTGTATAGTGCAGGGGTAGGGAACCTAGGGCTCGGGAGCCAGATATGGCTCTTTTGATGGCTACAACTGGCTCACAGTTAGGGGTTGATTCACTAAGCTACACTGCTCAAGCAGTGCAGCTTAGTGTGACAGCACAAGTAAAAATTTCAAAGTAGGCACGCTACTGCTGTAGCATGCACTAACTTACTCGCGCTACCTGAAAGCGAACAGCTACTCCAACTGTTCCACTCTGGACCCTGTCAGGTCCAGTGACTTTGTAGGACGAGATCCCCACACTTTGATCGGCCCAATAGGCTGTTTGGCACTTGCCAAAGTGCGGGGATTTCATCCTACAAAGTAAATCGACCAAGTCAGGTAGCTAATTGTACAAGCTGTTAGTCTGTATTTCTCCTGTCTGGCTCTCAGGGAAATTGCTGATGTTGCTGAAACCCAAGAGAAGCTGAAGATGTGTCTGACACTTCCGTTGCCCGGCGGATCAACTGTATACACATTGCCCACTGTCCCAGTTTGAAACATATTGTATGGCTCTCACAGAATTACATTTTAAAATATGTGGCGTTTATGGCTCTCTCAGTCTAAAAGGTTCCTGACCCCTGGTATAGTGTATGGTAATGTTTTACACTATCCTGTTCTCCATAACCAATTTCCATTCTACACAATATTTGCAAATACATGGAATGTAATGGATTCTTGTATTTTTGCAGTTTTCAGCAAAACTGAAATTGAGTCATATGTGCACCAGGTGGTTACCCTGGTGCTAGCATTTTGCGGGAGTGATTTTTCGCGACTAATGCGGAAAAATCACTGGACAAGGTAGTGCTTTGGGAGCAATCGCGATTAGCGGTTCTATATGTGCTAATCGCGATTGCTCCAGAATCGCCACCAAAACGCTGCAGGTAACGCGTTTGCGATTATCTCTAATCGCAAAACACCCGTGATCACGGCAGTGAGAACACTGCCATAGGAACACATGGGCTAGGAGTAAAAAAAAAAAAACGCTAGCGGTTTGTGGTGAGCGAGAATGATGATGACATGAGATATTGATAGATCATCAGAAAGGGAAAATGGTGATAAAAGTCACAGTGGAAAATGTAGTTCCATGAAAATGCAAAATGATCAAAAGTTGCTTATTGAGTTAAAGGTTGCCATGCAGGAATGGTTTCCTAACCAGCTTTTTCAATGTTTATGATCTTTTTTCCCAAAATTGCAGTAATCTCAAACATGCGTGTTACATCGAGGCCCATTTTACAAAAGCCCGCTGCATCCCCACGTGTTCCGCGCCACAAGGGCCCTGCAAGTCGAATGAGACTTTCACACTTAACACAATGCGACGTGGTGCGCTGGATGTATCCAAACCCCCACATTCCTGACGCAGAGTCTGCAGCGCATTGCAGCATGATCAGTGCCTACCGCATGGATTATGCAGCAATGCAAGTTAATGGGCGAGGCAGCAAGTGCGAATGACGGGAGTGTGGTGCGACGTGGCAGGGAGTACGTCACTAGCCAGGAGGCGGTGCAATGCATATAGCTCTGTCACCGTGGCACAGGGTCATATGAAGGCTGGTGTCTGCGATGTGATGTAGTGCTTGCACGCCTAAACTAATCTTAGGTGTAAAACCAGCCTGAAAGATTTCTTCAAAGCTTCCGATGAACTAAAAAATTGTATCAGATTGGTTGAGTTGAATCAAAATTAAAAAAAAAATGTAAGATGTGTGGCTAGAATATAAAAGAGCTGACTAGATCCTTTCACTCATACAGTCATCTACCAAGCACAAAACCTCTGAGGTAGCATTAACTACAAATAAACACCAAGACATGACTTGATTTATTCATACTCTTAAACAATTAAAACAAAATTGTGACACTGAAATCAATCACTGCATGACAACAGCCATTCTTCATCATATCTGTGCAGAGGAACAAAGGATCTCACCTAGAACTGGCTGCTGCATTCAGCTGTCATTGATTCTCTCAACAACTAGCAGTCATTAAAGTTCTTAAAACGGCAGAATAAAAGTATGACCTGTAATGGCCAATTCTCCAGGGGATTTGACTGTTGGTAGGGAAGCTTTGTAGTGGCACCATGAATAGTGGAACGTTGTCAGTGAACAGGGCAATTTATCAGCAAGCCACAGTGTGAAGCACATCAGAACTCTGTGCCAGTTTCTGCATAGATATACAATAAACACATCTGTCTGCAATACAGGTAATGGTAAACAAGAGACAAACATAATGCAATCTTAAAGCAAGCTCAGGCCATAGATACTGACCAAATGATGACAAAGTAGCATAATCAAAGGTTACCCATAGATAAAACTGCATGAGGCCTAGAGCATTTTTTGAGTGTTTAGGGAGCGCTTTCAATCACTAGCGATTTCCCTAAATGCTCTGCCGATGTAAATGGATGGGACAGATTCCACTAGAGCAGGGGTGTCCAACTCAAATACAAAGTGGGGACGAAATTGAGCCCTGGGACCAAGTCGTGGGCCGACCTCAATGTCTAGTGGTCACCTCCCTCCCTTATAAAGTTCCCTGGTGTCTTATAGCCTCCTCCATCCCCTATACAGTCCCCTGATGTTTAGTAATCTTCCCTCCCCTACACAGTTTCCTGGTGTTTAGTGCCCCCCTCCTTCCCTTTTACAGTTTCCTGGTGTCCAGTGGCCCCCTCCCCTGTACAGTTTCCTGGTGTTTAGTGGCCCCTTCCTTCCCTTTTACAGTTTCCTGGTGTCTAGTGCTGTCCCCCTTCCAATATGGCTTTCCGGTGATCTAGGGCTTACCCTTTAATATAGCTTCCTTGGTGGTCTAGAGTGGGCCAAACATAATGCAAAGTGGGGAAACCACCTGAGGGCCAAATCTGATGGCTACGAGGGCCAGATTTGGCCCATGGGCCAAAGTTTGACATGTATGCACTAGAGCAATTGCAATTAAAGGGAACCTAAACTGAGAGGGTTATGGATGTTTCCTTTTAAACAATACCAGTTACCTGGCAGTCCTGCTGATCCCTTTGGTGGCAGTGGGGGCTGAACCACACACCTGAAACAACCATGCAGCTAATCCAGTCTGATTTCAGTCAGAGCACCTGATCTGCATGCTTGTTCAGGGGCTGTGGCTAAAAGTATTAGAGACACAGGATTAGCAGGAGACTCAGGCAACTGGTATTATTTTAAAAGGAAAAGTCCATATCCTTCTCAGTTTATGTTCCCTTTAAGAAAATCACAATCGCAGGACATGCAGCATTTTGGGAGCGTTTCCATTCTAATGAATTGTACAGGAGCAGGGAAATCGCTCTCAAAATCGTTCGCAAAACGTTATCACAAATCACTAAGCACTTCGCGCTGTCTAGTGGGTTCCAGGCATAACTATAGGTTAAACGGCATGCCTGTTTATTTAAAAAAAATTATATATACATATATATATATATATATATATATACATACACATACATATACACAGAGGGGCTGCAGCACACAACAGGAAAGCAGTGACAGGGGCTCTTGGTTACACACACACACACACACACACACACACACACACACACACACACACACACACACACACACACACACACACACACACACACACACACACACACACACACACACACACACACACACACAATCTTCTAAAAAATAAGCATATTGTGATAAAGTTCATTATTTTTTGTAATGTACTGATAAACATTAGACTTTCATATATTTTAGATTCAAATACACACAACTGAAGCAGTTCAAGCCTTTTATTGTTTTAATATTGATGATTTTGGCATACAGCTCATGAAAACCCAAAATTCCTATCTCAAAAAATTAGCATATTTCATCCGACCAATAAAAGAAAAGTGTTTTTAAAACAAAAAAAGTCAACCTTCAAATAATTTGACATGGGAGACCAGGGTTCGAATCCTGGCTAGGTCAAGTACCTATTCAGTAAGGAGTTCAAGGCAAGACTCCCTAACACTGCAGGGTGGCCTCCTGAGCGCGTCCCAGTGGCTGCAGCTCTTGAGCGCTTTGAGTCCAACAGGAGAAAAGCGCTATATAAATGTTCGGATTATTATTATTATTATTATTATTAATTATGTTCAGTTATGCACTCAATACTTGGTCAGGAATCCTTTTGCAGAAATGACTACTTCAATGCGGCGTGGCATGGAGGCAATCAGCCTGTGGCACTGCTCAGGTGTTATGGAGGCCCAGGATGCTTCGATAGCGGCCTTAAGCTCATCCAGAGTGTTGGGTCTTGCGTCTCTCAACTTTCTCTTCACAATATCCCACTTTATGGAGATGAAGATTTCATTTTTCAGCACGACCTGGCACCTGCTCACAGTGCCACAACCACTGGTAAATGGTTTACTGACCATGGTATTACTGTGCTCAATCGGCCTGCCAATTTCCTGACCTGAACCCCATAGAGAATCTGTGGGATATTGTGAAGAGAAAGTTGAGACACGCAAGACCCAACCAACACTCTGGATGACCTTAAGGCCGCTATCGAAGCATCCTGGGCCTCCATAACACCTGATCAGTGCCACAGGCTGATTGCCTCCATGCCACGCCGCATTGAAGCAGTCATTTCTGCAAAAGGATTCCCGACCAAGTATTGAGTGCATAACTGAACATAATTATTTAAAGGTTGACTTTTTTTGTTTTAAAAACACTTTTCTTTTATTGGTCGGATGAAATATGCTAATTTTTTGAGATGGGAATTTGGGGTTTCCATGAGCTGTATGCCAAAATCATCAATATTAAAACAATAAAAGGCTTGAACTGCTTCAGTTGTGTGTATTTGAATCTAAAATATATGAAAGTCTAATGTTTATCAGTACATTACAGAAAATAATGAACTTTATCACATTATGCTAATTTTTTGAGAAGATCCTGTATATATATATAATATATATATATATATAGAGAGAGAGAGAGAGAGTATCAATCTGATAACTTTTTCTTATCTGACCACATTTTTTATAATGTTATATTTTTCAGATATTGTCATTTAACAAATGGAGAAAACGTGTCAGTACACAGCCCTATACTTCCCGGCAGCCATATACTATATAACCTGTGAGGAAAAAAAGAGAGATAAACAGATACTTACCTCAGTAGAGGGAAGTCTCTGGATCCTTAAGAGGCTTCCCCAGCCTTCCTGTGCTTTGCCATTCCAGCGCACTGCGCAGTAGCACGGAGCCACCAATCGGGTTTAACAGAAAAAAACAAGCCCTTTCAGCTATGAGCTAGTGCACATGCACCTGAGCAGTGCAGCCGAGCTCGGCTGACAAGCCCTTATCGTTCAGCTTGTATGGGTCTCAGAGCTGGAACGGTGAGGAGGAAGAAGATTGGGAAAGCCGCTCAATTATCCAGAGGATTCCCTCTACCTAGGTAAGTACCCACTTGGGGAACTTTTTTTCACTACAGGTTTCCTTAAGGCTGCTTTCACAGTGGGACGTTACAGGTGCATGTTAGAGCAGTCTGTAACGCAGCGCAACTCACAGCACTGAAAAATCAATGGGCTGTTCACAGTGCCCACGTTGCGTTGGAGTATAACGCTGCATGTTCAATGAAAGTGCAGCATGCTGTGCGTTATACTCGTATGTGGCTGCGTTCAGATGTTTGCACATGCTCAGTACTGTTTTTTTTTTATTTGCCGCATGCGCCGCTTTGGTTTTTTCGTCAAAAAGTACGCATCACGGACGCATAACGTCCAACTTGAATACTAACATGCGTTATGGGGTACGTTATGCGACCTTAACGTCTTATTGTGAAAGAGCCCTTAAAGAACAAGTGACACCCAGGGCTTGCCTTAGGTTTTACAGCTCCCTGAGCGTAACCAGATTTTGGTGCCCCCCATTTATCCTCTTCGTGCGCGCACATACACACACACACACCCATGTGCAAGATCCCCTTTAGTGTATATAGGCAGATTCCTCCCCCCCCCTTTTAGTGTATATAGGCAGATCCCCCCTTAGTATATATAGGCAGATCCCCCCTTTAGTGTATATAGGCAGATCCACCCTTTAGTGTATATAGGCAGATCCCTCCCTTTTAGTACATATAAACAGATTCGTCTTTTAGTGTATACAGCTAGGCAGATAAATAGTGTATAGTATACAAGCAGATCTCCCTTTAGCGTATATACAACCCCACTTCCCCAACCGGGAGGCAGTTGGGGAATCTTACTTTTCTGCTTGTAGCTGGGGACAGAAGATGGCCAGGAGTCAGGAGTGACAAGCAGGTCTCTCTGATTAGTGCGCAGCGCAGACATCGCCTGTGAGCGAGGGGAGGCGCTGCTGGCACGCACATCTCACACAGACTCAGCAAGAGGCAGCAGCAGGTTCCTGGAGTCTCCGCCCCCATCACCCGCAACGGCACCAGGGGACAGAGAAACCACTCGCAGCAGCCACAGATGGACCCGGAGCCCGCAGCCAGCAAGTAGAAATGTGGCCAGGGCCAGTTGAATGCACATTACGTGCACCCCCTGGAAGCCGGCGCCCTGAGCGACCGCTCCGGTCGCTCAGGTCAAAGGCCGGCCATGGTGACACCCATGCTAACCTAGAAATAAAAAACACATATATTAGTAAATAAATACTACTTCTACTTACATAACAGATGTATTGCACTGTCCAGGTAATGATTCCTGTGAATTTTATAAAGGAAAAGCAGAAAATCCTCTTCTAGGCAGTGGCCATCTTGCCAAGCTTATGCTGACATCATATCCTCCCTGACTCTTGTTTCCCCCCGTCCCTTCTCTTGCTCATTGTGTATTCATTAGCTGCCCTCCTCCCAGAGTCTTCAGACACTCCCACTGAGGTGTATACTAACAACTGCACTGTTTTTTTTTATTTACACATCCAATCACTGAGTCACCTCAGCCTTGCTTGTAAACACAAGTAATCAGAGGATGTTTCTGATAAGCAGCTAGGCAGGGAAATAAATGGAAGAGGAGGAATATATTATAGATAAAAAGAACTCCCAGCATTCAACTCTTTGGCACTGTTTGGCACTGACTATTAAAGGGCCAGTGCTCCTAAAGTATGTGATAACTACACACCATACCAGCAGAAAAAGTTTTGCAAGTTTTGAATGCAGGATTAGCATTTTTTTACTTAAAAAGACTCTGTAACAACATTTTCAGCCTCATTTCTTCTATCCTATAAGTTCCTATACCTGTTCTAATGTGATCTGTCTTACTGCAGCCTTTCCTAGTTGCACAGTGGCTGTATTATCTCTGTATATAATCTAATCTTCTTTCCTCTGACGGCTTTGTCGGGCTCAGGCACTCAGGCAGGAATGTGCTTTTTTGCTTGTGATAGGATAGAAGCTATACACACCCTCTCCAGTCCCCCTGCAGGCTCTGTATGAGTCACAGACTGAGCTCCTCTCAGCCTATCACACCATGTCTTTTGTTTGTAAACACTGCCTAAAATTGGCAATTACAAGCCAGGATTGCAGCAGGGAGTTGCAGAAACAGCACAGAGGGGCCCAGGAGAACATAATGAATAGAATGGTATGCTTTTTATTGTAAGAATTTTAGAGTACAGATTCTCTTTGATACACTCAGACCAGCTGCTGTTGAAATTTGATTTTTATGGTGACAATACCGCTTTAAAGAGACTCTGAAGTCTGATAAAATTTAGGTTTTTATTTTAAAAATCTCTTTTACATCATTGCCCTAACTAAAACGCTGCATCCCCGCGGCTGCACACTAACTAAATCCCCCCAAACTCCCTCCTAACTCTTCCCCGCAAAATCCATGACTTTCTTGGTTGTGGATTTTGCTGCTGGAGGAGGCAGAGCTTTCAGCCGCAGCTCTGCCTCCATGCGTATCAATCCACACGTATCTCCGTCTCTCCCCCGCCCCTCTCAGTGAAGGAAGACTGAGAGGGGCGGGGGAGAGGCGGCGATTCGCGCTGATAGACGCGTGTAGAGGCAGAGCTGCAGCCAAAAGCTCTGCTTCTTCCCGGAAGCGCTCCCCACAATGTGCCCGGGGAGTTTGGGGGGATTTAGTTAGTGTGCAGCCGCGGGGATGCAGCGTTTTAGTTAGGTTAATGATGTTAAAGAGATTTTTAAAATAAAAACGTGAAATTTATGAGACTTCAGAGTCTTTTTAGCCCATTAGCAGCTTCAATAGAGTTATCTCTTCTGAAATTAGTGCATTGCTTTTGACCTCAGTCGGCAGAACTTCTTGCGCTGTGAATTCTTGAAATGCTTTGGTCTCTCCTTGCTAAGAGAAAACACAGAAATTGAAAGCAGAAGTCCTATATTGTCTCACACTGCCCCTAGTGACAAGTGGCCATACATACACATTACAGCAGTACTATTTTAGTAGAATGTAAATGTACTAAATAAATAAAAAATGTGCTTAAAGAGAACCCGAGGTGGGTTTGAAGAATATTATCTGCATATAGAGGCTGGATCTGCCTATACAGCCCAACCTCTGTTGCTATCCCAAACCCCCCTAAGGTCCCCCTGCACTCTGCAATCCCTCATAAATCACAACCCCGCTGCTGACAAACAGCTTGTCAGAGCTGACTGTGTTTATCTCTATAGTGTCAGTCTGCTGCTCTTCCCGCCTCCTGCAGAACTCCAGTCCTCGCCTGCATCCCTTCCCTCCCTGCTGATTGGAGGGAAAGGACGGGGGCAGGGACCGGAGCTATGCAGGAGGCGGGGGAGCAGCTGAGACTGACACTACAGATGTAAACACAGCCTCACAGCACGGCTGTGATTTATGAGGGATTGCAGAGTGCAGGGGGACCTTAGTGGGGTTTGGGATAGCAACAGAGGCTGGGCTGTATAGGCAGATCCAGCCTCTGTATGCAGATAACATTCTTTAAACACACCTCGGGTTCTCTTTAAATAAATTGGCCTGGAGTCACTTACAAGCCTCTAAATAAATTGGCTGCTAAAGGGTTAAAGAAGCAAAATGTGGCAAAGTGGAGGTGAGTAGAACAAAATTCTGTGTGTGTTATAAAAGCTAAACATATTAACTGGTGTACAGAAGATCAGAAATGCCATTACTGAACACTCCGCAATCAATAGTAACAATGATAGCCTTACTGACCTTACCATATGGGAAGAGCATAAGGCTGTCTCCAGGGGACATATCATTCAGCGTTACTCCAGGAAAAAGAAAGACAAGCTACAAGAACATACACAGCTAGAAAATAACTATCATAAAGTCTTGTCACAATTAAAACCTGATCCAGCACCCCAGAAGAAGACAGCTCTCCGAAGAGCTACACGTTCTTTGAGTTATGCCTCTCATCCAAGGCAGAACAACAATTACAATGGCCAAAGTTCAGACTTTACGTTAGAGGGAAAGTGCCACATACTCAAGCTGATTAAATTAAAAAAGAGTAAAGATGGTCAATAAGAGGCAGGGCTGGTTTAAAGGGAATCTTAAGTGACAATAAACTTATGATGTAATGAATTGTATGAGTAGTGCAGCTAAGAAATAGAACATTAGTAGCACATATTGTTTCCAGTACAGGAAGAGTTAGGAAACTTCAGTTGTTATCTATGCAAAAGAGCGTCTCTGAGCTCTGCGACCAAACTTTGGTCCCAGACAGCCCTGTCTTCTGAAGCACTTATCTCAACTGTCTCTCACTGTTTCTTGTTAGTTTAAGGTTTTTCTGCAGAAGAAAGTTCAAAAGGTCAGTAGCCTGCTCTGTTTCATCATTTAAAATGCTGAGTGAAGCGTGTAAACTGCAAATATTAGAGAATGATGAAAAAAACGATATAACTGAAAATAAAAATACTTGTCTTTACTACTAATGTTCTTTTCATTATCCATACTACACAACCTACTCATATCATAATTTTGTTTTATCCACTTCAATGTCACTTTAAGTGGCACAGAGTCCCTGGGGCAAAGGTAACTTTGGGGCCCCCTCAGTGCCCCCCCTCCCCGCGAAAATATAGCCCCTGGTGCCCCGGTGCTGGATTTTTCTGTGCAGCCAGGCTTAGGCTCTTTCCCTCACCCTTAGCGTGGAGCAGCATCAGATCTGTCTGCTAAGTTCTAACCTTACCAAGATGCAGACACAATCCCTCCGGCAGCATGAGCGGCGATAGCAGAGCGCCTCTTCCCTCCCCGCAGGCATGGACATACTGATGTGACGTCACATGCTTGTGTTACAACAGGGAAAGCGCCGCTGCGGCCATCCGCGGTTCATCTCATCGCTAGGTCCAGGAAGAAAGGAGGAAGGAAACCATAGCAACCGGGCGGTGCAGTGGAATTAGGTAAAGTATTGCTCCCCTTCCTGCTGCTCGCTGCCACTCACAAGCACCACTCCTTACACGCCACTCATGCCGCAGTACCCAGTGGCCCCACAAATTTTAAAGGGAAGATGCTTTGAGGGCCTCTATGGTCTCTGGGGCCCGGGGGCAATCACCCCCTTTGCCTTATTTGAAGCGCCAGCCCTGATAAAAGGCTAATAATTATGACTTCCATGCAAGTTTAATGCAAATTATATGCTGCCTGGATATGGGGCTATCAACGTCAATGGGAATTCCAAGCTGCACGGAGCTTGCATTACATTTTAAAAGCTGCAATTGCAGCATCTCACTGACCATCTCTAAAGACAAACAGATACGTCCGCACTTCAAATCCAATACAGAATCTTGATATATCTGAGGCAAATTTGTAAAAGTTATACCGGGCTCCTGATAAAGCAAAGTCTAGCTTAAAATAGTCTGTGTCTTCTCGGATAAACTGAACTATTTAAAATCATTAGGACTAAAATCTATGGTGGCCTAGTCTATGGTGGCCTAGTCTATGGTGGCCTAGGCCTGCTGAATGCACTCAGATATCATCAGGTAGCACAGATTTCACAACGACCTGCATGTAACTAAAGATCCCCACTTTGGGTGCCCCTAGAAGAGTCCGAGTGTTCCCCTTCGGGCATCAACAAAAATCTAATTTTCATTGGATAAGCCTAGTTCATTGTAAATTAATCCCATTCCCCTTACCTGCATGTTTTGGATGGACTAATATGCTCACTTTCCCACATCAACCCCTTACATCTTTTATAGGTCGCCCAGCTAATCTTAAGGTGCCCATTAATGGTACAACATTCTACTCAAATGTGATCATTCAATCATATTTGTGGAATCATAAGACATTGGAAGTAATTATTGGTTGTTCCTATAAATGGGTGGACTAGGGCACTTTCTCTCTTCAGATACCGGTACATTCATCAAATCCAACATTCCAATCATCAGAATTCTGTATCTAATTGACCTTAAAATCATTTCATGTTGATTTTCTCCAGATACTGAATTTCTGTACAATTGCATTGCTAAAAATCTGATTGAATGATCGTATCTGAGGAAAATATTGTACCAACAATGGGCACCTTTACTGCGATTTACAACCTACTGATACTGTAGATATAAGGCATGAAATATTTACAGAATTTAAAGCAATCCAGGAGCGAAAATAAACTTATGAGATAATGAATTGTATGTGTAGTACAGCTATAGAAAAAGTAGCAAAGAAAAAAAGTTTCATATAGTTTTTCAGTACAGGAAGAGTTAAGATACTTGAGTTGTTATATATACAAAAGAGGTTCTCTGAGCTCTCCGACCCAACTTGGGTCAAAGGGTCGAAGACAGTCCTGCATAGCGGGACCTGTCTCTCACTGTTTCTTGTTCCTTAAGGTTTTACTGCAGGAAATTTCTAAGAGTCATTAGCTCTGCTCTGTTTTATAGTTTAACGGAAAGAGTGTGGTTTGCAAACTGCAAATATGGCAGAGTGATGCAATGTTATAAAAAAAAAAAAAGCTATATAACTGTAAACAAAAATATGAGACTTTTCTTTGCTACAAATGTTCCATTAATTATCTGTACTGCACATACAATTCATTATATCATACGTTTTTTTCGCTTCAGTGTCATTTTAAGGTGTAATTGGCATGCACAAAATAGCAAAACAGACAAATATTTGCAATTCAGGCACTTTGTTGCGTCAATCTTGGGTGACTGACTCACCCTTCACAAAAACCTGTTTTGAACATAATATAAATGCAGGGAAGAGCCTTTATCTACCGCCATGGTTATCCTAATTCATAACGGTCTCTGCTTCCCTAGGGAATCACCTAAGCGGCTAGGCATACTCCGATGGAAAAATGACTTTTGAAGGAATACTACAGTATCTGTAGAGGGCACAAATATCAAGAAGTATATCCCAAACTGTTATATTAATTTAAACACTACTGCAACAATAAATTACCACAGAGGTGGTAACAACAGGCAGAGAAGCCAAGCATAGTGTTCATGTTTGTGAATTCCGTGTCCATCGGTGTGCTGACAAAGGCATATATTTACACATTCTGCAGACATGCTCCAAAGAGAAAAAGATTAGAATGCATCAATGAATTTACATGGACCTAGGCACAGCAATCCCTAAGGACCTTATAGACACCCTGCCAAGAGGTGAATCCCATGGTACACCTGAAATTCCAGGATAAATCATTGACATAAAGCTCACAACCTTGCCCCTGCTAGACCCCTTCTAGTTCACCTACAGGGCAAGCAGGTCCACTGACACCACCATAAATATTGGCCTAGAGTACATTAACGACCACCTGGACAAAGCAGACACGTATATATACTCCTACTCCTGGACATTAGCTCGGTTTTAATACCATCTGCCCGCGTATTTCTCCAGGAAGACCTTGCCGTACTTGGGGTTCATCCCACCCTATGCCAATGGATCATAGAATTTCTCACCAACAGGTCCCAGGTTATTAAGCTGGGAGACATCCACTCCCCCCCCCCCCCCCCCCACGGCTGTGTCCTGTCTCTGCTGCTGTTCTCCCTTTGCACAAGCAAAACTGCAGTTCCATGGAAGACTCGGTCAAGGTTGTTAAGTTTGCCGGCGATACCACCATTGTCAGCCTTGTCACCAAGGATAATGTCCAGGCGTACCATCAGCAGGTGGAGAGAATATGCCACTGGTGCAAAGAAAACAGGCTGGTGCTCAACACTGCCAAAACGGTCGAGCTGATCATTGACTTCAGGAAGTCTGCCCACACCCTGCCTTCAATCTACATCTATGACTCTGAGGTGGCTAGAGTAACCTGCGCCCAACATCATGGCCACCCAGGGAAAAGCCCAGCAGAAACTTTTTTTCCTCTGCCTCCTCCTGAGGAAGGTATTGAATCGATCCTTTGCTCTTCCACCTTGGTCTAGTATGCTGGTGCCACTGCTGGTGACAGCCTCAAACTGCAGAGGGTCATTAGGTCAGCAGAGAGGATCATCAGAAGGTCCCTCCCTTCACTCAACCTCCTATATAGCACCAGGCTACATTTGAGAGCTCTGAGGATTGCCAGCAACCCCTCACACCCAGGCTGCTGCTTCTTTAGCCCTTTGGGCTGGAGACTCCGGGCCATTTCCACCCAGACCGCTAGACACAGGAACTCCTTTTTTTCCCTCAGCTGTCAGTCTCCTGAACTCCCTTCACATACGGCCCCCTCAAGCCACAGCTAACCAGTCAACCTGTTCTCAGTGACTAATACCTGCAAAAAACAAGCTCCACATAGTGCATTATCAATAATACAACTTCACTGCATGCACATCCACCCAGTGAGAATTGGTGTATTGTGTTTCACTCCATGTGACATTCAGAATCCTCTCCCTTCAATATGGCCGCTCACCAGATAGATGCCACCTCAAAGCCAGGTGGGTCTAGCGCTTTGCCAACGGCAACAAATTTCACAGCTCCAAACTTCGCCTTTTATAAAATCTCCAATTTAATCCAAAAAGATCATGTAAAAACAAATAAAAAGATACATAGCGTAACACTGTTTACACATAGAGTTTCCTGGCCTACGCCCTCCAGTACACTCACTCAGATCAGTAGTTTCAGAGCATATCGGGCTTCTCAGCCCAGCAATACCGCTCTCTCACCGCGGTGTCGGCGTCCCGTACTCCCGCTGTTTCAGTAGTATCACTGCTCGGTTTCGTACATGCGTCCCGCTGCTCTGTGACGTCAGACGCACCTGGATTCTGAATGTCACATGGAGTGAAACACAATACACCAATTCTCACTGGGTGGATGTGCATGCAGTGAAGTTGTATTATTGATAATGCACTATGTGGAGCTTGTTTTTTGCAGGTATTAGTCACTGAGAAGAGGAGCGCTGTCACAACAATTTTCAGTATAACATGGTGGACTTGTGGTAGCGAATACTCAACGTTAGAGATACTTTGAGGCAGGCGCAGTTTGCATGTATATTGTATAACCAGTCAACCTGCCCACAAGGTTAACGGATTAGTCTTTCGTGGCATTTTTGTCAACCTTTGTATTATGTATACTATTCTTGGTTTATTAATTGCTATTGTGATCCTATCTTCTGTTTCTATCCTCTACTTGTTTGTATTGAGCCAAATTCCAATTCCGGGCAGGACCCTGTCATGCTTGGCAAAATAAACGATTGTGATTCTGACATATATTTTCACCATTGTAAGGTAAACATTGGTGCCTCTTTTTCCTTTCTCTTGGAGAATGACTGGGCTAAGTTTTAGGCTGGGAGCACACTAGGTAGTGTGGAAAACCATGCGTTTACTGCATCGTGCGGTTTTTATTTTTCGGTGCATTTTTGTATGCATTTGTGTTTCATGTTTTTTCAATATTTTCCCTTTATCAGTGGATTAAAATACAGTATCATATATATAAAAAAGGCATATAAAAACCAAGTCCTCTGCATTTCCTATCAAGATATATTATGTGTGTTTTACATGCGGTTTTTGAGAACTATTATTATTATTATTAACGCATATATATGTGTTTTTACCTGCGGCCCATAGACTTTCATTATCTGCAAAAACACTAGCGTTTTCCGCAATACTAGTGATTCTGCCCAACGTCCCACTAGCCTCAAACAAGTTAAAATGAGGTTGAGCCTCCACATGTTCTTTGAAAAGTAATACTATCTAGAGAGACACCATAAGAAAATCTGAGGTTTGGTGGCCATTTTAAAATAAGTAAAGCGCAGGTGTTGATAAGGCTCTTGAATCCATTTAAATTGTATTTTCCATTTGAAATTGACTGGAGGATGAGTTCTCCACTCATCTTACCTTTTATTATAGATATTAATTTTGAGAAAGGTCTTACTGCGTAGCTGCCAAAGCTAGTATCTGACATCTTCAGTGACAGTTATGAGGATACACTTGTCCACTATATGAAACGCAGCAAATGACGGTCTACAAAAATAATAAAGAACCAGCTGTTGCCCAGACAATATTGAAAAGGATGATTACAGACAGGAGGTGAGGTTATGGGGTGGAAGCATGTTAGAAACACAATCTGGGCTCCCATGGGCTAGCTTCTATATAACCATGAACAGTCAGTTTGATATGGAGTTGCTAGCACCAGCTTGTTTAAAGGAAACGATAGGACTACAAACTTGGACTACAAACTTGGAGTCTAGTTTTAGGGCCTATTTCCACTTGGAGCCGTGGTTGTTTCTGATTCGGCTGTGGCTCCCCCGTTCTGCTGCCTAGCTGCAGCCCGAATGGCTAAGCTGGGCCATGCCGGCTTAGGAATCGGCTGCGTGATGCATAAATCTGCAGCACGCTGTCCACATTTACTCCAAAGTGAGATCTGGATGGCAAGCCATACTACAGATAGGCAGCTTTTCCCTGTGCAGCATGCATGCATCCAGTTTTGTGGGACTGCGGAAAGAGCTGCTGTCGGGATGATCATATGCCAGTAACGTCAAGACGTATTTCGGTGTTCTTACATCAGGTGACTTACAGGCACTCGCACATTCTTGGTACTTGCTCTTTATCACTGTCCTGTAGTCAATATTCAAAATGACATGAATATCAAGGAGACTTTCTTGGTCGTGGATTTTGCTGCCTGGGGAGGCAGAGCTTAGCGATGTAGCACTGCCTCCATTAGTGTCAATCACCGCTGATCTCCGCTTCTCCCGGCCCCAGTCAGTGAAAGAAGACTGAGGGGGGCAGGGAGAGGCGGCAATCAGTGGGGATTGACACGAGTAGAGGCAGAGGTACAGCACAAAGCTTTGCCTCTACAAGGAAGCGCTCCCCGGTTTTTGCCCCGGTAATCACGGGGTTATAAAACCCTTGTTCTGCCTTGGGAATGCGGCATTTTAGCACTGGCCATATTCCTTAACCACTTGAGGACCACAGTCTTTTCGCCCCTTAAGGACCAGAGCCTTTTTTTTCCATTCAGACCACTGCAGCTTTCACGGTTTATTGCTCGGTCATACAACCTACCACCTAAATGAATTTTACCTCCTTTTCTTGTCACTAATACAGCTTTCTTTTGGTGCTATTTGATTGCTGCTGTGAGTTTTAGTTTTTATTATATTCATCAAAAAAGACATGAATTTTGACAAAAAAATGACTTTTTTAACTCTCTGTGCTGACATTTTTCAAATAAAGTAAAATTTCCTATACATTTGAGCGCGAAAGTTATTCTGCTACATGTCTTTGATAAAAAAAAAAAAAAAATCAGTGTATATTTATTGGATTGGGTAAAAGTTATAGCGTTTACAAACTATGGTGCCAAAAGTGAATTTTCCCATTTGGAAGCATCTCTGACTTTTCTGACCCCCTGTCATGTTTCTTGAGGTGCTAAAATTCCAGGATAGTATAAATACCCCCCAAATGACCCCATTTTGGAAAGAAGACATCCCAAAGTATTCAGTGAGAGGCATGGTGAGTTCATAGAAGATTTTATTTTTTGTCACAAGTTAGCAGAAAATGTCACTTTGTAACAAAAAAAAAAAAGTTTCCATTTCTTCTAACTTGCGACCAAAAAAAAAATGAATCTGCCACGAACTCACTATGCTCCTCTCTGAATACCTTGAAGTGTCTACTTTCCAAAATGGGGTCATTTGTGGGGTGTGTTCACTGTCCTGGCATTTTAGGGGGTGCCTAATTGTAAGCACCTCTGTAAAGCCTAAAGATGCTCATTGGACTTTGGGCCCCTTAGCGCACTTAGAAGTAGTATAATGTGTTTTGTGGTGTATTTTTACACATACAGATGCTGGGTGGGAGAAATATCTCTGTAAATTAAAAATTTAATTAAATAAAAAAAAAAAAATTATTAGATTTTTTTTTTTACACACAATTGTCAATTTACAGAGAGATTTCTCCCACCCAGCATGGGTATGTGTAAAAATACACCACAAAACACATTATACTACTTCTCCTGAGTACGGCGGTACCACATGTGTAACACTTTTTTGCAGCCTAGGTGCGCTAAGGGTCCCAACGTCCTATTCACAGGTCATTTTGAGGCATTTGTTTTCTAGACTACTCCTCACGGTTTAGGGCCCCTAAAATGCCAGAGCAGTATAGGAACCCCACAAGTGACCCCATTTTAGAAAGAAGACACCCCAAGGTATTCTGTTAGGTGTATGGTGAGTTCATAGATGATTTTATTTTTTTGACTCAAGTTAGTGAAAAATGACACTTTGTGAAAAAAAACAATAAAAATCCATTTCCGCTAACTTTTGACAAAAAATAAAATCTTCTATGAACTCGTCATACACCTAACAGAATACCTTGGGGTGTCTTTTTTCTAAAATGGGGTCACTTGTGGGGTTCCTATACTGCCCTGGCATTTTACGGGCCCAAAACCGTGAGTAGTCTAGAAACCAAATTTCTCAAAATGACTGTTCAGGGGTATAAGCATCTGCAAATTTTGATGACAGGTGGTCTATGAGGGGGCAAATTTTGTGGAACCGGTCATAAGCAGGGTGGCCTCTTAGATGACTTGTATTGGGCCTGATCTGATGGTTGTATTGGGCCTGATCTGATGGATAGGAGTGCTAGGGGGGATGACAGGAGGTGATTGATGGGTGTCTCAGGGGGTGGTTAGAGGGGAAAATAGATGCAATCAATGCACTGGGGAGGTGATCGGAAGGGGGTCTGAGGGGGATCTGAGGGTTTGGCCGAGTGATCAGGAGTCCACACGGGGCAAATTAGATCTGATCTGATGGGTAGGTGTGCTAGGGGGTGACAGGTGGTGACAGGAGGTGAATGATGGGGTGTCTCAAGGTGTGATTAGAGGGGGGAAATAGATGCAAGCAATGCACTGGCGAGGTGATCAGGGCTGGGGTCTGAGGGTGTGGGCGGGTGATTGGGTGCCCTAGGGGCAGATTAGGGTCTAATCTGATGGGTAACAGTGACAGGTGGTGATTGATGGGTAATTAGTGGGTGTTTAGAGTAGAGAACAGATGTAAACACTGCACTTGGGAGGTGATCTGACGTCGGATCTGCGGGCGATCTATTGGTGTGGGTGGGTGATCAGATTGCCCGCAAGGGGCAGGTTAGGGGCTGATTGATGGGTGGCAGTGACAGGGGGTGATTGATGGGTGATTGAGAGGTGATCAGTAGGTTATTACAGGGGGGATAGAGGCATACAGTACACAGGGGGGGGGTCTGGGGAGAATCTGAGGGGTGGGGATGATCAGGAGGGAGCAGGGGGCAGTTTAGGGTTAAAAAAAAATAGCGTTGACAGATAGTGACAGGGAGTGATTATTGGGTGAGTAGGAGGGTGACTGGGTGCAAACAGTGGTCTGGGGGGAGGGCAGGGGGGGGGTCTGAGGGGTGCTGTGGGCGATCAGGGGGCAGGGGGGGGGGAAATCGGTGTGCCTGGGTGCAGACTAGGGTGGCTGCAGCCTGCCCTGGTGGTCCCTCGGACACTGGGACCACCAGGGCAGGAGGAAGCCTGTATAATAGGCTTTGTATACATTACAAAGCCTATTATACGCGTGTCATGCGGCGATCCGGGTGCTAGTAACCAGCCTGCCCTGGTGGTCCCTCGGACACTGGGACCACCAGGGCAGGAGGAAGCCTGTATAATAGGCTTTGTATACATTACAAAGCCTATTATACGCGTGTCATGCGGCGATCCGGGTGCTAGTAACCCGCCGGCGCTTCCGAACGGCCGGCGGGTTACAGCGCGAGGAGGCGGAGCCAGTCGCCGGCGGCTGATCGCGTCACGAATGACGCGTTCGCCGCATAACCACGCCCGCCGCCCCCCGCCGATGGCCGTATTGCGGTCGTTTAGGCACAGTCTTTGCCGCCGCCCATCGGCTGGGGGCGGTCCTCAAGTGGTTAAGCTAAATAACAGGTAAAAAAAAATCAATTTTTTAAACTGGCTTTAGTGTCTCTTTAAAGGCTAAAATAACCAAACAAATGAAGCAAGGAACATACATCATGGGCAAATCGTTAAATATGCATATCCAATGTTATTACTGATACATAGTACTGGAACTACCCTTCACCATTTTAAAGGATGTCACTCATGAGAAAGCACAACATGAGGTTACTGGCGCACAATCATCCTGATGGCAGCTTCTTTCCCTGGTCCCACAACATCGGATGCCGGGGGCAGGTGGCCAGAGCACCGGTGAGAACGGAGGTACCAGGGATTTCTTAGGTTAACATCTTGGGCACTTCATCAAATCCATCATTTCAGGTCTAGTTGCTTGAGATGCAAATAATTCTAGCTTGCATTCAAACTAGTAAATCAAATATGTAAGAACACCACACTCCCAGTCAGTGCAGGTCAGGTGTGGGTGCAAAGACTACAGATGAGAGACATCCCCATTCCAAGTGTAATAAGTCTTCACTCAGCTTCAAACGAGGTTTAATCAAATCAAATCCAAAGCTTCGGGGAAGAAGAGGACCTCTTTATCAAGGAATACAATGCAGTCAAGCCATAGGCCTCAGCTGGGAGTGGCAGCACTCATACAGGGATGCACCCTGTGGGCACTGCTGAGGTGAATGCATACAAACTAAATGTATGCAGCTAGAAACTACATCAGCCAAAATTATCAGGAAGTGTAGCATTCTGATGCAAGCTGGAGTTAATAGCATTGACCATGATGGGCAGATTATCAGCACAGTATCAGAATCATTTCATTTATTATTGGAACAAAAAGAAGTGTGTAGTAGAACATGTATAGATTTTCCGATGTGTGAGCAGTAATGGGCTTGCCTGATGCTGGTCACTGTTTATTATCACTCACAGCAAGCTGTATTTATCACACAGAAACCTTGTGAATAAAGATGAACTGGAGCGGTCAGTAAATAGTAGTGGTGTAAAACCTGAACTAGTCATTGAAAAGTGTAGTCACAAACAATGAAAATTAAGAGGTCCTGGTGGGAACAGCTTAAAGGAGAACTGTAGTGAGAGGTATATGGAGGCTGCCATATTTATTTCCTTTTAAGCAATACCAGCTCTGTGGCAGCCCTGCTGGTCTATTTGGCTGAAGACATGTCTGAATCACACCAGAAACAAGCATGCAGCTAATCTTGTCATATCTGTCAAATTTGTCAGAAACGCCTGATCTGCTGCATGCTTGTTCAGGGCCTATGGCTGAAGGTATTAGAGGCAGAGGATCAGAAGGACAGCCAGGCAACTGGTATTGCTTAAATGGAAATAAATATGGCAGCCTACATATACCTCTCACTACAGTTCTCCTTTAAAGCCCAGTTTTTCTTCTCACTCCTATAGGGACCACAAACGCTGGAGTAAGCTGGCTTTCAAAGCAAATGAGTGTGCAGCACAGTCAGGAGCCAGTCAGGCAGCCAACGCATGTGGTAGAACCAACCCAGTAAAACTCTATGCCAGAGTTTCACCAGTTTGAGCATGTGAGTATGCATTTTTCTCTTAACAGATGTATTGTATTGATTTTATCAGAATACAACATAACAAGAAAAAACCCAACCCCAACCCAACTACCCTCCCCCCCCCCCCCCCTCCCCAGGTGTTCATCGCAAAGACCTCGATAGAGTTTTAGAATAGAATACAAAGGGGCCTTTAAGGCAACATAGAAAGGTTTTACTTAAGTACAGAGTATGAGGCAATATACACACTGCAAGAATTACAGCAGCCTACAGGGTATTATTTATTAGGGTATCCATATAGTTCAACATGATGTCAATATGCCAGAGAGCAGTACAAGTCCATGTATTGAGGCCTAAAGAAAAAACAGTAGTAAAATTACACATCAAAGAGAACATCATGAGAAGTAAGATATTCCGCCCAAGGTAGCCATACCAATTCAAATTTCTGGGGACAGTTCCTGTTTAGATATGTCATGTTGTACCATGTCCTAGCTTTATTGACCTTCTTAACCCATAGGGCCTTAGAGGGAGGATCATCAAAGAACCATTTGTGGAAGACTTCTTTTCTAGCATACATGCAGAGAATATTAATCAGAGTGATGTGATGAGTAGAGAGAGTGGCATCTGTATAAAGTCCCAGAAGTAGACTCACTGACTGATGAGAGAACCCAGGATGGGTGATAGAATTGTAAGGCAGCTATCTGGACATGCGATATCGTTCATAACTATTGGGTGCAGAGTATGCGTTTTTAATTTAAAATAAAGAGTTGAATTGTATTACGCCATAAAGGGATGGATACTTTCTATCTTCGAATGTATTGCTCTAAGAAGACCATTAATTGCAGAAGTGATGCAGTGGATTTGTGACAGGCAGAGGATGGCCTCAAAATATTCTAGAAGCCTTGCTGAGGGTCATATCTTAAAGCAATCCTTAGTCGAAGCTCGGGATCAAAATTAGATGCCAACCTTAAGAAAGGGAAGCCTCAAGATCCTATTGAGGCTTACCTCGCTACTCAGATGTCCCTTATAGCTGAGCTCGACTCCCCTCCAGATCAGGCCGCGCTCTTTCCCGTCTTGCAGCATGGCCATGCAGTAGACACACGAGCACGGCCACGCATGCGCAGTAGCATGGAGCCGTATTACTGGGCTCGGACGGCTACTGCATGGCCACACTGCAAGAAGAGGACAGGGGGCATTTGAATACAGAAGGAAGCCTCAATAGGATCCTGACGCTTCCCCCTCTTTAAAGTATCTAATTTTGTACCTGAGCTTTGGCTTGGGTACACTTTAAGGGTGAGTGCTCCTTCTTAAGGGTGAGGTGGTGGTTATCACTCCAATTGAGCATCCTAAACTTGTCACGGGCTGTCTGCTGGAGGTCAGAGCGGGTTGAAGGACTTATGTGTGTTTTTAATCAGCTGGACTTTAAGAGTTGGAGCTCTATCATTTGCATAATATATTTTACACTTTTATACCTATTGTGTATACCCTGTCGATATTGTCAGTGCATCGATTTCTATTTGCACTCATCTATAGCCAGTGTAATAACCCCTATCAAAACTCATTTAATATAATTTGTGTGTAATACTCTCTAAGGATTGTAGTTATCCTCAAACATAATATAACTTTCTGCTAGTTTTCAGACATTAAAAAGATCTGGTAAAAAATCACCCATAATCAAACTTTGCTATAGTAGTTCCCAAATGCCCATCCTTTGAAGGAGAGAATGCAACCTTTTGTACGTAGAACATTTCTTATCTTCCCCTTCATACACTGATACTATTCTATACAGAACTTTATGGGTTTACTTCTTAATAAGATCCCAGGTGTCCATCCTAATCCAAAATGCTACATAATCTCGGCTGCCCATGTAACCGATGCTTTTATGCCATATGATACTGCTAGGCCAGATACTGTTTACAGTAAATACAAAGCCTCCTAATTTTTTCATTGTACTGTAAACACAAAGTTTGTAAAGGTATGTAGTTTCAAGATGAGTTGGTATAATTTCCCCTTAAAAATGCAAAAACCTGCATCACTGACAATCTTATCTGTATTACCATGTAATTTTCTATTGCTACTGCTCAAGAATAAGTTTTTCATGTATCTAATAGAAATGGCAAGTCTTAAAGGACACCCGAAGTGAAAATAAACTAATGAAATAAACAATCCTATATCTCCTCCTGCTCCAAAAAAATGACTTTTTAAGACATTCCACAGTTTTATTTTATATTTAAATCTGCTTTTTGAGTTTTTACTGTTTTATCTTTTTTGCTCAGTGACACATTCATTGAAGTACACCAGAGCTAAAATCTATGAACTATTGACCCATGTTATCTCTTTCCTGCTCTCAGAAGCCATTTTCTGCTAGGAAAGTGTTTTATAGTTGTAATTTCGTATCAGTGAGGGTCACACTGTAGTCTGACCCAGTCCTGACTCAGACAGGAACTGCCACTTACATACCTGATATTTAACTCTTTCAGGCAGAGAAAGAAAAAAAGGAACACATCATAGTTATTTGTGTGCTAGGCACTGTACATACACGTCTATCTCATCATGTCACCTTGGGTATCCTTTAAAAGAAGCAGTGGACAGGGGTCTCCGAGACACTATCTTTCAATTAAAGAGAGTCATCTCATATGTCAATAGTGGCACACGGTTAAAAATCCAGCCCTCACTCCTGTTGCTTCCTCTCTGCTAGGCAGCAACTACTGGGAATAAAACATTCACCAGCTACACCTCCCTTTTAGTGATTGGACCACAGTTTTGGGTAGGTGGAGCCAGGAAGGTTGTGTTCTCAGTAATTGCATCTTAGAGAAAAATCCACACAAGAGTGAGTGGCAGTGCAGTCTGACTGCCGTCATCAAACCCCCTCATAATAGGGGACCCTCAATGTTGGGCAGCAGTCATGGTTGGTTATTAACCACTTGCCGACCGCACACTCATAACGTGCGTCGGCAAAGTGGCAGCTGCAGGACCAGCGACGCAGTACTGCGTCGCCAGCTGCAGCCTAATTAATCAGGAAGCAGCCGCTCGTACGAGCGGCTGCTTCCTGTCAAATCACGGCGGGGGGCTCCGTGAATAGCCTGCGGGCCGCCGATGGCGGCTCGCAGGCTAGATGTAAACACAAGCGGAAATAATCCGCTTTGTTTACATTTGTACGGCGCTGCTGCGCAGCAGCGCCTTAAGGCAGATCGGCGATCCCCGGCCAATCAGCGGCCGGGGATCGCCGCCATGTGACAGACCACATCCTGTCACTGGCTGCACAGGACGGATAGCGTCCTGTGCAGCCCGGAACACCAGGGGGAGGCAGCAGGTAGGAGAGGGAGGGGGAATTTCGCCGCGGAGGGGGGCTTTGAGGTGCCCCCCCCGCCACCCACAGCAGGCAGGAGAGATCAGACCCCCCCAGCACATCATCCCCATAGGGGGGAAAAAAGGGGGGCAATCTGATCTCCCTGCCTGCACCCTGATCTGTGCTGGGGGCTGCAGAGCCCACCCAGCACAGATCAATCAAACCAGCGCTGGTCCTTAAGGGGGGGTAAAGGGTGGGTCATCAAGTGGTTAAAACCAAAAAAGTATAGTGCATTATTATTTTTATTCATTTATACAGTGCCAGCATCTTCTGTGCCACTGAACAGCAGAAAACAGGGTATAAGATTGCAACACGGTGGCGTAGTGGTTAGCGCTCTTGCCTTGCAGCACTGGGTCCCAAGTTCAAATCCCAGCCAGAGCACTATCTGCATGGAGTTTGTATGTTCTACCCATGTCTGCATGGGTTTCCTCTGGGCATTGCGGTTTCCATATCCCAAAAACATACAAATAAGTGAATTGGCTTACCTCAAAATTGGCTCTAGACTATGACACATACACTACATGATAAAGACATATGACTATGGTAGGGATTAGATTGTGAACCCCTCTGAGGGACAGTGAAATGGATGATATGTGTGTACATTACACAGCATTAGGAGATAGAAGGCAAAAAGAGCCCTGGCCAGTTGGCCTTATAGTTTAACGTGTTAAAGGATAGTACAATAGGCGAAGGGAAGCTGTGTATGAGATGGTAAAATGATGCTCAGTGGCCAAATTGTCCTATGCAAGAGAGTATGCTTGCCTGAAGAGGTGGGTTTTTAGGTTTCGCCTAAAAGGGGTAAGCGTGGGTGAGTGGCGGATGTGTTGAGGGAGAGGGTTCCAGAGGAGGGGAAAGGATCGAGTGAAGTCTTGTAAGCGGGAGTGAGAAGAGGTGACCAGAGAAGAAGACAGGAGAATATTGTTAGTAGAGCGGAAATTGTGTGTAGGATGGTATCTGGAAATACATTTATTTAGATAAGGAGCTAGGTTGTTAAGTGCTTTGTAGGCCAGAGCAAGGATTTAAGAATGTATCCTTTGTGTAAATAGCAG
Source organism: Hyperolius riggenbachi (assembly GCF_040937935.1). NCBI lineage: Eukaryota > Metazoa > Chordata > Amphibia > Anura > Hyperoliidae > Hyperolius > Hyperolius riggenbachi. The sequence continues at coordinate 546,735,422 of NC_090646.1, forward strand.
TCAGTGAAGGTACTGACAGAGGGGGATTGGACTGGAGAGCGAGAGGAGAGGTGGATGAGTATGCAGCAGCGTTCATAAAGAACTGTAGCTGGGCCAAACGGTTAGCAGGTAGGTCACAGAGCAGAGAGTGGCGGTAGTCAAGTCGAGAAATAATCAGGGTGTACACAATAAGTTTGATAGTATTCTGAGTGCAGATGTTTTTTAGGTCGAGATAACAAGAGGAGGATAGTTTTTCAATCTGTGGTATGAATGAGAGTCAAGTCCAGTATTAAACCTAAGCAGCGTGCCTGTGGGATTGGGGTTATTGAAGTGTAACAGAAATTGCTTTATCGGGTGGGAACGTAAAATTATGGGGTGGGGAGATGACCATTTCGGTTTTGGCCATGTTGAGTTTGAGAAAACAGGAGGACATGAAGGAGGAGATGAAGGAGGAGATTGCTTTGAGACAGTCAGGAACATGAGCTGTTGGAGTATCCATTACTGTTCAAGGTCCCCTTTTAAAGGGAACCTTAACAGAGGGATATGGATGTTTTCTTTTAAACAATACCAGTTGCCTGGTAGTTCTGTTGATCTCTTTGGCTGCAGCAGTGGATGAATCACAGACCTGAAACAAGCATGCAGCTAATCCAGTCTGACTTCAGTCAGAGCACCTGATCTGCATGCTTGTTCAGGGGCTATGGCTAAAAGTATTAGAGACACAGGATCAGCAGGAGAGTCAGGCAACTGGTATCATTTTAAAAGGAAAAATCCATATCCTTCTCAGTTTAGGTTCCCTTTAAGACAATACAAGTACACTTCCGTATTAATACAGTGAAATGTAAGCTTTTTGGAACCTGAAATAGTTTGGATGACTGTAGGTTCTGCACAATGCAATGTGAATGTTGCACAAGATCTGTATGGAGAGCACTGTACACATAGAGAACAATAACCAAGGCTTTATCCCAGGTGTTTGTGTTGTAAAATAAAGACTGTGCCAGGATTAAAGTTGAGAATAAACTCTACTGTAAATATTATACATGACTTATGAGAGTGGAGCAGTGTACAATTATATATGCTGTTGGGGAGGGAGAGTAAAGCTATAACTTCACTTAATGGCTGCTTAGATTATACATTCAGGGAGTTAATCCCATACTTGGCTCTGAAGTATTGAGAAATATAGTAGTTGAATAATAGAGACACTTGACAAAGTATTACCACAGTGCAATGCATAGTGTAACACTTCCATACACACAGCATTTCTCAATGTCGCGGGCTGTAAGTGTTTACTGAAATAATAGCACTACAGTAGGGACAGTACCGGGCTAGAAGCATTGAGTGGCAGAATACCTAGCTGGGAACTACGCGGGATGCTGAAGTAATGAGCATGGCTGGGAAGGATCGGCGTGTTGTATAATTGATAACAATCATATTAAAAACAAAAATTAGAATTGTTCTCTTTGTTGCTCCATAGTAAGCAATCAAATTTAAAGCTACTGTAGAGAATTTTTTTACAGAATCAAAGGTTTAACCAGATTAGATGTCACACTCAGAGACAGACAGTCATTATTTCAGAAAATTCTGCTGGGCGGTTTAGATTTTTTCAATCTGGGCTATGCATATGTCCTAAGTCCCGATTCATTCTGCATGTTACAGAGGACGTCACTTTTAGCACAATGCTCCCGGAAGGCAGCCTGTAAAATGTTTGCTTAGGCAAAGTCACCGACAGCGACTACACCTAAGCTTTTTACAGATAAAATATATTTTTAAAGCCATTACAAGGAAAACTTGAGAACAACTGATGCAATTACCCAGATCATGGACTGTGGTTGGCTACTCTACCTCCTAAACATTCCATGTCGAATTTCTATACATTTCTTACTTTTTTCTTTGCTGTCTCCGCCAATCCTATCTGCCACCGAATCAGGCGCGCCTATCTGCCACCGAATCAGGCGCGCCCGTCTGCCACCGAATCAGGCGCGCCCGTCTGCCACCGAATCAGGCGCGCCCGTCTGCCACCGAATCAGGCGCGCCCGTCTGCCACCGAATCAGGCGCGCCCGTCTGCCACCGAATCAGGCGAATCTGTCTGCTACTGGATCAGATGCATCTGTCTGCAACTGAATCAGGTACGTCTGTCTGCAACTGAATCAGGTGTGACTGCCCATGGGCACACATGCTGTGAGCATTGATTTGGCATAATAAAATCCTTGCAGCTGCAGCTCGTGTGTGAGCTCACTGACCTGCACAAATAAAGAACTACATGAACAGAGAAAGGAGGATGCAAACATAATAATCTGGACTGGAAATGTTCACAAACAGTAGATTGTCACCATGGCTGAAAGGAACGAAATTCAATGCACCTTAAAATTTGAGAATCACCACTGACAGGCAATTTTAACAACACTAGATTAAAAAGTAGCTCAAGCATGAATATAATATGTAAGATTTTTTTTCAATGATGGTGCAGATACTTTAAAACAACCTTTTACCGATGATGTGATATCAATGCCATCCTCTACACAAAACAAATTAAGAGGAAAGGAAGCTTTGTTCTAAGTGCAATGATGAGTGAACACAACAGGGTAATAGGCAGGCAGAGAACCATATGCACGAATAAGCCGCACATCAAGTCCTATAACACGGCGAGAACAAATGTCCTAATAGGAAACAAAAACTACACTATGAGGCCTTGTTTAACTGGAGTAATGAGGATGTGGTTAAATAGATGAAAATGTATGTCTACCTATTTCAAGCTGTTCCCTTTCTTCACACTGAGTTTACTGTGTGGGCCAGAACAATTGGTCTCAGCTGCAGGAAACAAATCAGAAATAATCACCCAGCGCACACGATCCTGGCCTACAGTGTAATAAGCAGCCAGTGATACCAATGATTTCCAGCACAAATAAATCGCAGGCTTTGTTTTCATATCCAGGGAACGCTACTTGAAAACCTGAGGATGGGTTCACAAACCTAACAAGCTTCATAACAGCTCAGGTGAAAAGCAAAACCACATATACTGCAACTAACGCCTTAAAGAGACTCCGTAACAAAAATTGCATCCTGTTTTTTATCATCCTACAAGTTCCAAAAGCTATTCTAATGTGTTCTGGCTTACTGCAACACTTTCTGCTATCACAGCCTCTGTAATAAATCAATGTATCTTTCCCCTGTCAGACTTGTCGGCCTGTGTCTGGAAGGCTGCCAAGTTCTTCAGTGTTGTGGTTCTGCTATGAACTCCCCCTTTCAGGCCCCTCTCTGCACACTGCCTGTGTGATATTTAGATTAGAGTAGCTTCTCTCTTATCTTTTACAAGCTGGATAAATCTTCCTCTGAGCTGGCTGGGCTTTCACATACTGAGGAAATTCAAACAAGGGCAAAGCTGTTTGCAGGAAGAAACGAGCAGCCTGAAACTTCAGTGCATGAGAACAGGGTGAAAGAAACACACAAATGATCTCTTGAGATTCAAAAGGAAGGGTGTATACAGCCTGCTTGTGTATGGATGTATTTTCTATGTGTGGACATACTGTACATCAACCTACTTCCTGTTTTGGTGGCCATTTTGTTTGTTTATAAACAAACTTTTTAAAACTGTTTTTAACCACTTTTAATGCGGCGGGGAGCGGCGAAATTGTGACAGAGGGTAATAGGAGATGTCCCCTAATACACTGGTATGTTTACTTTTGTGCGATTTTAACAATACAGATTCTCTTTAAAGAGAAACTCCAACCTAGAATTGAACTTTATCCCAATCAGTAGCTGATACCCCATTTTACATGAGAAGTATGATGCTTTTCACAAACAGACCATCAGGGGGCGCTGTATGACTGATTTTGTGCTGAAACCCCTCCCACAAGAAGCTCTGAGTACCGCGGTACTCTGGGCAAACTGCCACAATGTAACAATGTTCACAGACAGGAATTAGCTGTTTACAGCTGTCTCTAACAGCCAAAACAGCTAGGAGCAGCTACATAACCTGCCCACAGTAAAAATGTCACTATGTAATAAATGTCAGAATGTAAATCGGGGAGAGGAAAGATTTTACAATGAGCAAACACTGACTAAATCATTTATACATAATTATGGTAAAAATGAAGCACTTTTTTTACTACATTATTTTCACTGGAGTTCCTCTTTAATGCCAGAGACAGGATGGCCACTTCTGGTTATTTTATATCTATTTGGCATCTGGATATTTTACACCAAATTTCTGCCCATAGTATATATGTACAGGACATAAAAGTTACAGGAACCACAGTAAGTTTCCTTGGGAAAAATAGATGAATTATAGACAGACAGACACAGAGACACACACACACTACACACTGTATACACTGTACACACACGGACGGCTTTTTTTGGGGTTGTTCTTTTTGCTAAGAGTTATTTTATTTTATATGCATTTTAAGGGGAATAATAAGAAAAAATGGGAAAAAAATAATTGTATGTAATGAAATATATTGTATGTATGTAACGTAATGTGTGGGAGCATTTTAACTTTTTGGCCACAACATGATTCTACACTGGTGCTATAAATAGTACACAGAAGTGCCGATTAGGTTTTGAGAATGAATGCCTGCATCTTGCTGATGCTGGCTTTTCATTCATTCAAGCTGCTCTCATTCCCTGATCACGGAACGGCAGGATTGCGTCGAAAATGAACATCTGCGAAATGGCGATCGGGAATGGTGAGGTAAACAAACCGGTACCTGTATCTACACCCCTGGTTGTTAAGTGAAGTTTCCAGAAGCGTGGATACCAGTAGTGGGGAAATGGTTAATACAGTGGACGGCTAAAAATCCCCCCATGGAATAAATTCTTCCCCCGACACCACGCAGCAGTGGATGAATTCTCTGTAACAAAGCTTCAAAAACTATCCTATAAAGTTGAATGAAATTAAAGTGTAACTAAACTCAGAGCTTCCTCTCTGCTCTAAAGGATTAGCCACAGCATGATAACCTTTATGGGGGAAAAAGCTCCATTACAATTTATGGAAATCCTTAAAAAAAAAATGAAGTTTCACTTGAGTCCACTTTTGCAGAAGGCACTGAAATGGTTAAGCTTCAGTGTTTAACTTATGGAGAGCTGACTTGGAAGAGCTTTCCTGCAGTCTATTCGCATTTGCTGAACTAAGAACTAATCACACTGATCTGCCTAAAGAAGCAGAGAACACAGAGAAGTTAATTTCTTTAGCCACTAAATGTGGAATGAAGACTTTTCATTATGTGCTGTGCAAGAGTTCGGGTCCATTTTAACGAAGTTCCCCCTTAAGGGCTCGTTCACACTACAAGAGCTTTTCTAAGCGCTTGTGATTTTAAAAGCTCTTGCTAATGTAATCCTATGTGAGTGTTCACACTGGAGCGATGTGATTTTGAAAAAATCCCCCATAGGATTGCATTAGAAAGAGCTTTTAAAATATCAGCTTTCACAGTGTGAATCAGCCCTTCGTGTCTTAAAATGGAGCTCTTATCAAGAACACAATACACTTCCATTTTTGCATTTACTTTGGTGGCATGTTACCCCCAGTATGTACAGTACAAGCTTTTATTTCCAAACTTTTTATGACAACACACTAGCTGGCATGTATGTCCTGATTCCTGAACAATCTGAGTCTACCATGTTCTATTCCTTCTGTGTACTGTGCATTGTGTGCCTGTACTGCTTATCATGTTTGTGGACCTCTTAAGGGGCCCATACACTGAACCGATTAGCAGCCGATCGATCGTAATTGATCGATCGCAAATCGATTGACCGATTGATCAATTTGAGGCTGATTTCGAACGATTTCAATCGATCTGACATGCTGGAAAATCTAGGTCGATCTGTTGAGATTGCTTATCATTTTGCATTGGACCTAATGGAAATCTGATGGTAAAAAAAATGCCATCAGATCGATTTTCAATAGATTTCATACTGAAATCTATTGGAAATCTGTTCCTTGTAAAAAAATGTTTCTAAACACATCAGATAGATCAGTACACTCGTTAGATTAGCAGCAGATAGATCATCAGATAGATATCTGATGATCTATCTGCTGCTAATCTAACGAGTGTACTGATTCAATCAATTTTCATTTAGGAATCAGCCATATGAACAAGTGGTAAACCGATAATTACTAATCAATCGATCAACTGCTTGCCAGAAAGGGACCATTTATGGCTATCAAAAATGGCTTACCATTAGTTAATGCTCCTGTTCTTGGTGTTTGTGGAGTATTGATAAGAGCAGCACACACATTAGTACTGCAAACAAACAATTTGCAAGGCAAAATGGAATAGAACTTGTTAGACACAGATTATCCAAACAAGGATCACCACACATTACAGCATAGCTCTCAACACAGTCCCTCTTTGGGAACCTAATCTCTCTGTCCTTCTTTCCCTCTTATGTGTCTCTCTTTCAGGACTGCTGTAAAGATCTATGTTAATATCTGTATTTTTCTACTAAAAACTGTGTTTAATTGACACCAAACTTTATATGTATATATTTCTTTTTTTCAAATGTTATCTTTATGGGATGTGTGACTAGGGGTATGTCGGGGGCGTGATTCGGGGTGTGGCAGGGCAGTGTTCTCCCCAGGGCCAATCAGGGGGGCGGGCCGCCCGGCTGTTTTTAAACCCCGCCCGCCTGTTGTCATTGGCCCACCTAGCTAGGAAAAAAAACAGCCAAAGCAGAAGCGTCCGACCGCGCTACAGTACATCATGCCGACAGCTGCAGTCTGCACGCACGCCTTCTGCCCTCATCTCTACCTCCGTCTGTAGCCTGCATAACTATGCAGATAGGCAGCAGTGGGTGTGGCCGCGGGCAGGCTGGAGGGGCTCGCTTATCACGGATTCTGTCTGGCATTCTTTCTCTAGGCTCCGGTGAAACTTTTAGAGCTGCCAGGCTTCCTTACGTTGAAAACAGGCCTGTGTAACAGCTCAGCCAATCGCTGCGCTCTTAGCATGGCTTGGGGAGTGGCTTATGCAGTGCTGTGACACACGTGGAGGCAGCTGGCGGCAAATGATAGATCAAGGAGGGAGCCGGGGCACCGCGCACGGAACAGCCAGGCAGAGAGAAGCAGCTACAAATACAGGTTAGCTTAATGTGAAGTCTGCCTGGCTGGAATGTTAGGAATTTCTTTTCACTTACTGAGTGGCTGCGCTGGCAGTGTGGATTCACACCCCTTCCCCCTCCCTCCCCCTTACTCCTCAAGATGACCCGGTGTGTGTGGATTGCAGATCTCGGAGTCTCCCAGACAGGACACTGGCCAGCTGCATACCGAGGGGACTCTGCTTGTCCTGTCACAAGGCTTTGTTACATAGCCTGATAGCAGTGTGCAGGTGATCATCTGAGATAACATACGTGGTGGCTGTCACCTGTGTGTTTTTTTTATTAATCCAGCTTTTTGCTGCCTATTTTGGATCAATATCTATGATCATTTATGATAATTGAATTACCCCTGCCATCAGGTAACTGACTATCCACAGAAGAGCTTACAATCTAATTCATGCCTTTATGCCACTTACTCTCCAGGAAGGATCTTACCATCTAGTCCCTGATGTTCTGTCACTAACTATCCACAGAGGATCTTACCATCTAGTCCCTGCTGTTCTGTCACTAACTATCCACAGAGGATCTTACCATCTAATCCCTGCTGTGATGACACTAACTATCAACAAACTATTTTACAATCTAATCGCTGCCGTTGTGTCCCTAATGGTTGGTACACACAATGAGATTTTCTGGCAGATTTACTGCCAGATCGATTATTTCCAGCATGTTCTATCTGATTTCCAATCGATTTTTCATTCAATCCTAGGGAAAATTGGGCATTTTGGAAATAATTGATCTGGCAGTAAATCTGCCAGAACATCGCATGGTGTGTACCAGGCATAACTATCCACAGAGGAGTTTACAATCTGATCCCAGCCATTATATCACTAACTACAAACAGAGAAGCTTACAATCTAATCCCTGCTGTGATGTCACTAACTATCCATAGAGGACCTTACAATCTAATCCCTGCTGTGATGTCACTAACTATCCACAGAGGAGTTTGCAATCTAAACCCTACCGTAATGTTACTAACTGTACTCAGAAGATCTTACAATCTAATCTTTACCGTCAATCATGTTGCTGGGGGAACCTGAGCACCATCATCTGAAACAATTTCTCCCTAATGCCTGGTACACATGATGCAATTTTCTGACAGATTTACCATCAGATCGACTATTTCCAACACGTCTAATCTGATTTCTGATCAAATTTCTGCTCTGTTTCTCATAGAAGTGAACGGAAAATCGATTGAAAATCAGATTTAACATGTTGCAAATAATCGATCTGACAGTAAATCTGTCAGAAAATTGCATTGTGTGTACCTAGCAGGTACATCGGCTTGTCTCCTCCTCCACCTATGCTGTAAGCAGAGTTGCACTGGTCCGGCATTCCCCTGTCACACCCCACCCGGCTACTTTGTCATGTCACCCGGCTGGAAAAAATTCCTGGGGAGAACACTGCAGGGGCATGGCTTAGGTTATCTCAAAAACTCGGGAGGTAGCTACAGGTAGTTTGCTGTCAGTATAGGCATAGATAAATCCAACCATTTAGGCTGGTTTCACAGTGGGACGTTACAGGCGCACGTTAGAGCAGCGTGTAACGCACCCCACCGCACAGCAATGAAAAATCAATGGGCTGTTCACAGTGTCCACGTTGCATTGGAGTATAACGCTGCACCACCAGACAACGTACTGCATGCAGTACTTTCTAAGCGGCAGAGCCGCGTTACACTGCTTGCACATGCTCAGTAACGTTGAGTAGGAGCGGAGAGCGGCCAATCACATGGCTAATTAATATTCACTACACTCAGTGACGTGCAGTGTTTACTTCCTGGAGCGGCCGCTCTGTGCAGCGATTGGCCGGCGGCACCACGTGATGCCGCATGCGCACAAGAGTACGCATCACGGCATCATGGACGCCAGAGTGAGCTGCACAACGCGGCTCACTCCGACGTCCAAAGCAGGGAGCACCAGGCGTTGTGTTAGGGGCACGTTATGCAACCATAACGTCCCCTAAAACGCAACGTCCTGGTGTGAAACCAGCCTTAAGAACACTGCATTGTTGATCAAGGCTTCATTTTAAGACATTTTAAGCAAACTTAAAAATAAGGACACAAACAATGTGTTCTTGATTCTGCAGTTAATTAGCCACGCCCACAGACAAGATCTGCGGATGACAGGCACCTTATATATGTTACGGCCAGAACCCGAAGTCTGGCCAGAACTAGAAGTGGCCGGCCACTTCGGGTTCTGGCCGGCCAATGTGCGAACTGGCCGCTGCGCTGCGGCCAATGTGAGAAATGCAACAATTCCCGTAAGGTTAATGGGATGTTGTGGCCGCAGCGCAGCGGGCAAATGTATCACACATCTTTACTTTATTCAATGACATTAAGCCGACCGGCTTTTTCTCTGCCTCTCTCCTCCCCCCCCCCCCGCCTCTCTCTCCTCCCCCCGCCTCTCTCTCTTCTTCTCTTATGGGCAGCCGGGCGGGGGACACGCGTGTCCCTCCGGAGTCGTTCGTCGCGGCAGGGGAATCCTGCCGTTCTTGCAGAGCGGGTGCTGGCAGAAGCGATGTCTGCAGCCTCCCCGCTCTGCTCTCCTGCCGCGACGAACGACTCTCCTGGACACGCGTGTCCCCCGCCCGGCTGCCCATAAGAGAAGGAAGAGAGAGAGGCGAGGGGAGGAGAGAGAGGCGAGGGGGAAGAGAGAAAGCGGGGAAAAAGCCGGTCGGCTTAATGTCATTGAATAAAGTAAAGATGTGTGATACATTTGCCCGCTGCGCTGCGGCCACAACATCCCATTAACTTTACAGGAATTGTTGCATTTCTCACATTGGCCGCAGCGCAGCGGCCAGTTCGCACATTGGCCGGCCAGAACCCGAAGTGGCCGGCCACTTCTAGTTCTGGCCAAACTTCGGGTTCTGGCCGTAACATATACACCTATCTCATCGTGCTACAGGTCACTTCAGGTATACTTTAATTTCCCAGGTTCCTTGCCCTCTTGTTTTTCTATGAAATCGAAGAAATTGGAAAGTAAAGATGAAAGAGCAGTCATTTCTCCACATTACAAGGAAATTAAATTGGAAGTAAAACAGACAGACCAGGAGCTTCTCAACAGTAGCAGACTTTTTAAGAGGAACTTAACTGAATGTAACTTAACCACTTCATGTCATCGGCTGAAGGGCTCAAATGCAACCATGCCTTCATGAATATGTCCATGCACACGTGCTCCCTCAGCACATGTGCATGTGTGCTCCCTCAGCGCATGCGTGCTCCCTCAGCGCATGCGCATGTGTGCTCCCTCAGCACGCACTCACGTATGCTCCCATAGTGCACGTGTGCTCCCTCACCGTGTATGCTCCCATAGTGCGTGTGCTCACTCGCTGCGTGTACACATGTGCTCCCTCAGCGCATGTGCATGTGTGTTTTAGCACAGTGTTTCTCAACATTTTATTGGTATGTACCCCTTTTAAAACCCTGTACTCACCAAGTACCCCCTAGCATAGTAAACATTATCACAAGTACCCCTTAACAAATATATATTTAATCGTAGTACATGATAATTGGTTCTAAACCATTTCTAAGGATTTACAATTGCTTTTAATTAGTTAAAACACTAATTTGGTGTTGTTTAAATAAGATTTATCATTTTCATAAACTCTAAATTTGTTATTCTTGGTTAAGTATATCAAGCCTGAGTACCCCCTGGAACCATCAGAAGTACCCCCTGGGGTACGCGTACCACACGTTGAGAACCTAGGTTTTAGCAGAATACTTGGACATTTATAAACTCCATATTTGCACTAAAAGTGCACAAATAGGATGAGTATAAATGTCCATTTTGCAGGAAATAGTTAATGATTAAAGTTTCTTATATTCTACAATATTTATTTATAAATTATTTAGTCAACATTTGCCCATTGTAAAATCTTTCCTCTCCTTACATTTATCTTAGGTGGCGACATTATTACTGCTGGCAAGATGCATCACTGCAGAATGTTTGTTTGCTGCATGTTCTGAAGTGAGCATCACTAACACCTGGGGCCCATATGCAATTGACTTTTTCTCCTGCGTTCACTCCTAGGAGATAATTTTTGTATCTTCTATTTAGAATAACTTTTCAGCACTTTGCAAATGAAAAAGTACCAAAAAGTAAGTGGAAAAGTGCTATCAAAACTATTTTGAGTATTGTCTTGCTTGCTGGTGGCTTAACCACTTTACCCCCCGCGGTACGAATTTCTCCGTCCCTTTTTTCCCCTCTAAAAAAACAGGGACGGAGAAATCCGTACCTTCTGCGCTACCGCCGCTGCCCGCTGTCTGCCGCTCGTGCGCGCGCTCCCGCCGCTGTCCGCCGCTCGTGCGCGCGCTCCCGCCGCTGTCCGCCGCTCGTGCGTGCGCTCCCGCCGCTCGTGCACGCCGCTGCCCGCTCGCCCAGAGATCAATGAACGGGAAAATCCATTCCCGTTCATTGATCTAAGCCCCCGAAATGATCTGCTGCTTCTTTGAGAAACAGCGCGATCATTGTGATTTACCCAGCCTCATACTGCTTCCTGTAAGCGTCCTTCTGGACGCTTACAGGTCGCATGTAAACAAACACACTGTGGCCATCTTGTGGCCAAATAGTAAAACTACACCCTAAAGCATTTTACATATACAAACACATTAGGTTTACACAATAAATTAACTCATTACCTCCCAAACTCCCCAAATTTTTTTTTTTGTCATAAAAAAAAAAAAAAAAATACAATAAAAAAAAACATAAATAGTTACCTTAGGGACTGAACTTTTTAAATATTTATGTCAAGAGGGTATAACACTGTTACTTTATAAACTATGGACTTGTAATTAGGGATGGATGCAAAACTGAAAAAAATGCTCCTTTATTTCCAAATAAAATATTGTCGCCAAACATTGTGATAGGGACATAATTTAAACGGTTTTATAACCGGGACAAATGGGCAAATACATTTCATGGGTTTTAATTACAGTAGCATGCATTATTTAAAAACTATAATGGCCGAAAACTGAAAAATAATATTTTTTTTCCCACATTTTTTCCTATTTTCCCATTAAAACACATTTAGAATAAAATAATTCTTGGTATAATGTCCCACCTAAAGAAAGCCTAAATGGTGGCGAAAAAAACAAGCTATAGTTCATTTCACTGCGATAAGTAATAATAAAGTTATAGACAAATGAATGGAAGGAGCGCTGAAAGGTGAAAACGGCTCTGGTGCTCAAGGGGTAAAACCCCTCAGCGGTATAGTGGTTAAAAACCATTTTATGACAAGTTGGTAAAATATCACCTAGGAGAAACCTCAGGAGAAAAAGTTAATCGCATATGGGCCCTGGTCTCCCAGAGTGCAGTGGCAGAAGGCTGCATAACTAAATAGCCTAGGCTAAACATCACTGGGAGGACGGGGGTTTAACACCAATATACACAGAAGTTTTTCTGATGCCAGGGCTGGTGCATCCATATGGGCAAATGGGGGAAATTGCCCCAGGGCCCCCACATCTCTAGTGGCCCCCGAATGTTCCACTCCACCCCACTAAATTATGTGGCTGCCAGCGCCCCCCCCCCCCCCCGCGCTCCCCCTCACAGGGTAACAGAGGCAATGGGGTCAGACAGTAATTCACCTAATCCAGGTCCCAGGCAATGCAGCTCCTGTCTGTCTCCCCTGTAATGATTCTGTCCTTCACTATCTGCTTCTCCGTTTCGGCTCTACTGCCTGAACAGAGAAGCAGGAAGTAAAGGACAGAATAGCTACAGGGGAGACAGACAAAGCTGCATCGCCTGAAACTTGGAGGAGGTGATTGTGTGTCTGCTCCTATTGCCTTCGTAATGCTACACTGGGGGGAGGGAGGAGGGCACATCAGGCTACTACACTGAGGGGTGGGGTGGGGGCAATTCGGTATACTACACTGGGGGGGAAGAAGGGGAGGCACATCAGGCTGCTACACTGGGGGGTGGGATAGGGGCGATTCAGGCTACTACACTGATGGGTGGGATGGGGCAATTCAGGATACTACACTGGTTGGAGGGAGGGGGCACACCAGGCTAGTACACTGAGGGGTGGGATGGGGGCAATTCAGGATACTACACTGATGGGGAAGGAGGGGGGCACATCCGACTACTACACTGAAGGGTGGGATGGGGCAATTCAGGATACTACACTGGGGGGAGGGAGGGGGCACATCAGGCTACTACAGTGAGGAGTGGGATGGTGGAAATTCAGGATACTACACTGGGGGGAGATAGAGGGGGGCACATCACACTACTACACTGCGGGGTGAGATGGGGGCAATTCAGGATACTACACTGGGGGGAGGGAGGGGGCACATCAGGCTACTACACTGAGGGGTGGGGTGGTGGCAATTCAGGATACTACACTGGGGGGAGGGAGGGGGCACATCAGACTACTACACTGAGGGGTGGGATGGGGCAATTCAGGATAGTACACTGGGGGGAGGGAGGGGGGCACATCAGATTACTAAATTGAGGGGTGGGATGGGGCAATTCAGGATACTACACTGGGGGGAGGGAGGGGGGCACATCAGACTACTACACTGAGGGGTGGGGTGGTGGCAATTCAGGACACTACACTGGGGGGGGGGGGGAGAGAGAGGGGCACATCAGACTACTAAATTGAGGGGTGGTGGCAATTCAGGATACTACACTGGGGGGAGGGAGGGGGTACATCAGACTACTACACTGAGGGGTGGGATGGGGCAATTCAGGATACTACAATGGGGGGAGGGAGAGGGGCACATCAGACTACTACACTGAGGGGTGGGGTGGTGGCAATTCAGGACACTACACTGGGGGGAGGGAGGGGGCACATCAGACTACTAAATTGAGGGGTGGTGGCAATTCAGGATACTACACTGGGGGGAGGGAGGGGGTACATCAGACTACTACACTGAGGGGTGGGATGGGGCAATTCAGGATACTACACTGGGGGGAGGGAGAGGGGCACATCAGACTACTACACTGAGGGGTGGGGTGGTGGCAATTCAGGATAATACACTGATGGGTGGGATGGGGCAATTCATCATACTACACTGATGGGGAGGGAGGGGGCACATCAGGCTACTACACTGAGGGGTGGGATGGGGCAATTCAGGATACTACACTGGGGGGAGGGAGAGGGGCACATCAGACTACTACACTGAGGGGTGGGGTGGTGGCAATTCAGGATACTACACTGGGGGGGAGGGGCACATCAGGCTACTACACTGAGGTGTGGGGTGGTGGCAATTCAGGATAATACACTGATGGGTGGGATGGGGCAATTCATCTTACTACACTGATGGGGAGGGAGGGGGCACATCAGACTACTACACTGAGGGGTGGGATGGGGCAATTCAGGATACTACACTGGGGGGAGGGAGAGGGGCACATCAGACTACTACACTGAGGGGTGGGGTGGTGGCAATTCAGGATACTACACTGGGGGGGGGGAGGGGCACATCAGGCTACTACACTGAGGGGTGGGGTGGTGGCAATTCAGGATAATACACTGATGGGTGGGATGGGGCAATTCATCATACTACACTGATGGGGAGGGAGGGGGCACATCAGGCTACTACACTGAGGGGTGGGGTGGTGGCAATTCAGTATACTACACTGATGGGGAGGGAGGGGGCACATCAGGCTACTACACTGAGGGGTGGGGTGGTGGCAATTCAGTATACTACACTGGGGGGGGGGAGGGAGAGGGGCACATCAGGCTACTACACTGAGGGGTGGGGTGGTGGCAATTCAGGATACTACACTGAGGGGTGGGATGGGGCAATTCAGTATACTACACTGGGGGGAGGGGGCACATCAAGCTACTACACTGAGGGGTGGAGTGGTGGCAATTCAGGATACTACACTGGGGGGAGGGGGGCACACCAGGCTACTACACTGCGGGGTGGGATGGGGGCAATTCAGGATACTACACTATGGGGAGGGAGGGAGCACATCAGGCTACTACACTGAGGGGTGGGACGGGGCAATTAAGGATACTACATTGGGGGGAGGGAGGGGGGCACATCAGGGTACTACACTGAGGGGTGGGATGGGGCAATTCAGGATACTACACTGGGGGGGGGGGCGGCACATCAGACTACTACACTGAGGGGTGGGGTGGTGGCAATTCAGGATACTACACTGGGGGGCTTGGGAGGGGGGCACATCAGACTACTAAATTGAGGGGTGGTGGCAATTCAGGATAATACATTGATGGGTGGGATGGGGCAATTCAGGATACTACACTGGGGGGAGGGAGGGGGCACATCAGGCTACTACACTGAGGGGTGGGGTGGTGGCAATTCAGGATACTACACTGGGGGGAGGGAGAGGGGCACATCAGACTACTACACTGAGGGGTGGGGTGGTGGCAATTCAGTATACTACACTGGGGGGGAGGGATAGGGGCACATCAGGCTACTGAACTGAGGGGTGGGGTGGTGGCAATTCAGGAAACTACACTGAGGGGTGGGATGGGGCAATTCAGGATATTACACTGGGGGGAGGGAGGGGGCACATCAGACTACTACACTGAGGGGTGGTGGCAATTCAGTATACTACACTGGGGGGGAGGGATAGGGGCACATCAGGCTACTGAACTGAGGGGTGGGGTGGTGGCAATTCAGGAAACTACACTGAGGGGTGGGATGGGGCAATTCAGGATATTACACTGGGGGGAGGGAGGGGGCACATCAGGCTACTACACTGAGGGGTGGTGGCAATTCAGGATACTACACTGTTTGGCACACCAGGCTACTACACTGCGGGTTGGGATGGGGGCAATTCAGGATACTACACTATGGGGAGGGAGGGAGCACATCAGGCTACTACACTGAGGGGTGGGGTGGTGGCAATTCAGGATACTACACTGGGGGGAGGGGGGCACATCAGGATCCTACACTGGGGGGAGGGAGGGGGGCACATCAGGATACTACACTGATGGGGAGGGAGGGAGCACATCAGGCTACTACATTGGGGGGAGGGAGGGGGAGCACATCTGAATACTACACGATGGGCACATCAGGCTACTACACTGAGGGGTGGGGTGGGGGCAATTCAAGCTACTACACTGGGGGGAGGGGGGCACACCAGGCTACTACACTGTGGAGTGGGATGATGGCAATTCAGGATACTACACTGGGGGGAGGAAGAGGGGGCACATCAGGCTAATACACTGAGGGGTGGGGTGGTGGCAATTCAGGATACTACACTGGGGGGAGGGGGGCACATCAGGCTACTACATTGGGGGGATGGAGGGGGCATCTAACTACTATACTGGAGGGGGGGGGGGCATCTGTCTAGTTTCTGGGAGGGAGGAGGAGGGGAGCACATCTGGCTATCAAAGTGTGTGTGTGTGTGTGTGTCTGGGGGGGGGGGGGGGGGGGGAATTTGACTACTATATGGAGGGGTGGTCAGGGGGGCCCCGAGTTACTCTTGTCCATTGCAGCTAGAATCGGCCCTGTGTGATGCTGAAACCAGGAAAGTAATAACATACAATTGTGTACCCTAAACAACATATTGCATTCTACAATATGTAATTGCGGTATCTCTTTAACCCAGTAAAGGGATGCAGCTTGAATGCAGCTTAGTCATGTCTGAGACAAGTGAGGGCAGCCTCTCCGGTAAAACACGCACCATTTACCTGCTGATCTGGGAATATTGGAGTGTAATAAATTTTAACAGACGCCGTGGCCACCATGGCAGCTGACTTCAATTCTCAGCCTATGGACGGGATTAACCAAAATACATTTACTGCCAGCAGTCAATGGGCCATGCACAGAGAAACAGTTTAACTGGACACTTAGTAATCAGCCGCTAAATGGACTGATATATGTGAAAAAACACTTTTTTGTTCATTGGGTTAAAATGAAATTAATTAGCATGCAATTTTTAAAGTATCCATCTGTCCTCCGCATCAGGTGATTAATTTTTATAATCCAGATAGCGATAGCAGTGCTCAGTCTTGCTTAGAAGGGAATGTTTGGTCAATTGAGCACTCAGTGCAGTCCTGCAGCAGCCAATGGGTGAATAAGCCATGCATGGAAATGCGATTAGATGTGTCAGAATCTTGATCCCGGCGTTCCCTCATTTTAAAGTCATCTGACACTTCAGTCTTCTGAAACAGTTAACAGACAATGTCAGCTTTTTCCTTCCATGGGAATAATGAGATTAATTCAGCCATGTCATGGATGTGAGCAGCACTCGGTACAGTGTAAGTTTACACAGCGGCCAAATGTCTCTGACTTCCAGGAATGTTCCCAGTTTATCTGCTTTATAATTCTAATCCCTCATCCCGCCTCTGGCTCTCCTGCTGAGCTAGCTGCAGTCTCCTTGCCACCTTTATCAAGTATAAGCTAATATATATTAAATAACACACATCAGCGGGAAGTGCTAAAATCATTTAAGAAGATCTAATTTAGTTCATCTGTCTGCAGCAGTACTGCATTACTGGGGCCTCTCGGGGCTCAGTTTCATGTATATGTCAACATAACATCTAATGTGCTAAACCTGATTTAAAAGATCAGTCCGCACAATATTTCAGCTAAACGTGAACTGCAGCGTGCTGAATCTTCATTTACATAGGAAGACCCCCAGGCCCTTCAGTCAGGAGCGCTCACTTTCCCCCATACCACAGTGCAGGCCTACTTTTTCTGACGCAGATAGAGGAATATTCATTTTTTTCAGGTATTACACAGCATATATGCTTATAGTGTTTTTGTTTTGTTTTTTTACACTACGGTGGCGTAATGGTTAGCGCTCTCGCCTTGCGGCGGCTGGGTCCCCGGTTCGAATCCCAGCCAGGTCAACATGTGCAAGGAGTTTGCATGGTGAGTTTCCTCTGGGTCCTCTGCCCCCCCCCCCCTCCCCAACCAAAGAAAAGATAACATACAGATAAGTTAATTGGCTTTCCCCTAAAACAATGTCCCTAGCCCAGTGGTTCCCAACCTTTTCTTTTCCGGCTCAGGGAACACTTTCTGACCAAATTTTTCTCCGGGGAACGGCGGGGGGGGGGGGGGGGGGGGGGGTCGGCGCGGGCGGGTGTTTGCGCGACCTAGTGGACAGTGCCGTGCGCAGCAGGCTATGGGGGGGGGGGGGCTGCGGTGCGGCTGCATAGCTAGCATAGTTGCCCCAACATAGGGAGTTTAGTTGCCCCAGTATGGCTAGTATAGTTACCGCAGTATAGTGCCCCAGTATAGCTAGTATAGTGCCCCAGTATAGCTAGTATAGTCCCAGTATGGATAGGTAGTGCCCCAGTATAGTGCCCAGTATGGGTAGGTAGTGCCCCAGTATAGCTAGTATAGTGCCCAGTATAGGTAGGTAGTGCCCAGTATAGCTAGTATAGTGCCCAGATAGCTAGTATAGTGCCCAGTATAGTGCCCAGTATAGCTAGCATGGTGCCCAGTATAGCTAGTATAGTGCCCAGTATAGCTAGCATAGTGCCCAGTATAGCTAGTATAGTGCCCCAGTATAGTGCCCAGTATAGCTAGTATAGTGCTCAATATAGCTTACTAGTATGGGTAGGTGTGCCCCTCCCCCCTCCGCGTCCACCGCTCCTGTTACCTTATCATGAGCGGGCGGCCGCTTGTCCGATTAGATTCCCCCGTAGTAGCCGCTCTCCTCTGTGGCATCTCCTATTACAGCAGCGCGCTTGGCGGCTGCTGTGATGACCAGGAAGCGGTACAGCGGCTTCCTGTAGAGGCAATATGCATCGCCGTTACCATGGGAACTGCGGCTACTACGGGGGAATCTAATCGGACAAGCGGCCGCCCGCTCATGATAAGGTGACAGGAGCGGCGGCCGCGGGAAGGGGAGGAGCGAGAGGCCAGAACTGTACGGCACACCAGGCAACATCCCGCGGCACACTAGTGTGCCGCGGAACAGCAGTTGAAAAACGCTGCCCTAGACTACAATACATACACTACACAATACTGTACATACATAGACATATGATTATGAGAGGGACTGGAGTGTGAGCCCCTCTGAGGGACAGTTAGTGACAAGACAATATACTCTGTACAGCGCTGCGGAAGATATCGGTGCTATATAAGGACTAAAACAAAATATATATATATATATATATATATGTATGTATATATATATATATATATATATATATACACAGGATCTTCTCAAAAAATTAGCATATTGTGATAAAGTTCATCATTTTCTGTAATGTACTGATAAACATTAGACTCATATATTTTAGATTCAAATACATACAACTGAAGTAGTTCAAGCCTTTTATTGTTTTAATATTGATGATTTTGGCATACAGCTCATGAAAACCCAAATTTCCTTTCTCAAAAAATTAGCATATTTCATCCGACCAATAAAAGAAAAGTGTTTTTAAAACAAAAAAGTCAACCTTCAAATAAATATGTTCAGTTATGCACTCAATACTTGGTCGGGAATCCTTTTGCAGAAATGACTGCTTCAATGCGGCGTGGCATGGAGGCAATCAGCCTGTGGCACTGCTCAGGTGTTATGGAGGCCCAGGATGCTTCGATAGCGGCCTTAAGCTCATCCAGAGTATTGGGTCTTGCGTCTCTCAACTTTCTCTTCACAATATCCCACAGATTCTCTATGGGGTTCAGGTCAGGAGAGTTGGCGGGCCAACTGAGCACAGTAATACCATGGTCAGTAAACCATTTACCAGTAGTTTTGGCACTGTGAGCAGGTGCCAGGTCGATCTGAAAAATGAAATCTTCATCTCCATAAACCTTTTCAGCAGATGGAAGCATGAAGTGCTCTAAAATCTCCTGATAGCTAGCTGCATTGACCCTGCCCTTGATAAAACACAGTAAACCAACACCAGCAGCTGACATGGCACCCCAGACCATCACTGACTGTGGGTGCTCGACACTGGACTTCAGGCATTTTGGCATTTCCCTCTCCCCAGTCTTCCTCCAGACTCTGGCACCTTGAATTCCGAATGACATGTAAAAGTTGCTTTCATCCGAAAAAAAGTACTTTGGACCACTGAGCAACAGTCCAGTGCTGCTTCTCTGCAGCCCAGGTCATGCGCTTCTGCCGCTGTGTCTGGTTCAAAAGTGGGTTCATATTCCATCTGCTGAAAAGCTTTATGGAGATGAAGATTTCATTTTTCAGCACAACCTGGCACCTGCTCACAGTGCCAAAACCACTGGTAAATGGTTTACTGACCATGGTATTACTGTGCTCAATTGGCCTGCCAACTCTCCTGACCTGAACCCCATAGAGAATCTGTGGGATATTGTGAAGAGAAAGTTGAGAGACGCAAGACCCAATACTCTGGATGAGCTTAAGGCCGCTATCGAAGCATCCTAGGCCTCCATAACACCTGAGCAGTGCCACAGGCTGATTGCCTTTATGCCACGCCGCATTGAAGCAGTCATTTCTGCAAAAGGATTCCTGACCAAGTAATGAGTGCATAACTGAACATAATTATTTGAAGGTTGACTTTTTTTTGTTTTAAAAACACTTTTCTTTTATTGGTCGGATAAAATATGCTAATTTTTTGAGATAGGAAATTTGGATTTTCATGAGCTGTATGCCAAAATCATCAATATTAAAACAATAAAAGGCTTGAACTACTTCAGTTGTGTGTATTTGAATCTAAAATATATGAAAGTTTAATGTTTATCAGTACATTACAGAAAATAATAAACTTTATCACAATATGCAAATTTTTTGAGAAGATCCTGTATATATATATATATATACTGTATATATTTTGTTACACACAACCGTAAAACAAGACATTGCTTGAACTTTCTAAACTTTCTACACCAGAGCAGCAGGTGGAGCTCCACTTAAATGTAACATTTTCCTTTATAACGTTCCAATTTTTTCTTATGAAGTAAAAAAATATATTTTTTTTTTTTTTTTACTTTTTAAAATACCGAACCTGCAAAAAAGAAAAAAAAAGGAAAAAAAAGAAAAAAAAAAACAAAACATTCTATCCTGTCTCATCTTTACATCTCATCCCACTACTTACCCATATGATACTAATGCCTCATTACTCACCTTTTTTCTGGTATCATACTTACCTTAACTGTTTTTTCTCTGGCATCATACTTATCTTAACTGTTCTCTTCAACCTTTCCCTCTCCATTGGCATGATCCCATCAACATTCAGCAAGCTCTCATATCACCTATATTCAAGAAGCCTTCTCTGGACTTCACTGTCCTCCCTAACTAATGGCTTACAAACGAACCGTGTATTCCCAGCATAAGACTTTGGTAGGGATTAGATTGTGAGCAGTGGCGGCTCCAGGATTTTTTTTTTGGGGGGGGGGGGCTATGCAGGTGCTGGATAATTTCGAGGGGGAGCTAGGTTTTTTCGTGTGCCGCCGAAAATTTTAGGGGGCGTTGCCAAAAATGAGGGGTGTGGCCAAAAAGAGGGGCATGGCCAACAAGAGGGGCATGGCCAAAAGCGGGTGTGTGCTGGAGTACATTCCAGTACTATATAAATACATAAATACATAATTATATGGTAGGACATAGGCTCAATCAGAGGCAGCCAGGCCCAGGCAGGCAATGACGCAGCAAAAATTTACAAGATCCCCCCTCCCCCGATGCCCGCGCTGAACCAGCTGGGGGACTCACACAATGGGACTGGCTCTCCTCTCCAGACTCCAGTCCTCTCTCTTTCCTCCAGGCTGTGATGCGCTCTCTAGTCTCGCTCGTCTCCGCGCTCGCTCCCTCTCTTCTAACGACTCCGCCCTCACCACGCGGCGTGCGCAGTTTTATGCTGCCTGGCCGAGTGACGTCACATCAGCGTGCGCTGCGCACGGAACGTCTGACGGCAGTCGGTCTGTGATGCAGCAAGGGAGCCTGAGCACAGTGTGAGTGCCAGACGGGGCTGGGGCTGGGCAAGTGGGCTGCGCAAAAAATTAAAGCGGCAGTGCGGCACCACCATATTGCTGCTACGAATTTTTTTTTAAATCAGCACCTTTTTTTTTTAGGGGGTGCTAATAGGGTGCTTGGACAAATTTAGGGGGTGCCTCAGCACCCCCCTGGTGCCGCCCCTGATTGTGAGCCTCTCTGAGGGACAGTCAGTGACAAGGCTATATACTATCTGTAAAGCGCTGCAGAAGAAGTTGGAGCTATATAAATAATAATGAATCTGGATGTAATCTTCATGATTACCTAGAAGCTTCTGCTTTTTTTAATTTGTTCACACCCAATTAATCTGCAGCCAAAATAATGTCAGTTGAATGAAAGAGAAACTGTAACCAAGAATTGAACTTCATCCCAATCAGTAGGTGATACCCCCTTTCCCATGAGAAATCTATTCCTTTTCGCAAATGGATCATCAGGGGGCTCTGTATAGCTGGTTTTCTGGTTAAACCCCTCCCACAGTGTGATGTTAGCGCGTCACAACTCTGAGGTCCTCACACTGTGGGAGCCTTGTTGCATAACAGCTGTCTCCAACTGCCAGAAACAACAAGCAGCATCTACTTCCAGTGACATCACCTGCCAGCAGTAAAAATGTCACCATGTGATAAATGTCAGAATTTAAATCAGACAGATGACAGATTTTACAATGAGCAAACACTGACTAAATTATTTATACATAATTATTGTAAAAATTAAGCCCTTTTTTATTACATTATTTTCACTGGAGCTCCTATTTAACTCTAGATAAAAGCATCCTGTTATACACAGAGAGCTATTACAGCCTATGTGAAGACATTCACACAACACATTAGCAAGTTCAACATGATTACATAATTTACAAGCAAAGGCAAATGATTAGTTGGAGGAAACGTCAGCAGGATTCTATGTGTTTACACAGTTCATTATCTGCAAGGTTGGTGGAGCAATGCAGGAAACCACATTAATGGGTGAACAGATGTTCATTAAGTGCTGATCTGAGAGCAATAAGATTTTTCTACTTTTTAGTACATACAGTATAATACAGAGAAACCGTGAGCCGTTTGCTAGCCACTAGAGACAATCAATTGTTTTTACAGAAAAAAATCACAGAAGAGCAGATCATGTGATTGATTGTCACTGATTGGCTGGTTATGATCATGCCACTTGTGCAGGGCCGGTTAGAGCTACAATGGGGCCCAAAAGTAACTTGAGGGGGCCTCCTAGCAATGCCCCCCCCCTTACTTCAACCTCCAAGTCGACTCCCAGGGCTCATCCCACCACACTCCCAGTTACACAAAATCATTAGGTGTCCATCATATGTCCCCAAAAGCATTGTTGGTGACCCCTTTACTTTCCTTCTCCTCCTTTTCCTTACAAATGCAGAGTGTACATACAGCGGGGTCTTCCCTAATTCAAGCAGAACACATGAGGCAGCACAGCGCTCTACACTCAATACCTCTCCTCACAGAGCCTCTCTTCCTTGTTTCCTGCAGGCATGTGTGAGGTCACCATAGCTGGAGGGGAAGGGACACACACCTTGAGGCCCCCCTACAGGCTCTGGGGCCCAGCAACCATTGTCCCCTTTGCTCTCTATGCAGGGGAGGACTGGGACCTTTTGGTCTGGGGGGAAAACACAAATTAGAGGCCCATTTTTACAGCAGCCCCAGCCCAAATGACATAACACACATGCCCCATATGCTATATTCCAGTAGTGGGAGAGAGATGAGAATAGCCTGAGATGGATCAGAGAGCTTATCTGTATTGCAGCCAAATCAAACAGAGGCTACTTGCCTATAATATCAATCCTGTCCCTGCCAATCTCTCAAAACAAGTCCTGAAAGCAGTCCCTTTGGAGTCTAGGGACTGTCTGCCAGCAGACGTCCTGGAGTCTAGGGACTGTCTGCCAGCAGCCCTTCTGGAGTCTGGTGACTGTTTTTAAAGCGGATCCGAGATGAAAAACTTGTCTATATATCTTATCTAAAGTTTACATAGTTTACACAGCAAATCTAGCTGCAAACAGCTTTAATAGAAAATGATTATTTCTTCCTGTGATACAATGACAGCAGCCATGCGGTTTGTAAACATTATAAAGAGGCAGGCTTATCTGTATCTTGAGCACTCAGCCTGTGAAAAAAAAACCTAATCCCCCCTCCTTCCCTCTGCCTCTGAAATCAATGGCTAGTAACACCTCCTCCTCCTGCGCAGACTGAGCTCCCATGAGCCCTTGCTACTGCCAAGGCTCTCTGAAAACCTGTGGGTGTGGCTTGTGTAGTTTATATGGAATTAGAGTATTAAAACAAAAACAAAAAAGTATTGGGCTTGAGGAATGCCCTATAAACAATAGGAAAGAAACACAATTATGCAATGAGTAAAAGTTCATCTCGGATCCACTTTAAGCATCCCTTCTGGAGTTTAGGGATTGTCGAATACTTTTCAACCTAGACAATACCTTATGTAGCTGTGCACATGCAGTCATTTTAACAATGGTGAGAGACCAGACAGATTTGTTCCCACAGACCCTGCAGGCAAGCCTCTGCTCTGTATCATGCTATGTATATTTACCAGCTTGCCCACCCTCTAATTGCTCTGTATTTGGGCATTTATTTGCCTCAGCCAGCCTAGTGGTTCACATTGCCTTATACAAAAACATGAAAGCACCAGGCACTGTACCAGCCCTAAATCATTAAATGAGAGGCAGCCTGGGGTGAAATCTCCCCCCTTCTCCCCTGGCCAGTCCTCCCCTGCCTCTATGGAAGCGCTGGCTCTGCACTTATGCCTCTTGTGTATTACAAAACAGTAGAGTAATTGCATAAGTGACTGTAATGCTGGGATTACACGATGTGTTTTTTTGTAAGAATCGTTCCGATAGATGCCTTTGATGACAACTTTCCGGCATGTCCGATGTTCCGCTCGATTCGTTTTACGCTCGATTTCTTATAGAAGTCAATGGAAAAAGATAAGAAAAACGAGTGGAAGATAAGAGAATCGAGCATAAAATCAAATGGCTAATAGATTGCGCGCCAAATCGAACGCAAAAAAACTTATCGTGTAATCCCAGCATTAATCATGAAAAGTCAATCAGAGATCATGTCACAGCAGTTTAAAGGTCTCATGGGGTTTCATAGGTCAAACACTTGCAGCTGACAGAAAAATGTGGGTGAAGGATGGATTATACCCAAATGACTTCTTAGTCTGCATTGTCAGGTAAACTGGTCTCAGAGGAAGTCATCATTTGGCATTTAGAGGCATCACTTTGGATTCCTAGGAGTTTCACCTGCTGTTCATTTAACATATAGCTCATTTGGCACTTCATTAAGAACACCGGTACACCTGATCACATGAGCAATTATTTACTCAGCCAATCATGCAACAGGAGTACAATTCATATAATCATACAGATACAGGTCAGGAGCTTTAGTTAATTATTTGCTTTTAATCAATACCAGTTGCCTGGTAGCCCTGCTGGTCTATTTCACTGTAGCAGTGTCTGAATAACACCAGAAACAAGCATGCAGTTAATCTTGTCAGATCTGACATTAATATCAGAAACATCTGATCTGCTGCATGCTTGTTCAGGGGCTATGGCTAAAAGTATTAGAGGGAGAGGCTTAGCAGGAGAGACAGGTAACTGGTATTGCTTAGATGGAAATAAATATGGCAGCCTCCATATGCCTCTCGCTTCAGTTGTCCTTTAAGGGATTTCAGCCCTTTTAAAGAAGAACTCCAGCCTAAACAAACCTACTGTCATTAAGTTACATTAGTTATGTTAATTAAAATAGGTACCGTATATACTCGCATATAAGCCGGCCCGCATATAAGCCGACCCCCCCCCCAACTTTTACCTAAAAAAAACATGAAAAAATGATTGATCCTCATATAACTCGGGGGTAGGAAATGCTGGCCGCGTGATCCCCCCAGTGTGTCCCAGTATAGCTAGTATAGTGCCCTGTATAGCTAGTATAGTGCCCTGTATAGCTAGTATAGTGCCCAGTATAGCTAGTATAGTGCCCAGTATAGCTAGTATAGTGCCCAGTATAGCTAGTATAGTGCCCCAGTATAGTGCCCCAGTATAGCTAGTATAGTGCCCAGTATAGCTAGTATAGTGCCCAGTATAGCTAGTATAGTGCCCAGGATGGGTAGGTAGTGCCCTAGTATTAGCTAGTATAGTGCCCAGTATAGCTAGTAGAATGCCCAGTATGGGTAGGTAGTGCCCCAGTATAGCTAGTATAGTGCCCTGTATAGCTAGTATAGTGCCCAGTATAGGTAGGCAGTGCACAGTATAGCTAGTATAGTGCCCAGTATAGGTAGGTAGTGCCAAATATAGCTAGTATAGTGCCCAGTATGGGTAGGTAGTGCCCCAGTATAGCTAGTATAGTGCCCAGTATAGCTAGTATAGTGCCCAGTATAGCTAGTATAGTGCTCAGTATAGGTAGGCAGTGCACAGTATAGCTAGTATAGTGCCCAGTATGGGTAGGTAGTGCCAAGTATAGCTAGTATATTGAGGAGAATGCCAGCGCATACCACTAAGGCTGCATCTGAAATGACCACCAGCTCAGTGTGAAGCACCTAAATAGATTTTCTGCACACTTCGCATTCAATTCAGATGCAAATCATATGCAAATCTGCTACTACGTATCATGCAAACAGCAGGGCTGTGGAGTCGGAGTCGTGGAGTCGGGCAATTTTGGGTGCCTGGAGTCGGAGTCGGAAAAAAATGCACCGACTCCGACTCCGACTCCTAATGAATTTGTAACTGTAATTAAAATAGAAAATATGATAAAATGTTCTATTTCTCAGATAATAGTCATTAAAAATAATGTATATATACAGTAATAGCTGTGCTTAGTCCACAAAAATGAAATAAACCAATCAAAATGAGTTACTTGTGCTGCTTCAATAAAGCAGCCCCCGTATTTTTAAGGTCAGATATACATATCTGATTGTGACTGTATATATGATGTGTACACAGGAATCTCTTATATATGTTACGGCCAGAACCCGAAGTTTGACCAGAACTAGAAGTGGCCGGCCACTTCGGGTTCTGGCCGGCCAATGTGCGAACTGGCCGCTGCGCTGCGGCCAATGTGAGAAATGCAACAATTCCTGTAAGGTTAATGTTATGTTGTGGCCGCAGCGCAG
Organism: Hyperolius riggenbachi; assembly: GCF_040937935.1. Taxonomy (NCBI): domain Eukaryota; kingdom Metazoa; phylum Chordata; class Amphibia; order Anura; family Hyperoliidae; genus Hyperolius; species Hyperolius riggenbachi. Next base: position 546,762,446 of record NC_090646.1, read on the forward strand.
CGGGCAAATGTATCACATCTTTAGTTTATTCAATGAAATTAAGCCGGCGACAATGTGCGAACTGCCTTTTTTTATCTGCTTCTCTCTCCTCCTCCCCCCGCCTCTCTCGCTCTCCTATGGGCAGCCGGGCGGGGACACACGTGTCCCTCCGGAGTCGTTCGTCGCGGCAGGGAATCCTGCTGTTCTTGCAGAGCGGGTGCTGGCAGAAGCAATGTCTGCAGCCTCCCCGCTCTGCTCTCCTGCCGCGACGAACGACTCTCCTGGACACGCGTGTCCCCCGCCCGCTGCCCATAAGAGAAGGAGAGAGAGGCGGGGGGAGGAGAGAGGCAGAGAAAAAGCCGGCGGCTTAATTTCATTGAATAAACTAAGATGTGATACATTTGCCCGCTGCGCTGCGGCCACAACATAACATTAACCTTACAGGAATTGTTGCATTTCTCACATTGGCCGCACCGCAGCGGCCAGTTCGCACATTGGCCGGCCAGAACCCGAAGTGGCCGGCCACTTCTAGTTCTGGCCAAACTTCGGGTTCTGGCCGTAACATATATACTAAATAACATCTATGCTGTAAGAATAAAGCCTGATGTGTAGCTGTGTCACTAATAGAGATGGTCAATGAGATGGAAATAATTCTGCATTGATGCTGATTTATGCAAATGTACGCACTCTCTTTGCTGATGAAATCAAATAATTTGATATGTTGTTAAAATTTGGTTTGGTGACTACAAATTAAAGGGTAACTGAGATGGATGAAAAGTAAAGTTTTATACATACCTGGGGCTTCCTCCAGCCCCCTTCAGACTAATCAGTCCCTCGCTGTCCTCCACCACCCGGATCTTCTGCTATGAGTCCTGGTAATTCAGCCAGTCAGCGCTGTCCGGCCGCATGCCGCTCCCACAGCCAGGAACATTCTGCACCTGCGCAATAGTGCTGCACAGGTGTAGTATGCTCCTGGCGGCAGAGTGTGTGCATGCGCACTACACCCGACAGGTTAAAGTACCTGGATTCATAGCAGAAGATCCAGGTGGTGGAGGAGGACAACGAAGGACTGATTATCCTGAAGGCGGCTGGAGGAAGCCCCAGGTTTGTATAAAACTTTAATTTCATCTGTCTCAGGTTTACTTTGTTACAAAGTAGTACTATACTCTACATATGCACTCCCCACAGAGCTGCAGGGAATCCACTGAGAATGCTGTGCACATTGAACACAGAGGTGTTGTCTGTTTACAATCTCCTCATTCCCCTGCAGAGTACCTGCACATCATTCTTACATGTACCCACACTTACATTGCCTAGAGCCTGATAGGTGTTCTTTGTTCCGGTTTGTACCTTTTACAAGTACTCTTACCAAGGACTAGTTTTAGTCTAAAGGGAATAAATATAGTAGTCTACATATCCTTCTCACTTCAGTTGTCTTGTAAAATTCCTAAGCGTTGGCAGTTAAGAGACGAATTTCATGTTACATACTTTTAATCAACAAAATTGTAATATGCAAATTAGAGGAGTCGGAGTCGAGGAGTCGGAGTCGGAGTTGGTGGAATCCTAAACTGAGGAGTCGGAGTCGGTGGATTTTTGGACCGACTCCACAGCCCTGGCAAACAGTAAACTCAGGAGGAGGGGCTGGGAGCAGCTAACCTGACAGTTACATAGTTACAAAGTTAGGAAAGGTGGGGGGAAAGGCTGCGCATCCCTAAACACATGTTGCAATTGAATGGTTAATCGCACAGGCATACACCGCCTCTGTCAGAATGAAAAATGCATGCCCTGCATCCTAGACAAGTGCTAACAATTATTAAACTAGGAGGAACTTTAGCTTCCAATATGGTTTACATTCAAAGTATATTATACTAGACACTTGCGCCACGGTGAGGCAAACCTCCGGGCAAGTGACCTAACCTAAATTTAAAACCTTGGGAGCAGCTAAGCAAAAAAAAAGTGTAACTTACATTTGGTTGAACAGCGAGGAGAACGCCAGCGCATACCACTAAGGCTGCATCTGAAATGACCACCAGCTCAGTGTGAAGCACCTAAATAGATTTTCTGAACACTTTGCATTCAATTCAGATGCAAATCATATGCAAATCTGCTTCTACTTATTATGCAAACAGGAAACTCAGGAGGAGGGGCTGGGAGCAGCTAACCTGACAGTTACATAGTTACAAATTTAAAAAAAGGTGGGGGGAAAGGCTGTGCGCCCCTAAACACACGTTGCAATTGAATGGTTAATCGCACAGGCATACACCGCCTCTGCCAGACTGAAAAATGCATGCCCTGCATCCAAGACAAGTGCAAACATTTATTTATTTAGTTCCTCCTAGTTTAATAAAAGTTAGCACTTGTCTAGGATGCAGGGCAGGCATTTTTCAGCCTGACAGAGCCGGTGTATGCCTGTGCGATAGCTAGTATAGTGCCCAGTATGGGTAGGTAGTGTCCCAGTATAGCTAGTATATTGCCCATATAGTGCCCAGTATAGCTAGTATAGTGCCCAGTATGGGTAGGTAGTGTCCCAGTATAGCTAGTATATTGCCCATATAGTGCCCAGTATAGCTAGTATAGTGCCCATATAGTGCCCAGTATAGCTAGTATAGTGCCCACATAGTGCCCAGTATAGCTAGTACAGTGCCCCCACCTAACCCCCCAGCGCGCAGCTATCACCTGAGCCGGCATCTTCTATTATTCCCCTCTCCGCTCGTAAAGTAATTCACAGCAGCGCGCCCCACGGCGGCTGCTGTGAAGATGAAGCAGAAGCCATAGAGAGAGAGCGGTTCCCATTGCTACAGGCAGCCGCTCACTCTCTACGGCTTCCTGCTTCATTATCACAGCAGCCACCGTGGGGCGCGCTGCTGTGAATTACTTTCCGAGCGGAGAGGGGAATAATAGAAGATGCAGCGCCGGCTCAGATGATATCGGCGGCCGTAGGGGAGGGAGCGGGGCGCGGAACCACAGGTGACTCGCAAGCAAGCCGACCCCCCAACTTTTGACCCCCTTTTTGGGGGTCAAAAATTCGGCTCGCTTGCGAGTATATACGGTAAGTAATATAATCTCTTACCCACCCTGTTTTAAAAGAACAGGCAAACGTGTGAGAGAACGCGGAAAAGCCGCCGCGTGTGCTGCTAAGGAGGCGGCTGATTCGGCGTCCAATGCGGCGGTTTGCACGCGGAAGCGTGCGTCTGGTAACAGGGCAGAATGCAGAAAAGCCGCCGCATGTAACAACAGTAAGGCGGCTGGTTCCGCGTCCAGCGCGGTGGTTTGCACGCGGCAGCGTGTCTGGTGCGGCTGAGTCTGTTAGTGCACACAGGCTTAGGAATACGCGCACGCTGAGAGGCCGAACTCTTATACTGGGCAAGGAGAGATCAGCTGATCACGCCGATCAGCTGACTCCAGAGCAGTTTACTTTTGGTTGATCAATTAGGGGTGGTGCTGGAGAGCACTACTCCATATATAGTTACTGCTGGCCAGTCTCAAGTTGTCTGCCGTTGCGAACACTACGTGGAAGCACACAGACCTTAGTCAGATCCAACAGTGTGTTTGAACCAGGTGGACCTGGGAATTCACACTGAGCCAGATTACTTGTACTGTTATTCTGTTTATGCTTAGACTAGTTCCAGGGTGTAGAGACCACGGACCTCACACCCAGACTAGGGAACTTGTGTTATCTATCTGTTATACTTCAGACTAGTTCCAGGGTGTAGAGACCACGGACCTCACACCCAGACTAGGGAACTTGTGTTATCCATCTGTTATTCATCAGACTAGTTCCAGGGTGTAGAGACCAAGGACCTCACACCCAGACTAGGCATTGTTGTTATCTGTTATGACTTACTGCTTTCCTGACTATCCCTTTGATCTCTGATTCGGTACCTCGCATATCTGAAATTCCGTTGCCAGACCCTGCTTGCCTTGGATACCGAATCAGCCTTCTGTCTTTGTACTTTATCTGTCCGTGTGTTGCCGACCAGGCGTGCCCGACCTCGAGAGCTATCTCTCCTCTTAAGAGATAGTCTCCAGATCAGATAGTGACATCCACCTTCAGGTGTCACTCACTCTCTGGTCCTTCCGATCTCCGGCCTGACTCCACCCCTTGGAGAGTCTCAGGCTGCTGGAAGGTTCCTGTGCCCTCAAGAGCAGTATTCCTTTACTGCCTATTATCACCTGCTCAGCAGGTGCATGACTCAAAGTACTACTGTTACACCAAACACTCACATGCCTATAGGTGTCCAGAGGTTAGCAATATATCTGTATTATCGGTGATTCTGCAGATCATCAATAATCAGGTATATATCTGCATTCTTGGTGATACTGCAGATCACCAATAATCAGATTCTCTCTGCGTGCTGACACCAATCGTTACAAAACGTTTATGATTTAATGGGGGAAGCCATCTTTTTGGTTGAAAGGAGGTGACAGGAAGCATGAGACAGAGTTCCAACTGTCCTGATCACTCCTCCCAGTTGCTAGGCAATGAGAACAACATCAGAAATCCCATCATGCTTTGCACAATATCAGGAGAAAAATGCCCGGGCAGTTTTCCTTGATGGGGCAGGGCTTAGCTTCTGTTCAGCTAAAAATTAGGCTTCGGTAAGAAAAGTTCTGATGCTGTGAAACTGTTAAAGAAACACCAAGCTTTTTCAGTGCTGCTGAGTAGATTTTTAGTCTGGAGGATAACTTTACAGAGGAACTCCAGTGAAAATAATGCAATAAAAAAGTGCTTCATTTTTACAATAATTATGTATAAATGATTTAGTCAGTGTTTGCCCATTGTAAAATCTTTTACATCCCTGATTTACATTCTGACATTTATCACATGGTGACATTTTTACTATTGGCAGGTGATGTAGCTGCTGCTTGCTTTTTTGGCAGTTGGAAACAGCTGTAAACAGCTATTTCCCACAATGCAACAAGGTTCACAAACAGGAAACTGCCAGGACCATAGTCTTCAGAGTTTCTTGAGGGAGGGGTTTCACCACAATATCAGCCATACAGAGCCCCCTAATGATCCATTTGTGAAAAGGAATAGATTTCTAATGTACAAGGGGGTATCAACTACTGATTGGGATGAAGTTCAATTCTTGGTCACGGTTTCTCTTTAAGGATACATCGGATGTTAAAAAAAATCTACTTACCCGGTGTTTCCTCCATCCCCAGCAGCCTGTCACTCGCTGCAGTTTCGCTCCTAGCCTGTGTCCTGGGGTCCTCTCCCCTGTAGATGCCAACCTCCCCAGGTCATTATCTTCTGCACCTGCGCAAACGTGCAGCCACGCCACTCACGTAGCCTGGAGCATTGTGCGCAGGCCCAGAAGTACTGCAGTGACCGTGTGCTCGGACAGGCGCAGAACATGCCGACCTGGCGAGGTCGGCATCTGTAACAGAGAGGACTCTGGGACACAGGCTAGGAGCGGAGCTACAGCAGGGGACAGATAGGCTGCCAGGGGCTGGAGGAAGCCCCAGCTAAGTAGTTTTTTTTTCTTTAACCCCCGGATGTATCCTTTAAGGCCTTTTCTATTTATTGGGCTTATTATTCTGTCTAGCTGCTACTCAAGCATTACTCCACATAATAAATACGGTGGTTTCCAAACCATACATTAATGAGGGCGAGTAAGCCTGGAACTACAGAATGCAAACTGGGTAAATAGCTTTGTTATTTATTCTTTTTAATGTGAAAAAAAAAGACACAGACATCTGAAATGTTCACTAAATTAGCTGCCCTGTATGATGTTAGGATAATGATCTTTGAGTAAATAACGTCACCTTGTTTTTGTATTGCACAGCTTCTGCCACAAATCCACAATATTCATTTTATTCCTTACAGGAAAAAAAAAACAGCATCAGGTAAATGAGCTGATCATACTTTTCTCACATTTGCTGGAAACTGCTCATACCTGACCTAGAAACCCCGAGGAACAAACTGTAACACATAACAAAAAGCATTCACATAGAAAGCACAGGAAAAATAAGGGAAGGAGTATGGCCAAACAATGACGAGAGTTATCTGCATGACCCCATTATGGCTTTCTGTGCTGCTGAGTTGTAAGACGGATTCAAAACAATTTGAACTCCATAAAGCTGAGCAAATTCTGCCTTGTTTATAGTTAAATGGAATTTCAATCACATTTTTAGTTTTTTAATGAATGTAACTAAAGCTAAATGCTTGCTTGGAACAACTATAGCACTATCATGCTGCCCAGCGTTAACTGGAGAAAAGGAGAAAAACCAAAAAGTCGCACCAGGATATGCTAATATTTTACCTTTATTAATCACATGATTGTATTAAAAAACATAAAAACGGAGTAAAGGGTGCGGGGTATGGCCGCAATAAAAAATGTATATTGCCACAATAATTGCATATGTTTATATCTACCATCAAGAATATATGGGTAATAATGACAAGAATTGCTCCCAATAAAATCACATCTCATAAATAATCATATGATACACCAACCACAAACATAAATAACATCTGAGAATATACAATCATAAAATATAATGTGTGTTCATTGAAGACAGAAATAAAGTGCAATTATACATACATTGCTCTGTGCAGCCGAGGAATAGTGCAAACCAACTGTGCCTGCAACACACATGTATAAAGTGCAAGTGCTGTGCAGAAAGAGCTACCAAGGATATAGGAGGGAATGTATCGCACTAAGCACAGTGCGAATAGAATAGTCACCCCAGTGAAAGAGTGAGGGTAGGAACAGACTAGGCAGGATCGCATTAATTTCCCCCATAGCACATAGTGGAAAACGCCTATGCGATTCTGCCTAGTGTGTTCCTATCCTCAGATAGAGAAGTGACCTCCACAAATAGAGGTGGAGAAAGCAGGTAACTTTTAAAAAGGAAATGATATTCTAATCGGTAAAGAATGAGGCGGTGTGGGGAAGGTATACTAGCTGGATGGAGACCGCTAGCGCACTACACCCCGCCGAGCCTGACGCATGTCGTGGGCCACGCCCACTTCATCAGTGACACCTAATAAACCCAGGGTTCCTTTTCACATGCTACTTGCTTTCTTTACCTCTCTATATTTGTGGAGGTCACTTCTCTATCTCTCTCTTTCCCTCACTGGGGTGACTTTTCTATTCGCACTGTGCTTAGTGCGATACATTCCCTCCTATTTCTTTGGTAGCTCTCTCTGCACAGCACTTGCACTTTATACATGCGTGTTGCAGGCGCAGTTGGTTTGCACTATTGCTCAGCTGCGCAAAGTAGTATATGTATCATTGCACTTTGTTATTTCTCTCGACACGTACTATTTTATGATTGTATATTCTAAAATGTTATTTATGTTTGTGGTTGGTGTATCATGATCATGTATGAGATGTAATTCTATTGGGTGCAATTATTGTCATTATTACCCATATATCCTGGAAGGTAGATATAAACATATGTAATTATTGTGGCGCTATACATTTTTTTATTGGGACCATACCCCACCCCCTTTACTTTTTTTAATACTTTAATGTGATTAGTAAAGGTAAAATATTATTAGCATATTCTGGAGCGACTTTTTGGCTTTTCTCCTTTTGTTCGATTGTCTATATTGACCTGTTGCACAGGATATTGTAGTATTTTACAATATAATTCTGTCATTAACATTTGGAAATGCTGACCTATAGCTTATTGGATGCCCGCTGTCTAGCGTTATGCATTGTTTGAAGGTTGATGTAGGATGGGAGGGGCTTGCACAGCACAAGCCAATGCATGCTGCAAGTCGCAAACTGCTTCGATGACTAACAAATCTGTTGGAGAATTCAGGTGGCCTGCCATACTGGGATTGCACACCATCCTTCCCATTGTACTGTGGCTACACTGTGGTGGGTCCTGTACACATGATCCTCGGTATTGACTTACTGCTCTGCCAGGATCACTGTATGATTATACACTGAATTGCAGTCTCACTGATTGAGACAAGCAGAATAACGGTAGCCATACATCTAGTGATGATGGGCAGATTCGACCAAGAGACAAATCTCTCTCTAATCGAATCTGATTAGTGAGAGATCTGTCGGCTGCCGACACATCGCAGGCCAATTCCCAATCAATTTCAGCATGAAAACTCGGGAATCACTGCTGCCTCCCTAGTGTATAACTGTACCCCAGTGTGTGCATTTATACATTACTTGTCCTGTGTTGCGGTGCCAATCCATCTTCCGAATCTGCTGCTCTTCCATTAGTGCTATACATACCGCCGGCGTGGCGAATGTGTGATGTCACACACGTGCCGCATGCTATGCGTATACCGCTAATAGAAAATTGGTGGATCCGGAAGACAGATGGGCACCGCGACACAGACCAGGTAATGCATAAATTCAAACATGGGGGTACAGTAATACACTGGGGAACAGCACCGGGGGGTTTCTTCCGATATCACTCGCACCCGATCAACTATGACAGCCTGACATCTTGCAGAATGTCTGATCAATACCTGCAACCAATACTTGCGAAATTGGTCGCATCATCGATCAGGCATGCACTTAGCTGTGCCGATTTTGATCTGATTCGATAATAATTATCGAATCGGATGGATGATTGGCCGCCAACTCGAGACAGGTAATGCATAAATGCTGGCTGTCAAGTACGGTGTATTGTGCTGTGCAACATAACAAAGCTACATGGTCATATTGCACATGCCACTGCGTAACCTCACTTATTCATGCTTTTTTTCCGTTATGCATGTTGTACTGACCTTTGTATGCAGTCATTATTTATATGCTTAAAATCTGCCGGGTTTATTGTAACATCCTACTCTGTAGTCTGTCACCTAGCAGACTACCACCACTGACCTCTTCTGACTACTCCAATGCGACCACTCTTTGTTAGTCTGTCCGCTGGCTGCTAACCTAGGTCTAACCTACAAGGATTTGAACGAGCTGTCCCACTAATTTATAGACACCATCCAAACGGCAACCTCCATTTTGCATACATTTTATCCTGTCTTTTACTAGAATCCTTTCCTCACATATGCATACATAGAAATTCTTAGGAGCCTCCCCTCTTTTGTGGCATTGCCTTGCACAAGACATTTTATAACACTCAAAACCTTGAAATCTTCACATTACCTCACTAAAAAAAAAAAAAAAAAGGACCTGATCTAGCATAGAGCATTTCCTTCAGTCAATGATCAAGCCCAGAATACTGCAGATTCAGCTCAGAAAAACACAACATCTAATACAAAGTCTACACAATGTACTTGAAAAAGTTACATTTGGCGCATATCAATTAGTCACTGGTGCTTGGTTACTGCACCATCATAATTAATTATATTGAAAGATAGGTGGTAGAGTGGGCATTCAATTATAATGAAAGAAAGGTGGTGGAAAGGGCGCTGTTGTTCAGTAAAATAATGCGAGATGTTAAAGAACACCTTAACTGGGATACAAAGTGGATTTTTACTTATCTGGGCGAAGCCAGCTGAAGTCTTTGAGGTCCTTCTGTGTCCTCGGGTCCCTTTTGTTTTACCGCTGTCTTTTTCAGAAATATCACTGGCCTGGCTTGGTCACAGGCTACTTCGCACTCACGGTCCAATTGCGCACCAGGACAGGTTTGCATGCAGGATATGCAAAAGAACACTGATAGGCCTCAAAGACTACAGGTGGCTGTAAAAAGCTCCAGGTAAGTAAAATCAGAGAAGAATCTAGGGTAAACTGTGCCTATGGAAAACACTGAAATCAGCCCCCGGGGAAGGGTGCGGGACACACCCTCCAAATATTTTAACAAGTAGCCTCAGTTGAATTGGTTGCGTCCAAGTTGAGGTGAAGCAAGGCCTGTAAGTATGGAGTATCACAATAGGGTCAGCCTATAAATATCCTCCAAATAAAGATTAGGCAGTTTGTTTCCCTAAAAGATGTAACCAGGTACCAGGATGTTCCCTCAGATAAAAACTAGTATGGAGAATGGAAAAACTATGGATAACACCAAGGATGCCATGGAGCAGCGCCCCCAGTACAGGGCACCCAGGGGACCCCCAGTACGAGGCACCCATGGAACACATGCTATACCTGCACCCTTGTAAGTATGTCTTTGAGTAAAATTCACATTTTTTTTATCTAGGTTCAGATGTGCTTTATTAAACATACTAAAAATAATTAGGTAAGTTTAGTTAGAGGAGTTCATTAAAAAAAACATTAGGTTATTATTTAAAAAAAAACTCCTGTGCCCATCTAGCTTCCTTGCTTTTGGACTCAGCTTGGCCAAGAACTCCTCTATATGCATATGAGAGGGGAGGGGATGGAGAAGGAATGGTCATCAAACACAACTGGCACTAGTTTAGCAAGGTGCAAAGAAAAGAGATTGGCAAGTATCTTCAACTGGTCTCACCACTGTGCCAGGGGCATCCATAGGAATAATTTCACTGCCAGATCCATTCCATCCTTTAACTACTAGCCGACCGCGTCACACTGAGCGTGGCCGCGGTGGCAGCCCCAGGACTGCCTAGGCTGAAGCCTATAACAGCTGATTACGGGGATTGGCGGGGGGAGGGAAGAGCATGCAAATAATAATAAAAAATACATATATTTATTAAAAAACAAAGACAAATATTGATTAAAAAAACACAAACACTGGGGGCGAACAGACCCCACCAACAGAGAGCTAGCACTGATGTTGGGGAGAAAGGGGGGGGGGGGGGGGATCACTTGTGTGCTGTGTGGCCTTGCAGCTTGGACGTAAAGCTGCAGTGGCCTATTATAGAAAAAATGGCCTGGTCTTAAGGGGGGGGGGGGGTAAAGCCTGTGGTCCTTAGGTTATTTTTACAAAATGTAGTGTTCCCTTTTCTGTTCATAAAATAAATTACATTCTTCCATTACAGCTAAAAGTGGAGGAATAACATTCAACTGCCACAAATAGCTTTTTGGGAGATAAACTCTTCTCCTTGGGTCAAAATGTAGAGCGAGGCAAAAGGTTTTAAGAACACCTGGACAAAAAAATAGAGAAAAAAAGAAAAATGTTACGAGGAAGACAGTAAAATGGAATATGGGCTGCAGAAGTGAAGAGCGTGAAATCTCTGTAGAAAGTGAGACTGTCGAGACTCGTCTGCAGATAATACATAATAAAAATAGTTCTAAAATGCTTGGATCAGACCCTCGCATATTGAACTTTATGTATGTTGTACACACTCCAGAGACTTAAGCAACTTCAGAGCTGTAAATCTGGGCCAATCTAAAAATGTAGCACACACACCAACACCAAACCCCAAAAAATATATATCATGGCACAAATCATCTTATTTTCTAAGCTACAGAATCTGTCAACTTTGCAAAGCCAAACTAATTTTTTGCAAGTGTAAGCACACTAATGTCAATGTACAGATTTAGCCAAAAGCTTTGTTCTGTTCTGTACGTTATGAAATATGCAAGATAAAAGCCTATGCTTGTTTTTAGAGTATTACTATACCTCACTTGTATTGCTGTGCATGCATTATGCAAAGCAGATGTGTCTCTGTTCCTGGAGCATGATCAGTCGTGGAACTGTTAAGAAACTTGTAGGTTTGTTGTTTTTTTAAATCTATGTAATGTGTATTTAGCATGTGACCTCTTTTGCCAGCTTCACAAGTCTGCATGAGCAAAAGCAGCATAAACTGTTAGACGCTATGAAGTACATGCCTCTGGTGGTGGCGATTGGTGCCTGTATGGTTGTCTGCATGCCTTGTTAAAGGTAACCTTAAGTCAGATAAAAAAATGAGTGTTACTCACCTGGGGCTTACCTCAGCCCCCTGCAGCTGATCGGTGCCCACGTAGTCGCTCCGATCCCCCTGGGCCCGCCGGCGGCGACTTCCGGTTTCGCTGTCACCGCCCGTCAGGCTGGGAACGCAAATGATTCTTCGCATTCCCAGCTACAATAGCACCCCCTATACTGCTATTGCGGCAAGGAAGGCCGCAATAGCAGTATAGTGGGTGCTATTGTAGCTGGGAACGCGAAGAATCACTCGCGTACGCAGCCTGACGGCCGGTGATGGCGAAACCGGAAGTCGCCGCCGGCGGGCCCAGGAGGATCGGAGCGACTACGTGGGCACCGATCAGCTGCAGGGGGCTGAGGGAAGCCCCAGGTGAGTAAAACTCTTTTTTTTATCTGACTCAGGCTACTTACACACCAGGACGTTGCGTTTAGGGGACGTTATAAGGCACATAACGTGCCCCTAACGCAACGCCTGGTGCTCTCTGATGTGGACATCAGAGTGAGCCGCGTTGTGCAGCTCACTCTGGCGTCCGTGATGCCGTGATGCATACTCTTGGACGCATGCGGCATCACGTGGTCCCGCCCGGTCAATCGCCGCACAGAGTGGCCGCTCCAGTGAATATTAATTAGCAATGTGCCTGGCCACTCCCCACTCCTCCCCAACACTACTGAGCATCTGCGCACAGTCTAACGCGGCTTAGCCACGCATAATGCACAGCATGCAGCACTCTCAACAGATGTGCTGCGTTACAATGTAAGGCAACGTGGGCACTGTGAATGGGCTGATTGATTTTTCATTACTGTGCGTGGGGGGCTGCGTTACAGGCTGCACTAACATGCGCCTGTAACGTCTTACTGTGAAAGCAGCCTTAAGGTTACCTTAAGATGGTATATGTGGTAGCAACTCCCAGCCTGTGAATATAAAGCCACTGTGGTGCCTTATGTATCAAACGTGTTATTTTGCTCCCAGAACAATCGTGTTGTATTGGAATAGCGCTCAGTCTTCAATTAATGATTCAATGTGCGTAATCTCTGACACAGTATACCAGACAAGATTCCTACGGGTTTATGGGTCCTTCCAACCCTACCCTCCAATCTAGATGTAAGTAAACAGAGCAAGAATGATGATGTAACTACTATTGTTGTTAAAGATAATTAGGAGGGTCTTTTTATACTCATCGGGTACTACAATAGGTTGAAAGCTTGAGGGAGCATGAACTTTGTTGACTCATGCAAATATGTTAAAGTATGTCCCCAGGCAAAAACTATCATTTTTCAGCATATTGTATTTATGTATGCAATGTGAAATATACATATGCTATTCTTATTCATCTTTTGAACACAGAGCTGACCCTGCCCACAGGAAAGAGCGCAGGGAGGGGATGGGCGTGGCCAGGTGACAAAAGAAAGAAACTTCCACTTTGATGGAATCTCTGTACAGTATGCACAGATCACTGGGGCATGTGACTGCTGCAAAGGGAATTTATCTGGAAAAGCTGCATCAAGTGTGACAATTATGTGAGCAATGGTGTTCTCCCCTGTTTACATGTACGAACAATGAAAAATCTAAAAGTGTGAACTAGGATGTTAACCACTTCATGCAATGGTCTGAAGGGTTCAAAAGCAGGCGCAGGTGCATATGCATGCACAATACTGTGCGCATGCACTGTAGCAGAATAGCAGGACTTTTATACATGCCCTCTTTGCACTAAAGTTGCACAAACAATACATTTATTAATGTCCATTTTGCTGGAAGTGGTTAATATACCAGAGCAACAACACCCAGGGCAGTTTTTATTGTGCCCAGAGTTTTAACACATAAATGTTAAAATGAATGCATTGCATTTCAACTTCTGACTAGTCACCCATTCCTTTGCATATTTCTAAGTTAAAGAGGAAAATAAAGTAATGAAAAAAGTGCTTAATTTTTACAATAATTATGTATAATTGATTTAGTCAGCGCTTTCCCATTGTAAAATCTTTCCTCCCCGATTTACATTCTGATATGTATCACATGGGGACATGTTTACTGCTGGCAGGTGATGTCAGTGGAAGGAAATGCGGCTTGCTTTTTTTGGCAGTTGGAAGCAGCTATTTCCCACAATGCAACAAAACTCCCGCAGTGTGATGTCAGCACCCTGGGGCTGACATCACACTGTGGGAGGAGTTTCACCACAATATCAACCATACAGGGCACCCTGATGATCAGTTTGAGAAAAGGAATAGATTTCTCATGGGAAAGGGGTATCAGCTACTGATTGGGATGAAGTTCAGTCCTTGGTTAGGGATTCTCTTTAAACACTTTATGCAAAATATATACAAGTCTGAGGTTCCATTGTTAATACATGGGACTCACTTAAGTCAGGGCTACAAAGGGCGCTGCAAGATGTTCCTGGTATTTGCATGAGATGCCTAACTGCAAAATATACTTTAAAGATAAAGAAAAAATAATTGTAAAACCTCGTTTGTAAAATTTAAATTTCTTGAAATAAACCTGAAAAAGAACCTAATATAAGCACAGATGCAAAGGGTAAAAAAACAGTTCATTGGCACACAGGACCACCAAGGAAAGGACAAAGCACAGTGGCACGCAAATCCAGCTTGAACATACCTCTGTGCTCACCTTAAGGAGCTTTGCTTCAGGTCAAACAGCCCATAAATAAATCTGCCACACAGCCACTTCATTCACCCAACATAAAGCAAGGGTTTCACTTCTTGTTAGCAATCAACACTCAAATATTTGTTATATATCATGTCATTTATGAAAATGACTAACCAATTAGTCTCAGCCATCTGAGGTAAAGGTCTCACTTCTTCCACCCTCAGTGTTTCTAGTGGCTTCTCAGGTTATCATGTGACTCTCCCTACAGCTATAGGCAGTTAGCTAGTTCTTCTTAAAGCTTCAAGTTTGCTTTAAAGTGGGCCTAAAGGGAAAAACTATACATAAACCAATAGTGCAGCTATCACTAATCCCAAATCAAATTATTTTGACAAAAATGTCACTATTTTGTACGATGTATAAAAATAATAACAGACATAAGTGACAAAGCAAATTTGTCAGTTCTAATGAGTGACGTAGATATCTAGGCAAATATCGATCTCCAGCCAGACGTTTACTTAATTGACACTTATTATACAGATATGAATTGTTTAACTGTCTGATTGAGGTTATTGATTACGTTTAAAATATCTAGGCAAGAATAATACAACTGTATTGCATGTTGATGATAAATGGTGTCAAGGCCAGTGGAGAAAGTGGATCAGCTGTACTTTCAACTGCCTTGGTATCTCCTTATAAATGTTAAAACTGCAAAATGCTCTGTGACAGAAATCTGTAGAATGCAAAACAGGTGTTAAACAGAGGCTACTTTATTACTTCATGACCTGGATGAATGAGAATCTTCACAACAATAATACTTAAAATAACAATAGCAACAACACCAATTATAATAACGACAACAGGACTAGTATCACAACTCCTGCATTTAGAAAAATAACAGGTTGTTCCAAACATTGCATTAAATAACCAAATACAATCACTCAATACAATCGCACACAAGAGAGAAATTGAGAAAATTGTAATAAAGCAAAATGAGCAAATTAGATTACATAAGGAGCAATAACAGCGTCCCACCTTGTTTATGACTGCATCTTAGAACATTTATACCCATATGCCTTCAACTGTGAGTTAATATTGCCAGATTTACTGTAATGAATTGCTCTGTGCAGTATCCGATTCTAACACGCTTGTCCTGGAGGGCTTACATCAAGATGAATACCTAATTAAATATTCCTGAACAGCCTATAAAATACAACTCAAAGTCTGTAACAACACTGACAATCATTGCTGCGCTTTATGGATGGCAATGTAAATGAGATTAAAGTGAAATCTGATGAATGACTTGGCCTCCAGCAGAAGAAAGGTTGCAGCATTCGCAAATGTATGTAACATGCAGAGGTAGAAGAGATTAGAAGAGAAACCAAGGTAATGAAAAAAAAAATCAATGAGAGAAAGACAAAATAAAAAAAACACTGTCTGAGTTCAGGGTAAAGGTGCCAACAGCTAGCTTTAGGAGAAAATTCTACGGCTGGAAAACACACATGCCTGGCATCTTCAGAGACAATGGAGAACAATGCCCTGTCACACAGAAACCTTTCATCACACAGACTACAGACGTCTGAACAACTGCGGGACAGTTAAAAATGGCGCACAGCGCCAGATGAATAAGAAGGGCGCCCCATAGACT
Organism: Hyperolius riggenbachi; assembly: GCF_040937935.1. Taxonomy (NCBI): domain Eukaryota; kingdom Metazoa; phylum Chordata; class Amphibia; order Anura; family Hyperoliidae; genus Hyperolius; species Hyperolius riggenbachi. The sequence goes on from NC_090646.1 coordinate 546,778,366, forward strand.
TGCATTATATAACGCTATTTAGCGTTATAAGTGTTAAAAAATGGCGCAGGCAGTGTGCCTTACACTTATAACGCTAAATAGCGTTATAAAGCTTCAAAATTTCTGAGGACAGAGGGGTCGGGGGGAAGAGAGAGGCAGCGGACACTGGAGGGCATAGGCAGCGGACGAAGATGTGTGCAATATGCATACATTACCTTGTCCCGGGCCGCCGATCGCTCCTTCCCTCCGCTCCTTCACTTCCTCCATTCGTTTACTGTAGTCCTGCAGCCGGCCAATCACCATGCGGTTTCATTCTCCGCATGGTGATTGGCTGGCTGCAGGACTACAGCAAACAAACTAGGAAGTGAAGGAGCGGAGGGAAGGAGCGATCGGCGGCCCGGGACAAGGTAATGTATGCATATTGCACACATCTTCGTCCGCTGCCTATGCCCTTCAGTGTCCGCTGCCTCTCTCCCCCAACCCCCGCTGCCTATACTAGCGACCCGCAGCCCCCTAGCGTACCGTGCTGAAATAAATGTAGCATAAAACGCTATTTACCGGTTTAATGTATTTTCGGTAAATAGCGTTTTATGATACATTTATCGGCAGAACGGTGCGCCATTTTTCTCCCTGCGCCATTTTTAGATGGACCCGAACAACTGGAAGAGCTCAGATGTGTTTTGTTGTAGCTATTTCATATTCTGCCCATTTATCATCTGACATAATCAACCACAGTACTGAAACTTACAGATGCCCAGATACATAAAAAGGAATCCAAAGGCTCATTTCAAGCTGTACAGCAAAACCAAGACTTATAGTTCTAAATGCAGCTTACTGTTTAAACTATAAAGGTGAAGGTGTTCCAAGAGTGTGCATTCATTGCTGTGTAACATACTGCTGACACATACCCTGAGGAAGGACCTGCAGTGGTCCAAAACTAGTAGGTGGTGTGCCCGCTTTTACCTGGTTTTAAGCACAAGATTTGTTGCAACTTTTAACTTGCAAAAATCTTTATTGACATCTGGCTGATAAATTGGATGAGGGTCAAAGTTAGGCACCAGGAAGGGGGTGGGGGTTGAGGTTAGGTACCACTGGGGGCATTTGTGTGAGAGTGGGGAAAGGTTAGATCGTAGAAAAATACCAGTAAATATTATGGATATTTTACAATATCAATGAAGTAGTAGAAATTAAATTCAGCATTAATTCTCCTAAAAATGTGATTTTCGGAAGACCACTCCTGATATTTTAAATGCAGCTGGTTTTACATTATTTTGAGCAATTTGCATTCCTTCAGCTCAGTCCGGTCAATAAGTCTTCATAAATATGACAAATGAATGGATCCCGCACTGGCAGAAATACACCATTAAAACCCTTTGCCGGATCCTATAATCCAGGAGCGGACAGAAAAAACGGTGGACTGCAAATTACCAGATTAGCCTTGTGCATAAGATTGACTGTGGTTTTGAATATCTAGCAATCACAGCACAGGGAGAATGTTGTCCCTGTAATGACTTTCCACAAGTCTGCCAGCAGACAGACAGGCAGGGACAATCATATTCAGACGTGTGACACATCAACCGCTGCCTGGGATGTCTGAAAATAAAAGTAATATGGCTTAGATGTAGGAGATGGAAATAGGACTTGTCTGGAAGCGGCTGCATGAGTACTGCACATCACCTGACATTCAGACAGGCTTTATATATATATAACATCTGCACAGCGCAGTTCATATTCTGAAAACGTGACATTTAGCCCTTGTACTTAAAAGAAAAGATCATTACCAAGACTTCTGTTCCAACATTCTACAGGCAGGTAATCAGCTGTGAAAGAAGGCTAAAAGCAACAAACAACAGGGGCATCTCTGAGAACATGGCAGAGTTGAGAGAGTTTCTGGCAACAAGCAAGATCTGATTATGTAACATAGACAAAACTACAAAGTCAAAGAATGATGTGAGGTACATAATGTGGACGATACAGAAGGCTCAGCTGTCCACTTCTGTACACTGTCAGATTTGCTGAGCAAGTCATGTGACTCTACAGACAGAGTCACAAGGAGCCCAAAACCACCAGCATGGAATGCTGGGTACAGATTATTTACTCATCAATACTTTCCTACCTGATTTTCAGAGGAAACCCAAGAGGAACATATTATTGATTTATAAGGTCATATTTATTGATATGTATATATTCCGTAGCGCTGTACAAAATAAGAAAGAAACATGGGGTATGTAATAATACAGACAATGGAATACACAAAATATAGACTCACTTAGGCACATAATACAGAACTGGTAGACATAGTAATAACAGTGTCAAATGTAATGCAATGAACAAAATGTACAGCAAAATCCAAGACACAAAAGGGTGAGAGAACTCTGCCCTTATGAGCTTACAATGTAAAGGAATAGAGAGGAAACAAGAGGTGGGTAGTATACAATATGTAGCGTACAATATGTATACCTAGAAGCAGTGTGTTTTTACATTATATTTAGTAAAGGGCCCAACTTAGCCAGATGTCTAAATTACAGAGTATGCTTGTGGGGAAAAGGGAGTTTTGAGAGAGTGTTTAATGATTTCAATTGTTTAAGAGTGAAAGATGGGTCTTGGCAGGGGATACCAGCCTTTGCTCACTCCTAAATACGCAACTGATAACGCTTAGCCATTGCGATTTTACAAAGCAATTTTCAGAGCGATTTTTGAAGGAATGTGCATTTTTGCACAATCATTAAGAAAACCAGAGACGTGGAGTTACAAAGTTTTTATACTTATCCGGGGCTTCCTCCAGGCCCATAAGCATGGATCCGTCCGTCGCCATCCACCCACGGTTCCCCATTTACTGCCACTCAGCCCCGGTAACTGGCTCATTCGGCTCCAGTCTGAGTCAGCTAGCGTCTTCTGCGCATGCACAGACCTCCTGCACATGCTCAGAAGACTCTGGCTGACATCACTGAGCCGGATACCGGGGCAGATTACCGCTAAATGGATGATGACGAGGGATGCATCCATGCTTATGGGACTGGAAGAAGCCCCGAGTAAAAAAACTCTGTAGTGTGCCGTCTCTGCACTTTAAGGCTGAATTGCTCCAAGAATTACTACATGCAGCATGTTTGCGATTTTAACAAAATCACATTAAAATTACTTGGCTGGCTGCATCCTGTAGCTCCATTTCCTGTTGACATGATAGTGGAATTTTTTTTCTTACTTTTTAACTTAGTGAATGTATATTTGTTCTACCAATGCTTCTGATATACAGTAAATCAAGCAGATTGCAATTTATACATCAGATCAAACAACATGTCAGACTTTTTATTTTCTTTTTTCCAAACACTAGTAACTAAACCTCACACATCTTTATAAGTCTCTGAATAGTCCAGAGGGTGTTCTAAAAATGACAGCACATTTCACTCACTCCATTGTAACAAACACCTCCTTCTCAAGTAACTTAAATAAGATGCATGGTTTTGAAACAGGCACTTTACCCAAAGCCAGCAGGAAAATTATGGACAGTAGTGAGGGCTGCTGCTTCAAGGCTGTACCCTGCACAAGAGTAAAAAGCCAAAGCAGTTGTCAAATAAAGTGAAACCTGCAGACTATATTATTACCATTGCAATGACCAGTTGTGGCTTATTTACATAAGCATCTTGGATGGAATTGGAACTCTGTGTGAATAATTCAGTGACTTTCCTGAATCTGTGGCAGTAGTATAGGCTTCCCGAGCATTCTGAAGCCAGACCCTTATATTAGCCTACTGCTCTGCAACATTTTTGCATTACAATCAGGCTTGCTTATGAAAATGAGCTGTCTCTATTTATCAAGCTAGCTTTCACACCGAGTATAAATTCCCCAGCAATTTATGTCTTTGCTTGAAAGTCATAATAAAAAACTTACAAATGATAAACACATCTGAAAGCCTATTTTCTTTGTTTAATTACTTTTGGCATTAAACAAGAGCCTGCCCCTATGGAACTCTGTATCTGAGCCAATTCAATATTTAATTACTGCTGGAAAATAGCTTTCTCAAACTCCTCCTGCCTCCACATCTGACATGTTTTTATAAAAATACTTATTCTTAAATGGAGCCATTTATACCATAGTAGTGTGTATTGGTATAATGTCTTTTCTATCAGTTTTTATTTTTTAAGATGGTTACATTTTTTATTTTCACTGCATAGGTGTGATTCTCTGTTAGGCCCGGTTCACATTAGCGTTCGCTATCTGGATTTTCCGGATCTGATCCGGACCGCATACTGTACAAACGGAACGTACGTTCCGCATAGCAATGTAAAGTCTATGCGGACGCTCACATGCGTCCGTTCCGTACGCATCTGAGCCGGATCGGATCCGGACTCTTTTCCAACATGCGCTATTTTTTGGGTCCGGATCTCCGGCCCACGCACCCTGGGAAACGGAAGGCACAGAACACACTGCCTACAAAAATCTGATGTTCTACCCCACTTCCTATGCATATCCAAGCGGCCATTTCGGATGGGGACACATGGGCCAAGCATGTCTGGAGTGGAGCAGCAGTGACAGACGTGCTGGAGCTGTTTGGCAGAATGTCGGAGGTGTAGGCGAGGCCTACAGCGGAGGAACCTGATTCTACAGGTGCACCTTCTGCTGACCCCAACATTTTTTTATTTAAAATTAACTATTTTTTGCCCACGGATCCGGATGGCAGCCTGATGCATGCCTGATACAAACGGACCGGATCCGGATCGGAACCGTACGGTTCTGATCAGGATCAGGTCCTGATCCGATCAGGATCCGGTCTGTTTACTTGCCAAAACGCAAGTGTGAACAGGGCCTTAGAGACCTTCATCAGGGACTTATAATTCAGTTGTTTCCAAAGCAGCTTTGTGAGAAATTAGAACTAGGACTGTGATAGGTAGCTATTCATTTTTAAGTACTGCTGCTCTTTCATATTGTATACGGTAATAAAAGGGCATGCTCTGTTTGGCACACTCTGGAGTGCCAGCTGTCCCAACCATGACTGCCCACTGGTCATGCAATCACAATGGGAGGAGAGATGACTCACAGCTTGGCCTTGCCTCCTACCAACTTTTATTTGGGCGAGCTAGGGAGCAGAAGATTGGCTGTGCCTCCCCTTTCAGATAACATTATTCTCCATTATCCACTGGGAAAAGGGCTACGTGGAGTTTACATAAAAATAAAGTGTGTGTGTGTGTGTTGTATGTGCAGTGTTCTCCCCAGGGCCAATCAGGGGGGCGGGCCGCCCGGCTGTTTTTAAACCCCGCCCGCCTGTTGTCATTGGCCCACCTAGCTAGGAAAAAAAACAGCCAAAGCAGAAGCGTCCGACCGCGCTACAGTACATCATGCCGACAGCTGCAGTCTGCACGCACGCCTTCTGCCCTCATCTCTACCTCCGTCTGTAGCCTGCATAACTATGCAGATAGGCAGCAGTGGGTGTGGCCGCGGGCAGGCTGGAGGGGCTCGCTTATCACGGATTCTGTCTGGCATTCTTTCTCTAGGCTCCGGTGAAACTTTTAGAGCTGCCAGGCTTCCTTACGTTGAAAACAGGCCTGTGTAACAGCTCAGCCAATCGCTGCGCTCTTAGCATGGCTTGGGGAGTGGCTTATGCAGTGCTGTGACACACGTGGAGGCAGCTGGCGGCAAATGATAGATCAAGGAGGGAGCCGGGGCACCGCGCACGGAACAGCCAGGCAGAGAGAAGCAGCTACAAATACAGGTTAGCTTAATGTGAAGTCTGCCTGGCTGGAATGTTAGGAATTTCTTTTCACTTACTGAGTGGCTGCGCTGGCAGTGTGGATTCACACCCCTTCCCCCTCCCTCCCCCTTACTCCTCAAGATGACCCGGTGTGTGTGGATTGCAGATCTCGGAGTCTCCCAGACAGGACACTGGCCAGCTGCATACCGAGGGGACTCTGCTTGTCCTGTCACAAGGCTTTGTTACATAGCCTGATAGCAGTGTGCAGGTGATCATCTGAGATAACATACGTGGTGGCTGTCACCTGTGTGTTTTTTTTATTAATCCAGCTTTTTGCTGCCTATTTTGGATCAATATCTATGATCATTTATGATAATTGAATTACCCCTGCCATCAGGTAACTGACTATCCACAGAAGAGCTTACAATCTAATTCATGCCTTTATGCCACTTACTCTCCAGGAAGGATCTTACCATCTAGTCCCTGATGTTCTGTCACTAACTATCCACAGAGGATCTTACCATCTAGTCCCTGCTGTTCTGTCACTAACTATCCACAGAGGATCTTACCATCTAATCCCTGCTGTGATGACACTAACTATCAACAAACTATTTTACAATCTAATCGCTGCCGTTGTGTCCCTAATGGTTGGTACACACAATGAGATTTTCTGGCAGATTTACTGCCAGATCGATTATTTCCAGCATGTTCTATCTGATTTCCAATCGATTTTTCATTCAATCCTAGGGAAAATTGGGCATTTTGGAAATAATTGATCTGGCAGTAAATCTGCCAGAACATCGCATGGTGTGTACCAGGCATAACTATCCACAGAGGAGTTTACAATCTGATCCCAGCCATTATATCACTAACTACAAACAGAGAAGCTTACAATCTAATCCCTGCTGTGATGTCACTAACTATCCATAGAGGACCTTACAATCTAATCCCTGCTGTGATGTCACTAACTATCCACAGAGGAGTTTGCAATCTAAACCCTACCGTAATGTTACTAACTGTACTCAGAAGATCTTACAATCTAATCTTTACCGTCAATCATGTTGCTGGGGGAACCTGAGCACCATCATCTGAAACAATTTCTCCCTAATGCCTGGTACACATGATGCAATTTTCTGACAGATTTACCATCAGATCGACTATTTCCAACACGTCTAATCTGATTTCTGATCAAATTTCTGCTCTGTTTCTCATAGAAGTGAACGGAAAATCGATTGAAAATCAGATTTAACATGTTGCAAATAATCGATCTGACAGTAAATCTGTCAGAAAATTGCATTGTGTGTACCTAGCAGGTACATCGGCTTGTCTCCTCCTCCACCTATGCTGTAAGCAGAGTTGCACTGGTCCGGCATTCCCCTGTCACACCCCACCCGGCTACTTTGTCATGCCACCCGGCTGGAAAAAATTCCTGGGGAGAACACTGATGTGTGTGTGTGGTGTGTGTGTGTGTGTGTGTGTGTGTATGTGGTGTGTGTGTATGTGTATGTGAGTATGGTGTGTGTGTGTGTGTGTGTGTGTGTGTGTGTGTGTGTGTGTGTGTGTGGTGTGTGTGTGTGTGGTGTGTGTGTGTATGGTGTGTGTGTATGGTGTGTGTGTGTGTATGGTGTGTGTGTGTGTGGTGTGTGTGGTGTGAGTATGGTGTGTGTGTGTGTGGTGCGTGTGGTGCGTGTGGTGCGTGTGTGTGTGTGTGTGTGTGTGTGTGTGTGTGTGTGTGTTCGTGCGCAGGGAAGGGGGATTTGTGGTGGAAGCTAGTGATGATACTGGATGAAATCCGAATGAGTTTCATTCGGATTTCATCCTCCTAATTACTGCAGCTGAGCCGGTGGGGAAGGGAGGGTTAAACTTACCCAGCAGCCGTCTTCTTTAATCTTCCCAGGGCGCGTCCCATGCTGCGCTCCAAGCTGCGGTCACGTGACTACAAACACTTCCTGTTTCCAGGCTGAAGGAGGAAGCGTAGTAGTCACGTCATGCAGCTTGGAATGCAGCATGGGACAGATTAAAGAAGACGGCTTCTGGGTAATTTTACCCCCCCCCTCCCCCCCAAAGCTGCTCAGGTGCAGTATTTAGGAGAATGAAGCCCATTCTGATTTTATCCAGAGATCATCACTAGTGGAAGCCATTAGCTTTTAGCTCAATAAATAACATCTTGACCTTGGAAGTAGCTTTAAAATATTTTTTTTTCATAATTGCTTTCATGAAGAACTATCATTAAAATAGGATATATTACTTCAGTGTTTTAAAATACATAAAGCTTTCTCACTATATATTACTCAGTATTGAAATCTTTCTAAACGCCTCTTTATGCCCTTTAACTGAAAATATTAACAGCCTAGTTCGACCTCTCATTTTTTAAATGCATATAACGGTAAACTGGCATGAACTACATTGCATGTTTGTTTTGCAACAAAGACACTTAACATGGGCTCAGCCCTGTAGCTTGATTTTCTGCTAAGATGTCAACACTGTTTTGCTGGCCGATTCCGATTTAGATTCCGCTTTTTAATCAGTTTTTACATCCGATTCCGATTTGCAGTGTGCAAGGAGCAAACTGCAAATCTGAATCTGAATCTGAAGTAAAAACCGATTAAAAAGCGGAATCTGAATCGCTTGCAGTGTGCAAGAGGCCTAAACACCTCTCCCCATCTCATCATCACTCTCTCTCATAAAGCAGTCAGAGAGGAAAAGGGAGAGGTCAGCAGTCAGTGTCTTCCTGTGGGCATGGGTCACCTGACCTCACCTCACTTCCTCCCCCTACTCAGAGATGAATTCTTTGTGGCCAACACTGCAGCTACAATGTCCATAAAGATAAGACTCAGACTAAGTGCTGGCCACAAAGGGATAATATTTTAGCAGCACAGGGAGCAGTTAGAGAGCGAGAACAGCTACTTATCAGGGAAAACCCACTCTGTTTTTAGCTCCATGATTGATGAAGGGAACTCCGGGTCAAGTGAAAATCAGAATATCTTGACAAAGAATAGGCCAAAAAGACAGCTAAAAGTGTGAATACTAAAATAAATCAATAAGAAAAATAAATGATAAAGTAAAAATGGGTGTATATGATGGAACACTAAAAAAGTCACACAAAAAATGTGAATAAAAAGTGATGCCCTCCAGCTCATAAGTGAGATAAATCTTACATTAGAATAGGGAACAAGGTGTGGAAACAAGTCATAATTATGTGCAGGTTATTTACAGGATTTCAGTGCATTAGTTTCATTATAGTGTCCCTATAATCCCATAACTAGCACAGTTACTGCTTCCTGTGTAGCCTGGCTGAAATCCAATAGCCATTATTATTAGAAAACGATTTTCATTAAATACTGAATTCTTGATCCTAAAATCTGATCGTAAAGGCTTGTACACACTCCTGACTAAAGTCAGCTGAGGCGACAGATAGCAAACGCCTCAGTCTATAATCTGGCACTGGTACAGTGGCCACCAGCCCACAACCCCCAAGCGATCCGCCCAGTGGATCAACTCACCCCAAAGTGATGACCGAACGCACTGTTCACGACGCTCCCCCGTAAATGAAAGTAAAGTTATACATAAAGGCATGTTGATACGGCCTGAAATACTAATACAATCAGTGATACAAGGGTACAGGGTACAGAGTTTGCATTAGATAAATACCAGCTTACTATGTATGAACAGAGAATTTACTAACATCACACATTTACATGAATTTCTTTCCAAACTCAACTGCGTCCAGTCACACTACAAAACAAAACACATAAAAATAACAGTACAGGTACTCTTGCTATCGTCCACCTGAATATAGGATGGAGGCTGCGAAAGAGCAACTGGCAGGCAACATAATTTCTTTAAACTTGTAATGATCTTACCACATTCATAAAAAAGCATCAGAAGAAGTAATACGTTGAATTAAGATTTGCCAACTTGGCATTAGATTCAGTAAACAGTACCAGTCTGTACCAACACCAGAGCAGCATCTTCTACTATTTGAAATACACAAACATTAATGATAATACAGAGCACAGCTGCACTGTACTTTCACGTTCCTTCAACTAACAGGCACATTCTTTAAAAAGAGACTGCAGTGGCTGGTAGTGCCAAGGACAATTCTCTAAAGAATAAACACACAATTATTTAGGTTTTTAAAGCTGAACCAGAGCTTTCAAACTTACAGCTGGCATCTAACTTAGAGCGGACTTGAACTCAGAGCTTCCTCTATGCCCTTAAAGGATATCACAACTGACATGTGGCATAATGAGATAGACATGGGTATGTACAGTGCCTAGCACACAAATAACTATGCTGTGTTCCTTTTTTTCTTTCTCTGCCTGAAAGAGGTAAATATCAGGTATGTAAGTGGCTGACTCAGTCCTGACTCAGACAGGAAGTGACTAAAGTGTGACCCTCACTGATAAGAATGTCCCCCTTTTTTATCTCTTTCTTGCTCTGAGAAGCCATTTTCTTCTAGGAAAGTGTTTTATAGTTGGAATTTCTTATCAGTGAAGGTCACACTGTAGTCACTTCCTGTCTGAGTCAGGACTGAGTCAGCCACTTACATACCTGATATTTACCTCTTTCAGGCAGAGAAAGAAAAAAAGGAACACAGCATAGTTATTTGTGTGCTAGGCACTGTACATACCCATGTCTATCTCATTATGCCACATGTCAGTTGTGGTATCCTTTAAAAGATACGCAACAGAATAATAACTTTTACAGAAAAACATTTCTTTGTTACAGTGGATACAAAACAAGCAATACATCTGCAGTGTTTCTACTTCCTGCTTTCATGGATGCAGGCATATTGTTAACATCCTCTGTTTACAAATTAGCTGCTTTGCCATGGCAGAGGGGATTCCTGAGCTGACACAGCTAAGAGATCCACCTAGGGCTCTTTCACACTAAGACGTTGCATTAGATGCGACATTAAGGTCGCATAAGGTGCCACTAACGCAACGCATGTTAGCTTTGAAGTTGGACGTTATATAGAGCCGCGTTATGCGTCTCTTTATGCGCCCATGATGCGTACTTTTTGACGCATACTATCGAACGAAAACGGCGCATGCGGCAAATTTAAAAAAAAAAAACAATAGTGAGCATGTGCAAACATTCGAACGCAGCCACATACGAATATAACGCACACCGCGATGCACTTTCATTTACCGTGCTGCGTTATACTCCAACGCAACGTGGGCACTGTGAACAGCCCATTCATTTATCCTTGCTGTCAGTTGGGCTGCGTTACAGGCTGCTCTAACGTGCGCCTGTAACGTCCCACTGTGAAAGCAGCCTTACGGTGGTGATTAGTCACAGAAGAGGGAGGATTAGATAGGATAAATGCTCTAAATGCATACAGTGTACATTTTTCTCTGTTTTCCTTGTGCCCTGTGAAAGAGTTCAGGTTTTTCTATAACTGTTGTCAGTGGAAACTGGTTTCTAAATTTCATATTTTTGCCTTGATGTAATATTAGTACCAAGAATAAAAAATCTTTTTACAGTGGTGCTGGCATTTTCCATCTGCCCTCAGGACACTTGAAGGGCTGGTGATTCACCATACAGATACAACTGCATTAGCTTATTTCTGTTATCATAGAATGGGGAGGCTGGTGCCTGAGGCACACACAGACAACACTGACTGGGCCAGATTTAAGTAAAGGCCGCACAGGCCATGGCCTAGGGCACCACAGGATCAAGGGCGGGTGTGTGTCAGGCTATACTGGGAAGGAGGGGGGGGGGTCACCTGGCTACCTATACTGGAGGGTGGGGGTCATCATGCGATCTATAAGGAGGAAAGGGGGGTCATCAGGCTACCTATACTAAGGGAAGGGGGTTCCTTAGCTATCTAAAACAGGAGGAGGGGGAATTATCTGATTTCCTTATACTAGAGGGAAGGGTCAAAAGGCTACCTCTACTGGAGGTGGGGAGGGGTCATCTGGCTACCTATACTGAAGGGGGGAGGCTGCTGACAGTGGCCTTGGGCAGTAAAGAGTACAAACCCGGCCCTGAACACTCATGTTACCTCACCAAAAGCTACTGGCCAAAATTCTCCAATAACAATTAGGCAGAAAATCTACAAACGTGAGATTGTTGCTTGATCTAATCCAAAATAGTCTGACTGGGCAGTGTCATAGCTAAGAAACTACAGGCCCCTGTGCAAGTTTACATTGGGCACTCCATACATAACAATTGATACGGTGCAGCAAAACCTGCCAAGGACAACCACCGTGTCAGAGGAGCACGAAGGGGATGGGGAACAGTGTGTTAATGATTACTACTATTCAAAGCATCTATAGAAGTTATTTCCAGCATAGGACCAATAAAGACATAACACTGTTGTTGAGAGGTGGCCCAACGGGACCCCTCTGGCCCAAGGGCCCCCGATGCAGTTGCAACCTCTGCAGCCCCTATTGCTACGCCTCATATCCGATCAAAGCACCTGTTTTGACCCACACTATACATTACTTTTAATTATTTACTGGTATTGCGTCATCAGGTATTCAAACGGCAACTGTTATAGGCTTAAAAAAAACCTTGGCCATATTTGTGTGACAAGGTGGGGACCAGTAGAGGGCAGCTGTAAATGTGCATCTCTCTGTTATACCAAGGCCTTTGAAGGAACTGTAACCAAGGGTTGAACTTCATCCCAATCAGTAGCTGATACCCCTTTTCCAATCAGAAATCCTTCCCTTTTCTGGAATAGATCATCAGTGGGGTCTGTATAGCTGATACTGTTGTAAAACCCATCCCACAGTGTGATGTCAGGACCTAGGTTCTAACAGTTTGCTGTCTGTGAGCCTTGTTGCATTTTGGGAAATCAAAGTGGTTTCCAACTGCCAAGCAACCCGTACCTCCCTCTGTGCATATGTATATCTACACCTCTTAGCCTATTGCATTGTTAGGGTGTGTGGTTATAGATAATGGCAGTCGGTGCTGTTTGCCAGTAGTAAAGATGATTACGCACAGGCTGATTGTGGATCAAACAATATGAACAAATGACATGGAGAATAGCAATCCTATCTTGATCTCTCTTCTATTTTTTAACTTCGCACTTTGCAATGTATTGATTTATTTTTCCCCCTTTTCGCTACAGTTCCTCTTTTACTGTAGCAACTCTATATCTAGTAAGTGCCCCACTATTATTACTGTATGAAGGAACAATGAAGGTGTTTAGCAGATGCTATTATAAAATGTAAGCTGGACCCACAAAAGTTTATGGAAACAGATGACTTAAAAGGGTTCTTATTAAAACCCATTCTTTTTGATGTGCCACTATGTTTTTTTTCCCAGTACATGCTGGGACTTCACTGTGCTACGCTGATAACTGCACTGCAATCTGTTGGTTTAGGATCTCACTGTGTTCCTTCCTGGAATATCCATTGTATCCTGACTCAATCACTGAGCTTCTATGTGAAGCAGTTATACAAGACATTATTTAATTGTCTGCAAATACTGTGTCTGAAAAGACTTGGCACATGTTTGGCAGGGACAGAAGTAAAGGACACCTTCTACTGTGTCTTACCATAAAATGAAACTGGCATATGGATTTATACTTAACTAGAAGTACATAAGCTGCTCTCCATCAATATGTATAATAGTGTGTGCCAAGTAAGGAAGAATCAACAACAAGAACCATTTGTGTTGACCACTTAAAAAATGTGTTCAATGTGCTGCCCATTGTGTTGGATTGTCAATGCAACCCTCTTCTCTCACTCTTCACACATTGATAGCAACACTGCAGGAGAAATGCTAGCACAGGCTTCCAGTATTCGTAGTTTCAGGTGCTGCACATCTCGTATCTTCACAGCATAGACAATCCAACACAATGGGCAGCACATTGAACACATTTTATAATTGGTCAGAAACTTGTGCCTAACTCATGAAAGAATAAAGTTACGTTAAAACCTAGCGCACCATTGTTTTTCTTGTAAAGTTCCCAATAAGGTTGATGTGTCACATGACCCTCTTCCTATTGAAAAAACAAAAGTTGAATTCAAAATGGCTGACTTCAAAATGGCCACCATTGTCACCACCCCTCTTGAAAAGTTTACTCTCTCACATATACTAATGTGCCACAAACAGGAAGTTAACCACCTGGGCGGTATGGACGAGCTCAGCTCGTCCATCACCGCCGGAGGCTGCCGCTCAGGCCCTGCTGGGCCGATTTGCGCCAAATAAAGAGCAGCACACGCAGCCAGCACTTTGCCAGCCGCGTGTGCTGCCCGATCGCCGCCGCTCTGCGGCGATTCGCCGCGAGCAGCGGCGAAAGAGGGTCCCCCCAGCCGCCTGAGCCCTGCGCAGCCGGAACAAAAAGTTCCGGCCAGCGCTAAGGGCTGGATCGGAGGCGTCTGACGTCAGGACGTCGGCTGACGTCCATGACGTCACTCCGCTCGTCGCTATGGCGACGGTGTAAGCAAAACAAGGAAGGCCGCTCATTGCGGCCTTCCTTGTTTATTCTGGGCGCCGGAGGCGATCGGAAGAACGCCTCCGGAGCGCCCTCTAGTGGGCTTTCATGCAGCCAACTTTCAGTTGGCTGCATGAAATAGTTTTTTTTTAATTTAAAAAAAACCCTCCCGCAGCCTCCCTGGCGATCTTATCAGAACGCCAGGGTGGTTAATATCACCAACCATTCCCATTTTATTAAGGTGCATCCATATAAATGGCCCACCCTGTAGATTTGTATGCCAAACATAGGATCTGAGTTGTGGAGACAGAGCAGTGGGAGGAGTATATTAGTCTAGCTGCTGCGTTCATGATGGATTGTAAAGGGGTGATGCGGTTTTGAGAAAGGCCTGACAGAAGGGTGTTGCAGTAGTCCAGGCAGGAGATGATGAGGGCATGGCCAAGGAGTTTAGCAGTGTCTGGGGTCAGGAGAGCCCGTATCTTGGAGATGTTGCATAAATGAAAATTGCAGGCCATAGCCTAGTTATTAACCACTTAACGACCGCTTAACGCCGATAGGCGTCGGCAGGTCGAAGTGGTGTTTCCATGGAAACTTTTGAGCGGCCGTTCCATGTCAGTTGAACAGCCTGCGAGCCTCCGATCGCGGCTCGCAGGCAAAATGTAAACACGCGGGGAAGAAATCCCCTGTGTTTACATCATATGGCGCTGCTGTTGAAGCAACGCCGTAAAGCAGATCGGCGATCCCCGGCCTCTGATTGGCAGGGGATTGCCGCCGTCTGATAGGCTGAAGCCTATTAGAGGCAGTACAGGACGGATTGCCGTCCTGTGCCGCTAACAGTGCGCAGGAGAGGTAGGAATGGAGAGGAAGGGCAGTATAGCGCTCGGCCACACAGAGCGCCGGTGAACAGACCCCCCTAGCAGGACATCCCCCTAGTGGGGAAAAAAAGGGGGGGGGGGGGGAGAGTCTGATCGCCCTGCAGCAAAGCTGATCTGTACTGCGGGCTGGAGAGCCCATGCAGCACAGTTCAGTGAAAAATGGCCCGGTCCTTAAAGAGACACTGAAGCGAAAAAAAAAATATGATATAGTGAATTGGTTGTGTACTATGAATAATTACTAGAAGATTAGCAGCAAAGAAAATATTCTCATATTTTTATTTTCAGGTATCTAGTGTTTTTTCTAACATTGCATCAGTCTATAATATGTGCAGATTACACAACACTCAGCATTCAAAATGATTCTTTCAGAGCAGTCTGTGAACTAATGACCTCTCCTCTGGCAGAGGAGAAGTAAATAGTTCAGGAACAGTTGAGATAATAAAAGTCAGAAAACAGCCCTCTCCACGACTTTGAAAGTCGTAGAGCTTAATGGCTTGTTTGCATAGAGATAACAACTCTTCCTGTACTGGAAACAATTAGACTGATGTATCTGATCTTAATGTTTTATTTCTTAGCTGTACTACACATACAAATCATAATATCAGTTTATAAGTTTTTTTTCGCTTCAGCGTCTCTAAGTGGTTAAAGATCATGCACCATAAAAAGAGAGGTAAAATAAATGATCACAAAGTCCATGCACAGGGACAAAAAGTACATCTACTTAAATAAATAAATAAAAATAATAATAAAATGGACATCTGATACTTTTAGTACTGCGTAAGAACCACCTGTTAAAAAAGCTACACCACTACAGAAACCATGGACTTTTTCTCACAGTCCTTTTCTCAGCTATTGGCAGGTCCCAAAACACTTGAGCATTTACAACCGGCAGAGCACTAAAGAATCTATTATTAAATACAGCTACAATACTGGCCCACATATCTTGCAAGGCAACCAAGCCGATAGTGACACTTTTTCGCATTTTATTTCCTAATTATTTCATTGGATGGCTGGCAGCTTTAGCACAGTGCGTTTAATTGACCCATATTCTGTTACCTGCGTCTTAATGCGTAGGGCTAGTTTATGTGTGGTCATATTTTTGGTTGGCAAACTTCGGGTGCCTAACAAGCAGACCATGGCAGCCTTTAGCACAAATCTCTGCATCGTGTACATTAGGATTAGTCTTATTTGTCCCTTTCATCCTTACTTCCCTGTGGTTTTATAGACTATTGAATGACTTTTTATTTGCAACATTTATTTTGCAGTGAAATCACATTAGCACATTACCCTGAGCACTGGAGTACATCATAGTTCTACATAATGTGGACAGTTTATGTCCAGTAAAGCTGGAGACAGTGAGACAAATCTATGCCACAGACAGCATGTATTCTTCTCAGACATGAGATAACAAGGAGCATAACAGTAATAATTACAGTAAGCTGTGGTGGTCATATTGTTCTAGAAATACTGCAGTGTTGATTTTATCTCTTGTACCACACTGTGTTCTAAAATGTTTTCTAGTTATATTTCACTCGAAGTCTAATCTGAGCTGCCCAGTAGCCACATGCTCAGTTTTGAACTACATGGACTTTATTTGAGCCTTCTACCAAGTTCTCCTATTTTATTAAAATTCTAATAGTGCTTTATGTACATCTATGAGAATCAAAAAAGTAAGATAGATACTTACCTCAGCATGGGGAATCCTCTGGATATTCCATAGACTTCACCCATCCTCTTTGATCCCACCGCTCTAGCGCTGGAATCCTCAAAGGCTTGAGGAATATTTTCTCACGAGCGTGCTCCGGTGTGTGTGTATGAGCGCGGCCATACTGCGCATGTATGGTTTACCCCGATACAGTAGCACAAAGACACTGTTTTGTGGCTTTTCCCTCCATACATGAGTAGCGTTCTGCTACTGCTCAGGCATGAACCATTCTCACGTATGCGCAGTATGGCCGCACATGGACTGGAGCACTGGAGTCACTAATAAGAACAGGGTCCTGCACAGCAGCAGTGATGTTGAGGATATGGAAAGTCTATGAATCTTACTTTGGTCGGCAACATGTGCATTACATCCTTGGCACTTTAAGAATGTTGCTATTGCTACTTACAAGATTAACATACATAACTATTCAAAAGCTTAATAAAGTACCTGCTGTGGTCCGAAACAGGCTTATGTCACCGCTACTGTATATCTCTTTGGAATGGTGTAGTTTGCTATGCAGTACCTACTATTGTTGGGAGCAGAAACACTGGTGTATGTGAACTTTATTGTAAATAAAGTTTTCAACAAGATTGATGTATGGGTGTAGTGAACACCTCCCTTTTTTATTATACACAAAAAGCCTGAACTGACATCATAAATATGGCTACATATAGTACTATTTCTACTATTAGCTTGTCTGAAATCACTTTCTATTTTTTTGCATAGCAAGTAGCAAGTGTTAAAAACAAAACAAAAACAGTGTTGTTATTGATGCAAAGGAGTCAGTCGAACAGCAAGTCAAATTAAGCCCTGGCTCTCCTGAAAACTAAATATATACCAAAACACTTATCTGACTGATAACTATAGAGTTCTCTCAGGCTCAAAGTTAAATATTATTTTTGGTGCGAGCTGAACAAACCAGGTTTCAACGTCACAATGACATGGCTTCTGTGCACATTTCACAGTGAAGATGTAATCCCTTACAATGGGAATAGACACCAGGACAGATCTATATATGTTTGCAAATGTACAATTCATTTTCTGTCCTGAGTTTATTTTTAATTTGCCTTAAAGAGAATCTGTACTCTAAAATTCTTACAATAAAAAGCATACCATGCTATTCATTATGTTCTCCTGGGCCCCTCTTTGCTGTTTCTGCCACTTCCTGCTGCAATCCTGGCTTGTAAATTGCCAGTTTAGGCAGTGTTTACAAACAAAAAGCATGGCTGCTAACCAGCATGTGATAAGCTGAGAGAAGCTCAGTCTGTGACTCATACAGAGCCTGGAGGGGGCGTGGAGAGGGTGTGTATAACTTCTACCTATCACAGCAGAGAAGCACAACCCTGCCTGTGCCGACAAAGCGGACAAAGGAAAGAAGATTAGATTAAATAACATAGATAATACAGCCACTGTGCAACTAGGAAAGGCTGCAGTAAGACACACCACATTAGAACAGGTATAGGAACTTATAGGATAGAAGAAATAAGGCTGACAATTGTTACAGAGTCTCTTTAAGCAGCTGGGAGGTCATACACTCAATGGTGGTGCACCTATAAAGTACTTGGTATGAAATATGTATGGACAAAATCTGAGCATCATAGAGGGTAGAGCACATCCTGTCAGTATACCACTGAAGTAGAGAAGACTGGGTTCTGGAAAAAAAGGTTTAAAAGGGCACTATTGTGAAAAAATTAGTTTTTAAACAATCCTACCTAATTATTCCCCTAGGTATCTGTGTCCATCGGCTGCGTCAGTGTCAGCCGAGTGTGCATGCGTGGAGCCCCTGTCGATAGCCACAGGTGCATGCGTGGTGAGTTGCGCAGTGGTAGCAGGTGCGCGTATAAGAGTCACATTACAGAGGGAAACTGAGTTCCCAAGTGCCTATTATGTAATGGGCTACAGGACTAATACACACAATTATTTGTATATAAAAATGATGAGCTAAACTGTAAAAGTCTGGCTTAATCCACTTACTGATATATTTAATTTCCCATCAGCTTCTTGGTTTTCGTTGGATCTGTAGTGCAGCTCTATCACTAGCAAGGTACACAAAATGCCACAGGTGTTATGATTTTAATATGCCATTCATACAAGGCTGTGGAATTAATGTTGGTATGGTCCAACCTTGTGGAAAGCGTATTGGTAAGGCTATTGCCTCTGATGAAGGATTTGAACCTATGACCAGGGTTTGAATACCGCTGCAAGACAGTACGTAAAATAAGGAGTCTTTGGATATGGCTCTCTAATGATCCTGGTCGGCTTTGGACCGCGCCCTAATGAGTCCACTAGGAGAAAAGTGCAATATAAATGTTGTGTCTTGTCTAATTTTTACTTTACTATGCTGCACTTCCATTACTATAATATCTGTAAAGCCTTCTAGCCGGGTAAGTCACGGACAACTTTGTGCGGCCGTGTGCCCTCCACTGTAGAGTACGTCAGGCTAGTTTCACATATTATGCTGTCCCACTGCACCATGTCCCTGTCCACATTAGCCTGCAACATATTACTCTGTGCAGACACTGTTATATGAACAGCGCCGCCCCACATTCAGTGACGTACTGACGTATGTCACTGGATTACCTCCCTGCTACTGCGATCGCCTGAGCACGGAAAGTATGCCACTGCATTACCTCCCTGTTACTGCGTTCGCCTGAGCACACTTACCTCGCCGTATACTTCACTGCAGAGTTTGCATCAGGCTTGTGGTGATTTGCTACTTCCGTCGCACTGCATCACAATAATGTCTCCATAGACTTACATTGCCCTTGTGACGAGCTGCGGCGGGGGAGAGTACCACAAGGTGATAAGTGTGAAAGAATACTCAGAGTTACGTACATGTACAGTACAGTGGAGAGGAACCAGGCCCACTGAGCTGCTCAAGGCAGATCCTGCTGAAGTGTTGTAACGATCGGTGTCAGCACACAGAGAGAATCTGATTATTGGTGATCTGCAGTATCACCAAGAATACAGATATATACCCGATTATTGATGATCTGCAGAATCACCAATAATACAGATATAGTACTAACCTCTGGACACCTGTATATAACGTGAGTGTTTGGTGCAACTGTATTTACTTTGAGTAATCCACCTGATGAGCAGGTGGTCCTTGACAGTATGGGCAATACTGCTCTTTAGAGAAGCACGAGAACCCTCCAGCAGCCTGAGATCTTCCAAGGGGTGGAGTCTCCGACTGAAGTAGGAAGGGCCAGAGAGTGAGTGACACCTGAAGGTGGATGTCACTAACTGATCTGGAGACTATCTCCTAAAGAGGAGAGATAGCTCTCAAGGTCGGGCAAGTCGGGTCGGCAACACACGGACAAATAAAGTACAAAGACAGAAGGGTGGTTCGGTATCCAAGACAGGCAGGGTTGGCAACAGATCATCAGATATGTGTGGTACCGAATCAGCGAGCGGAGGGATAGTCAGGAAAGCAATAGGTCATAACAGATATCAAACAATGCCTAGTCTTAGGTGTGAGGTCCGTGGTCTCTACACCCTGGAACTAGTCTGATGTATAACAGAATGATAACACAAGTTCCCTAGTCTTGGGTGTGAGGTCCGTGGACTCTACACCCTGGAACTAGTCTGAAGTATAACACAATAATAATACAGTAGTAATCTGGCTCAGTGTGAAGTCCCAGGTCCTCCTGGTTCAAGCACACTGTTGGATCTGACTAAGGTCTGAGTGCTTCCACGTAGTGTTCGCAACGGCAGACAACTTGTGAGTGTCCAGCCGTAACTATATATAGAGTAGCGCTCTCTGGCGCCACCCCTAAGTAATAGACCAATAGCCACTAGCTCTGAGGTCAGCTGACCAGCCTGGTCAGCTGATCCCCCCCTTGGCCGTCATAAAAGTTCTGCCTCAGTGCGCGCGCGCGTATTCCTGAATCTGTGTGAACTAACAGACCCAGCCACACCAGCCGTATGCTGCTGCGTGCAAACCGCCGCACTGGATGCGGAACCAGCCGCCCCGCTATCAGTACATGCGGCGGCTTTTCCGCGTTCACTCCCAGTACCAGACGCATGCCTCTGTGTGCAAACCGCCGCGCTGGACGCGGAATTAGCCGCCTTGCTGTCAGCACATGCGGCGGCTTTTCCGCGTTCTCTCACAAGTGCATTACAGATACTATGCTGCAGTTCGAGCAGCGTAGCAAGGTAAAAAAAATATAACCTGCAGCTCGGAGTGCCCACCAAGTAGCTGCGTAAGGTTGAAAGAATAATGATCAGTGTGGAAAGGAGTGGAGACTAGTTGAAACTTGGATTATCTAAACCTGCTCATACACTGTTCGCTGGGTCCCAGACCATAAATACCAGGCTGGCATATTCTTGTGCTAGTTCTTTATGACCTAAAAGGCTCAATGTGGGTTTTATTTGAGGGTACAACATGCAGGAACATACATGTATGGATCCAAGCGCATAAAAAAGCTGTTCGTAATTCATGAAATAGATTACAAAAATGGTCTTCTTCTCTTCTTCATGGAGGCAGGTGACACAGCAGCAAAACTGCACTGGGGTGTGACGGATTCTGCACCTAAACTGGGAAAAGGTGGTGACAGGGATAATATACTTCTGCAGAAAGAAGTGAGATGGATTATAAAAATGGACTTTATCTATCCGGGGGGAATAAATGAAAATGTCATTTTCTGGAAGGTCTCCTGTAATAATTCTCTCTTTGTGTTTACAGGGATGGAAATTATCTATATTAAGATGTGGTAACTGGGCGCTTTATTCACCAAGTTCTGTGAGTTTTTCCCCAGGACTATCAGTGAGGATAGAAACTACAGTGTAGTTCTTGCATTTTAAATTTGAAGGGTTAATCTTTAAAAAATCTAATTATTAGAGGCTAATCAACAGACTTCTTGGGGGTTGGTATAATTGTGTACGGTTGATCTCATTTTTGTTACACCTGACAAAGGGCAGCTACCTGGAACATTCACTAATGCTCAAATACACCATCTAAAAATTCCCATATACACCTCTGTGAATCCATTGTGTGCAGGAGTGATGTACCTGCATGGGAACAGGTATCCAGGTATTCTAGATTTCCTATCCAGCCATTCTAGATTTTGGATTTTCCATATGCCTTAGTGGTGTATCCAGGGCCGGATTACCGACCAGGCAACAAAAGCAGTCGCTTGGGGCCCCATTCAGAGTCAAAAGGGCCCCATCAGCACATAAACCAGCCCTTGCCATCCTGTCAGCGGTGGCTGGATGGTATAATGGTTAAAGGGACTCTGAGCAGTGCAGTAACTATGGAAAGATGCATATCATTTTAAAGCTCTCTTTCTCCTCTTTCCAATGATATATAAACCGCCGCCCTATGCCTTTTTGTTTTTGCTATTTTTGCGATCAAAATCGTGGCCACTGCAATTGCGATCACAAAAATAGCGAAAACTAAAAGGCGTAGGGTGGCAGTTTATTTATCATTGGAAAGAGGAGAAAGAGAGCTTCAAAACGATATGCATCTTTCCATAGTTACATTGTATTACACAGGACGACTTTTCTCCAAAGTCGGCAGCTCGATTCAGCACAATGCAATGAAATATAAGGAACCCAGGGGAATATAATTACAAACATCATGCTGGTAGGTGTGAGGATGTAATTAATTAGTTGTGGGTATGCTTAAAGGCATATCCACAGGCACTGCTCGGAGTCCCTTTAAGGGCTCTGCCTCTGACACAGGAGACCAGGGTTCGAATCTCGGCTCTGCCTGTTCAGTAAGCCAGCACCTATTCAGTAGGAGACCTTAGGCAAGTCTCTCTAACACTGCTACTGCCTATAGGGCGCGTCCTAGTGGCTGCAGCTCTGACGCTTTGAGTCCGCCAGGAGAAAAGCGCGATATAAATGTTATTTGTCTTGTCTTGTCAAATGATGCCGTGCGCTGCTGATTGTCTTCAGAGCCAGGCTCTCCTCCTAGGTTACCCTCCTGCTACTTTGCGCAATGCCACTGCCCACTCCACCCTTCCTTCCCACAGAGAACCACAGCTGCAGCAAGAATGATAGCAGTAGATGGCAAACGCTCACTCACCTATCCATGATCCAAGCGATAGAGATCCCGTCATCTGAAACCCATCTGTCTCTTCTACAGTGCAGCCGCTCGCTCTGAACTTCCTGATTCTCAGATCAGACAGGAAGTAGGAAGTTGTAATTGTAGTAGTAACAGAGCGGCAGCACTCTAGAGGAGACAGATGGGCTCCGGATGACGGGAACTCTATTGCTTGGATCGCAATAGGTGAATTTGAGTCATCTGGTGCTGTCATTCTCCCTCGCTGCAGCTGCCTTCTCTGCTGGACTATCGTATTCACTGGGATGGAGGCTGCATGGTGGCTGTCTAGTTTGGGAGGAAATCGGTTGTTTGGTGGTGGGGGTGGTTATGCAATTCTGTCTGGGGAACGGCTTCCGGTTTGGCGGTGTCCAGAGCTTTCTGCTATTGCCAGGCTGGAGATGCAGGGGGAAAGTGCTGCTGCTGTGATATCTGGCGCCCTCTTCACAGGGGTGCCCCAGTCCCTGAGTGCAAATGTCCCAGCCATTCATCTCTCACTTTGCATTTTGCAGCTGCTATTCCCTGCATTGTGCACCCACAGAGGAAAGCGGGCTGTTGCCCATAGCAACCAGTAGCTTGGCTGCCCCGGTGTGTGCGGCATGTTGCTGTGCAGCTGCATCTTCTGATTCTATTACGACATGATGGGGGGGGGGGGCAAATCAGTTACTTTGCTTAGGGCCCCATTTAGCCTTAATCCGGCTCTGGGTGTATCTACATAGGAACAGGCCCCATAATTTCCTAGATCTCCTGTATTCTGCTTTGTGGTTCCACTGTAAGCAGGAATGGTGTACCTGCCTGTGAACAGGTATCCAGATGCTCCAGATGTCCTATTTTCAATTCTGTGGTTCCAATGTGTGCAGGACTGGTGTTCCTTGCATGCCAGCAGGCACCTGGAGATCCCGGATCTCCTGTACTTAATACTTTGGATTCACTGTGGACTTCAATAGTGTATCTGCATAGGAACAGGCACCTGGATGTCTAATGCCTAGTACACACCATACAATTTTCTGTAATATTAGAGATCTATATGCCCTAGATCTCTAATATTTAGCTTAACTGGCCCATCGGGCAGATGTTGTGTGCCTGTTGGTACTGGCAGCAGGTGTGTACTGGCAGCAGTTTGTCCCAGAACAGCTATATCCAGCTCTATAGATCCAGTGCGCACAGGAATGGTGTACCTGCATGGGAACTGGCACCAGTATCTCCTGGATTTGGCTCGTCAGACAATTTCTGTGGGTGTGGTAGAAACACTGCACTAAAGGTGGCCACTAATGATCCAATTTCTAGCGAAAAATTGTTCCAACGAAAAGAAATTATGATCGGATTGGTTGTAAATAATCTCGGTTGTCGTCCGATTAGATTGTCGTAGAACCAAAATTTGGATTTTCTTGTTGGTTGTGATGTGAAGCAAAGATTGGTTATTTGATAGTGTAGTGAACGATTTCATTTTCGATCAGAATTTCTGATCCCTCGAACGATTTTTCGCTAGAAATTGGATCGTTAGTGGCCACCTTTAGTAAGATGACCTTACAATTCCAAATTGAAGCTAAGCCCCTCCTCCTCTCTATACTAGTACATGCACCACCATGTAAACTGTACAATGTAGGATTCTGAGTTCTGAGTTAATAGAGGCAGAAGACAATGATACAAGGCTGCACTTTATACAAAAGGAGTGGAACACAATGCAGAAGTGGGAGGGTTTATCTCAAACCTGCAAATTGTAGGTCTGCTCACATACTGTGATCCGCATCTTGCCAAATGCACAAGAATTGATGCCAGAAGTATCATAGGCATAACACCTGCACTAGCACGCTGATAGGACTGATTCAATTTGCTGCACGAGACCCCATTAAATTAGCAAAAAAAATATACATTTCTAAACAGTTGATTGGAATAAGTTTGCAGTAGAATGGTTTAATGTAAGGGGCGCCTCGGTGGGTGGCTTCTGTGACAGCCAGATTATCTTGATCATGCTGCCCAGGTGTGGGGACCCACCACAGAAATGAACACTACTGCACCTTTTGAACTGGAACACCTTGGTCAGCACTGCTAGAGGTCAGCAATCAGGATCTTCAGCAGCGTCAGCCATCACCGCAGGTTTATTGCATGAAGAACTGAACCCAACCCGCCCCCCCCCCCCCCAGATGTCATCTTAAAGATAACAGATGATTGCCAAGTGCGACTGGTGGCACTGTAGTATGGCAGTGTCGGCTCTTGGCTTTCAGATATTATCCCCTCCATCCTTCCAGAACCTGTATGAGCCAGAACAAATGTCGGGTACAACCCCCCTTTGTACTGAACGATATAAATCATACTGATTTTGGTTTGCAACAACTCCAGGCTATCCAAATGAACAGATTTTTCCTATAGATCTCTGGCATACTAATTTGTTCCATAAACTAGCAGAAAAGGATTTAAAACAGATCTATAACATCACACTATCCAGCCGACAAGCTAAGTAAAAACAATCCCACATATTACTATTGCACCATTTTTTTATTCTCTCAGTTTAAAATTTACAAACTAACAGTTAATGAACAAAGGTTTAAACTAGCTTCCAAGGCTAGCTACAACGGAGCTGAACGTCGGAGAAGATTTTTCCTGCAGTAACCCGAGAGCGAACGTTGTACATTAATTTATTATGCATGAGTAAAAATAAAACATCAAAAAAAGGTAACAGAAGCTAAAGCGCTTTTCAGCAACGTGACTGAAAAAAAAAAGTTTATGCAAAACATCAGCTGGAGAAACAGAGTGAAATACAGGGCTTCAAAAATAAATCCCTGTGCAAGAGGAATAGGAATTAGAAATCTGCAGGCAAAAACTGATTGTCTGTGGAAAAGAAAAGACATCTAGTAATCAACAATGGCAATCACAAAGAGCACAGAAGAACTGCAATGTAATATAATTATTTCCAGTGATGTTAAAGGACAACTGTAGCAAGAGGGTTAGGCGTGTTGCTATGTAAGCAAGGCGCATAACTAAGGAAGGCATGCTCCTTACACAGCAGCAAGCGCTGCTATGTAAAGCATGCAAAGCGGCCCTCCTTCACATTAGGCTGCACTGCTTTAGCTGCTTTTTAATGAATCAAGCCCTTTGTGCTAGAAGTTTCAAAGGATCATTACTTCTGTTGGATTTTCAGCTCAGCCAGGCAGATTTGTCACAGCTGTTTAGAATCCAGTCGTAAAATTACTTTTTTTTTTTAAACTGAACAAAAAATATGAGACTCCATTTGTTCTATGATCTACTTTGCTTTAGTAAAAGAGACCTATAATTAATCATTTCATAAGTTCATTTTCACTTCATGTTTGCTTTAAAGAGTAACTGTTAGCCCAAAAAAATCAAATTTAAATCTCTATTGCAATGTGTTAAATAGTTTGTAAGGGAGCCAAAAAGGCAATGCTGAAGTTAAAAAGCAACTTAATTTTTTTACTGTGTGGCTATCATTCAGCCTTTTCTCCAAGCTCCTAAGGAGGACGCAAAGCCGCATAACAGATACTGCAGAGCATGCCCATGTCTGCCCAACCCCCTCTCCCCCCCAGGACCAGGTGCCGATATCTTCTCACCTCAAACAGCTGATACGGAGAGAGAGCGGGAGCGGAGTACATCTACACACTTCCAGCGCCGCCACCGCAGAGCAGCCGCCGCCGTGCATCTCTCTCCTGCTCGTGATTCTCTCACATGTGACTCGGCGGCGGCTGCTCTGCGGTGGCGGCGCTGGAAGTGTGTAGATGTACTCCGCTCCCGCTCTCTCTCCGTGTCAGCTGTTTGGGGTGAGAATATATCGGCACCTGGTCCTGGGGGGTCGGACAGACATCGGCTCTTGGGGGGGGGGGGGGGGATGGGGGGAGGAGCGGACAGACATCGGCACCTGGTCCTGGGGGGGGGGGGGGGGGAGAGGGGGTCGGGCAGACATCGGCACCTGGTCCTGGGGGGGAGAGGGGGGTCGGGCAGACATGGGCATGCTCTGCAGTATCTGTTATGCGGCTTTGCGTCCTCCTTAGGAGCTTGGAGAAAAGGCTGAATGATAGCCACACAGTAAAAAAATTAGATTGCTTTTTAACTTCAGCATTGCCTTTTTGGCTCCCTTACAAACTATTTAACACATTGCAATAGAGATTTAAATTTGATTTTTTGGGCTAACAGTTACTCTTTAATAAAGTGATGAGGTCTGGATCATGCACAGACTGTCTCTTCCACTGGAATGTTAAATACCTTTCTTGGCTAATTCCAGGGCTGGTTTTATCCATAGCCCCTGATTTGTTCTGTGGGACGAAACGTGTAGGGCAGGAATGGTGGGTGCAGGACGTTGGCAGCCATATGGGAGTTTTCATGCGCATATGATTTCATTACATGTTAGTGCACTTTTATAACTTTTAAATGCTTAATAAATTTACGGGCAGCACGGTGGCGTAGTAGTTAGCGCTCTTGCCTTGCAGCGCTGGGTCCCTGGTTCGAATCCCAGCCAGGGCACTATCTGCAAAGAGTTTGTATGTTCTCTCCGTGTCTGCGTGGGTTTCCTCCGGGCACTCCGGTTTCCTCCCACATTCCAAAAACATACGGATACGTTAATTGGCTCCCCCTAAAAATTGCCCCTAGACTACAGTACTTACACTACATAATATAGACATATGGCAATGGTAGGGATTAGATTGTGAGCTCCTTTGAGAGACAGTTAGTGACAAGATATATATATATATATATATATATATATATACACACTGTACAGCGCTGCGTAATATGTCAGCGCTATATAAATACTAAATAATAATAATAATAATAATAAATAAAATTGTATTACGCTATGAGAAAATGTGTTTAAGCCTAGTGTCTGGGAGATGCTAAAGGACAGTGGTGATTGGAACATCTTAACTGCATTGAGAAACGTATCTGCTGGTCTGTAGTTGGTCAGACAATTTATCCAGCGAGCGCATTGTTTTGCTTATTGGTGGCTGGAATACACGTGGTGTAAAGTCAAAGCTATCTGCACGGTATTAAGTGGAGAGGGAGTAAGGTTGATCAGTGATACTACACAAGCAATTATTTGATTTCCACAGGTCTCTTGTCATCAATGTTGATATTTGAAGAAGCTGGATTGATGTTTCAAATGCTATTTGCAGGTCTGTCATCGGTCAGCATTTAGATCTGGTGAGCGATTATTTCACATGACATTGGTGGAGCAAATCTGTATCGATTGTTTGCATGAAAACAATATTTGCTGGTCTGAGTGCAACACAACTCCCTACTTTTTAATGCAGCCTCAGCTGGGTTAACATTAAAGTGAAACTGTAACCAAGAATTGAACGTCATCCCAATCAGTAGCTGATACCCCCTTTCCCATGAGAAATCTTTTCCTTTTCACAAACAGATCATCAGGGGGCTCTGTATGGCTAATATTGTGGTGAAATCCCTCCCACAGTGTGATGTCAGGACGATGGTTCTGACATCACACTGTGGGAGCCTTGTTGCATTGAGGGAAATAACAGCTGTTTCCAACTGCCAAAAAAGCAAGCAGTATCGCCTTCCACTGACATCACCTGCCAGCAGTAAAAATGTCACCATGTGATAAATGTCAGAATGCAAAACAGGGAGAGGAAAGATTTTACAATGGGCAAACACTGACTAAACCATTTATACATAATTATTGTAAAAATTAAGCACTTTTTTATTACATTATTTTCACTGGAGTTCCTCTTTAAGCGAAGACAAGAAGCTGCTGTTTGGCAACTGCTGAAACACTTGGGTGTGGATGCTCAATTATCATATTGTTAAACACCTGATTTTGGCTGCAGTGCATTGCTTGTTGTCCGCCAGCCAGGATGGGGTGCAGGTGATTTGAAGGGGGGGGGGGGGGGGGAGTAGAGGGGTAGAAGGTTAGGGATAGACATTAAGAAAGGGTTTAAGTTAGGTATAGAGGTTAGAGGTGGTAGTCATAAGGGAGAACAGGAATGACTAAAGCTCTGTTGCAAAGCAAATACCAAAATGACATGCGCAACACTGGTACACTGCAGCAAAAGGGTTTGTTTACCCCCCCCCAAAAAAAAAAAATCAGACTTAATACTGCTTACTTTTTTTTTTTTTTATGAATCCTTTCAAAATGGAATTGTTCTAAGAATAAGCCGAACATTTTAAGGACAGATTAAAAAAATAAAAATAAATCAGTAATAGTTCTTGGAAATGATCTGACTGGATGACCATGCGAGGAAACGGTTGCAAATGTAAAATATTACAAGAATTTGTAGACTGTAAAATATTTTCTGGCAACGCAAGGCGGCATTAAAGGTTAAATATGAATGAATTTAAATTTAAATGAACATTTCAATTCCGTGAAGACATCAGTTTGTTTGAATCATCTGCTGTCCTTCTCTACATCTATGTGAGCAGTGAGATGTAATGCTGCCATGTGTGGCTGTGCTCCACTACTATCCCATTCCATCAGTATTGAGGCAGTCATGGGGTTTAGTCTGACCAAAATCTCATATGTAAGAATAGCCAGCAATATACTTGGCAAACGTTCTTGCAGCTCCCCCTCTATGTGCAACATCCCCCTACTACTCATTTTGCAGGCCCCTATCCCATTCATGTATAGCAGCCCAGTTATATATAGATCCCTTGGGCAGCAGCCCCCTATTTCCATATGTTGTTCCTTATGTGCAACCTCTATATCTCATTTGCAACCTCTTCTTCCATATGCAGCAATCCCTCTTCCATGTCCAGCTGCCCCTTGGCCAGCAGCCGCCCAAGGCCTGGGTCTTTGCAGCCTTTCCAGAAATCTGGCCCTGGTAACCATAGATAATGCCAGTGGACAAATCCCAGGAGAAAGGAGACTTGAACATGTTAGAAAGGTACATCTGATTGACAACTATTTATGGTTACCTACTCAGGGCAGTTTCTAGGCTAAATTTCACCCAGTTCGAGAATCAAAAAATATGCGCCCCCCCCCCCCCCAGGGCAAAAAGAGCGCCCCCCCTACCCCCAGCCAGGGAGTCACACTGTTAGACCATCACCATGGTGGGTTCTGACCACCAGCCCAGGGCAAAAAGAGCGCCCCCCCTCCTCCTCCCCCAGCAGCCACGTCAGAAAGAGAGAGGCAGTGCAGTACATAGACTGCCTGCCTTACTGCCTACTTACCATGAGGTCCATCTCATGGCAGGTGGAACTGGAAGAAGGCGCCGGGCCAGGATCGGTGGGGGTCCGGGCGGGGGACCATGGAGGTGCTAGCGGGCAGCGGCAGCCAGGGCCAAGGCACACACTAGCAGCAGTGGCAGCGAGGAGCCCGAGTCCGACTGGCCACAAAGACTCCACCTTCTGAGGCTGGGCTCCGCCGCACACTGCTGCTGCACAGTAGGAGGAAACATCTGTGACAGGATCGATGTCATCGCGCGGCCGCTCCTGTCACGTGACGTCAACACGCAGGAGCGCCCAGAAGGATCTAGGAAGCCAGTGATCGCTCTGGTGCACAGCTCCTCCTGCCTCTCGCTGCACTGCGTCCGCGTCACCGGCTCCTAGGGTTGCCACCTTTTTGACTGAGAAAATACCGGCTTTGGGGTGTGGCCTAAAAGTGGGAGGGATTTGTTACGGCCCTTTTTTAAAGAGAACCCGAGGTGGGATTTCATTACGTTACTGGGGCACAGAGGCTGGTTGTGCACACTAAGACCAGCCTCCGTTGCCCCATTGTGTGCCTCCAGGACCCCCCTGCGCGCCGCTATACCCCCCACAGTGCTGGCGACGCTCAGCGTGTTGCCAGCACAATGTTTACCTATGCGCTGTCTGTCAGCGCCGCTACCCCGCCTCCTCCGCATCGGCGCTACCCGCCCGTGTCCCGTCCCTCCCGCTGATGGGAGGGAAGTGACGCGGGCAGGTAGTGCCGATGCGGGGGAGCGGCGCTGACAGACAGCGCATTGGTAAACATTGTGCTGGCAACACGCTGCGTGTCGCCAGCACTGCGGGGGGGTCCTGGAGGCACACGATGGGGCAACGGAGGCTGGTCTTAGTGTGCACAACCAGCCTCTGTGCCCCAGTAACGTAATGAAATCCCACCTAGGGTTCTCTTTAAAAAAGGGCCGTAACAAATCCCTCCCACTTTTAGGCCACACCCTAAAGCCGGTATTTTCTCAGTCAAAAGTAACATAATGAAATCCCACCTCGGGTTCTCTTTAAAAAGTAAACTAGAAAATTACAAAAATAAACAT
The DNA here is from genome assembly GCF_040937935.1 of Hyperolius riggenbachi. Lineage (NCBI taxonomy): Eukaryota > Metazoa > Chordata > Amphibia > Anura > Hyperoliidae > Hyperolius > Hyperolius riggenbachi. The sequence continues at coordinate 546,809,238 of NC_090646.1, forward strand.
TAATGTTAAATAGTTTAAAGAACACCATTAAGGGAAAAAATCTCCCCTGGTTGGTACTTACCTGGGGAAGGGGAAGCCTCTGACTCCTAATGAGGCTTCCTCCATCCTCCTTGGTAAGCCCGATACTATGCTGGGACCCCCGTTGTCGCTGCGCGCAGTATCAGCTTTCCACTTGGGCTGTGGCGAAAATAGCCGAGCCCGATCAGGTCTGCTCTACTGTGCAGGCGCCTGCAAAGTAGGTCAGACCCAATCGGGCTCAGCTATTTCTGCCAGAACCTGAGCGGGAAGCCGCTAGTGCACATGCCAACAAGCAGCCACAAGGAGCTCTTAGGGGGGTCCCAGTGCTGGATCCCCTCTACTGCGGAGGATAGGGGGAAGTCTCTTTAACATCCAGAGGCTTTTCCCTCCCAAGGTAAGTTCCCCTTAGGGGCACTTCTTCCACGATCGATAGATAATTTCCAATCACTGCGGTAATCAATCGGATGCAACTGGTCCTGCCCCGTTAATGACCAAATAACTGGTAGCCAAGTCGATCAGATTACCGGAATTGACCTATATTTCGTATCGATCCCATCGAATTGGCTAGCAGGAATTGGGCCATTAATCGGTATGACTGATTGTTTCTGCCTGATTACCACACAAATGATCAGCTGCAGAATTGTATCATTAATGGGCACCTTAAAGGTAGCCATACATCAGCAGATTATGGGCAGATTCGACAAAGAGACAAATGTATCTCTATTCGAATGTGATTAGAGATAACTTTGTCTCTAGTTGTAGCTGTCCATATACTGCAGGCCGATTCCCGGCCGATTTCCGCATGAAATCTTCAGGGAATCGGCTGAGCTGCCGAGTCTACCCTGCCGCTGCCCCCCCAATGTATAAATGTGACCTCCCCGTGTGTGTTTGTGTGTGCATTTATATTACCTATCCTGTAGCAGCCTCTGCGTGGTGTCTGTCCATCTCTCCTGAGTCTATCAGCCGCATACACACTGGCGGTGCAGTGTGTAATGTCAGACGCTATGCACCGCCGGCGTGTATGTAACTGTTAGAACCCGAAGAGATGGGCGGACACCACGCGGAAGGTTGCTACAGGATTGTATAAATGCACACACTATATTACGCCGGCAGGGGTTTCGTCCATTCTGAAATCAGCCGCCGTACCACTGCACACTTGACAAACCAATTTCGGCCCGAGATCTTGCGTGATCATCGATGCGACCAATTTTAGCCCCCAAATTGGTCGCTTTGTCGGTCAGGCATGCACTTGGTGGGACAGATTTTCATCCAATTTGATTATAATATTCGAATTGGATGGTCAATTGGCCACCAAGTCGCCTGAAGTATAGCCCCCTTAAGAGTCTGAAAGGGGGGATATGGGCTGATAGAGGGTTGGGGTCGGGAAAGAGGGGGGGGGGAAGAAAGAGAGGGGGGGGAGAGAAAGACTCACTGTGTGTGAACTGTGTGACTCTGGTTCCTGCTTCCTTGCTGTAACACAGCACTTCAGTTGTGACAAGTGGTCTGGGGGACCTCTCTCAACTCTCATCACTGCTGCTTATCAGGGTTAATAATTCACTGGGCTTATTCAAATCGAATGGATTTTTGCATTTGTGTAAAGAGCTGACACCATGCTTGATTTTTTTTCAATGTGACCACAGACTGTTCCGATTCTGCTGCCTGGGGGACTAGGCTGGCTCATTGCACTGCACGCATCGCACAGAAATGACGGCAGACACATTCCAGCTCACACAGAAGCACAGTAATTAGTGCTGGCTCTGCTCAAGTCTCTGTACCTCTGTCATTTCTTTACCTCCACACACAGACTGTGAGCCGGTGACTAGCTGAGCAGCTCACTGCAAACAATCGGACCAGGACAACAATTCACAGGATGCATTGCACGGAACGCTGCTCAGGGAAGGCTCACAGATTCTCAGTCTGCTCGGCTCATCCCTCCCCGAGAATCCTTACTGGTGATTGGCTGGCAGTGACTGGCCAGCCAATCCAAGAACAGAGGAGGGAGAACTGTCTCCAAATACTCAGCAGCAAGGAGCCTGGGCTAATTTTCCGGCAGATAACGTGCCGGTGAAACTTTTATTCCGGCGCCCCCAATCTGTCACACTCATCGGCGCCCCGTTCAGCAGAACCGGCTGAACGGGGCAAGAAACGGCCCTGTACCTACTCTTCCATCTCTTTTTGCCATAGAGAGAAGTGTATGCTACCAATACATGGTTATATGGATAAATACCAGCACACCGGAAAACCTGAGGTCACACTGATCATACACATGTCCATCTGTAGCTGTGCAATCTGTCAATCTATGGCCAGCCCTGGTGTGTTTTTACACCAAACAACTTCTCACGTCTTTAAAACCCTTTTTAATTGCTAAATTGGTCATCCACGCCCCTCCCCCCAGCTGTTCCCTTTGCATCCACTGTGCGAGGGAAAGGGGGGAGGGGGGGATGACCACTACAAGGTGTGCCTGGGGAAGTCAGTCGCATTTGTGTTAATTTGGGGGGGGGGGGGGGGGGTCGGGGGGGAGCCAGTTCATGCTCCAGCTGCAATGCACACGCACTCAGTAGAGAAAGATGAAAGCATTCCAAGAATTTACAGCACGACGAGTTCTGCCGTCTGAGGTCAAAAGCAGTGCACTTATCTCAAACAAGATAACTCTGCTGAAGCTGCTAATGGGTTAAAGGAGTGGAGACAAGCATTGGTCTTGTTGCTGAAGTGTCCAAGTAAAAGTCAGGTTAGATTGAAGGCTGTACACTCTATCTAGATTGTGTGAAATTATAGGACTGGCAAGATGCAATCACAAAACCTAATGGAAAAGGCTGAATTTCCTCTTACTTCTGTGGTTCCTGGCCCGTCTTTCCATGTGCAGTTTTCCAACAACAGCGCCTGTTCGTACGCCATCTAATGCACAATTCTCATCAATGCAAGAAAGCGTGTGGTGCCAGGCAAAAAAGCAACCTACTGTTGTTTTTCATTCCACACACACAAGAAAACGCATTGAGTGCTAGCAGCCTATTTATTTTAAATGGGGTGTCATTTCCACTTTTCATATCCACTAAAAATGCAGAAAATTCAGGTGTAGTGAAACACCTAAGACATCTCACATTCAATGTATTTCAAAAATGAAAGCTCTGCCTGATTATTCAGTTTTAAAAATCTGTAGAAGTGTTTTGAATCAGTGCTTCAAAATAACCATTATAACTTCCAGCCCCCCCCAGGAACACACATACACATGCAGACACTTCTCAGTCTCCAAGTCTATCCCCAGCTAGGCAGAAGGGAAGGAGATGTCATTCTGCAGAGCAACAGCTGGGGTCTGTTGTAGAGAAATGAATGACAGAGAAAGCAGCCAGTGGATTTTAATGGGCAGCACAGTTCTGTGCACAGCTTTCTGTCTTTTGTTATTGAGCATCTGTCATTTCCCCAGGTATACTGGCACAGCTTTGGATGAAAAAAAATGACACAGTTGGGTTTCTAACAATACCCCTGTGCACTTCCTATTCATTCCTGAAATAATAACGTCTCTCCTTGTCAGTTAAAATCCTGTTTAAAGTGCAATATTTTCCTAAGCACAGCCTCTTTAGTTTCAGCATATTGCCAAGCAAAAGGTCCAAAAACGCACACCGTATGCTCCCTGATATCCATAATAACAATGCAGACATTATGACAGCCGCACCTATTTCTGTACTTGGTGACTACTCGCATCTTCAGATTATAATTTCCAATAGCCTTCTCCAAATCCCAGTGATTTTATGCATTTTTACATAAGTTACTGAATTCATATTCACTGAGCGTAATATACAGACATTTTATCACCTGACTGTTTTATCAAAGGGAACCTGCAGCGAGAGGCGGAGGCGGCCATCTTTATTTCCTTTTAAACCATACCAGTTGCCTGGTGATCTCTTTGGTTGCAGTACACACTTGAAGCAGCATGCTGCTTATTTGGTCAGACTTGGATCAGATCACCTGATCTGCATGCTTGTTTATGGTCTTTGGCTAAGAGTATAAAGGCCTGTACCCATTGTGCAATTTCCCTGACAATTTTTCGGACAACCGGCAATTTTTTGGACCGACAAGCGATCATTTCAGTGATCTCGCAACATGGGTACAGGCATGCGATCACGCGAACATCATTTAGCTTCACGCAACGACCGTCATGGCAGAACAGATCTTTAAGATCACAGACGACTCCGCGCAAAGCAACGCGATCGCTTGACTTTCCATTCGAGCTTGTCAGGTAATCTCGTGTAGTGTTCCGTCATGTCGCCTGCATGAAGTGCTCATCATTGGAGGACATTGCTGGATCCTTCTTCCTTCAATGCTGCGGTGAGTATGTAGTATTAGAGGAAGACGCTCAGCCAGTCAATTGGCATTGTTTAAAATAAAATAAATATGTCAGCATCCATAGCACCTCATTTCAGGAGTGCTTTAAAGTCTATGTTGCACTTCAAGGAATTATTTTGATATCTGTGCTGTAATTTGTAACAGTACGGATGCAACAGAGATACATTTTTGAAGAGTACTTTTTGCCTTTACAGGTAGATTTATTTATCCATATTACTGATAGCAAAATTTGCTTGATGGGTTTATAAATGCCACTGTATGTTAACACAAGATGTAGGTTAACCCCAGCAATAAATCTGCCTAAATTAACCACTTCACCACTGAGGGGTTTTACCCCCTGACCACCAGAGCAATTTTCACCTTTCAGCGCTCCTTCCATTCATTCGTCTATAACTTTATTATTACTTATCCCAATGAAATGAACTATATCTTGTTTTTTTCGCCACCAATTAGGCTTTCTTTAGGTGGGACATTATGCCAAGAATTATTTTATTCTAAATGTGTTTTAATGGGGAAATAGGAAAAAATGTGGGAAAAAATTATTATTTTTCAGTTTTCGGCCATTATAGTTTTTAAATAAAGCATGCTACTGTAATTAAAACCCATGAAATGTATTAACCCATTTGTCCCGGTTATAAAACCATTTAAATTATGTCCCTATCACATTGTTTGGCGACAATATTTTATTTGGAAATAAAGGTGCATTTTTTTCAGTTTTGCATCCATCCCTAATTACAAGCCCGCAGTTTATAAAGTAACAGTGTTATACCCTCTTGACATAAATATTTAAAAAGTTTAGTCCCTAAGGTAACTATTTATGTTTTTCTTTATTGTATTTTTTTTTTTTTTTTAATTACAAAAAATAAATAAAAATTGGGGAGTGTGGGAGGTAATGAGTTAATTTATTGTGTAAATGTAATGTTTGTATATGTAAAATGCTTTTAGGGTGTAGTTTACTATTTGGCCACAAGATGGCCACAGAGTGTTTGTTTACATGCGACCTGTAAGCGTCCGGAAGGACGCTTACAGGAAGCAGTAGGAGGCTGGGAGACTCACAATGATCTCACTGTTTCTGAAAGAAGCAGCAGATCATTGCGGGGGCTTAGATCAACGAACGGGAATGGATTTTCCCGTTCATTGATCTCCAGGCGAGCGGGCGGCGGCGTGCACGAGCGGCGGGTGCGCGCGCACGAGCGGCGGGAGCGCGGAAGGTACGGATTTCTCCGTCCCTGGTTTTTTAGGAGGGAAAAAAGGGGCGGAGAAATCCGTACGCGTGGGGGTAAAGTGGTTAATTTTAATATTTATACACAGACTGCTATGTCTCACTAATTGCGCAGTTTAGAGAAATGCTTTTAAAGGAAATACATACGGCAGCCCCCATATCCCTCTCGTTACAGTTGTCCTTTGAGAAGTAAATTCAGTTCACTAAACCCCAAAACAGGTTCACCTTAAATGTACTATAAGTTATGCTGAAACTGGTAGAGGAACTATGGTCATATTCAGAATTCCTAACCTAGAGTGAATATTTATTATTCTGAAAAACGGAGTTAGCTGGGCAGTGAAACGTTCATTTAAAGCACTAAAAACTGAAATCCCAAAGACTAAAACAACTTTAGAGCATGATCCAGGCTAGAATGTAGTACCATATTTTTGGACTATAAGACGCACGTTTTCTCCCCCAAAAGTTGGGAGAAAAAGTCAGTGCATTTTATAGTCCGAATAGTACATTCGGACCTGCACCATCTATGGAAAAAGTCCTGTCCTCTTGTGTCCTCCAGTGTCTGTGTCATCCATCTCCCTGCTCTTTGCCCCGTGTCCAGCGTATATACTGTACGTACTTACAGCCACTGCCATAGGAAATAGGTTTGGACTACTCTGTGTTCTCCAGTTTCCTCCTTCCCAGTGTCTGGCATATATAGGTAACTGCAGTCACGCCACTCCCTTAGAAAATAGCTATGTACAGGTAGGTTTTGGAGCCATCTTTCAATTATGCGGGGATGCTGCCCAGGCCGGCAATCACCTGGCTCACTGCTCCTTTTTTAATAAAAGCCGATAGTCTGGAAGGCAGGATCAAGGCTCCATCATCAGGGGCCAATCACTGCACTCATTCAATAGCAGGGAGTACAGTGGTTGGCACCAATGATGGAGCAATGATCCCGCCTTCCAGACTATCGGCTCCTATTAAAAAAGAAGCAGGGAGCAGTGAGCCGTGTGATTGTTAGAAAGAGGAGAAAGAGGAGGAGTCAGAGGGATATAAAAACTGGGGGGGGGGGGGGGGGAGGCATTCATAAGATGCCCTTAGAGCATAGATGCACACCAGGTTTAGTATATTTTTCTTTCCTTGGTTTGTGTCCTCTAAACCTGGGTGTGTCTTATAGACCGAGGAATACGGTAATAAGCTATCCTACCAGTCATTGCTAAGGTTTCAACACCCAAATCCAGATATATGACAAAGAGAAGTCTAGGGGACTGAGGCATTCCAGCCTAAGAGAGAGCATGGAGGTAGAACATGGCTAATATCGACGCATCTAAACGTACAGGTTTGGTAATGAAATACCAGTGATACCATGGTAACCACAGACATGCCTGCATCCAGGTACGTACAGTTTTACCAACTGGCAGAGAGAAATCACCTAAACATTCTTACAGCCTGAGGCCCAGACGTGTATTTCAGCTAAATTTTTGAGCTATTAAATAAATCCCAATTGTGAGAAATTATTTCCTTGTTTTTGTAATTAATGACAAGAACGTATGGAGTTAAAAATGTATTTTTCCTGTATGGCCCACAGCCAGATTCACAGGTCTGCTTCACATAATTACGTACATTCATGCCGGCATATAGACACACACTGATATTTTTCATTCACAAGTGATCACAGCAAGGGCTCCTGATAAGCAAATGGTGAATATTAATAACATAACATTATCTACAGACAGCATGTCAGCAAGCAGATAAATTACCAAGCACTGCTGTCAGGTGAGAAAAAGTTCCCTATAGATAGACCAGACCTTTTCTCCCATAAATCTGAGAGAATGAGATAACTTTACGCTCCCCAGAGAGACATCTGTTCAGCTTGTTACCAGAACGTGACATTTACTCTCCTGATTTCACACCGGAAATTCCTATGAGTTTCTCACCAAGTACTGAAATGTCGTCCACTATGGCCATCATTAATAACATTTTCATAAAATCAACACAGTCAACAGGTTTACATATTAACATTTTTGTAGGGAGTATTAACTGCCACAGCGAGATAAAGACGTAAAGGAGTTAAATGGTTAAACACCAATAATATGATATCACCACATTCAGAGAGATTCAGAACTATAGTTCTAGTTGGTGGGCTGCTGATTGTGATCAGGAAATTGCTAAATATGCTCCAAACATCACAGACTAGGCTCTGAAAAGCCAGATCCAATCATCTGCCATGTTTGAATGCATTGAATTTGTCACAAAACGTGCTAAAAGCCATGCAGCGTGTGTAATTATATACTCATAGCAGTAAGTATGCTATTTCATTATATGCTTGGCTCTCTAAAGTTAGTGCTGGACAATTTATAGTTGTTAAATTATGAAACAGGACATGGCTAGTTTATAATTTAGCAATGTCTTGTCTCGAAAAAACAAAAACAAAAAAAAAAACATTAAAAGCCCCCTCCTAGAGCTGTGGGGAGCGTTCACTTACTCAGGCATGAAGGTTGGGTGGTCTGTACCATACCAGAATAGATGCTTTTCAGAAGGGACTTATGGAGAAATCAGGAGACCCCAAAGCAAAATTTTGGTTGGGGGCTCCCCCCTAAAAATAATGATAAGGCACATGATGAGAGGGGGCGCTGTAGCCATGGAGATGGAGAAACCTGGAGAAGGTAGATTGCCAGTGGAGCCTAGAGATGTGAGTCACTTCTTTCCTACCTGTATGTCCCACTCAATCTACTCTTTGTGGGGGAAAGGGGTGGGGTCACATCTGAAAACCTATACTGCATCTCAGGGGGACTCCTTTAGGCCCATCACAGACCCCCTTATACCAACTGGCCACTCGCATGGTCTAAGAACAAATTTGGGGGGTGAGCAAATTGATTTACCAGTATATTTTTGGGATATGGGTTGAAACCCAGGTTCCGGGAGGAAACCTACACAAACATGGCAAGCATACAAACTCCATGCAGATCACCTTCTGACCCAGATTTGAAGCGGGGACCCAGCGTTCTTTTATGGCACTATGCTGCCCATTTGCTTATGAATTTACATATGTATATATATGTATGTTAACGTTGTATGGTGGCTTAGTGGATAGCACGCTCTCCTTGCAGTTCCTGGTTAAAATCCCACAGCCAGGGCACTATCTACACAGAGTTTGTATGTTTTCCACGTGTCTGCGTGGGTTTCCTACGGGCGCTACGGTTTCCTCCTGCATACCAAAAACATACAGATAAGTTTATTGGCTTCCCCCTACATTGGCCCTAGACTACAATGGACTGGTGTAATCCCTAATGATAGGGATTAGATTGTGTGCTCCTCTGAGGGACATGAGTATATACTCTGTACAGCGCTACCGAAGATGTTGGCGCTATATAAATACTAAATAATAAAATAATAAATTGATGTGTAATGTCATTGCTATGGATGTTGCCTCAATCAGAGAAAATAGCAGCAGTGTCCTCCACCAATCACCATTTTGGCATTGACCATAACGGAATGGATTACAGTATTTATATTATTATTATTTAGTATTTATATAGCGCCAACATCTTACGCAGCGCTGCACAAAATATATTTTCTCATCACTTAACTGTCCCCCAGAGGGGCTTACAATGTAATCCCTACCATAGTCATATGTCCATGTATGTATCCTGTAGTGCATGTGTCGTAGTCAGGGCTGTGGAGTCCAGATACCCAAAATTGCTCCAACTCCGATTCCTTAGTCAAATTTTTACAAAGGCTATAGATTTGGTTCAAAAATCATCTGACTCAGACTCCTCAGTTTACTGAAACCACCAACTCAGACTCAGGTACCCAAAATTTTTGCGACTCGACTCCAACTCCACAGCACCGATTGTTGTCTAGGACCAACTTAGGGGAAACCTATCTTTATATTTGTGGGATGTGGGAGGAAACCAGAATGCCTGGAGGAAAGCCACGCAGACACAGGGAGAACGTACAAAGTCTGTGCAGATAGTGCCCTGGCTGGGATTCGAACTGGGGACCCAGCGCTGCAAGGAGAGAGTGCTAACCACTAGCCCACCGTGCTGTTGAATAAATGAATAAGCTTGTTAAATAAATGTTATAAGTTACTGTCCTATTACCAATACTCTCTGCCTCATCACATCAGAATGCATTGATCTGCCCATAAATTGGGGTGCCGATATCTCATTTATTGACATTTTGAAATGAAGCCCGTTAGATACCATCCATGTGCATGCTGCAAATATGATGCGTTACTCTTACTTCCTGTCACCCGATCCATTTCCATGTACTGCTGACAATATGCAATGAAATGTAAAATCAATAGCAATACAGAAAGAGCTGCTCTTCTAAATAATTTCATTGTGAGGTAAAGTATTGAAGATGGGCAAATACTGTACATCTTGAAGATGCATCGTTTAATTCTGGATCCTATTTTGCAATGAAGAAAAAAGCCTTTTCCATCAGAAATGTGCGCTGGGAAAATTACCCAAATGAATTGGCCTCTAGATTTCTATTACTTTATAATTCCCTGGTGTCAGGGAGAGAGGCATGCATCGCATTGCATCTGGAATCATATCTCATTATCAACTAACACTATGTCACCCCTCTGATGGACACCACCACAGAAGACATGCAGGAGAGTGATGTCACTAGAATTCATGTCTGCTATGAATTAATGATGTCACTGCTGCGCTAACAGATGACCTAAATCAGAAGGGAAACATCTCTCACAGGACAGCAATCCATGCTTACTAACCAATAGAAATAATGGTATCCGCACGGTTTCCTCATACACACCAAATGGAATTGGAGAAATGTATTTAAATAAAGAGAGTATTTTTATGAATAAAAGTAAACCCAAGGTGAAAGTGATATTGAGGCTGCCATATTTTTTTTTTTTTGCCTGCTGATCTACTTGGCTGCAGTAGTGTCTGAATTACACCAGAAACAAGCATGCAGCTAATCTTGTCAGATCTGACAATAATGTCAGAAACATCTGATCTGCTGCATGCTTGTTTAAGGTCTATGGCTTAAAGTGAGGTGAGAGTGATCTGTACTACATCAGAAATAAGCACGCAGCTAATCTTGTCAGTTCTGACAATATTGTCAAAAACACCTGATCTGCATATGCATGTTTGGGGTCGATGGCTAAAATTATTAGATGCTGAGGATCAGCAGAGTAGCCAGGCAACTGGTATTGCTTAACCCCCTTGGTGGTATGAAAAATACCGCCAGGGGGCAGCGCAGCAGTTTTTTTAATTTTTTTTTTTTTAAATCATGTAGCGAGCCCAGGGCTCGCTACATGATAGCCGCTGCTCAGCGGCATCCCCCCGCCCGCTTCGATCGCCTTCGGCGATCTCCGATCAGGAAATCCCGTTCAAAGAACGGGATTTCCTGGAGGGCTTCCCCCGTCGCCATGGCGACGGGGCGGGATGACGTCACCGACATCAGCGACGTTGGGACGTCATTGGGACTCCGGATCCAACCCTCGGCGCTGCTGGCAAGGCAGTGATTGGCCAGGCAGCGCACGGGGTCTGGGGGGCGCGCGCCGCACCGGATAGCGGCGATCGGGTGCGCGGCGGCGGCGGCGATCGGGGTGCTGGCGCAGCTAGCAAAGTGCTAGCTGCGTCCAGCAAAAAAAAAAATTATTTAAATTGGCCCAGCAGGGCCTGAGCGGCACCCTCCGGCGGCTTACCCCGTGTCACACACGGGGTTACCGCTAAGGAGGTTAAAAGGAAATAAATATGGCAGCCTCCATATCACTTTCACCTTGGGTTCACTTAAAAGAGTACCTGGAGTGACATATGACATGATTAGATAAACATATGCACATATAGTACTAACCCTACTAAGACATTATTCCTTTCTGTTTTCTAGTACAGCAAGAGTTAAAAACAAAAACAAAACAAAACTGGAGATATCTATGCAAAAGAGCTTGTTGACATCTTGTCAATAGTGATGGTGATGTCTAGGAGAACTCATGGAGAAGCATGTGATTTGTTTGATCAGCTGGTAGATTTGCAAAGCTCTGAAATCAGAGACTTGCACATCTATCATCTGAAAAAACTGATCACATGCTACTTGTCAAATTCAGTTAGGTTTCATGTAAAGAAAATATTAACCTGCTGAGCGGTCTGGACGAGCTCAGCTCGTCCAACACCGCCAGAGGCTGCCGCTCAGGCCCTGCTGGGCCGATTTGCACGAAATAAAAAGCAGCACACGCAGCCGGCACTTTGCCAGCCGCGTGTGCTGCCTGATCGCCGCTGCAGCGCGGCGATCCGCCGCGTGCAGCGGCGAAAGAGGGTCCCCCCAGCCGCCCGAGCCCAGCGTAGCCGGAACAAACAGTTCCGGCCAGCGCTAAGGGCTGGATCGGAGGCGGCTGACGTCAAGACGTCGGCTGACGTCCATGACGTCACTCCGCTCGTCGCCATGGCGACGAGGGAAGCGAAACACGGAGGGCCGCTCATTGCGGCCTTCCGTGTTATCTCTTGCCGCCGGAGGCGATCGGAAGATCGCCTCCGGAGCGCCCTCTAGTGGGCTTTCATGCAGCCAACTTTCAGTTGGCTGCATGAAATAGTTTTTTTTTTATTTAAAAAAAACCCTCCCGCAGCCACCCTGGCGATTTAATCAGAACGCCAGGGTGGTTAACCATAGTCTGAACACTAATGTTAGCCCATAACTATTGGCAACACTAATCTAACAACAGCTGTCCCTATCACCACCATAAACTGCATGCATAAATTCACACAGAGAACCCTAGTGATGCAAAGAAAGCAAGCTAGACACTCCGCTCAGCGGATCGTTCAGAAACAGCATTATCAGTCGGCTGACAGACTGTACACACGCTCTACTGTCGGGAGAACGCCCGCCCAGGGTCTGACGGACCAGTCCTTCTTTACAGTAGTGCGTGTGTACGCACCTTTAGCCACTGTGCTGCCATATAAACCCATTTAAACCAAACATTCCCTTAATATCCCCATTAACTTTACCCATAAGGGAGGTGCTGGGGTTAGCAAATTAGCTACTAATTAACACAACTGCTGGTTAAATAGAGCAGTTGTTGGAAGCTTGGATTTGCTAATCCCAACATCTGCCTCCTGGGTGGGACTAATTAGCCTATACAGTGAATATTTATCTCATCACTAGCACAGTATATAAGCTGCTATAAAGAAATGTTTGTGAACGTTATGCAGCCAGAATGTCTTGAGATAACTCCAGCTTTACTATAGGATTACTATAGGATTGTGTTTGTGTTATACTGATCAGGCAACACATCGGGATTACTTTAATATGTTTATATTAGAATCTCTCTTATCCTGTACCAGCTTCACAAGACTCAGTAGACAAAGTAACACACACACGTCTCCTCGCTCTACACAATATTAGAATGACAAACTGGAACTTCAGCATATAAAACAAAGAACATCCTGTCTGAAATGGCCCATTGTGGAGGAAGATTTCATGAATGTACGGTAATCACTTAAAGAGCTTGGAGACAGAGCGGGTGAAGCCTGTATAAAAGAGCATGTCATTCTTGTATGTCTAATGCAGCATTCATGCTAAATATGTACCGGATTTAATGCACATAATTGCCATAAAAGTAATTTAGTCATTTAATGTTATTAAAAAATTACCTTCCCCTTTCAGTTGACAGTCATCAATGATTTTCTGTACCTGTCTTAGTAAAATTCTAATTCCTCCTGTGCAGTCTCAAATGACTTCAGTTATAGATCATGATTTCCCAGATTCTCAATCCTGTGTTGCTATTACAGATGGTCAATGAGAAGCAAATAATTCACAGTTGATGCAGGATTATGCAAATTGTGTATGCAAATGAGCCACACAATGTCCCAAAAGATCATTAGGAACTACCTGGGACTCACTTGTTGATATCTCCTTCCACCTTAGAGCATATCCTATCTGCACTGCTGTATGATTAGAGTGCATGTAGGTATGTCAATGTGCATGTATGGGTATGAAAGAGGGGTGGGGTGCCTTGACACACTAGGAAAAAAACACAGACAACGGGAGCCCAAATAGCATAGTATGTTTCAGTTAAGGAAGAAAATAGTAAGTGACAAAATAACTACTCACAAAGGTGGGTTGCAAAGTGACAACTGACCACTAGAAGCAGGTGGAGACAAGTCACCGGACTCCATTAAGGGTGTCCAGCCTGGACTGGATACGGTCACGCTCTCTAAAGAAAAAGAACTAGCTTTCCCCGTGGTGTTCAACCTGAGGCGTTCAATGCTGCTGGCTACTAATACTATGGTACTTGTATTCCCCTGAGGAAGTGGGCGTGGACCAACGAAACACATTGCCTGTGCTATATAAACTGTTTTGTTGTCCGAGATTGTCCTTATTGAGGTAAGCCACCTCATATTTTTTGTTTTTAGTGTTTTTAACCTAATTGTATACATACCTGGGCGCCTCTTTACCACTTTCATGTATGGGGTGGCGGTGGTGGTGGAGTAATTGTCCAATCTTTGGAAGCCCCTATTTGTAAAATGCCAATGTTTCTAATTCACCACTTATAAAGTACTCTGTGAAATGACATTTTCAGTGCAATATCAGGATCCTTCCTAAAGAATGCCACTCACTAGAATAGTGCTCACTAGTTCACCACTAAGCCAAAACTCTTAGTTTCTGTAGGTAAAGTAAGGTTATTTTCATAAAACTATCTTGGCTATCTCACTGGTAAAGTGGTTCGAAGTTTTGCCTTTCTTTGCAGCACTATGGCCCCTGGGTTTGGTCCTCCTCACCAGGTCGGTAACTGCATAGAGATTGCATGATCTCCCTAGTAATTATGTACTGTTTGTTTTCATGGGTTTACCCTGATGTGCTGGATTCCTCTCACCTCCCAAAATCATACTTGCAGGTTACCGGTACATAGCTTTTCCTTAATAACTTGATCTTGACTTTTTATAGTCATTTTGGAAGCCTCTATCAGAGATAAGAACATACTGATGTAAATGGTTATTTGTATTTTCTAAAGATCTGTGTAACACATCAGAATTGAATAAATACACACATTATCTAAAAAAATTATGCTATAGTAAAATATTGTGCACAAAACTCGCAAAAGGCAGATTGCTTTCTAAAGCCTACAGTTCTACTGTCCTATACATAAGAAGCATGGTGATCAATTTGTAAAAGCTGAGAATATTCAACCAACATAGGATTTCGTTACACAAGTTAATACTATTATACAGAACACGCCTTGGTCTCTGACTTGAAATTTGCATGTACTGTGAATGTCTTAATCTTTGAAAGCATTCACTTGCCATAACATAAGCTTTACTCTGCGCTGTTCAAATCTTGGACCGCAGTACTCAATCGCATTTCTACTGCATTCAGTCAATCTGTTCCAGGCATCCCCAGTGGAGTCTGTTATCTGCAAACTGGCTACCGACAGGGTACTACTGGGTGATCCCTCAATATTCTGGACCCATAAAATTTCACAATGAATACAGCCTATTTTAGGTAAATCCAAAGATCACACGATTATGGCGTTCCTTCCATTTTCATTCTGTAATCTTTCACAAATGCCATTTCACAAATACATGCAAGTACCTACAAACGTAGTTTCAAAAACACATTGAATGCTTATTTATATATATAAAAAAAACACAAAAAAGGAATCCAAGATATAACATACGACAGCAAATTCTGGCTTAAAGGACATCCGAGGTGACATGTGACATGATGAGATAGACATGTGTATGTACAGTGCCTAGCACAAAAATGACTATGCTGCGTTCCTTTTCTTCTTTCTTTACCTGAAAGAGTTAAAAATTAGGTATGAAAGTGACAGTTTCTGTCCGGGTCGGGACTGGGTCGGACTATAGCATAATGCTCACTGATGAGGAATTACAGCCATAAAACTTTTTCCTGCCAGCAAATGGCTTCTGAGAGCAGGAAAGAGATGAAAAGGGTCAATAGTTCATAGATTTTAGCTATGACATACTTCAATGCATGTGTCATAGAGCACAGACAATTAAACCGTAATAACTTGAAAAGTAGATTGAAAATTAAAATAAAACTGTGGGATGTCTTGAAAAGTCATGTTTAGGAGGAGGAGGATAAATACTATTGTTTATCTCATCCGTTTATTTTCACCTCGGATGTCATTTAAACTGCATTTGAAACTCAGCAAATACCACACTCTAAATGTGCGTACACACACACACCACACGCACAGTGGTTGTTACCTAAATGGATTGGGGTTTGATCCTTTGTATGACAGTTTGAGAAAAAGCACTGTACAGATGACTAATCTTGCAATAACAGAGAGACATGTTTGCAACGGGGGGAGGAGGGATGATTGCGCTGAGCACAATGGAGTGGCTTCCAGGGAGAGAGGTAAAGCACCCCTGAACTGAAAAAGAAATATACAAGGTGGCCACAGCTGGGGTTTCTTCAGTGGCCTTCCCTCCATCTTGGAGCTTGCCCCCATGTTCTTTTCGGAAGGGCGCATGCTTTATCTACTCGTTTCCCCATGACTGTGAGCAAGAGCCTCAGCCAGGGGCATCCTGGGCATGCACCATCTCAACTGTTTCTAATCCGCACATGCGGAGAATGCATCCAGCCACGGCTGCTGCACACAGCGATTCGGGAGCACAATCAAAAGGGGCAAATGGAGAGGACAGAGAAAGCAGCCTTTTCTCCAACAGGGTTAAGTTAGAGCTTTGAATCGGGTCACAGTTCCAAAACCGAGGGGAGGTCAATACAGTTGAGGGACCACAGAGTTTAAGGGGGCACTGTAGAAGCTCTAGGTGTGGCCACCTCATATTTTTTATTTAGTTCAGGTATCTTTTAAGGCATACTAATGAACTAAGAGAAAAACATACGGTAAATATAGTTCTTATATAGGCTTTAAAAGCCATTATAAGCTATAAAATAGACAGTATACTTTATGTGACACATGTATCTTATATAACAAACACCCACCACGTAACAAGTGCAGTCATGTCCCAGGCATGAGAAGTTCAGCCACGGGTTCCTATAACAAGTTCAGACATGAAGTCCTCATAGACCAGGGTTAAGCAGAGAATCATCAAGTGCGCCCTTTGTGGTCTATATTATCAGCTACTCCTCGGTTTCTATTCTGTCGTGTCTTCTTTTTTTTCCCTTCTGCATGTGATGAGATGCCATTCAATTTGCACCAACATAGGATATGGACATGAGACGTTTCAGGAACTGACCTGGAGACAAAGATCAGCACTTTGGCAGCACAGTAGACGTCACTGCTGGTGGTTTCAACGACTCTTGCAGCACACTGGGATCGGCAGGCACACAGGGATCCTGATGTGCCACACGTCCCCTCCTCACACAGCACAGCATTCATGCTGTGTGGTGCGAGTACACACTTTCAGGTTTGCCCACACCGCTTCCCTGAGGAGGAAGTTCACCTCTCTGCATGGAAGAACCAGTCCTGGCTTGGAGCACTTGGGAATTACCTAGTTTGTTCATATGGAGGGCCCAACCCTGACAAGGAGAGGATACCTTCGTAACATATGGCTGGACCATGGAGCATAGCGCAGGATAGACTTCTTGTGATGTTGAGAGAATGTTTCTTGGTCGAATATTTAAAGTGGTGCTTTTCCTCTGTGGGATATTCTCTTTCACTCTAACCAAATATGTTCTCCTTTTCGTATAAAGCAGGTCAAAGATACAATCTCTGCTTCTACTTTCTATGACTTTAGTATGGAGGCGATTTTGCTACTTCTTGTAGGAAAGCCCGAATTTCAGCTATCCCTTATGCTGTATATTGATATCCATACACAGTATACTGGCATAGTAAATGCATTTAGTCAATTAATCTAAATTTTCAATACGAAGACAAAAAATATGGAGGACAGTGCTTTGCTTCAAAGGAGCATTTTAATAACTATCTTTTTATTTTTTTTTATAAAATCACATCCCTCAGGTGGGATCACACCCATAGCATTACAGCGGAACTGAAAATTGGTATAAAACAAAGTGTTTCACTTACCTGGGGCTTCTGCCAACCCTGTGCAGCCTTCCCGACCCATGCCGGTCCTCCACAATCCTCTGTTCTCCCGCCGCAAGCTACTTTTGTTACCGTCGACTTGTAAGTTGAGGGTAACTGCGCCTGCGTGCCCTGAGCCACGCTTCTCTTTTACTGCGTTCCAGCTGGCAATAGCGTCCCTTGCTGTTAACGCAGGATGCGATTGTGAGCTGCAGTGCGGAAAAAGAGATGCGTGGCTTGGGGCGCAGTTGCCGTCGAGTAAAGAAAGTAGCTGGCGGTGGGAAAATGGAGAATCGTAAACGACCGGCGCGGGACAGGAAGGCTGCACGGGGCTGGCAGAAGTCCCAGGTAAGTGAAACACTTTTTTTATACCAATTTTCAGTTCTGCTTTAAATTAGCAAGAGCTTTTCAAATCACAAGTTCTTAATAAAGGCTAAGAAAGTGCTGCTAGTGGGTTCCAGGCCTTACTGCGCCAAGCTACAGGGATCAGCGGCAACACTGCTTAAGAAAGACCCAACAAATCCAGTATTAGATTCCTGCAGCCGTATATTCCAGTAACTGAGTGGTTAAAGTGAAGCATATTGATGAGAATGTAAGCCTTCCTGTGTGGAATGTGTTTACGTTATGTAAAAACCTCTATGACAAAAGGGTTAGTATGAATAAAACAAGTACTCAAAACAGCAGAATGCTGAGGAGCAGAAGGATGCAGGGCTTTTCCATTATCTTCATTTAGGGCACTAAATAGACTGCATCAATGGGATATCCGTCCACATTACTCCTTTCCTGTTTCCTTTCTTCTGTGACTAATGTATCTCAGCCCAAGCCGACCCGAGTGTAACAACATAACAGCTAGTCTGATCATTCACACAAAGCAAATGGCCATAACTATGGAACCAATTATTCCTATAACACAATTCATTTTTAAAAATAAATACTTTGGAGAAACGCCAAATAACAGAAAATAATTCTATAAGTCGAATACCGAACCACATTTTATTTTACACGGATTCATATTTTAACAAACTTACTGCAGACTATAGTCATATAAAAAAAAGTTTTGGGGCCCTCTCAACCTACATAGTAATTTACTCTACTGTTAACAGAAGACATAACAGTGGTTGGTATGTCTTTCCTCTCCTAGGAACGTCTGTGTACCATGGGGCTTTCCATAAAAAGAAGTTTAGTTAAGCAATACTTAGTTGTATGAAATTAAATGTAAAAAAAAAAAACTGGCAAAAATGTGGGTAATTTTGCTGACTTGAATGCAGAACTGCTCAATACTGATTACTTGGCACACCAAACTGTTTGAATTGCATATGTGAATTTTGGGCACCATGGAAAATTGGGCACAGGGACAGTGCCAATAGTAGAGTATTGGTAAATTTACAGACATTGTACTATTGACAGTGTTAATTTGCATCAATAAAATATTGGTAATTGTTACCGATATTTTATGATTGCTAAACCTAACCCTACTATCACACAGAACCCTCCATTACCGGTGCCTAGCCCAACCCCCAGCCCCCCCCGGTGGTGGCTAACTAAGACCCCCTAACCCCCACCACTGCACAAATTTCCGTTTTGGCACATTTTCAATTTAAGTCTATGGCAGCACCCAATTTCCTTGATACCATTTGAATTCGTTTGTTAAGCTTTAAACTTCTTGGACAGGTGCGTCCAATGATGAGAAAAGGAATGTAAGGTAGCCAATTAAAAGTTGCGCTTCTCTTTGACTTTCCTCTGAAGAGTGACCGTATGGAGTTTCCACAATGGAGGGCACATACCTGGGGGCCACTATAAACATGGACCTGATATAGGATGGCTATGGAATGGAGACACTAGAGGCACTACATCTCTGGTCTAGATATAACTGGGGGCACAACAGTGGATAGCTGTATAATATGTGGAAACATAACTGGAGGCATTATAATAAGGGTTAGCACTACAATGGAGGGGGCTACAATTAGCTGCACTATACAGAAAAGTTCTATAAGATATACACACCGATATTTATTAAAAAGTGTGTGGGGATGTCATCAGAATTCTACAAAATATTGTTTAGCTATAGAAAGCTTGTCTCACATACACAGGAAACAAACCTAACCTATCAGATGGTATATTTAGATTTGTGCCTGGCTTTAACATGCAATGCTCAGAGGCCCTGAATAATGAAGACAGAAGGCTGCCCAGGAGTGAGAGAAGACTCAGACAAGGGTTAGATAGCACAAGCAATGCTTCCCCTTCCTATTCTCATCATGTTAGCCTTAAAAAAGTCAAACCAACAAATTGCTGTTGCCCGCTCCCTCTGATCTTATTGCTTTAGGACATGATTGAATGAAAAGACAACATAATGTAGTGTAAATGTATTACCAGTATTCCTTAAAAAGTGGGATGCAATAAGTGACACTCTCGGTATGTCCATCAGTTCCCTAAAGCGTTTAGAGGCTTGATGTCTGCAATGTGAAGGTTATAAGATGTGACACAGCCTGTCGCAGTCTCAGCAGTTCTCTGTAAGCACCTGGCTGTACACCCGCACATTCTTTATGATACAGAACACTACGCAAACTTCTATTAACACATGAACTGCTATATACACCACCACCTGCTGCACTCCACTCCTGCAAACCACCAAGATTGCCTGCCTTGCCTGATATTATTGGTTCCCTCCAGGAACTTCAAAGGAAATGACTGCAGTGTGGTGCTGCTTGTGCCCCCTCCCCTCTCAACAGAGCAGAACATGCTGTAAGGCCGAAGAGGTTTCTGGTTCCAAAACTGTAGCTCAAAATTATCTGTGATCCTTTCAGAAGACAAAACTCTAGGCCCGTACCCACTATACGATTTTTCTGCCACCAACGATTTTTGAGCTATAATTTCTGCGATCTCGTGACATGGGTACACGATTACGCAAAAAACATTTGTCAACACATGGTGATAACGACCATCATGGCCACCGGATCTTTAAAGGTGTTATCAGGAGAAAAATAAGAAAATAAGTGCTACTTACCCGGGGCTTCCTCCAGCCCCATGCTCCCAGCCTGTCCCTCGCTTTAGGCTAGATCCCCACTAGCCTGTGAAAAAATAAAAAAAAGCTAACACGTAACAAGTAATGCTGTATAAATGTTTATCACTCATTCGACTACAACACTGGATCTTGAACTCTGTGTTGGGCACCAGAAGACAAAACTATGACAAGGGACCTTCAGGTTGTTTTCTGAACAATAGTACAGCCTCTCCCTGAAAGTCTATTATTGCACTTGATCCCAAGATACAACAAAAAAGCATTGCATGAAGAGTCCACCAGATATGGGGCTAACGCCAAGCATGAACACTGGTGTGACCGCTATCCCAACCAGTGACATGTCTCTGACTGGAACCGCATCACTGGCCCCACATGGCTGGCATCTGGATTACAGCTGAACTTAATACTTGGTAGACAAGGTGCTTGAGGATTTTTAATATGGCAGAATGGTATTGGCATAAAACTAAGCTAGTTTTGGAGAGCTTTTTTTCAAACTTCATGCTTAGAGGCCACTCCAAGCATGCTTTATGACAAACTTATTTTATAGCGCTTACAAACATGATTAACTCATTCTTTGAACCATTCTAAATACAATTGAACAGAGGCGCCAAAATAGGATAAAAGCATCTAAAACCGTTTAAAAGAGGGGAAGTATGGATGGACTCACCTCCGTCGAGGTAAAACAGACACAAAGGCTATCATTCATAAAGGAGCTGTCGGTAAGGGGAATCAATGACTTCTGGGTGGGCATTCATAAAAATGTATCCATGTGCGGTAGCAGTGCGGAGATTCCCCGAACTAGGCTGGCGGTAGGCAGGCGGTAGGCTTGCGGAGACACGGAAGCTGCCGAGTTGATACATTTCTCCGTGTTCTGCTCTGCTGCAGCTGCCTGGGAGGTCTGTGTGTCTCCATTCACTTACATTGGTATCGCCACATCAGAGGGAGCGGTATTTCCCGACCTCACACCGCTTGCGGGGATCTTTATGAATTAACATTTTGCTACATTTGTTCCGATAATCACTGCACAAGGCGGTGATTTATCACTCTGCTCGGTAGTGTAATTTTTTCATGCGGAAAGAGCCTTTATGAATGCTGACTTTGCTAAGTGGTCGGTAAAGTCAACTGTTTTAAAGAGAATCTGTATTGTTAAAATCGCACAAAAGTAAACATACCAGTGCGTTAGGGGATATCTCCTATTACCCTCTGTCACAATTTTGCCGCTCCCCGCCGCATTAAAAGTGGTTAAAAACAGTTTTTAAAAGTTTGTTTATAAACAAACAAAATGGCCACCAAAACAGGAAGTAGGTTGATGTACAGTATGTCCACACATAGAAAATACACTCATACACAAGCAGGCTGTATACACCCTTCCTTTTGAATCTCAAGAGATCATTTGTGTGTTTCTTTCCCCCTGCAGTTCTCATGCACTGAAGTTTCAGGCTGCTCTTTCCTTCCTGCAAACAGCTTTGCCCTTGTCTGAATTTCCGCAGTATGTGAAAGCCCAGCCAGCTCAGAGGACGATTTATCCAGCTTGTAAAAGATAAGAGAGAAGCTGCCCTAATCTAAATAATACACAGGCAGTGTGCATAGAGGGGCCTGGAAGGGGGAGTTCATAGCAGAACCACAACACTGAAGAACTTGGCAGCCTTCCAGACACAGGCCGACAAGTCTGACAGGGGAAAGATACATTGATTTATTACAGAGACTGTGATAGCAGAAAGTGCTGCAGTAAGCCAGAACACATTAGAATAGCTTTTGGAACTTGTAGGATGATAAAAAACAGGATGCAATTTTTGTTACGAAGTCTCTTTAAGCATTTCCGCATGCGTAAATGCTTTATGAATGATAGCCAAAGACTTCAATTTAGATAAGTCAGAAAAGGTACATTTAATGAGTGACTCCAAGTTGCAACGCATTTCGCAGGTAACACTCCTGCTTCCTCAGGCAAAATAATGGAACAAAAACACACTGGAAGTGTTTGTAGTGTGGTCGAGCACTCGGCCACGCTACAGACCCTTCCAGTGTCTTCCGGCATTTTTAGATGCTTTTATGCTATTTTGGCGCCTCTGTTCAACTGTATTTACCATTTGAGTCCACCCTTGGTGGAGGGGTTGGTCCCCTTTTTCTATCTACAGAGAGCGACTTCTTAAACCTGAGTGGGGTCAGGTGCTAATGCTCCCCACCTGTTTATTCAGTGGTTGCCTTTGAGGTAACCCGTGTTTGTGAGTATATATCTTTATACTAAACATCTTTTATTTGGATCCTAATGTTACTACACCATATTGGGCTCTCGGTTTCTTTTCTTTTGTCTTTTTCCAAGTTTTGAACCATTCTGTCATTCATCAGCTTAAAGCGGACCCAAACCAAACATTTTTTTAATTAAAAATATTTAGTTGCACCACTCTGACACATACAAAGATAAATAAACACTCCTTCAAACCTATGATCATTTCAGTGCATGCTTTTCGCACTTCTCTTTTCATAGCTAGGGTTATACTGGGGGCAGCCATTAGCAATTCCTCCATTGCTGGACACCATCTACTTCACCAGTTTGCCTGAAAAATCCCAGCAATTTGAAAGGAAGGGAGGGGTTCCTCCAATAAATATAAAATATTTTACATTTGTCATCATGCAGCTGAAAAAAGGCTGCTATTTATTATTATAATTTAGAAAATGGATTTTATTTCTGAAATCTTGTATTTTTAATTTGGGTCCACTTTAAGTGTTACTCTGCTTACATTTTGGCATGCTTAAAATGCCTGAGAGTGGGATCCTGATCAATAATTCAATATGCTTGCAATACTGATCATTATAAATATGGATTTAATCTAATTTTCTAATACTGGCAATTTCCATATTACTTTAAATATAATGGCAATGAAATGTGTGAAGCTTGTTTTTCTTCTTTTGAGGACTTATATTGACTACTTTGATGAAAAAAAAGCAGTTAGATAGGTTGGAAAAACTTGAAGACTTTTTGATGAGGTTTTCTGGTTCACGCTACATCATACACGGTTTTGGGGGAAAAGGCTTAAGACTTTTATTCACTAAATCTAGAGTGAATTGAATGCGAACCATAAAGGGATTTCAAGAAACTCGACCAAATCCAAATTCTTTGGAAAAACGTGATGCTGATGTAAAAACAGAACCCCCGATCTGATTAAACTTTAAGAATGAACTCAAATAAAACCGACAGGAATAAAAAAAAAACACATCCCTGTTTTGCCACTACTAAGCCTCCCGGGCAAAAATAAGGTAGCAGAAGTGTAAAATTATAGATATAAACATAGAAACATCCACGGGAAGGTAGGAAGACCGGGGATGAAAAATATCCGCGTTACTGAAAAGGAAATGACACTTCCACTGTGCAAACCGTGAAAAAATGTTGCCCAAGATGGCAATAAATCTCCAGTGCATAAAGTTCTCTTAAATCAGAAAGATCATGTGTAAGCTTTAAAACAAACCTGAAGAAATAAGAAAATATAAAGGTGACCTGAGGTAACCTAATGCAAATTAAGTTGTGCTTTTTTTTAATATCCCCACCACTGACACAGGTTTCATCTTCGATATACTAATGCTATTGGTGTAGAGAGCTAGAACTGGAACAGCGGCTGGGCTGCCATCTGAATTGAATTCATACACATTTTGAGGTACACTCCAGGGCCTTTCTCACCCCCGCCCACAACCCCTCCATGCTAGCATAAATTGTCGGCCTCCCACCCTGGACCAGGAACAAGAGTATTATCTGTACCTTCGGGTTGGAAGCTCTGGGTACAGACAAAGGGCATTGAATTCGGCTATTGAGCTTGTACAGCATATATTTCTCAGAATGAGTGATTAGAACCATGAATCTTAAGGCTCATACACACATCAGACCATAGTCTTTGGAAAATGAAAGTTCACAGACCAATTTTACCCCCTTCCATGTAGTATGAGAGCCATACCTACACAGTCTATTCTATGGAGCTGAACTCCCCATCAGACAGAAATCTTTGCAAGATGCTGAACACAAAGATGCTGTAGACATTCAAAAGATCAGTATCTGCAAAAGATCTGTTCCTGCAAAATGCATTCATAGTCTATGATATCTGCAGATCACCATACACACCTTGTTTAACAGACATTCATCTGCAGATCAGATCCACCAGGATGGATTTTCAGATCTGCAGATGAATGTCAGTTAAACAAGGTGTGTATGATGATCTGCAGATCTCATAGACTTTGAATGCAATTTGCAGGAACGGATCTTTGGCAGGAACAGATCTTTTGCAGATACTGATCTTTTGTGTCTGTACAGCATCTGTGTGTGCAGCATCTTGCAAAGATTTTTTTCTGATGGGGAGTTCAGCTCCATAGAATAGACTGTGTAGGAATGGCTCTCATACTACATGGAAGGGGGTAAAATTGGTCTGTGAGCTTTCATTTTCAAAAGACTATGGCCTGATGTGTGTATGTGGCCTTAGACTAAAGCAAAAAGCTGCCATTTCATTTTTGGTGAAAAAGGATGCCGCACCTAAGAATCCGTTCTTGCGCATTGTGAAAGGATAACCATCGTCAAAAATTGTAAAATACATATAAGACATCCATTTCTCCCAGAGTGTGGTACACCATAAAACACTTTTTCCTGTCACTGTCACTAACAGTCGGCAGTAAAATTCTGACAGAACTGAATGGTTTTGGACTAGTTTACCTCCTTATAGTATTCTCAGTATTTCCTTTATTCTTTATAAAAGCAATCTATGGAAAGGATCTACATGAGGATGCCAACCAGCCTCCCTACTCGGCTTGCATGATATTTTGGCAGTTAGACTGAGCAACTGTCATTCACCTAGTGTTTTTGGAAAATTATCCCCTGTGGGAATCCCCTGTGAAGAGATGGACTAGTCAGATTTGTACAGTCTACAGCAAGGGACCGTGACAGGAGAAAGGAGAAAATAACTTTATGGTGGTCTTACTTTGTGAGAAATATACTTCTTATAAATAAGTATTTTACATTTTACAATTTTTTCGGGATAGTGGTCCTTTTATGTCCACTAGTGCTTCCCCACAAACATTTCTCAGCCAAGGAGAAAATGTACACAGAGGTACCGTATATTCTCGCATATAAGCCGATCCCCCAACTTTTCCCTGAAAAACCAGGGAAAAATGATTGACCCCCATATAAGCCGGGGGTAGGAAATGCTGGATTGGTGCTGGCCACGTGATCCCCCCAGTGTGTCCCAGTATAGCTAGTATAGTGCCCAGTTTAGCTAGTATAGTGCCCAGTTTATAGCTAGTAAAGTGCCCAGTTTAGCTAGTATAGTGCCCAGTATAGCTAGTATAGTGCCCAGTATAGCTAGTAAAGTGCCGAGTATTGGTAGGTAGTGCCCCAGTATAGCTAGTATAGTGCCCAGTATAGCTAGCATAGTGCCCAGTATAGCTAG
This sequence comes from Hyperolius riggenbachi, assembly GCF_040937935.1. Taxonomy (NCBI): domain Eukaryota; kingdom Metazoa; phylum Chordata; class Amphibia; order Anura; family Hyperoliidae; genus Hyperolius; species Hyperolius riggenbachi. The sequence goes on from NC_090646.1 coordinate 546,835,217, forward strand.
CATAGTGCCCAGTATAGTGCTCAGTATAGCTAATATAGTGCCCCAGTATAGCTAGCATAGTGCTCAGTATAGCTAGTATAGTGTCTAGTATAGTGCCCAGTATAGCTAGTAAAGTGCCCAGTTTAGCTAGTATAGTGCCCAGTATAGCCAGTATAGTGCCCAGTATAGGTAGGTAGTGTCCAGTATAGCTAGTATAGTGCCCAGTATAGCTAGTAAAGTGCCCAGTATTGGCAGGTAGTTCCCCAGTATAGCTAGTATAGTGCCCAGTATAGTGAGGTAGTGGCTTCCGTGGTGGTCGGTGGTCCTCGCCCACCCGCTCCCCCTGTGGCCGCCATTACCTGCTTTAGGCAGCGGCTTCCTCTATGTTCCTCCATGTTCCGTATAAGTGATCACAGCAGCGCACCCGGCGCTGCTGCTGTGACGATGCAGGGGGCAGGAAAGAGCGCGGCTTCCTGTAACGGCGATGTGTATCGCCCTTACCAGGGGAACCGCTCTTTCCTGCCCCCTGCATTGTCACAGCAGCAGCGCCGGGCGCGCTGCTGTGATCACTTATACGGAACATGAGAGGGGAACCCGGATTAGGATGCGGCCGCTGCCTAAAGCAGATATTAGCAGCGGCGGCTGCGGGGGGAGCGGGGAGCGCGGACCACCGACCACCAGTAAAAAAGACTTGCATACAAGCCGACCCCCCAACTTTTGACCCCCTTTTTGGGGGTCAAAAATTCGGCTTGTATGCGAGTATATACGGGTATACTGTTGGATTGTCCCTCATAAATGTGACAAATCAGGTGACAGGAAATTTGGGCGCATGAGGCAAGTGGACAAAAAGGGCACTGCCATTTACCCCCATAATAGATATAGTTTGATGGGCGCCGAACAGGAAAAAAGGGCGCCCGGAGGTTATTAACGTTTTCAAATGGCACCCGGAGATTATTAATGTTTTCAAACTGCACTGGTGATCATTTAAGTTTACAAAATTTGCCCGTGACGAATAACGTTTACAAAAAATACTAAACATATTTATCATATTTAACTAAAACGTCATTTAAAATTGTATCCCTTACTGTTTGTAAAACGTTATTATCCACACAATAAAGCGATCACTAAGGGAGGTATTAGGGTTAGGCATCACCAGGGGAGATTTAGGGTTAGGTACCACTAGGGGGGTTTTAGGGTTAAGAACCACCAGGAGAGATTTAGGGTTAGGCACCACCAGGGGGGTCTTAGGGTTAGGCACCACCAGTGGGGTCTTAGGGTTAGGCACCACCAGTAGGGTCTTAGGGTTCGGCACCACCAGTGGGGTCTCAGGGTTAGGCACCACCAGTGGGGTCTCAGGGTTAGGCACCACCAGTGGGGTCTTAGGGTTAGGCACCACCAGTGGGGTCTTAGGGTTAGGCACCACCAGGGGGGTCTTAGGGTTAAGCACCACCAGGGGGGGTCTTAGGGTTAAGCACCACCAGGGGGGGTCTTAGGGTTAAGCACCACCAGGGGGGGGGGTCTTAGGGTTAGGCACCACCAGGGGGGTCTTAGGGTTAGGCACCACCAGGGGGGGTCTTAGGGTTAGGCACCACCAGGGGGGGTCTTAGGGTTAGGCACCACCAGGGGGGTCTTAGGGCTAGGCACCACCAGGGGGGTCTTATGGCTAGGCACCACCAGGGGGGTCTTATGGCTAGGCACCACCAGGGGGGTCTTAGGGTTGGACACCACAGGTTTGCTAGTATTTTTTAATCGTTCTAAACAATATTTTCAGATTTGATTACATGTAGAAACGATAAATGAAGGCTATTCACATTATTATACAATTATAACGATTATACATATATTATGATTTTTTAACAAACGTAATTATAAGTTTCACTTTTAAAACAGGGAAGATTATCGTTTTCACAATTTACGATTTCATACACGTTATTTAATGTTTTTTAGTTTGTAAAACATTATTGTAAACGAAATACAACACAATATTTTTATAAACGTTATTAACGCTTATCGTTTACACCCCACGCCCCTCTTTCCCCGACGCCCTTTTTGCATGTACGCGACAAATCCTACCAATTTTCCACTACGGTCACTATTATTCTAGAGATAAAATGCTATGATGTTTATGTTTAAACAGCAGTATTGAAATGTGCTGCTTTCCTGTTATTAAAGGACCCCTATATATAAATCTTTGGAAACTAAAAGCCTTGAGAGGAAAAAAGGGCAAGTGAGAGTTGCAGCTGCATTTACATAACACCACCATAACATCATTAATCAGTTCAGGATCACTCACGTCAGCCACACACAGTGTTTTTAAAAGCATGGTATATAAATTTCACCTACAGCAATTTTCTTTTTTACATTTTAAAATAAATTATTGTAAGCATCAAGCAACAGGGGATATTCAGCTATGACTGGAGGCTGTTGCCGGTCCTAGCTAGGATAATTAGAAGGGAGATAACAGGAGTTCTGGGCACAGAAACATATCACAGGTAATCTCTACATATTAAAGCGGATCTGAACTCAGAACTTCCTGTTTGCTCTAAAAGATACGCAATGTGAGCTGACACAGCTGAGAGATCAAATTGCAGTGTTGATTAGTCACAGTTGAGAGTGAATTAGAAAGGCTAAAGTCTCTAAATACATACAGGGTGTATTTCTTTATGATTTCCTTTATTTAAAGGACAACTGTAGTGAGAAGTATATGGAGGCTGCCATATTAATATCCTTTTAAACCAGTTGCCTGTCAGCCCTGCTGATCTATTTGGCTGCAGAAGTGTCTGAACCATGCGAGAAACAAGCATGCAGCTAATCTTGTCAGATCTGACAATAATGTCAGAAACATCTGATCTGCTTGCTTGTTCAGGGTCTATGGCTAAAAGTATTAAGATGGCCACACACCATACAATTTTTTAAATATCTGTTTAATTTAAAGAGAGTCTGAAGCGAGAATAGATCTCGCTTCAGACCTCATATATAGCAGGGGCACGTGTGCCCCTGCTAAAACGCCGCTATCCTGCAGCTTAACGGGGGTCCCTGTCCCCCCAAATCCCCTCCGTTATGCGGGGGAGCGCTTCCGCATTGGGGCAGGGCTAACCGCCGCAGCCCTGCCCCACGCGCGTCTGTCAGCGCGTATCTCCGCCTCTCCCCCACCCCTCTCAGTCTTCCTTCACTGAGAGGGGCGGGGGAGAGGCGGCGATGCGCGTCTGATAGATGCGCTGGGAGGCAGGGCTGCAGCCGTTAGCCCTTGCCTCCAGGAAGCAGAATCTGCGACCAAAAGGACAACCAAGGTTTGCGGGGGGTGGGTTGGGGGGGGTCAGGGACCCTCGTGCAGCCGCGGGATAGCGGCGTTTTAGCAGGGGCACACATGCCCCTGCTATATATGAGAGCTGAAGCGAGATTTAGTCTCGCTTCAGTGTCTCTTTAAGAATTGCAATCAATTTTTCTGACTGATTGTAACATTTAAAAAATATGACCAATGTACCACACACATATGTTAAATTTTCCCCAATTATGATAAAAATGATTGGATACTCAAAATTGCTAGGGTGTGTATATTAACAAATTGGCAATCTAACACACACCATACAATCTTTAGAAAGATTGAAGAAAAATATCTGGCATTACTGATTGCTAAAAATCGAAGAAAACGGGAAATCCGATCAGATTTTTCAGTCAAATGAAAAAAAGAAGCTTTTGATTTTTTTCGAAAGATCCGATCGTTTTTATTTAATTACCGTAAAATCGGATCATTTTATTGTATCGTGTGTGGCCACCTTTAGAGGCAGAGGATCAGCAGGACAGCTTAAAAGGAAGAAAAATATGGAAGCCTCCATATACTCCACACTACAGTTGGGCTTCTGTTTTCAGGGCTCCCACAAGTGGCTTGAAGTCTGTGGAGGTGTCACTATGTGCTTACACTGTACACACTGTGCCAGTCTCTAATCAGACCAGGAATCAGGCTAGTGCAAAATGGATTAGGATTAGTTACCATGGGCTTCACATGTTATGTTTGAATGTGATCTCCATAAAACTGCATTCAGTTCACACCAAATTCAAACAAAAAGAAAAAAATCTGGTTTAGTCAAAAACAAAGGAAAAAAAAGGGTGATTCAAGTCACCTCTGCCTCTAGCACTTTTTATTTATGTTGGTTCCACCACCAATAATGAAGCACCCAACTGTAAAATCCCTGAAGTCCTTTCCAGTAATCACAGATGATAGTAAATCAGTGCTCAGAGGCTGTATGTAGATTATGTAGAAGCTGTATGTAGATTACCATCAGACTTACGCCAAGTTGCAGTGCTCCAAACCGTCCTGGTGTTTCCAACCACAATACCTCATAATGACGCTGCGTTCCAGCTCTTTCCTAACATCTTCCACATCCTCTCCTCTGTGTTTCCCACTGGCCAACATCTCGTGTCTTGCAATTGGCTCTGCCCATCATGCACCAGGCCACATCTCATCAGAGGCACTGGGTGCGGTGACTCTATGGATGCTATAGTCAATTGTATATGCAATAAAGTGGAAATGCGTGTGTTGGTGACTCTCCAAGTTCGCTTGATGTTAGCCTAAAGACCACAACTGCCACACACTGTTTTGAGCAATAGTTGCTATAGATACTGCACTTTGCATTTAGCTCCTCACACGATTTATTGAATAAGCCCAAAATCATCCAGGAAGCTTTGCTGGTATCACAGGCACTGCTTTAGCTGAACCTTTTGTGCTTTTCCAGTAAGAAAAGACTTAGGTAGTCATGCAACACATGTACATTAATGTCATGCAATACTTGAAAAGGCTGCTCTAAAAATACCCGCATTCTCTCACGCTACCCAGCTATTTTCTATTTAGCATTTTGGAGGAGAGAAAAGTAGATATTGCTGGCTTTTGTAGCTATTTTTATTTAGCTCGTTACACTGTTCCTGAAAATAAAAAGGACGGCATAAATTGACAATTTATGACTAAAATTAGAAATCTCAGGCATTTGCAACTAACTTAAGTGCTGGCTGAGTACTGCTATTTGCAGCCAGCATTAAACCCAGCGCACAGCATATAACATTATAATATTTTCAAAAATATATTTTCACACTCTGTGGATGGCAAACCTGGTTATAGGACAAAGACTGTGTATTTGTGAATGGGGGGTGGGCCTCAGTATCCCCGGTTATACTGTAGTGATCAGAGAGCTCCTTACTCAGGGGGATTTTACAAACCATCAAGACAACCAAACCCATGAGGCTGAACAACTCCACATTCATCTTCATTAAAGCAATATGAGCACCAAAACAACATGCTTCATACTCTACAACACACAAGACCAATTAAAATGACTTAAATTTAGACCAGCAATGCATATATCACCATATATGCATATCAAAGCAACTTCCCTCCAATTAGGAGCTTCCAAGGAGTAACTTTTGGTGTAGCTCCCCCTGTGAATCCTCACATTAATACACAAAGCACATCCTGTCATCTGAAATAAAAAAAACAAAACATCTCCAACATTCTGTATAGACTACTGGAACATCCTGCTTTGCCGACAACCAATGAATCTATGCCACTCCATCCTGAACTCAGCTGCATGGCTCATCCACCTTTCGGCTTGCCCCTTTAATGTTGCTCCCCTCTGTAAATGTCTCCATTGGATCCCAAACACACAAATTAGGGGTGTAGCAATAGCCATAGCAGTTGCGATGGGGCTCTGGAGCAGAGGGAGGGGGTCCAGTCAGTACTTGATGTATTCACTATTATTTCTTGTGTGCCTCCTCTCTCTCACTTTGTCTCAGTACTCATGGACTATATGCAATGTAGATTGCATGAGAACTTAAATTGCCAAAGTAACATATCAGTAGGGTAGAGGCAGGTCGCATTACTCAGAAGTGCCTGCATCTGATGGCCCCATGAAAGATTTCCTATGGGGCCCTATAAATTCTAGTTACGCCTTTGATAATCAGTTTAAGCTTCTTCTAACGCTAGCCAATAGAGTTGGCTATAATTGTGGAAGTGAACTTATCGTTTCCTCAACCACCTCTTCCCCCTCCTGCCTTCACAACTTCTTGCATGGTTCTCCTCTCCTCTGTAACTCCTTTCCACATTCCACTTACCAACCCATAACCACTTCATATCCCGCACACAGTATAATCACGTCATTGCACGTGGCTCCTGAAAGCCACATGACGTGATTATAAGTTGCCTTCATTTAATGAGCACAGCACGCGTGCTAGCACGCGCCTGGGCTCATTAACCCCCCTCCCCTAACTACACTACTCTGAGAAAACCTCCAGGAGGTCCGATCCCCCAACCCCCCGCCCGATCCCCTGTAATAACTCCCCTCCCCCTCCATGCTGCGATCGGGCAGCATGGAGCATTACAAATTAACAATCATTACCTGACCTTGTTCCTGCGGCGATCGCGATCCTCTCCCTGCAGTCCCGCTGTCAGCTTCACTATGCTGAATGAATCGGGTCCCGGCTTGATGACGTCATCAAGCCGGGACCCGATCCGTTCAGCATAGTGAGGCTGACAGCGGTACTGCGGGGAGGAGATCGTGATCGTCGGTGGAACAAGGTCAGGTGAGAGTTTGTTACCTCTAATGCTTCCCTGCGCCCTACTCTGCTGGGGGGTGACACACCTGGCATTTGGGGGTGATAAGAGTCTTAAAGGGGACCAACACCTGATCATCCATGGGGGGCATTTGAATTACAGGGCACACAAATGGCTCAATGGGGGGATAAAGGGCACTCACTTGGCTATCCATGGGGGGGGGGGAGGGGTAATAAAAAAAACACATCTGGCTAATTATGGTGGGTGGGGTGTGCAGGGGACAAACAGGCAGGTCTGGTTAACGGGGGGGGGGGGGGGGGGGGGGTTTACAGAGGCACATCTTCAGATCATACTTTGAACACTGTAATAGCCAGGACAAACGGGCAAATCAAATATGTGGGTTTAATCTACAGTAGCACTTATTATTTTCAAACTATAATGGCTGAAAGCTGGGAAATAATTACTTTTTTTTTTCATTTTCCCCTCATTACCTTTAAAATTCATACAAAATAAATAATTCTTAGCAAAAGGTACCACCCAAAGAAAGCCTGATTGATGTCGAAAAAAACAAGGTATAGATCATTTATGTGTGATAAGTTGCTATAAAGTTATTGGCTAATGAACGAGAGGAATGCGAAATGTTTAAAATTGCTCTGGTTTTTAAGGGGGAAAACCCCAGGGACGCGAAGTGGTTAAGATCTTCAAAGGGAACCTTGACTCAAAACTCAGCATACAATCTGTGACCAAGGACATGTTATCCCGTTACTAATCCAGTTTGGTCTTGAACTGTTCTTTTATTTTCTGCTTTATCACTCTCTTCCTTTAGACTGTACGCTCTTGTGACCAGGACCACCCCTTCCACTGTATCACAGTATTGTTGTTTGTGGTCTTGCCCTTCTGCTATATAGAGATATATATAGCAGAAGGGCAAGACAAAAACAACAATACTGTTGATGTGTATTATTTGAATTACTCTTGTTTGTATCATGTAATTTCCTCTATACATTGTCACTGTAACAGTAAAGTGTCAAGATATACGCAGTGGGATGGCATATAGAACATGGAAGCCATCTTGACTGGGAATCCATTTTGACTATGCTGTCTGTGTAAAAGTGATACATTGTATGTCATTTCCTCTGGAGAGCGCTGGACATTCCCCTGCTATGCTGAAGGGCTTATGTCTGCCTCCTCCTGTGAAGTCATCCTATAGGGACATTTGAATACAACACCTTATTGTCAATGTAAACACCTTCTTGTCACTTGTAAACACCTTGACTGTTTTGGGTGTCTCAAAGGCTACAGAGAGAGGATGCAGGAAGGAAACTGTGCTATTCGCATTTGAAAGCAACCTTGCATGTACTAGGGATCCTGGCAGCGGTTTTTATAGAAAAGTAGGAAATTAATTTTGGTTTAGAAGTTTGGGTAGCCCAAGGGTATACGTTTCCCTATAAAAGCCAGCTCTCAGAGCCAGTAAGTGTCTTTTCCTGAAGGTAGCGCTTAAGCTAGAGAAGTCCCTGATTTCCAATCAGAACCAGTGTCCTTCCTTAACTCAGTTCGGACCTTTACTTTGGTAAAGTGCGATTTCGGTTTTATTCCCCTTTTTTATTTGGATAAGCAAATTGCCTGGTGTGTGTCTTTGTACCTTTTTACTTTGATTTTGTAAATATCTTTGTGTATATTTCTTTCTGCTCTGCACTGTTCCACTTTTTTGGAATATTAAATCTTTAATAAGCTAGTCTTCTGAGTACTAAGCAGAGCTTTACATCTCCTAGAGAGAAACTGCAGTGTAATTGTGTTACAAGTTCCGTGCCCGATTGTGTGCTCGGATTGTTCATTGCCACCGAGTGAGATTGCATTGTGTGTGTGGCTTTCTCGTACTTTGATCTAAAGCTCGCAGCTGACCCAAAGTACGTAAAATGCCAGTCTGAGTGCAAGCAGCTCGACAGCAGAGTAGGAATTGTTGACATGTCCAGCAGTATCGCCCGGGCGCTTGCTAGCGGTGGCAGAGTGTGGTTGAGGGGCGAACGCTTTGTGTTAGCTTGAATAAGGCTGCTCTCCTTCTCGATCTGGTCAAATCCCCAGTCAGGAACTGTCTCTGCAAGCTTGCCGTGGGACCGGTTTCTGACACAAAGTGCCATGGAATATGCTGTCACTATACAGTATTGTAAATTTATAATCTACAATGATATTATCTAGACACAACAGCATTTGAAATAGAGTTTATTCACCCTATTGGGATAAGAATTACATTTCTATAAGAAGGTGTAAAAATAGTGTAACAGACCAGCAGTGCAATGATATTACACCTGAATAAAATGTTCTCTTAAAAACAATAGGAGGTGCTAGTAGCTACAGCACAGGTGTAAAAATGTGATATAAGATGCAGCTGTATTCCTAACACATTACAGTGACTGCTGTTGCTAAGGTTGCAAAGAAAAACAATCCAAACTTCAGAAGCAATCCTTTACAAACTAGGATGCTACTGTGTAACATAATGGTTTAAAGGATAACAGAAGTGAAAAAACAAAGTGAAATACTTATCTCAAGAGAGGGAAGTCACTGGATGGTCCAGAGCAGGGCTGCCCAATATGTCCATCGCGATCGACCGGTAGATGTAGTAGCGCCTTGTCAAATTCTGCAGCCGCAGCTGTCAGATTTTGCTGCCATAGCAGCATCAATGAGGAGAGGGGAGGCGCAGCTGAAGGGGAGGCGTGGCTGAAAGGTAAAGAGGACCAAATGAGGAGACATAATCTCCTCCACTCCAGGCTGCAAGACTTATGCTGGATACACACGGTGCGTTCGCGCACTCGATTTTCCCGTCGATTCGTTTATTTCCAACATGTCCGATTTGGATTTCGATGGATCGTTAGGTCGATTCGGCATACTTTGCATGCGAATCGACCTAACAATCGATCGAAATCCAAATAGGACATGTTGGAAATAAACGAATCGACGGGAATCGATGGGAAAATCGAGTGCGCGAACGCACCGTGTGTACCTAGCATTACACAGCTTCTCCTCCCCTCAAGGCAGCCTGTGAGACATGTACAGAGTTTCCTCCCCTCCAGATTGCTTGTGAAACTTACACAAGAGTCTCCTACTCTCAGGCTGTGATAAGTGCACAGCGGTGGCCAAATAGCTGCAGAAGGATTCTGAAGAAGATTGCTGTTTTAGCAGGGGGTAGACGGATTGTGAGCAGGGATGGGGGATTTGGCAGTTATTTGCTATGGAGGCAGTAGGGTTATTTGCTATCGCGGCAGAAGATTTCTGTGACTGCTGACTATGCTGGGATATTGGGAAGGGGGGGGGGGGGGGGGTTGAGATACTCTGTGTGTGTGGGGGGAGGGGGAGGGGGAAGATATTAGATCTCCTGGGCTCGGCAATTTTTAAAGTAGCTCGCGAACCGAAAAGTGTGGGCACCCCTGGTCCAGGGGCTTCCCGGATAGTCCAACAGCCCACCGTTCCAGCCTATGTCCTTCTATAGCTATTCAACTTAGGTGTCTTTAGGTTCTGTATCTTGAAATAATTGAGAGAGCAGGGTTTAGGTATTGTGGAAATCAGCGTCTGGCTCATGAATGTATGATGAGAATGGAGTAAATGAAGCGAGTTATATGAAATATCTGGCTTCTGAAAATAAGATGGAATCTTGAAAATGGTTTGAGGGAACAAGGCTGGTGTTGGGCATATCAAACCTGTGGTAGAATGTGTTTATCTCTTTCCCAGGTTGCAGTCTGTCCACTGAATCTTAAACCTGATGTTTTTATAATTTGAGATTTCCTGCAAGCTCCTCCACACTGAAGAGGAATCCTCTGCTGTGACATTTCTATCCTAGTATAGTTTTTATTTACATCATGAATCTCTTTTGTAGCCTGTGCTTAGCAGAGGTCCATGTCCTTGTCCCTGTAGGCTTGCTCCTTTCCTGGACAGTCTCCACAAGTTCTGATGTGAAGCAGAGCTTATAATTGTTGAACCTCACATGTTTTGTAGAGGAAATGCATATTTTGTTTCCAGTCAGTAATATAAAAAAAGACATGGGCCTCAATTCGCTAAGATCATGCTAGAGATAATAAGGCAAGAGAAAACTTACCTCCACACGTGAGAGAGTTATCTTACCTCTTCATTCCTTAAGTTAACCTCCTCTGTAGTTAATTTACCTCCTCTGTAGTTAATTTACCTCCTCTGTAGTTATTTTCACATGCAGCCAATTAACAGCTTGTCTTTAACTCTGGAGTTATTTTAAGGATTGGAGAGTTAATTTAAAGACAGAAGAGTTAACTTTAGGCTTGCCTGAGGTAAAATGTTTCCTGAATACTACAAGCCTTATCACCATGGTAACAACTCTAGAAGAGTTATTAAAGACAGGAGATAAGCTTAGTGAATTGAGGCCATAGTGCCTGTCTAGGCTCTGGTAGTTTCCTTGAATATGTCCCCAACTGTTGAGTCAAAGCAGCTCTTTTCTACTGTTGTCCATCGCTATCTGTGGAGACTGAGACTATGGGTTTAGCAGTTTTTAGCCTATGTCTGGACAATGGGATGAAGGGAACCAAAGAATGATCAGAGTTCCACAGAGCCATTCTGTAAGGCAGAGTGGTAGAAATCCTTTATTAAGGTGCAACAGTGATTATTATACATTCTCTGATTGTGCATGTGTGGTATTTCCTATATTGTGGTAGATCTCTGCTTAACCACTTCCCAACTGAGGGGTTTTACCCCCTGACCACCAGAGCAATTTTCACCTTTCAGCGCTCCTTCCATTCATTCGTCTATAATTTTATCATTACTTATCGAAATGAAATGAACTATATCTTGTTTTTTTCGCCACCAATTAGGCTTTCTTTAGGTGGGACATTATGCCAAGAATAATTTTATTCTAAATGTGTTTTAATGGGAAAATAGGAAAAAATGTGGGAAAAAATTTATTATTTTTCAGTTTTCGGCCTTTATAGTTTTTAAATAATGCATGCTACTGTAATTAAAACCCATTAAATGTATATGCCTATTTATCCCGGTTATAAAACCGTTTAAATTATGTCCCTATCACAATGTTTGCCGCCAATATTTTAATTGGAAATAAAGGTGCATTTTTTTCAGTTTTGCGTCCATCCCTAATTACAAGCCCATAGTTTATAAAGTAACAGTGTTATACCCTCTTGACATAAATATTTAAAAAGTTCAGTCCCTAAGGTAACTATTTATTGTAAGGAAACGCGGAAATGCCGCCGTCTCTCAAGGTGAGGCGGCTGTTTCCGCGTCCAGCATGGCGTCACAACGCGGAAAAAACGCTGCATGCCGCATAGGCAGTGCGGCGGAATCCGCATCAGAGGCGGCCCCCGCACTAGATACATTGCATGACAGTACTGGTGTGGCTGGGACTGATAGTCCACCAAGATTCAGACTTACACGCGCGCGAGCAGAGAGGCAGAGTTTAAATAGCAGTTAGAAGGGTGTCGGCTGACCAGCTGGGTCAGCTGACAAATTCCACTGCTCTCATTGGACCAGCAATTAGGGAGGTCCTGGAAAGGTCCTAGAGTATATATACTGCTGGTTGTTCACTTGCTCTTTGTCTGGTGTGCGATCACATATGTGGGAGCACCCAGATCCGTAGTCAGATCCTTAAGTGTGCCGGGACCAGCTGGAGCTGTAATCCTACACTTAGCTAGATTATTGATAGCTAAAGTACTAGTTTGATTGTGATTTTCTGTTATGACTTTTGCCTGCCTCGACTATCCTCCTGAACTCTGACCTTGTACCTCGATATTTCTGATACTCTGTTGCCGAACCTCGGCTCGTTCCTAGACTCTGTTTCTGCCTCCTGATTTTGTACCCCGATATATCTGATACCCCGTTGCTGAACCCTGCCTGTACTTTGACTCCGCCTTTGCCTACTGTATTTGTACTTTATCTGTCCGTGTGTGTAAGACCTGGCTTGTCTGACCTCGAGAACCGACCTCACGATTGGAGGCGGTTCCCAGTCCTGTTAGTGACACCTCTTCCTGAGTGTCACTCTCGGACTTTCCTTCCTACTGTCAGTCTGACTCCTCCCGTCTTGGAAAGCTCAGGTCTGCGGAAGGAATCCGTGCAGTTCTCCTTGCTGCACTGAGGGCCTAGGCCTCCCTAGTGTTACTGTTACACCAAAACACTACACTCTACTCAGGCGAACAGAGGTTAGTTTGTATATCGGATTATTGGTGAGACTGCAGATCACTTATAATCTGGTATATATCTGTATTTCGGCGATACTGCAGATCACCGGTAATCAGATACTCTCTGCGCCACCGATCGTTACATTTATGTATTTTTTTTTAAATTGTAAGTTTTTTATTTTTTTTTAATTACAAAAAAAAATTGGGGAGTGTGGAGGTAAGGAGTTAATTTTTTGTGTAAAATTAGTTTATTTGTGTGTAAAAAAATGGTTAGGGTGTAGTTTTACTATTTGGCCACAAGATGGCAACAGTAACTTTTTGTTTCATGCGACCTGCAAGCGTCCTTCCGGACGCTTGCAGGAAGTAGAAAGAGGCTAGGACTTTGTTATTGCTCACAATGATCGCGCTGCTCAGCCGAGCGGCAGCGAATCATTGCGGGGCTTAGATCAACGAACGGGAATGGATTTTCCCGTTCGTTGATCTCTGGGCGAGCGGGCGGCGGCGTGTTTACTAGCGGCGGGCGGCGTGTTTACGAGCGGGAGCGCGGGCAGCAGCGGGAGTGCGCAAAGTACGGATTTCTCCGTCCTGGGGGTTAAAGGATGGAAAAAAGGGACGGAGAAATCCGTACGGGCGGGGGTAAAGTGGTTAAAGAACATGCTAACCTAGAAATAATAAACACATATATAAGTAGATAAATAACCAGTTCTACTTACATAACAGATCTATTGCACGGTCCACGTTATGATTCCTGTGAATGTTTAAGGACAAGCAGAGAATCTATTCTAGACAGTTTCCATCTTGGTTACCTTTGAATGAAGCAATCCTGACATTTCCTCCTCACTCTTTTCTCCCTCTTGCTAATTGTGTATTCGTTACCCGCTCTCCTCCAGAGTCTTCAGACACTCCCACCTGAGGTCTGTACTAGGAAGTGCACTGTCTTATGTCATTAGAAGGAGGGGGGAATAAAGGGAAGAGGAGGAATATAATTATAGATAAAAAGATTCCCCCCCCCCCCCGCATGCAACTGTTTTGCCAGCCGATGGCAATTAAAGGGCCAGTGCTCTTAAGGTATGTGATAACTCCAAATCATAACAGCAGAAAAAGTTTTGAATGCAGATTAGCATCTTTATCACTTAATACACTCAGACCAGTTGTTGAAATTTTATTTTTATAGTGACAATCCCACTTTAAATTGACACTGAAGCGAAAAAAAACTCATGATATAATGAATTGGTTGTGTAATACAGATAATTAATAGAACATTAGTAGCAAAGAAAATAGTGTCATTTTTATTTTCAGGTATTTAGCTTTTTTTTATAACATTGCATCATTTTCTAATAATTGCAGTTTCCCCAATACACTCAGCATTTTAAATCAGTGTTCCCCAAGCCTGTCCTCAAGGCCCACCAACGGTGCATTTTGTGTGGAAATCCACAAAGGTAGTTAATCAGCTCTGTTGAGACACTAATTACTTCACCTGTGTAGGTTTGTGGTTTTCTGCGAAACATGTACTGTTGGTGGGCCTTGAGGACAGGGTTGGGAAACTCTGCTTTAAATGATTTCACAGAGCAGGCTAGTGACTCTTCGAATGTTTATCTGCAGAAAAACCATGAACAAAGAAGAAACAATGAGAGACAGTTGAGATAAGTGCTTCAAAATACAGTGCTGTCCAGACTTTATGAAGTCGCAGAGCTCAAATAAGCTCTTTTGCATAGATAACAACTGAAGTTTCTAAATTCTTCCTGTACTGGAAACAATATAGACTCATATCTGTGCTAATAATGCTTTATTTCTTAGCAGTCCTACACATACAAATAACTATATCATAAGTTTATTTTCACTTCAGATTCCCTTTAAGCTGGCATTGCTGAGGTCTCCTACAATGATGAGAAAGGAGTCAACATACACCCCCCTTCTACATCACTGATCTGATCTGTAAGTTCCTATAATGCAAAATGCTGTGGAGGAATTTACACAGTAACAAGAATAAAGGAGTAACACTCAAACTGGATTACTGGTAAAAGAGTCTGCACAGAATATAAAAAAAATATTTCCAGCTCAGCAAAGTGTGTTTTGCTAAGGAAGGACTGTTACATGCTGGCCATTGTAAAAGATCATTATGCTCCAGGCAGTAGCCGCAGTCATTGTGATGCTCCTTTATAGATATGTTTTGACAAGGAAAATATTTATAAAGCACCCCTGCAACTTCAAATATTTTATCAAATATTTGTTACGTTTTATTATTAACAAAATACCCTTCTTCAACCTACGAATTGACTCATGAACCAGCCCATATGACCCCCCCCCCCCCCCCCCAAACCATGCTGAAATGATAAGGACCCAATTTCTGAGCATATCAAAAGGAGGTAGGATTAAGAATAACAGAATCAGGTCATCTGGGTGGCCCTGCTGTCAGCTACATCCACCACCCCAATAGACAATTTAAGTTTTTGACTATTAGTGCACCGGGTGCTTTAGCTGGCCACCAAAGGTTGTGTAATGGCTCCAGATTTTATTTCTGGAATTTGGCTATTATTATTATAATTATTATTCAAATAGAAGCTTATGGGTTAATGCTCCAGAGTTTGGCTATGGCAAGCTGAGCTCCGGCTATTGGAAAACGCTAGGGCTTGATAATGTTAGGTGCACATAGGGAAGTTATTGGTAGGCTTACATGGAGGGGGGGGGGGGGGGTGATGTAAGGTGTATATTGGGGAAGGTGGGTTACGTTAGTCATAGGCAGGAGTGGTTGATATTAGTCACAGGTTGGGGGAGTGGTAAGTGTTAGGCAGAGGTGGAGGGAAAGCGTAAGCTGTATGTAGAGGGGGTTGCCATTCCATAGCCTGCTGTGGATAATGCAGCTGTTATCCAGTAGGGGTACATAGAAGCTTTGCAGGCGTGTAACTGGGGACACTAAACTCTTCTGCACTGCCAGGAGAAGGCCAGGCAATGTCTAGCAGAGCTAAGTGGGGTTGCCTGGCCTGGCAATATTAATGAAGACTAACGGCCAAAAGAGGGACCCATGTAGAGATATTCTAAAGTTTGCTGCTAAGGTAGCAGTAACAAACAAGTGAAGCAGCAACGGTTGGCATCCATATTCATTCCACCCTGGGTTCTAGTCGCACTAAGGACGGTTTGGGTTTCATACACTATTCCTTGTCTACATGTGTTTCCTCCAAGTACTAGGGTTTTCTCCAAACACATATCAGTAGGGTAGTCTGTTTCCATGGAAACCTGCCCTGGTCTTCATCAATGGATATGTGACAGAGACATCAGACTATAAGATCTTTTGGAAATAGAGCCTCATGTGAAAGTTCTAAAGTGTTGTGGAAAGCTGTCACCACTACATAAATAAGCATAATAAATCTACCAGTACATTCTATCCAGCCACTTCTTAGAACCCTCAACCACTGGCACGCCTCTAAGAAAGCTATATTGTCAGCCAGAGGTAAATGGGAGAATCAGCCAGATTTTACAAGTCTTCTTCTGTTCTTCCAGTTCACTTAAGGTTAAATAATTGCTTTTTCATTCCCAAACACACACGTGAAGCGCATACTCAATTATTTATCTAACTTTAGCCAGCTCACAAGTTTGAGCACTCCTTCCCATCGGCTGTTTCAGGTTTATGGCTTTTCTTTTAAAGTGATATATCTATTAAGCGTGGTTGAGCACATATCACAGCCAAGGGAATATTAATACACAATAAAAGTCAGGTTGTAATTTCACCAAAATCAATTGGAAGGTTAAAGTACGTGTGGTTTCCTAGCACATAATCACTAGGTTATGGCTCTTTACACGCACTAATGGAGGACTATCTCCAGGCTCTGCACAGATATTAGATATATGATACTGATGACATAAAGCATTCTTTCACTTCAATGAGCTAAGATGGTGATTATCATTTATAACAATGACAAATCAGGAAATAGCTTCTAGCTTTAAGAAGTATAACTTTTTCCATTTTCAGAGGTGTTCCATGTAACTGGAGACACTACCCATAAAACCCATCAGATTCTAGCACAGCTACACAAAGTAGCACCATTGCTTAGCAGCAGTGTTTTGAAGGGCTTAATTCTATCCAGGTTAGCGGCTGCATGTAGGGTGTGTGTACTGAAAAATAAGTCAGCCACGTTAATTGTGCCTTGGGTGAGGATAGAATGTTAGGTAGAAAACTGTTTCAGGAAAGGCACGGATGCCATTGTTCCATGCTGGGCAGTTTTTAGGCTACATATCTCTCAGGGTGAGGGTGTAAAAATCAACACACACAACAGAAGTGAGCACGCTGTTGCGATGCCGTAGCCAAAGGTGCCTCCCAGTATTACATAGCCCCCAGTATAAGAAGCCAGATGTGGCTCCCTGTGTCGGTAGCCAGAGGAGCCACCAGTATTAGGTAGCTAGATAACACCGCCAGCCTGGTATAAATGGCCAGATGGGACCCCCCGGTAGCAGTAGTCAGATGAGCCACTTTATTAGGAAGCCAGATGCAGCCCCCCCCTACCCCACAATACAAGTAGTTTGACACAGCGCCCCGAGGATAGATAGACGTAGCTCCCCAGTATAGGTAGCCAGACGTAGAATTCCCACAGTATGGTTTGGTTAGCCAGATGTTGCCCTCTACCCCCGGGTCTGCCAGGCAACTGGTATTGCTTAAAAGTAGCAGTAGTCAGATGAGCCTGCATTATTAGGTAGCCAGATGTAATCCTCCCTACGCCACAGTAAGTCATGTAGCTTGCACAGTGCCCCTGAGGATAGATAGTCAGACGTAATCCACCAGTATAGGTAGCCAGATGTCGCCCTCAACCCATAAGGCTGCCAGGCAACTGGTATTGTTTAAAAGGAAATAAATATGGCAGCCTCCATATTCTTCTCACTTCAGTTGTCCTTTAATTTGATTACTAAGGTAATTACTCCTCACCCCCTTCCTTCTGAGGACACATGGGGCTTGATTCACAAAGCAGTGATAACTGTTATCACGTTGTGAAAAGTGCTTCGCGCGAAATTTAGCGTGAAAACAGTTATCACACGACAAAATTCACGTTCACGCATTAACGCAAATTTTCCAGGCGAGTTTTATCACTTTTTCACAGCCGTGATAACAGTTATCACTGCTCTGTGAATCAAGGTGGGGAGATAGCAAAATTGTAGGCAGCAGAAATCTATTACAGGAATAAGGAAGTAGTGGGAACATAACATGATAAGCGTGTCAGTTACTTTCACTTCAAGATGTTGTTAGTGCATCCTTTTACCCTTTTCTGCAGTTAATGGAAGTACAGGTTTGCTTTAAAGAGGCATTGTGGTGAGACTGCAGTAAATTATGCAGAATACCCATTACATTTATTTTCCTGGGTTTAGCATCAGAAACACTTCTTATATGTATATATTGCTGTATATCAGTATGTGGCCCCACCCTCCCTTGATGCTTAATCTGGGCTGTTTATATAGAATTATCCTCCCAGAGTATTCAGGGAGACCAGGCATTATTTTCACTGGCTTTGGAATTCTCAGAAACAAATATTCCACAGTGATGCACCTGCCAGCAGTAAAGATATTGCCTCCTGGGATAAATTTTAGAATGTTAATTGGGGTGAGAAGAACATTTTCTAAACTCTGAGGCTGGGTGCACACATAACATTACGTGAAAGTTTGCGTTTTATGTCATGTGTTTGTTTTTTTTGTGTGTGTTTTTGGTGAGTTTTTACTGCGTTTTTTTTGCATTTGCGTTAGTGTTTTTTTAACCGCAGATGAGTTTTTCAAGCGTTTTGCGTGCGTATTAATTTATTACGTTATTTTCACTTCAGTTGCTCTATAAGGGCCTACAATGGCAGAATATACCATCCAATGCTAGCACAATTTACAAGTCAGTGTGATTTTTCAAATAATATATTATAGTGCCAATTTTCTTATTAGAAGTCATGTTAGTAACAAAAGAATTGGAGCTGGTATGATGGTACATTTACCAATTACTAATTCACTGCGGCAGGAACTCTAAATATGGGCCTAATCCCACCAGGAAGCCAGTGTCACACAGCCAAATCCTTATTCAGTTAGTCTTTATGTTGAGTGATCTGAACGTTTATAACAAAGGACAGAGGTTTTCTCCACGCTGAGTTCTTCAGCATCTGCTACTCCATTCTTTTATTCTGATTGCATTTTCCAAATGTGACACCTGAGTGAGTAATTGTACACAATAATTTCATAACGTGCACCATTGTCATAAGGTGGCACAACAGCAATGCAATAAAGGAGAGGTTTTGAAATGCTAATGTTGTAACATTCTTTCAGCGGGTATAAAAATGATATTCATGTGTTAATGAAATGTGACAATTTAAGTAATTAATGGTCTAGCGGCAGAAAGAGATGAAATTACATCATTGTTCTTAAATGCAGCGACAAAGACAATAATTCCTGCTCTGGGTTCTGCTTTGCTTCATAGGTTCAGTAAATAACACTAAACCAGATTTATTTGAATAATTTATAGCCCTGCTTGGATGCGAGTCAGCTTGGCCGCTCTTTACAAGTAGGACAGCTACTGAAGGAGGAAAAACTTTCAACAAGTGAGAAATACAACTTTACAGGCTGCACAGATCCGGCAGTCTACACTGTGGAAGCGCTCATGTCATTTTATGGAGGGAATGATTAAAGAGGATTGTAGGGGAATGCTATTGGTCTGCCATGCATATGATTTAGTGTACGGAGCTTTACTGCAAAACTCCAGGAAAGGAAACTATTCTGGACGATGTGGAAAAGGAGAAAGACAGAGATATGTACACCAGGCCGCCCCCAGCTGGCTGCAACACAGGCCCGGATTTACCTCACAGAATCGTATAGGCACAAATGTCCTGGCACCTTAGACTTCGCCCTCCATGAACCTACAAACCCCCACCAAACTGCACCGCAACTGGGTTGGCTGTCCCAGCTGTCACTTCTCCCTTACATCTCCTGCCCGTCATAGGTAGCCACAAGTGCCCCTTAGGTTACTAGCTATAAGTACCCTCGGTATTAAGTAGCCAGAGGTGCCCCTGACTGAAGGGAGATCTCATCAGTGGAATGCCGAACGCAGGGTGAGTAACCTCTCATTTAGACACTCATCAGGACTCTGCAAAGGGAAGGAGGCACTCGGGCAGGAGAGGGAGCAGCCTTTCCATAATCAGGTGCTGTAGGCACATGCCTACAGTGTCTTATGGTAAATCTGGCCCTGCTGCAACCATCTCTTTCTCAAATTGTGAAACTGAATGTTTAATCCATGGGGGCAATTCCTAACCTCCTGTGTTACACATTGTCCTATTACTAAGGCCTAGAGCCCACTGGCAGCGCTTTTGCAGCATTTGCCAATTGGTGATTGGCAAATCGAAGCAACTGGGGAGGCCTATTGGGTAGTTCCACTTGCAGTGTTGTCACTGCAGAGCGTCTTGGAGCGACTGCATTAATGTTAATTTTTTTAACTGCAGCCTTTTGGGGGCTTTTCCATCATTTCCTATTTCTGTGATTCAATTAACTTCCAGAGCTTTAATATGAATGGATTGTTCTAAGCATAACTGGTAAGGCTGCAGAATATTTTTTTTTTTTTTTTTTTATTTATTTAAGTATTTATATAGCACTGACATATTACGCAGCGCTGTACAGATTATATATTGTCGTCACTAACTGTCCCTCAGAGGGGCTCACAATCTAGTGCCTACCATAGTCATATGTCTATGTATGTATAGTGTAGTGCATGTATCATAGTCTAGGGCCAATTTTTAGGGGGAAGCCAATTAACTTATCTGTATGTTTTGGGGATGTGGGAGGAAACCGGAGTGCAGATGTTGACCTGGCTGGGATTCGAACCGGGGATCCAGTGCTTGCAAGGCGAGAGAGCGCTAACCACTATGCCACCGTGTTACTACCTTGAACCACTCCACACTCGTATTAATGGAGCATTTCTTTTTTTACCAGAAAGTTTGTGGTTCTGCAGGGTCAATATAATAAAAGTGATAGTCCATTACAGCTAGTTTCCCCATCATGCAATTATAGCAAAAATATACCCAGGTGGCTTGTTTATCTGTCTTTTTACATTCATCTTTAGCTGAGGTTTTATAAGGCACTTTGGCAGTCATCGAAAATAGCCCTATTTTCATCATCTCATTCAAAATCAGATCACAACGGAAGGAAGAAGGAAACTTTTTTTTTCTTTTAGTGGGTAAATTGTGTTTGAGTACAGAATATTTTAACAGAACATTCATGTAATAGGCATAATTATCTCTGATAAACATGTACTCATCTGCACAGCATTATCATTTAATGTTCAAGTAGGGTAAGTATAAAGAGATGTGTAGGAAATTAGCCTATTCAGCTTGAAAAATAACATTTGGAAATCATGTCGGAGTACTTATGAAGCAATTTCAATCATTACAGTCATAGAAAACACTTACTCTTGACCAGTGTATTATTGTATCACAACTGGATATAGGTACTATGCCTAACAATGTGTAGCGCCAGATAGCGGCTGTAGGAAGATGGTTTTAGGATTACTGAATAAGAACAGCCAGGAAATACAGATCACTCATTGCATTACAGCCGGTAACTGGGAAGAGCTGCACCAATGCAGGTCTTGCAGGTCTTCCTGAGGGTATGGAGTCTGAAGGGACTTAGGGGTACTTGGTATTAATTTCAGCACATCACAAAAACATCACAAAAACAACTGACCGGTATACCCGTTAGTTATTTGGCAACTCCTTATCAGAGCACATTCCTATCTTCTGGCTGGTCATGTGATTGGGCACAAATTCTCAAAGCTCAATAACTATGGCAGTGAGCACGCCGGGTCAGCGACTACTGGTCAACCAGAAGTATAAAGGTGCCAATTAACGGTACAATTTTTTCACCAAATGCGATCTTTCAATGCGATTTTATGATCAAATTTTATAGAAAACTCGCCATTTATGAAGGCAATCGATAAGGAATGACTCTTTGGTCGATTGCTAAATGGGATAAAATCGATCCAAAAGTTGTATTTTATGATCCCATTTGAAGAAAGAATTGTTCAGTAAATGTGAACAATCAATAATTGCTTTCCGCTTAATTACGAACGTTCAAATTGCATCGAAAGATCACATTTAGTTAAAAATGGTACCGTTAATGGGCACCTGTGACATGGATGGATAGATATCATCTCTGGATTTGTGGGTGAGAAAAAAAAAAAGAGAGGAAGTGGAAGCCACTGCATTTTACAATGTTTGCTACTTACAGGAGTTTGTTGCTCTAGTTAGTGACTCTTATGCAGGCCTATGAGGCATAGAAGCCCGTTCCACTTGTTTCTGCAGGGGAGTTGCTCCCTTACACCTGGACGCTCTACAAACTGTGACTCCCTTGGGTTGTGGCCTCAGGTCAGGAGACGTTTGTTCTACAAGGGAAAACTTAATTGGGATTCGGAGACGATGTTTGGAGGTAAGCAAAGTGAGGTAACAGGAGAATGGTCTAAGGCAGGCATGGGCAAACTCAGCCCTCCAGCTGTTACAGAAGTCCCACAATGCATTTGCCTTTATGAGTCATGACTGTGGCTGTCAAACTCCTGCAATGCATTGTGGGACTTGTAGTTCCTTAACAGCTGGAGGGCCAAGTTTGCCCATGCCTGGTCTAAGGCCATTTACCACCTAGTAGGAACAATTAAAATCAATGGGTATTTTTGATGGCTGGGACACACTAAACATAGGCTTGGGCTTGGAGTTCATTCACACCCTGCCTGTCATTCCAAAACCAGTGAGGATAACATCCTTGACTGAATAGGTGTCTCACTGGCCCTGTCCATCCCTCTTCATCTAATTGAAGTGAATCTGTCAGGGCAGCTGCTATTTGATTTCCATTCATTGCTGAAGGCCGCTATAACCCTTCTGCGATAGGCAGTGTTTTTGCAGTAACAGAACTTCTACTAGTGCTTCAGAATTGTGTGCTCTCACTTGAATGTGGACTATATGTTGGTGTGATCTTTGCTTTATTTGCCCTTTGAAAAAAAAAAAAAAAACCTGTGGTCACAGACTACTATTTAACTGATCAGTAGGACTTGTAATTCTTTATCCCCCTTTATCCCATTGTTGCCATGATCTTCACAGTTAAATTGACCTATAGCAGTTCAATGTGTACCCTTCTGGTAGTAGGAGGGAACACTGGGTAGCCTGTGACCCGTATGTATATGTGCGCCGCCGGAGAGCTGGGCACAGGGTAAGCGGAATGACGGCTCCCTGAGACCAAAGATTTTTTACTGCAGGGAAGTTGAAAGGGTCATTAACTCTGCTTGTTTTATAGTTTAAAATACAGAGTGTGGCTTGTATCTGCAAATACGACAGAATTATGCAATGTTATAAAAAAAAACAACAACTATATATCTAAAAATGAAAATATGAGACTATTTTCTTTGCTACTAATGTTCTATTAATTATCTGTACTACCCATACAATTCATTACATCACAAGGCCCGGTTCACACTGGCGTTAAAAAATAGTCCGTTTGTGTTTTCGAAGGGAACGTATCCGAATAGATGCGAATGGATCCAATGTTAACCTATGAATCCGTTCCACACGACCCGCTGAACGGACCACAAGTTTCCTGAAGCGCTGCATTGGGGCATTGAGAAAACGGAATGTTTCTTCACACTAGTGAAGAAACAGTCTGTTCTAAGGGGCAAAATCCACTTTGGGGGTGGGGGTCTGGGGGGGATGTTGGGAAATGGAATGGAAGCAGCGGAAAGTTAATAGAGTGGCAACGGATCCAATCGACTGGTGATCAGATCCATTTTCACGGATCCGTTTGCCAGTAACGCAAGTGTGAACCAATCCTAAGTTTTTTTTCACTTCAGTGTCACTTTAATTTTGCTTACTTCTGCCACTTTTCAGGTCCTTTCCAAACACACCCAAAGAGTCCCAAGATGTTCAAGTCACTTCATCTCCATGACTAGGAGGTTTTTCCTTCTCTTTACTGCTGTCTACAAACAGATACTGAAACTCTCTGCTCATAAAATAAATGGAGGATGCAATACGCAAGTCAGAAAACTGAAGGCCTCTGTTTAGTTTGCATCTAGAATTAAAGCGGACCCAAACCAAACATTTTTTTAATTCAAAATATTTAGTTGCACCACTCTGACACATACAAAGATAAATAAACACTCCTTCAAACCTATGAGCATTTCAGTGCATGCTTTTCACCCTTCTCTTTTCATAACTAGGGTTATACAGGTAGCAGCCATTAGCAATTCCTCCATTGCCGGACACCATCTACTCCATCAGTTTGCCGTGAAAAATCCCGGCAATTTGAAAGGAAGGGGAGGGGTTTCTCCAATAAATGTAAAATATGTTATATTTGTCATCATGCAGCTGAAAAAAAGGCTGCTATTTATTATTATAATTTAGGAAATAGATTTTATTTCTGAAATCTATGATTTTTAATTTGGGTCCACTTTAATAGCAAGTTCAGGAAGCATATAGGAAATAGATTTGAGAATAGTGTATAATATAGATAATTAAACATATCTTCCGGTAACTGAAGGCAAACACCAGATTCTGTTTATACACCCTGATGGATTGCTTTTAAGAGAAGGAAAATTATCCAAAATATTGTTGCATTCAATAATAATAAACAGCAGCAGTTATCTCTGAATTGTGCAATACTATATGTGTTTTTGTAGATAAGAGATACCTCGATACTAAACAAAGCAATAGTATAATTAAGTAGGTGATCACATAGTCATTTCTCAGTGTTAAACGCCTCCCAGAGGCCTAAAGGGCTCTAAATGCAACCGGAACAGTGTTCACAGCCTGGTCATTGGAAAACAAGCTTGGAAGGAAGCCATGTTATTATCATAAAAGCTGCAGACAAGCAGCGTCTTATCACGCTATTAAATAACTTATGAACCAAGGGAACTGGGTATCTAAATAAAAAATGCACCATTCCACAGATTTATATTCTGTAAATAACTGCAAAGAACCAAACACACATGCTGAATTCAAAATCCAGCATTATCTCAGATTACTTTTGTTGCTTTTTTAAACCTGGAAATGGGCAAACATTGTAGTAAGTGTTGTCTAACAAAAGAACTAAGGGTTTGTTGTTAGGCCTTAAAATGTACCCGAGGTGACATGTGACACGATGAGATAAGCGTGTGTGTGTACAGCACAAAGCATATTAATAACCAGGCTGCCTGTAAGAGTTAATTTTTCAATTTTTTAAAGGATACCCAAAGTGACGTGTGACATGATGAGATAGACATGGGTATGTACAGTGCCTAGCACACTAATAACTAGGCTGTGTTCCTTTTTTTCTTTCTCGGCCTGAAAGAGTTAAATATCAGGTATGTAAGTGGCTGACTCAGTCCCGACTCAGACAGGAAGTGACTACAGTGTGACCCTCACTGATAAGAAATTCCAACTATAAAACACTTTCCTAGCAGAAAATGGCTTCTGAGAGCAGGAAAGAGATAAAAATGGTCAATAGTTCATAAATTTTAGCTCTGGTATACTTCAATGAATGGGTCATTGAGCAAAAACAATAAAACTGTTAAAACTTCAAAAGTAGATTTAAACATAAAATAAAACTGTGGAATGTGGTTTATTTTCGCTTCACATGTCCTTTAAGCATTGAAGTGACAGACTCTGCTGGTACATTGTCGGGAATATAGTACGGTAAATATCACTGATCAGATAATTACAGCCATATCCCTAGCAGAATACAACTTCCGAGAGCAGGAGAATATAGAAAAAGGTCAATAGTTCATGGATTTTCATTTAGGGATACTTAATAGGCTGCCACTGAGCAGAGACAACAAAACATTCAATCTACTTTGTAAATGTTTAAATACAAAATAAAACCATGGCATATCTATAAAAATAGGAATAGGAGGATAAATACAATTATTTATCTCATCATTTTATTTTCACCTCTGTACTATGCTGCAGTAGACGTCAGCATTATATAAATACTAAATAATAATAATAATATATTTACGGCATCTGTTTTCACCTGAACTCCTCATTTGGGTGCCTCTATCGCCCCCTGCTTTATATACATACTATATCAATGAACCTATGTATAGCGGAAAGCTATAAACTCCAGCTAAAGGGTTAATATATACATAATATTCCCATCCAGCACCTGCATAACTATATTCTCATCAATCATGCCTGGAATGAAAATAACATTGTCGTTTCCCCCCTATTTACATTACAATTATGGCTTGTATCTCACATGAACACAGTCACGGTACAATTTCACTTAAAATAACACCTGCAATTATCCATGAAAGTGTCTGCGCCACCTGGCAGAGCTCAGCACTGATCAGATTGTGGTGGGAGAGCCACAGTCATGTCTGGACAATATGTTGTGCATGCTGCAGATCTGTTTACAATAACCCTCCTGCTTTCACACTTCAAAACAGCCCCCAGGAGAGCTGATTTGTTCTAATTACATCTCACCTAAAGTCTTGGAAATTAGATACCTAGGGAAAAAAATCCAGCAGTATACAAAGCCTGTGTCTGGCTGAGTACAAGATGTGTCTGCTGCACAAGATGTTGATTTAAAAGCAATTTATTATGTGGTGACTGAACTGACAATGCTGACCACACCTTACAGTACGTAATTAACATTTTCAGCCCCCCTAGAATTGTCATTTCAGATTTTGGAATATTGTTAAATTGGACCTAAATCCTAAAGTGATTACCCATGTAAATCAACCGAAACGAATACAATTTGAACTGTTCATAGCAATCAAGAGTTTACTTTTGATAGCAGAAAAACAGGCATTTGTTTGCTAATGGGGCACTGCCATGTGATAATGTTGACTAATGCTTGCCTACTCCATCAGCGCATGGGAAGTTATCTGCAGCAGCCTCACTTTCTCTGCGCACTTAAGCATGCTGCTCTCCGTCACTGATGTGTCTAAGCCAGGGCTTTTCAATCTTTTCACTAATTGTACCACTTTTATCACCTGAAAATTTACAAGTATCACCCGTGCGCCTGTGCAGTAGAGTGGACTTGATCAGGCTCAGCTGTTTCCACCAGAATCCAAGCGGAGAGCTGCTACTGCTTATGCGGGTATGCTGACAAGGAGATCTTCAGGGCGTCCTATCGCTGGATCCCCTCTACTGTGGAGGAAGGGGGAAGCCTCTTCAGCCTCCGAGGTCCTCGCTGTGCTGCCCTACAGAATAGTTCAGACCTCAGATCAGCAGTAACTCGACTGTCACTATGCACCATTCACCTGGCTGTCTCTTCACCGCTTATCTAAGGTCTGAAGTACATGCCAAAGGGCAGCACAGCGAGGAGTGAGTGAGGGGGAGCTGAACTTTATGGAGGCAGGATGGGACCAGGACAAGTGGCAGGCAAACCTGGTGTGTACCACCTGGCCAACAGCAAAGTACCACTGGTGGTACGCGTACCACAGGTTGAAAAGCCCTGGTCTAAGCACACACATACACAGATGAACACGCACAGAGGAGGAGGTGCACTGCAGCAAAGGCTGCACAAGTCTCCTCCTCCCTGTGTGGTTTGAACTCTGATGGGGTGTTTTGTGTGTAAGCAGAAGCAGCAAGCTTGAGTGAGCAGAAAAGGATTAGGCAATCACCATGATGGAGAGGAACCACCCACCCATCTGTCAGATACATCAGTGCAATAAGAGGGTGTTTCTTTCAACCTATCACAGCACTGGATCGTCCTGTTACCTACCCTAATGTTAAATAAGGATAGGTTGTCTTCACGATTTTGCACCAATGCCATTCCTAAAGCTAATACTGTTTTCTGAGTAGTTAACAAATTAGAAATACAAAACCAGCTGTGGCGGCCTGGGAGAAATATGATATGTAAGTGGACTCACGTGGTTTCAAATTAAAGTGATGTAAAATGTATTTGCCTCACTTCTTCAATTTAATTTAATCTTTTTCATCTTTCTGCTTTATGTATCAACGGCATCAGAGAAAACAGATTAGATATTTTCTTAAATTATTACTCAATTTATTTAAGGGGCAAAGTTATCCAAAACCCATATCATTCATGTAAAAATGTTCTGCCCTTTAAATTACCCAAACAAGTAATTAACAAAATTTAATGAATCATTTAATTTAACGGACTCAATACAGCCAGACATGTTTGTAGCCAGTTAACCTAAATCTAAACGTCACTACATACAGAAGCTCATAGTGCAAGTGTATACAGTTATCAGAAGATCTATTTGAGTGTAGCAGAACTCATGGAAAAGCATGTGACCACTTTGAATAGGTGATAGCTTATTGAGGCTCTTATTTGCTGATCATGATCATGTGTCACTTCTGTTTCCTGTGTGGGCGAAAAGCAGGAAGTGATTGCATCAAATCAGAGGCAATGAGGCTTATTCACAATTTCATTCGATAATTTCCAGCATGGCCGGTTGAGAAAGGGATCAATTTTAAAATCAATACCGCACAAAATTGATCCTTTTCGCAATTGGAAGCCGATCGGACATGCTGGAAATGATCAAATGATCAGTCTATGTGGCGTGAAAATTAACGTGAAACTTACTGCTTCCCCATAGACGTTAATTACCCCAAGCACTGTGCGATAAGCATGGTGCTTGCAGTAACGTACTGCTCAGGGCCGGCTGCCATGTTCCTCCCTCCCCTTCCTTTTTTACAGAAGTCTTCGGTTCAACGTAATCGTAGATTATGTCACTAGCAGGACTGCCCCGTGCAGGCATCCCTCCCACAGGGGTCCCCTCCTAACCACTCACCTATCACCCGCATCCTGGAAGCAGCAAAAAAATAATTTAAAACCACAAACACTGGTTCACATGACAGCTAGGGGCCCCGGACTCTCTCACTGGCTAGGGCCCCCAAACCACCATGCGATACCTAGAGGGAAGTGCGGGCCGGCCCCGGAGCTCTCACCGCCAGGGAATTCACCCCCCACTGCTTCTATACTGAATGCTGACTGAAACACACAATTGCTCACTCCCAGCTCTAGCAATTTCCTACCTTTATCAAGTCAACAGGCGCCTGTCAGCCAATCCGGTGCACAGTTATACACCCTTTGCCTGCCATACCAAATCTAGCAGGAATTGCATAAATTAGGCAGCATTCAGTTGTGAGGCTTCGGTTGGTTGCAATCATAGATTATGTCACTAGCAGAGTCCGGGCCCCTAGCTGTCGTGTGAACCAGTGTTTGTGGTTTTAAAAATTTTTTTTTTTTTTTTGCAGTCCTACTAGTAACCTAAACTACGATTACGTCCAACCAAAGCCTCCCACCTGAATGTAGCTTAATTTATGCAATTCCTGCTAGATTTTGTAAAGGTAATGTTTATTTCTTGCTAATGAATACAATAAAACAATTAGCTGCCTGAAATCTCTGTGGATGGGCTGGACCGCAGGCCTGCTGCAGTAGGCTAATTAAACTTAAGTGCTAAACATTAAATGTAAAATAAAAGGTAAAATGGAAGTTTATTTTAATAACGAAACATATTGTTGGCATGCATTTTTCACGTGCTATTGAGATGCCCTGAGTGCTAAAAATTGTGCTCGGTTCACATTAAGGGGGCCACAATTCCTATATATGGATACCCAAAGGGACGTGTAATATAATGAGATAGACATGGGTATGTATACTGCCTAGCACACTAATAACTATGCTGTGTTCCTTTTTTTCTTTCTCTGCCTGAAAGAGTTAAATGTCAGGTATGTAAGTGGCTGACTCTGTCCTGACTCAGACAGGAAGTGACTACAGTGTGACCCTTACTGATAAGAAATTCCAACTATAAAACACTTTCCTAGCAGTAAATGGCTTCTGAGAGCAGGAAAGAGATAAAAAGGTTCAATAGTTCATAGATTTTAGCTCTGGCATACTTCAATGAATGTGTCTCATTGAGCAAAAACAAAACAGTTAAAACTTCAAAAGTAGATTTAAACATAAAATAAAACTGTGGAACATCTTAAAAAGTCTTTTTTAGGAGAAGGAAGATAGATACAATCGTTTATTTCATTTGTTTATTTTCGCGTCGGGTGTCCTTTAAGAGGTCATACTGTTTATTTATGTTGATAGGGGACACATTGGGCACTATTCACAAAACCTTCCATAAATGACATTTTTCTCCTAAATAATAAAAATAACCTTAATAAAAATAATTACTCAAAGTGAGTTGTTCCTGATTAACGTCATTCCAATATCACTTTTCATACCTAAATATTTTTGCTCTTTGGGAGCTTAAAAAAGTACCGTAACATAGATATAGTGAAAACAGGAGAAAAGGCGATGTGAATCATGATTCACAAAGCTTTTTCATCTGTTTTCACCTTATCTATGTTACATTTTTAAGCTCCCAAAAAGCAAAAATATAATATAATTAAGGTAAGAAAAGTAATATTGTAATGAAGTTAATGAGGAACAACTTACTTTGAGTGATTATTTTGCATGTAAATGTGCTGAAAGGTTATTTTTATTAATTAGGTGATATAGATGTTACGGCCAGAACCCGAAGTTTGGCCACTTCTAGTTCTGGCTGGCCACTTCGGGTTCTGGCCGGCCAATGTGCGAAGTGGCCGCTGCGCTGCGGCCAATGTGAGGAATGGAATGAATCATGTAACATGAATGTATCTTCTGGCCCCAGCGCAGCGGCCAAATGTATCGCAACTTAGTTCATTTAATGAAATTAAGCCGGCGGCAATGTAGCAGATGAAGCCGCCAGCTTTTTCTCTGCCTCTCTCTCCTTCTCTTATTATGGGCAGCCGGAGGAGACACGCGTGTCCCCTCCAGAGTCGTTCGTCGCGGCAGGGAAGCCTGCCGTTCTTGCAGAGCGGGTGCTGGCAGAAGCAATGTCTGCAGCCTCCCCGCTCTGCTTTCCTGGCGCCACGAACGACTCTGGAGGGGACACGCGTGCTGCCCATAAGAGAAGGAGAGAGAGAGAGAGGTGGAGGGGGGGGGGTAGAGAGAGGCAGAGCAAAAGCCGGCGGCTTCATCTGCAACATTGCCGCCGGCTTAATTTCGTTAAATTAACTAAGTTGCGATACATTTGCCCGCTGCGCTGGGGCCAGAAGATACATTAATGTTACATGAATCATTCCATTTCTCACATTGGCCGCAGCGCAGCGGCCACTTCGCACATTGGCCGGCCAGAACCCGGAGTGGCCGACCAGAACTAGAAGTGGCCAAACTTCAGGTTCTGGCCGTAACATATATAAGACATTTAGGAGAAGTTTTGTGAATAGAGCCCATTTGTCTATTTTGCTGGAGGAGGCTGGGGTGCTGCAGTTTTCTAGTTACCCCCTTGCTAGCTTATTTGGCCACACCCTCAAAATCTATGATCAAACCCAGTTTTTGATGTGGCATGCTACAAATGTACTCCATTATCAGTGCCCAGGGATGCCTCAGATTTTCTGGGACCCTAGCAACATCCATGGATTCCATTATGGTGTAAAAGAAATATTGAATTCCACAGAACGATGTGATGTGTAAGGATGCTTTGTGGCCTCAAGATATGAAAAACTTGACAATAAATAAGCAGCCATGAATTTCATTCTCTACCAGAAAAGCATAAACAGCAATGCAGACTATGCACATATCTAGCCTAACTGTTACCAAACTTAAGGCAAACCTGAACTGAAAATTAAAAGTCAAAATAAAACATACACATGTCATACTTACCTCTCACGTAATTTGCTTATCAATCTCTTTCTCCTCTCCAGCATCCTGTTGGTCCACGGTGATCAATGGAATTCTCTGTCCTCCATTTTAAAAATGGTGATGACCCCATAACAGCTTCCGGGTCAGCACTCCCTTAGCTAGTAATATCGCTTGAGCCAAAGAGAAACATGGACACTACCTTGCACATCAGTAGTCCTTTCAGTTATGACTGACAGCAACTGATATAGTGAAAAAGGGTCCTAAGGCTTTCAGCTTCCTGAGAGACAAGTCTGACTATATCTTGTCAGAACTGGAAGGAATCATTGTTAGAAAAAAATGATGAACTTCTGAGAGGAACTGACGCGAGGTGAGTATTCATTTGGTACATAATGTTTTTAATTTAAATAATTTTGCTCAGTTCAGGTTCACTTTAACAAAAATGTAAATTTAGAACTTGAAAAATATGAATTTTAGTCCTTTTTTAAAACCAGGTGTAGATTGGATTTGTATGCTTTGTATAATTGTTAGAGTACGACCTCTAATAAGACATCATAATGATGAAATCTATTTTCAAGAAGCAGCATTTTAAAAACACAAAGTATTCTAATATCCGAAATTAATATTCACAGTATTTTTTGGCCCTTTGTTATATCTGCTGCTGAGCTAGATGCATTTAAGAGCATCAGGCACACTAGAAGTATCTTTGTAAATAATTTTTAAAAAGTGCACAACTAGGAAAACTTGGAAAATACAATCTCACGGCTTTCCAGCGATGTTTGATATATTCTGAATACATCCCCTAAAAGTAAAGCAGCATCCATATTGCCTTTGTTCTCTCCCTGCCTTCCATTAAACCATCAGCACCAAGAAGAGTGCAGCAGCTAAAGCAACATCCTTCGTCCTCCCTCCCAACAATCAGCACAGTTATCATGCATAATTCTGCCGTTGTCATGGCAACTGGGATTCCAGCTCCATTCAGCATCTTCAGTGTGTACCACCTCAACATTGAACCCAATTATGGGGCAGCATAATAAATTGAGCATGCATCTTTCCTACTTCCCAGGCTGATTAGAGAGAGGCCCCATAAACATCTATCTCAATAAATCTAACCAATCCCTGTATCACTGGAATGCTGCACATAGCAACTAAAAGGAAATTTCAGGCTGAGTACATTTCCAAATTAACCTATTAAAATTCAATTCAAAGGAGTACGATCTAAGAAAGCTTGTTAAAAAGATCTGCTCTGTGTGTGCCTCGGGGTCTATACCTTCCAGTGCTTGTTTACAATGTCAGATAAAATCGCATCCTGAGTGCTGCCGCTTTACATGGAAACTACAGTAATCCTCATGAAAATGTGTCAACACTAAAGCAATGATCAGTTTACCTAGGAAGACACAAGAGCAGGTTGTCATCTGATGCTGCTGCCTGCGCTCTCGCCCTTTCCAGGAGACTGCATCTGTACTATGTAAAGACACACTGGGAGTTACTGTAAATAAAATATGCACGCGATTAAATGCCAGCACAGATTATCGAGGGCACCAGTCCAGGAGCCCCATCCCTGCCTGAATGCCCAGTTGTATTACATGTGGGCATAACGGTACACATCTGTTTCTGTACAATAAAATCCATGTGGATTGGTAAGGCTGTGCCCATCCTGCTTCCTTTTGATATGGCAGCAAATGTTGCTGTAGGCAAGCCGCTGTACCAGCACAATAGTTTTAGGAAACCCTGAGGGCCCATTCACATTTGCTGTTTTGCTCTGGCGTGTTTTGGCGTTTAACGTCAAAAATCACCATTCGCACATGGCGATTTTTTTGCGATGGCGGTTTGCGCTTCTATAGCACTGAAATGCAATCGCCGGGAAATCGCCTGAAAATGGTGCAGGCTACTTGTTTGCGTTTAGCATTTTTTTGACGATTCGCGCAAATCGCCCCAAATGAGAACGGGCCCATAGACTTATTACCCTAGCGCTTTGAAAAGCGCTAGCGTTTGAGCGTTTTGCCGAAATCGCCGGCAAAATGCTCAAGTGTGAATGGGCCCTTATGCTGTCAATACATGTTAACCCTTTAGCAGTCCATTAGAGATTTGCAAGTGCTCAAGGCCAATTTATTTTTAGTACATTTTTTAAATGTGTTTTTTGTTACACTTCCCTGCTTCTAATTAATACTGCTGTAGTATGTATGTATAGCCACTAGGGAGGCAGTGTGAGACAATAACAAAGGACTTCTGCTTTTAGTTTCTATGTTTTCTGCTAGTAGAGAGAGATCAAAGTATTCCAAGAATTTACAGCACAACCAGTTCTGTGGACTGATGTCAAAAGCAGTGCACTTATCTCAAACAAGATAACTCTACTGAAGCTGCTAATGAGTTAAAGCACACACAAACCTAAAATAAAAATAATAAAAAACACAAAAAATAAGGATTAGTTCTGTACTTCCCTGCAGTCCTAAGGCCAGGGTTCACATCTGCGTTTTTTCCCGGATCGGACCGTATGAATCTGGCCCTCTGGATCCGGGGAAAACGGTCCTTTTTTATAGCCAGTGTGCTGTAAAACGTCCATTTTCATTGGTTCCTATTTTGCTGCAAAACCTTCCATTTCCGTTCTGCTAAAACGGTCAGGAAGATTGGGTCCTGCTGCATTTTTTTTGTCCATTCAGTGGAACGTAAACCAGAATTGCACGGCAGGATCCGCAGCTAAAGGCCTCTTGATTCAGATTCCGATTTGCAGTGTACAGGGAGCAAACTGCAAATCAGAATCTGAATCGGATGTAAAAACTGTTTAAAAAGCGGAATCTGAATCGCGTGCAGTGTGCAAGAGGCCAAAAGCTGATGTGAACCGAGCCTTAGTCATTATTTTGTGGATTATGTAACCTCCCACCCCTCTCTCAGGCACCCATCACTATTTACAAATAAGGGACCATGTTGCCTCTATCTAGTTCTAATGAGTTCTAGTTTCCTTAGAGTAATGTTTGGTGATGTTAGGTATAGATGAGAGAGTCCTAGCTCTACATTGATGACTAGGGATGGT
This sequence comes from Hyperolius riggenbachi, assembly GCF_040937935.1. Lineage (NCBI taxonomy): Eukaryota > Metazoa > Chordata > Amphibia > Anura > Hyperoliidae > Hyperolius > Hyperolius riggenbachi. The sequence goes on from NC_090646.1 coordinate 546,869,511, forward strand.
CAATGAGACGCTAAAAATGTGATGTTGATGCAAACACAATGGAGTGGAAAAGTTGCATTGCGAGTTACCTGTGAGTTGCAACACATACAGTTCATGAAAACTATGCTTCACTGCAGCTGTGAACACGCATGTTGTCCAGTACCCCACAGCATGCCTTGCCAACAGATTCTGCCGCAATGCACTGCTAACGTGCCAATGTGAATGTACCATTACATTAATATTGCACTGCGTTTGCTATGGAATTATATTGTCTGACTCAACACATCAGTGTGAATGTAGCCTAAGTGGGAAAGTCAGGCATTGTTTCATAAGTCACTTACGTTGTAACTATGACCACAGTAATGTGCTTTCTTCTAGTCCTAGCTCCCCATAAATGAATATCAGGTTGCATACGCATGTGCATGCGCAAGAGCCACCTGTTAATAGTGATGTTTAGTAAGATAGGTTGGGCAGTGCTGAACTAGTACTAATTAGAAGCAAGACAATGTAACAAATACAGAAATTAAAAAATGTACTAAAATAAATTGGCCTGGAGTACTTGCAAGCCTCCAAATAAATTGGCTGCTAAAGGGTTATTACAGCCATTCCCTACGCAGAGTGCCAGGGGGTTCAAGGGTTATTGGAAATATAAGACTTTCAGTAGCAAATATGTAATGTTTGTGCATGGTGTTAAGCCGTGTATATGTTACGGCCAGAACCCGAAGTTTGGCCAGAACTAGAAGTGGCCGGCCACTTCGGGTTCTGGCCGGCCAATGCGCGAACTGGCCGCTGCGCTGCGGCCAATGTGAGAAATGAAACAATTCCTGTAAGGTTTAATGTGATGTTGTGGCCGCAGCGCAGCGGGGGCAAAAAATGTATCACACATCTTTACTTTATTCAATGGCATTAAGCCGCCCGGCTTTTTCCTCTGCCTCTCTCTCCTCCCCCCCCCCCCCCCCCGCCTCTCTCTCTCCTTCTCTTTATGGGCACAGCCGGGCGGGGACACGCGTGTCCCTCCGGAGTCGTTCGTCGCGGCAGGGGAATCCTGCCGTTCTTGCAGAGCGGGTGCTGGCAGAAGCAATGTCTGCAGCCTCCCCGCTCTGCTCTCCTGCCGCGAGGAACGACTCTCCTGGACACGCGTGTCCCCGCCCGGCTGTGCCCATAAGAGAAGGGGGGAGAGAGAGGCGGGGGGGGGGGAGGAGAGAGAGGCAGAGGAAAAAGCCGGGCGGCTTAATGCCATTGAATAAAGTAAAGATGTGTGATACATTTTTTGCCCCCGCTGCGCTGCGGCCACAACATCACATTAAACCTTACAGGAATTGTTTCATTTCTCACATTGGCCGCAGCGCAGCGGCCAGTTCGCGCATTGGCCGGCCAGAACCCGAAGTGGCCGGCCACTTCTAGTTCTGGCCAAACTTCGGGTTCTGGCCGTAACATATACACTTTCAATAAACGTCACTGTTAATGACTGCTGCTCGATTGTTAGGGAGATATTTTGGGCACAAGCGCTGTACGAACCTGCTATTCAGCTTTTGCTGAGCAGCTTGTCCTGTTCTGTGGAGAAGGGAGGAGCGATGACGATAGGTGCAAGACTGAGTGGCAACGTGTGGCATGGAGAACAAAAAATACACTCGTTCTGCTTGCTAAGCTACATTGTAAGACAACCGTACACAACAAGAGGTCCTTGGACGAGACTTCCCGGATCTATAGCCTTGGCTAAGTTTTTCCTAGCTTGTGTATAAGGGCCGTTTCCACTTGACGCAACTCGCTCCATTTCCCCACCCAAAAATTTATATCTGAAATGACAACACATTGAAATCAATCTGCAGCATTTTTCAGCACATCTTATCCGAATCCCCACTGCCACAGCAGGGCGATTTGGTAGCAGATTTGCACCAGCACAGGTTACGCGTTCGTCTGTAAGACGGATGGCAGCACACAGTGAAAATAGGGCATATGCATTTCACGATCAGACTGTGAATATAAACATTAGAATAGTTTTAACCATTTACTGAACAGATTTACTAGCTGCCTGATGCCTTTGCCTTTTTAGATCCTTATATCTGAGTGGCAGCAGACTTCCACTCTGCCAGTAGCATAAATATTCTCTTTCTAGGAATGATGGCATACATTTCAGTTCTTTCTTTCAAAAAAAATTTGACTTTTTTTCCTTTTATACTTGAAAGCATAATTGAGTTCTAATGCCCAATAAAGCTGGGCCACAGTCGCTGGGGTATTTAGCCTGTGGATCGTGAGCTGTGAGCAGCTCTTCAAAGCCCTCAGCGTGGCTCATTTAATCGAACGAATGTTAAAACACTGCTCAACACAATAGGATGGCTAAGCCGACTATAAATGAAAGGACTTCAGTGAGACTTTGACACTGGCAGCATTTTGTGCAAGGATGGCATACGGCGCTGCTGCTACTCGATCTATGTCCATTTATCACTGCAGAGCGGGATTATCAAATACAATTCGTGGAAATGTTACATTAGGGATCTTTATGGGATGTGTTTTGAGCATTAAAACCATTGACTTGTTTTCTTCCTTTGTAGCAAATGTGCGAACTTGCAAATGAATTTATTGACAATGGAGGCTGCCTGCGACAAGAACGCAGCCCACAGCCCCATTAGGCGGTTTAATAAATAAATCCATAATGCTATATTGTCTGCATGTTTAAATATTTCCTAGTCCCCTTGGTGAAGGAAGATAAATGCGTCCTTTGTAGAGACAGCGCTCAGTTATACGCGATGCTGCATTTCATGTGCTTGTATCATTAAAATAATGGCACAGGACTGTCTGCATCCTGCTGCCCTGCACATTATTATGCTTTTGTTTTGACACATTTTTCTGAAATTCCTTTGTTGTGGGTAGATTTATGTTTTCGGAACGGTTAAGATACGGAGAGCGTTACCGATGTGATCAGAAAATGATCAAACAATAATCCGATCATGTCGCCTCTGAACGAATTTAAAGGGAACCCAAAGTGAGAGGGATATGGAGGCTGCCATATTTATCTCCTTTTAATCAATGCAAGTTGTCTGGCTGTCCCCCTGATCCTGTGCCTCTAATACTTTTAGATATGGGCAGCACAGTGGTGTTGCGCTCTCGCCTTGCAGCACTAGAGCTCTGGTTCGAATGCCAGCCAGGGCAACAACTGCAAGGAGTGTGTATGTTCTTCCTGTGTCTGTGTGGGTTTTCTCCGGGCACTCCGGTTTCCTCCCACATCCCAAAAACATACGGATAAGTTAAATGGCTTCCCTTTAAATTGTCCCTAGAACGATGCATACACTACGCGATACATACATAGACATATGACTATGGTAGGGATAAGATTGTGAGCCCCTCTGAGGGACAGTTAAGTGACAAGACAATATACTCTGTACAGTGCTGCGGAATATGACATCACTATATAAATACTAAATAATAATAATATAGACCCTGATCAAGCATGCAGGACAGGTTCTGACTCAAGTCTGACTGTACTACCTGCATGCTTTTTTAAGAGTTGTGACACACTACTTAGAGTTTAGTAAGGCAGACTTTCAAGGCAGGTACAACAAAAACCTCTAGAGGGAGGGGTGTAACTACAAAGCAAGAGCACACCAGCAAAACTCTGATGGGGCCCCCAATATTCCCACCCCTTCCCTTGGTGACCCTCACCAGCATAGCTTATAAGGGGGTCATAATACAGTTGCGGGCATTGTGATATTCACATTATAATTGTAGCCACAACAACACCTGATGCTGGTCCCCTGTATAAGGGGGAGAGAAGGTTAGTAGTTGCCCCCCCCCCCCAGGTCACTGGTTCTGCTCCCCTATATTTACTCCCCTGCCTACAGCGAATGTAACAATTGTCAATTGGTAGTAGTCCTCAAAAAACTGACTACATTGCAGTAGTATTGCACACAGTGGGGGACAACTATGGCCTCCACACCTCCACTATCAGTGCAATATATATGGGCCTGTGTAATGAGTTTGTAAGAACTTCAAATGTAGAGCAGAAATAATTCACTATAGGCCTCACTTACTTGACACTAAGCCTATGCAGATACATAACATTGGATTGTACAAGTCTGTTTGCGTGGCTGCAAGGTCCAATTGGCTGTGTTATGATCACATGTCAACTATCTATTGGGGTTGACCAATTCACTGAGGGGCTGATGATTCAAGGACCCCTGTGTATGAACTTTAACCAGAGACCTGGTGATGTCACACATACTGTATAGGCCTGCATGGACTTCAAAAGCCGATTACATCAAAGAAGGGACAGTGTTCAGTTATAAGGGCCTTTGGACACTTATCAAAATCAATAACTGGTCTCTACTGAGGACTACATATATATGTGTGGGTATGGATGGATAGTTATCTGTATTGATGGGTGCTTCAATATGGATATGCACAATTAAGTATTTTTTGCATTTTTGAAATGGAGGCCTATAGTGAATTCCTTCCTCTCTACATTTGTAGAGCAAATTTAAAGCTATTGTGAAAAGTGATGATTGCATAATTTAAATAATGCTCTAATTAGTGCCACACCGGATGCAGGATTTGGGGATTAGCAAATCACAGCTTCTAGCTACTGATCCAATTAACCAGCAGCTGTGTTCATTATGAATAATATCATAGCTCTAATGCCCAGCCCATAAGCTAATTTGCATGGTAGGAGAATTTTATAAAGGAGAATTTAATGCCAACAGAGGTCAATAAGAATCCTTGCTTGAAACTATAGCTGAAACCTGACTAGTTGCCCTAAGTGACATCTCCACTTCTGCTGTCTACCTTGCACCTGTTTTAACCTCCTTGGCGGTAACCCCGTGTGTGACACGGGGTAAGCCGCCGGAGGGTGCCGCTCAGGCCCTGCTGGGCCGATTTTCATAATTTTTGTTTTGCTGGACGCAGCTAGCACTTTGCTAGCTGCGCCAGCACTCTGATCGCCGCCGGCCCCTGCCCGATCGCCGCTATCTGCTGCGGCGCGGGCCCCCCCCCCCTCCAGACCCCAGCGCTGCCTGGCCAATCAGTGCCAGGCAGCGCCGAGGGGTGGCCCGGGACTCCCAATGACGTCCCGACGTCAGTGACGTCGGTGACGTCATCCCGCCCCGTCGCCATGGCGACGGGGGAAGCCCTCCAGGAAATCGCCGAAGGCGATCGAAGCGGGCGGGGGGATGCCGCTCAGCAGCGGCTATCATGTAGCGAGCCCTCGGCTCGCTACATGATTAAAAAAAAAATTTTTTTTTAAAAACTGCTGCGCTCCCTCCTGGCGGTATTTTTCATACCGCCAAGGAGGTTAATTAATCAGCCTAAGAAGTCTGTGGTTTCATTGCCTAAGTGCTTGTTCAGATAAGTGTATAAACAGAAGCTCAACAATCATTCCTGCTGCTTAAAGAGGAGCTGTCAGCCATACTATTTCAGGAAAAAAACAACAAATATATAAGTAGATAAATACTTGCTCTACTTGCATAACAGATGTATTTCACTGTCCATGTTATGATTCCTGTGAATTGTATAAAGGAAAAGTAGAGAATCCTATTCTAGACAGTTTCCATATTTACTGAGGCTATTTTGAAGCCAGTCGTGATGTAATATCCGCCCTTAGTCTCCTCTGCCTGATTTGCCCGCCCTTCACTATAGAAAGTGCATTGTTTCAGCCTGAGAAATTTTGGCCAATCAGAGAGGAACAGAGGTGTGGGAGGGGAAAACAGGAGGGAAAGAGGCTCCAACTAATAAGGCTGCATTAGTTAAGTCTGAGGGGAAGTAGAGAAGCAAAAAAAGACAACCCAGCATGCCCTGCAACTTCTATTTTGTGTACCAAATTTTCTGTGTACCAAATAAGAGTCAGGTAAACTGGGGAATGATAATTTATCAACAAGAAAAGTAATAGTGATTTTATCTTTTGGATTGCCTGATTAGCATCCTTATTACTCGTTTACCAGATAAAAATAAAGAATTTATTTTTTATTTTATGCCAGTTACTCTGTTTAGTTTATGACAGTTACTCTTTAATAAATAAGTGCCCTTCAACCACCCATTTAAAGAGAATGATCAAAGTTGCTTGGTTAAATACACACTGTAGTGGGAAGGGTGCAGTTTTTTGTGCCATGTGGCAGCAGTGGACCCAGCTGAACACTGCATGTATGTCCAGGGGTAACCAGGCTTCCACTGCCACTACGTCCTGCAGTAGTTCTATATTCAATTAGTCACTTATTTTTAGGTGGCAGCAGCCTCAGCTTAAAAACACTGGAAAATGTATTCAACCACTTGTGAAAATGGTGCCCTATTTGCCTGACTTTAAAGTGGAGCTGTCAGCCATACTATCTCAGAAAAAAAACCCACATATGTAAGTAGATAAATACTTGCTCAATACAGTATGTGTTGAATTGTCCACATTTTGATTTTAGTGATTTTTCTATAGTTAAAAAAACAGAAAATCCTTAGGATTTTCCATTTTGACTGTCTATCTTGAAGCCAATCATGACATAAGTTCTTCCCTTACTGTCTGTGTATTGCCCGCCCTCCTCCCAGTCTTCAGACGCTCCCCAGCTCTGCAGTAGTGCTTGCAAAGCTGGTTTCAGCTTCTCAGCATGAGAAATATTGGCCAATCAGAGAGCAACAGAGGTGTGGGAGGGGAAAACGGAAGGGAAAGAGGCTTCAGCCAAGTGATTATGTATATGTATATTTTATATATAATCATTTTTTTTAAGACAAACTAGACTTTCATTGGGCAGTACTTTTCCAAAGAACAATTGTATTTTCTATGCATTTTAGTGGGAGAAAGCGTCTAATTCTCCCGTTTACCACAAAACTTAAAATTATGTTCCTGTCACAATTTATGGTGATGATATTGGATTCTGAAGTAAGTGTGGAGATATTTACGGAGTTGCTATCCTGTTACTTAATCGATGCATCAGGGAGATTGGTGAATAGCAGGGGATCAGGCAGGGGGTGGGGAGATTGGTGAATGGCAGGGGATCGGGCAGGGGCTGGAAGATTGGTGAATGGCAGGGGATCAGGCAGGGGGTGGAGAGATTGGTGAATGGCAGGGGGTAGTGAGATTGGTGAATGGCAGGGGATCAGGCAGGGGGTGGGGAGATTGGTGAATGGCAGGTGATCAGGCAGGGGGTGGGGAGATTGGTGAATGGCAGGTGATCAGGCAGGGGGTGGAGAGATTGGTGAATGGCAGGGGATGAGGTAGGGAGTGGGGAGATTGGTGAATGGCAGGGGGTCGGGCAGGGGGTGGAGAGATTGGTAAATTGCAGGGGATCGGGCAGGGGGTGGAGAGATTTGTGAATGGCAGGGGATCAGGCAGGGGTTGGAGAGATTGGTTAATGGCAGGGGATCAGGCGGTGGGGGAATCGGACCCTTTTGCCTTGTTAGTGTAGTTGTGCTCATTTAAAGCTGCAGATGAGAATGTACTGTATTTTCAGTGAACAGAGGTTAAAAATATAGCGGTGGGGGGGCGGAGCCAACCATGGAGGAGTGAGGACGTGAGTGCTCTGAGCTCCCGACCCCGCATGCTTTCAATAGCTTATATTAGATAGAATACCGAACCTGGCGACACCTAGAAGGGTATGAAGGGTGATAAGAAGACCTCAGCAACCGACAGGTGCCCTCCAACCCCGAACCAGAGACCGGTAACACGCTATTTCCAAGCCGTAGGCTCGGCCACAGAAAACTCCAATATGGCGGACGCCGCGCCCTCTGCTTCTTTCAAATCAGGTCCGGCTGCTCTCTGCAGCCTAGAGGATATCTGGAAATACCTCCGTGGTCTCCCTACCAAACAGGACCTAGAAGAGCAAACAGAACGTATCGTCAACTCTACGAAAGCGGAGATAGCCTCCATCCACTCTGATATTACGGGCCTCTCTGACAGAGTCACCTCGGTGGAGAACGGCCTCACAGAGCTGCGAGCAGAAGTGGCGCAGCTTAAAATCGCGAAGGAGAAACAACTCACGTGCAACCGCACACTTCGTACGCAAATGGAGGACATGCAGAACAGGAACCGCCGCAACAACATACGAGTGCGCGGTATCCCTGAAACTGTACTTCCAGACGACATCACTGCCACGCTGCGCACCGTCTTCAATGGCCTTCTGAACCGCCCGGCTGAACAACGCCTTAAATTTGATAGGGCACACAGGGCCCTGAGAGCTGCTCCAACGGATCAAGATTCGCCACGAGACATTATATGCAGGCTCCATAACTTCACCGAGAAGGAATCCATTATGAAAGCCGCACGAGGTGCAGACTCCATCACCTGGCAGGGAGAGGCGATCACTCTATTCCAGGACTTGGCGCCTTCTACACTAATTCAACGCCGGGCATTGAAGCCCCTGATACAGGCCTTGCAGGACATCGGCGCTACTTACTACTGGGGATTCCCTTTCCAAATGATTATGAAGCATGGATCCAAATCCTTTACTCTGCGACATCCCTCGGAATTACCGGATCTATTCAAAGCTTTCGCTATGCCAGCTGTGGAACTGCCTGAATGGGACCCGGATTCCATGGACGTCACTCGGCCGCAGAGAAAGCGTGGCCCTCGCCGCTAAGGTTTCGTGAGTAACCCTGGCCCCGATGCTTCCCGATTGCTGCGGTCACGCTTGTCCCGCTTGTTTTAAACCGCTCTCCCCGCCGCCCTATGCCCGACATGGTGCTCTAATACTGCCCTGACGTTTCCCCCGCCCGTTGTTTGGTGCTCTGCACGGGAAGCCCGCTGCCTGCATTGAGCTCTGGCGGTACATTTCTTGCTGGCCGTCTACTTAACTGAGCCCCCACCCTTGGAATATACTGGTCCGCTACCGCCCTCCGCCTGCCATGGCGTATACAATATAGCAGATCTCTGGGACCACTGAGGACCTTGTTCCCCACACTCTCTCCTGCAAGAGGAACTTCACTTTCGGACCCGCAGGCACGGATCGTTTCACGTTCTCATCTCCCCTGCCCTTACCCTACTTGGGGCCCATACCCCATCCACTGATATGCACCGCTCGTGCTCTTTGCCCACTAGTGGAGGAATTATTGGCTATAGTAAGCTCTGGACCGTGTGATTACTCTGGCCCTGCTAACATTTCACTGTTGTTGCCTCCTGTGACTGCTATGGGTAGCTCGATCCGGGGGGGGGGGGGGAGAGATGTGCTTAGATGTGTTTATCTGTGCTAAGAGGGGGGGTTGTGGCCTTTCCGCCTTCTTTCGCTGGACATGGTGATATTATATCCGTGTGTAGCGGGACGGTGGGGGTCAGACCCCCAGGTCTACGGAACTGTGTCACATTTTTACTCAGAACCTGGAGATGGTTATGGCTGGGGGAGGAGGGAGATGGGGTCGGGACGGACTGGGTCGGGGTGGGCCCGGGGGCGCCTGGGGACGGGGGGTCACTCCCTCTTGAACTGCTAAAAATCTTCCACGCGGGTTTTTGACCTTTGGGGTGGCCCTGTGTCCCCGGGCTCCCGCCGGGGGCCTCCCGGCATCTTTCTGCGAGCACATGTTATGACGTTTGGGCTTGATGTGGGCGTGGGGGGGGGCGCGGTGAGCTCCCGTCCCCTCCCGTCTCCTCCCAGCTGCAATGATGGGCCCTTCCGTCCCCCTCCTGGCTGCCCCACCTCCCCCCCCCGGGCCCCGCGACGCGGGATGCCCTGGGGGGGGGGGGCCGCCGGCCTGGGGGGCGGGACACGAGGCACCTAGTCCCCGGGGGGGGGGGGGGGGGCGCGGACGAGCTGGGCCCCGCTGGGGGCGCAGAGCTTGAGACGTGCGGATGGGTGCTCGGTGTGGGGCTCTGGGTGGGGGGGAGGGGGGAGCTTGGAATGGACAGAACTGAAGGGGATCATCTAAGGTTTATATTCATTATCTGCGGGCTATTTGTGACCAGCTCACTCCCCAGCATTGGAAGAATTACTCAGGTTGTTTATATTTTGCGGCTATACGCCATTTCGGTTTTCTTTACTGTTATCATATGCATGTGGAAGATCTGGGAGCCCCGGGACACACACTCCCCTATGGTGTGGTTTTCTTTACCCCACGGCTTAATGCCATATACCCGGGAGACCCAGAGTCTCTTAATAAAAGTGTTAATACACTACCATTTTGGGACCACTAAGTGGCCCACAGGTAAATGTTGTACTGTCTGTACTTTACCTATGTTTGATGTGTGGATTCTGACACACACTGCTCCTCTTTTCATTCTGCATTTCTTTTACTTCTTCTTCCCTGCTACTCGATCTGTTACCTCTTCATATGTCTTTTCCTATGTGAAGTGTCGAGAGACCTGCCCGGTATGGACCCACATTCCAGCAGTCACTTAGACTGCTAACTCTAAATGCCAAGGGGCTGAATGTTCCTGAAAAGAGATCCTCAATTTTAAATATGTGCCACAAGGACAGGGCTCAATTTATCTGTTTGCAAGAAACTCACTTTAAAGGCCCCAAACCTCCCAAGCTGTTTAATAAATACTATAAACAAGCATACTATAGCTCCCCACAAGACACTAAAACCAAAGGCACAGCTATCTTGATATCCAGAGATACACCTTTCTCCCTGCAGGCAGAATATAGTGATCCAACGGGCAGATTTAACCTAATTAGAGGTACACTACATAATCAAAAAATCACAATTGGATCTTTCTATGCCCCCAATACCCAACAGATCACTTTCTTCCAAGCCTTCCTATCCAAACTCAGCACTTTTGCGGAAGGTAGCATAATTATAGGGGGAGACCTTAATCTAGCATTAGACCCTTCTCTCGACTCCTCCTCTCAAAAGTTCCCGATCTCCAGACAGCAACTTCGAAAGTGCAAGTCTCTCCTCCATAAAATGCAATTAATAGATGTATGGAGGATACACAATCCCACACAGAAAGACTACACATTTTTCTCTTTCCCACACTCCTCATATTCTAGAATCGATTATATATTCATCTCTCACAACCTACTGTCCGTCACAACCTCTGCTAAAATTGGCAACATCTCCCTATCTGACCATGCACCGGTGTCAGTAGACCTGGCTCTGGGAGAGAACAGACGGAGTAATGCCCCCTGGCGATTAAATAATTCCCTACTCCAAGATAAGACTTTTCACCAAAAATTTAAAGGAGAAATGGAAGAATTCTTCCAAATCAACAATACGACAGAGGTGTCCCCAACCACTTTATGGGAAACTCATAAATGCTTCGCACGAGGCTTGCTCATTAGAGAAGGGGCTAGAAGAAAGCGGATGAGAGAGAAAGACATACAGGATACTCTGTCCTCTATTAAATCCCTAGACATCCAGCACAAACAGGCCTGCTCCCCGGAGGTGCTCACTGATCTTACTAGACTCAGGGAATCCCTCAAAAAACTTTTATTCCATAAGGCCAAACATGCAGCAGAGAGATGTCGCCGAACCTTCTACGAATATGGCAATAAATGTAGTTCTATCCTAGCGAGGGCCCTAAAAGTTCAGCAAACTTCCAACTATATAGCTGGTATTAAAAATAAACATTCAAAGATGCTTTATAAATATGAAGACATCTCAGGTGCTTTTCGAGAATACTACTCTAGCCTATATAACTTACCTTCACACACGGGTAATCCACCTCCCATAGCCAATAGGATCAGAATATCTGATTATATCCAACAATCAGGCATGCCGACTCTCTCAGAAGCCCAATCGAAAGAGCTCGAGGAGCCTTTCACAGACGATGAAATATGCACAGCCTTATCCCAAATGCCCTCTGGAAAAGCCCCAGGCCCAGACGGATACACTCCTGAATACTATAAAAAATTTGGCCCCCTCTTAACCCCATTCATGCTAAAGGCATTTAATGCCATTATTGAATCCCCCTCGACCCAGACCCGATTTCCCGCCCAGATGCTCGAATCCCACATATCCGTTATCCCAAAATCGGGGAAAGACCCTTCCCAATGCCAAAGCTACAGGCCAATCTCACTTTTGAACATTGACATCAAAGTGTACGCCAAAATGCTTGCCAACCGATTGGCTCCATTTTTAACTGAGATTGTTCACCCTGACCAGGTGGGATTTATACCTGGCAGGGAGGCGAGAGACAATACAATCCGTACACTGGATGTCATTCATTGGGTGAGGTCTCAGTCCACCCCGACTATGCTATTATCCACAGATGCAGAGAAGGCTTTTGATAGGGTGGACTGGGACTTCATTGAAATGACCCTCCGCCATATAGGCCTAGGAGATAAAATGTGCAAACTAATCCTGGCATTATACTCCTGCCCAAACGCTAGGGTGAAGGCTAACGGAGTACTGTCTGAGGTGTTTACTATCAATAATGGGACCAGACAGGGCTGCCCTCTGTCTCCTCTAATTTTTGCTCTCTCCCTAGAACCGTTCTTATGCACGATACGCAATAACCCGGACATCAAGGGTGTTACCTTTCCATCATCCTCCCACAAAGTAGCTGCCTATGCAGACGACTTACTATTCTTCCTCACCAACCCACACATCTCACTACCTAACCTGTTAAGTGAATTTAAAACATACGGCCTTTTATCTAATATGTCGATTAACTATGATAAGAGTGAAGCCTTTGGGATACTATTACCAACAGACCTGAAAACCTCACTTCAGCTTAATTTCCCATTTAAATGGCCCAATAAAGCCTTGAAATACTTAGGTGTACAAATTACCCCAAATCCCAGGGAGCTGTTCTCATCTAACTTTATCCCCACCCTTGCCCGTATTAAACAGGACCTTCTTTCATGGGACAAACCTCACTTCTCCTGGTTTGGTAGAACTAGCATCATCAAAATGACTATTATGCCCCGCCTCTTATACCTTTTCCAGACACTCCCGATATTTATACCCTCCCACTATTTTTAAACAGTCACTCAAACGTTCTCAAAATTTATTTGGAACGGCCGCAAACCAAGACTTAAATACTCTCTCCAAACAGCCCCCAAGGAGAAAGGAGGGATGGCTGTGCCTAACCCACGTCTCTACCACGCAGCAGCCACCCTGATTAGAATTATAGACTGGCATAGACACTCACACCACAAGAGATGGGTCTCTATGGAAAATGAGATTGTGAATGGACACCTCATGCATGCTCCATGGTCTGCCCCCCTGCTTAAAATGACAGACCCAGCGGCCTCTTTGATCTATCAAACACTTAAAACATTAGCAAAGTTTAGGCGGAACCCGGAACTGTCACCCTGGCCCTCACCCCTGCTTCCCCTACTGGATAACCCAGGATTCCCTCTCGGTCTCCCTCCCTCTAGCTACACATCATGGAGAACCATCCCCATCTTGCGTGCACAGCACCTACTCACTGAGGGAGAATGGATCACACTACAGAACCTTAGACAAACACTTAACTCTCCTACTTTAGACCACTGGTCCTGGATCCAATTTAGACACTATATTTCGTCTCTGGGTTCTAAAACAAATTTCTCTAGACCTCCAACAATATTTGAACAAACCTGCCTTAAAGAGGGACCGATGCGAGGCATGGTCTCATTTATGTATTCACTCTTAAACAACCTGGAGGCACCTGCCTCTTCCTACAAAGAGAAATGGGAACGGGACTTGAACTTAACGTTTTCAGACAAACAATGGGGAAAAATCCTAACCTTCTCACACAAGTCTTCAATCTCCTCTAAAATCCAAGAGGCCGGATATAAAATATTTACGAGATGGTACCTCACCCCCACCAAAATCCACCGAATGTTCCCAGGATCTTCCCACCTCTGCTGGAGATGTGGGCAAGAAGCAGGAACTCTGCTACATATATTCTGGTCCTGTAGTAAGATCACACAATTTTGGGCAGACATAAGGGACTTCATACACACTATGACCGACTTCCTCCCCCCACCTGACCCTGCGTTCTTCTTATTGCACCACAACACCTGGTCTATCCGCAGATACAAAAAAACCCTTACGAGACACTTATTCAACGCTGCTAGGGCCCTGATAGCTAAAAAATGGAAATCGAAGGTTCCCCCCACAGCGCTAGAATGGATCAGAGAAGTGGATCGGATAAGTTACATGGAAGACCTCACGGCCACTATACACGAAAAGCATGAACAATACTGGAAGACCTGGTTCGGCTGGTTTGAATTTAAAGAATCAGAGCCCTATCGATCCCTTGTGAATGGGCAGGACACATCTTAACACTACTTGAACAACCTATTAGCACTGTAAGAGGACTGTGAAAGCTTAAATCATGCCTGTAACTTACCTGATCCGCTCTCCCCACATGGGGACCCTGTTCCCCCCTTGGCGTTTGGACAATAAAGCGTCAGTCCCGGGATAGGCTCTCGACACGACACTTACCTACTTGTATCTTCTTTTCCTTTCCTCTTCCTTTCACTTTCCTCTACTCTCTCCATACTCACCTATCTACGATTGCAGATATCTCCCATAACCTCTTGAACAGCAAGGTTTCCCAAGCACATCCAACACAGCAATAGTACCCCTGAACCAGAAAGCGGAAATTGGGATACTGGTCCTAAATATGAACACGAACGTGTTAATTGACAAGCCTCATTGCATGATCCCTCGGGGCATGAGGCTGTCAAAGATATATCAGACAAGGCCCTCCCCAACAATACGAGCTACTACATCCCACAGGTTCTGTCTATATGGTATGGATCGCCGTTGAATCTCTATGGACCGAACTGGCTAGCGGTCTTACTCATAGGGCATATCAATGTGGCTCGGAAGATCCCCTCTTTCTCTTTTTTCTTGCTAGAATGTTGGCTTTGAAAAACCTCTATTTGCACAGTTATATAAAAAACATTCTCCCTAAGTTTATCCTCAATATCTGTGATGTATAACTTTTGTCTTTTCAAAAATTGTGACATGCAATATACTTGTTATCTACTTCATTTTATATGTATGTTTTCTCTATTTCTTGGAAAAACAAAATAAAAGAATCTTTAAAAAAAAAAAATATAGCGGTGGACACGTTCTAGTCAAAATTTTATCAGATTTTCACTGAAAGTTGTACTAATAATTAGTGGTACACAGTGGTGGCTAGGCAAACAATCAATACAATCAATAAAAGGCCATTTTCACATTGACTGCAAAACGGTGCATTTCACAAGACGCCCAGTTGCTGGGAGTATGTGCCTTCCAGTTGCAAAATAATGTAACAGAATGGTGTTACCACCTGCCGGTCAGCGGATAACAGGTGGTGTGGTTACTGATTGGTTGAAAACCACCTCATGTCCTGTCTAAGGGCAGATGCCGCCAGTCACAACATGAATACATGAGACCACCGCCAGTGCTGGACGCGGGCAGCTGGGTGCAACCACTCAGCAAATACACAGGAGCGACCGACAAGGAGTTACCTATATTGCTGTTAGCCACTGGTCACTTTAAGGGAGATATCAATTTGCCTAATCTACTGGGAATCTCACGTTGTATTTCAGGATACATGCTTTGCTTTTAGGGTGTGGGACAGAAACAATTATATGTAATTTCCTTCTGGTTAAAAAGACAGCGCTATATTTTACATAGCATAGGGTGTAGCTTGGCATAACACAGCATGTTTTGGTTCATTTACTCCTCTTCACCATAATGTGGTTGGTGGTTATTCTAAGCTGCTGTGTAATTCTGTATTTTGGTTTCCACATAGAGGATTAAAAACCATTTATTTCCGGTGCTGGTGCAATTCACAATAACAATGCATGGAAGTAAGTCTTATGAAACTTTACTGGTCACTTTGATCTTGAGCAGGTATCTTGCTTATTATGAAATGTATTTGATTTGGAACTTCTCCCTCATTTGTGGTTATGTCACCTTTAGGTATCAAAGCATATACGCTAACAGAAGTGCTTGTTGTGAAACAACGTAACGGAAGTCATCTGGCATAAGATCAATTAGTATATAGTGAATTCTTAGGATGTTTTTAATTAAATTTTAATCATTAACTGGAAACTTCACTTACATTTAGACAATCATATAATGCTTGTCTTAGGTTTCGGTTCCCACTTTTGCTGCATCCAAGCAGCCCATTTGGTTTGTCGCGCATAGTTCAGTGTCCGCTCCAAATCAGCTTTCTCAAATTTGCGTCTGGAGTGGTTGTGTTTCCAACAGGGCTATGGATTGGAAGTCAAGAAGTCGGAGCAATTTTGGGTACCTGGATTCGGAGGTCTCCTAAAACTGAGTAGTCTGATGATTTGGTAAGTATTAGAGTAAGGAGTCGGAGTCAAACCAATTTTGGGCACCTTGAGTAGGAATCAGTGATTTCATAAACTGAGTCGGATGATTTTTATTTTTTTTACTAACTCCACAGCCCCAATAAGTTTTAGACTAAAGAGTTGGTGTCGTGGAGTCAAAGTTAGAGCAATTCTGGGTACCTGGAGTCTGAATCGGTGGTTTCATAAACTGAGGAGTTAGAGTCGGATGATTTTTGTACAGACTCCACAGCCCTGGTTTCCACCATAGTTCTATATGGGAAACACAAAAAAGTCTGGTGCAAAAGTTGAGGATGCAAGGACTGGGGAAGTGTCTGTGTGCATGGATAGGGAACTGGCTAATGGACAGAAAACAAAGAGTTGTGGTCAATGGATCATACTCATATGCATTTAAAGAGGGCTTATATGCTTTCCTTGCGTTGAAAGACATCCATGGCTACAAATACTAGGTAATGCCCAGTGATGTTGATCCAGGGATTTTATCTGAATGCCATCTGGAGTCGGGAAGACATTTTTTCCCTTTTGGGGCTAATTGGACCATGCCTTGTAAGAGTTTTTCGCCTTCTTCTGGATCAACAGGGGTATGTGAGAGAGCAGGTTGGTGTTGTACTTTCTTTGTTCTCTGGTTGAACTTGATGGACGTATGTCTTTTTTCAACCCAAATAACTACTGTATGTAACTATGTAACATCCACTATCCGGAAAAATTGTGCAGATCAGAACTTAGCATTATGTTAAACACAACACACTGTACACAGCGGATCTGTTAAAAAGAGCAAGTGGAAGCACAAGCCATTTTTAACATTGGATCCTTTGACATGTCCATATGGGTATGTTTTTGGTGTAAAAGAGAACCAAGTCTAAATGCTACATTATAACCATTTTGCAGTTCAATGTTATTAAAAAAAAAACACCTTCCATTTCAGTTTGTCTAAAGCTGTTAAAACATTTACATTTTACTTATTTGCATCCATGGCAACCGTACTTGATCTGCAGTACAATTTTTTTTCTTCTTCTGGTGTAGAGAAGATTCCCACATTTTATCTTCCTGCATCAGTAATATGCCCCACATAACGGAAAATACATTTTTAGCATATTAATGGTAGATCTTCCTCAACCATAAAACCCAATCTGCAAGAACTGATGCTTTTGCACAAGCATCAGGATAGCATTGTGTATCCATGATAATGGCACATATATACCTTCAGCACACGCCGTCAACTGAAGCTTGTCAGATCAGGACCAATACTTCAAGCAAACCTAAAGTGAAAAATAAACACACATCATACTTGGCTCCTGTGTAGTCTACTCGTCAATCTCTTTCTCCTCTCTCATGTCCTGTTTGTCCACTGTGATCAATGGAATTCTCCGTCCTCCATTTTAAAATGGCAATGACCCCGTAACAGCTTCCGGGTCAGCGCTACATTAACCTGTAATAATGCCCACTTGAGCCATAGGGACAGTAACATGGACAGTACTTTACACATCAGTTGTCCTTTTAGTTATAACGGGCCGTGACTGATATGATGGAAAAGGGCCCTAAAGCTTCAAGCTTTTGGAGAGACAAGTACGACTAGATCTAGACCGAACTTGTAGGAGTTATTGTTAGAATAAAATGGTGAGCTTCTGTAAGGAACTGACGGCAAAGTAAGTATGTAATATACATTTGCGGGTACAGTATAGTTTATTTGAAGAAATTTTACTTGGTTCAGGTTTATTTTAAAATGTATGAGAGTCAACTGCAGAGAATAGGTGTTTAGTGGATGGGTGAGGGTGGATGGCTGATCTATTCGCCAGCTTGTGAACAAGGGATCCACAGAACACATCTCCTCAAGGAGGACTGGCCCATCCTGCTTGCTCTCTCTTTCTGTTAATCTGTGGCTGGTGCTAGATGTAGACTACAGTACAATTTAAAATATAGCTCATGGAAAACCACTAGCTACCAGTAAAATATACATATTATATATATATATATATATATATATATATATATATATATATATATATACATATATATATACATACACACATATATATATATATATATATATATATATATATATATATATATATATATATATATATATATACACACACACACATATATATATATACACACACATATATATATATATATATATATAGATAGATAGATAGATAGATAGATATATGCATATACAATATATATATCTGCAATATACAATTATATATGTATATATACATATACACACACACACACTTACACATACACACAGTCTTGTGATCATTGTTGTTCCTGAAATTAAATGTATAAACACAGAGAGAATCCTAGGAAGAGAACCATCTGCAGCCCGGCTATTTCTGACAACCAAGTGGGCATCAGAGTAACCTGTGTGCAATCCACATTTATTACAAATACTTCATTTTGCCTTGATGGCCCTTAAGTAATTCTTAGTAACTTATGCTTTAATGGATATAAGCTCCTCCTCCACCCTATCCTCCCCTCACATTCTTCACTCCTACTACCACCGAGGAAGTCATCAACCTACCGCAGACTTCCCATACCACTACTTCCCCCCTTGACCCCATCCCTTCTGATTTACTCCACCCTCACTTCACGGAATTGGCCCCAGTCCTCACTACCCTGTTCAACCTCTCCCTATCCACAGGCACCTTCCCCTCAGACTTCAAGCAGGCCACTGTACTACCCCTGCTTAATAAACCCTCCCTTGACCCCTCGCTACCCTCCAACTACCGTCCTATCTCCCTCCTCCCCTTTGCCTCAAAACTTCTTAAGCGTCTGGTTCACAAACGCCTGACCCAGTTCCTCAATGCCAACTCACTGCTAGACCCACTGCAATCTGGATTTTGGCCTGCCCACTCAACCAAAACTGCTCTGGTCAATGACCTTGCCTTAGCTAAAGCTGAAGGCAAATACTCCATTCTCCTCCTCCTTGACCTTTCAGCAGCATTTGACACAGTAGATCATCCCCTATTCATCCAGTCCATGGGCATTCACGATATCGCCCTGTCCTGGCTTTCATCTTACCTCTCCAACCGCTCCTTCACGACTGCCTTCAATGAGTCCTCGTCCACCCCCAACCACCTCTCGGTGGGAGTCCCCCAAGGTTCAGTCCTTGGCCCCCTACTGTTCACCCTATACACATCCTCCATTGGCAAGATTATCTCCTCCATGGGTTTTAATTATCATCTGTATGCAGATGACACCCAGATCTACCTCCACACCCCTGACATATCCACCACTACCATGGACAAGGTCTCCTCCTGTCTATCAGCCATTTCCTCCCGGATGTCCGCTAGGTTCCTGAAACTAAACCTAGACAAAACGGAATTTATGATCTTCCTACCCCGGACATCCATAAACCTCCCAGATGTGCATGTCACTGTTAACCACACTACCATTCACCCTACCTCTCAAGCCCGCTGTCTGGGTGTCACCCTGGACTCGGCACTCTCCTTACTCTCCACATCCAAAACCTCACAAAGTCCTGCAACTTCCACCTTCGTAACATCTGTAAGATTCGCCCTTTCCTGACCTCTGCCACCGCCAAACTCCTCATCCATGCCCTCATAATTTCCCGCCTTGACTACTGCAATGCCCTGCTGTCTGGTCTCCCTATGACCCGAACAGCCCCACTGCAGTCCATCATGAATGCGGCAGCCAGAATTATCCACTGCTCCCATCGCTCCACCACGGCGGATCCCCTCCTTGAATCCCTCCACTGGCTTCCTATCCAGTCCAGAATCAGATTCAAGATACTGTGTCTGACCTACAAATCTGTCCACAAAACTTGTCCAACTTACATTTCTGATCTTACTCAGAGGTACACACCTAGCCGCTCACTCCGCTCTTCCAATGAACTTCGCCTAACCGCCCCCCCCCCGCATCACCCAGTCCCATGCACGCCTCCAGGACTTCTCAAGTGCTGCTCCAACACTATGGAACTCCCTACCTCCACCCATTAGGGCAGCCCCCTCCTTCAACAGCTTCAAGAAAGCCCTCAAAACTCACCTTTTAACTCTGGCCTACTACCCCTCACAAGTGCTCTAAACCCACAG
Organism: Hyperolius riggenbachi; assembly: GCF_040937935.1. Lineage (NCBI taxonomy): Eukaryota > Metazoa > Chordata > Amphibia > Anura > Hyperoliidae > Hyperolius > Hyperolius riggenbachi. Next base: position 546,889,693 of record NC_090646.1, read on the forward strand.
CTGAACTCTGGTCCCCTACCTTCCGTGTCCTTACCTCTCCCTCTAGATTGTAAGCCTTTTGGGCAGGGTCCTCCTTTTGTGTCCTACCTGATCATGCACCTCCATTACTGCGAACCCATGCTATGCATCTGAGGGAACCTAACTTGCCTCATCTCCATGCTCCCCTCCAGTGACTAACAATTACATTGTACTCATACTGTGCTGCATGATCTGATCTTTCTTGTATTCAGGTATTGTCATTTTGCTGTATGTCACCCCTAAATATTGTATGTATCCCTATTTATTGTCCAGCGCTGCGTAATATGTTGGCGCTTTATAAATACAATAAATAATAATAATAATTTAAGTACATGTGATTAATTACCAGACACAACTCATCTTTGACCCTGAAGCCATTTTACACGCTTTTATGTCGATGTATTCAATACAAATGTTGCTGTATGTTCTGTTTCTGTAAAGTGGCCTCTTTCTACACAACAATGGCACTTTGTGTTTATAAAGCCAACAACCTAACTACCTGACAAAGCAGCCTTATGTTACCTATTCAGGTAGCGTTCCAGTCTGTTTATTCAAAGTCCTAGGTCAAAATCATCTTTTTCTTTTTTTTTTAACCCATATATATGGCTATCATTCATAAAGCATTTCCGCATGCGGGAATGCTGAAAACAGTTCACTTTACCGACCTCTTAGCAAAGTCTCCATTCATAAAGGCTCTTTCCGCATGCGAAGCTGACATTTCCGAGCAGAGCGATAAATCACCGCCTTGTGCTGTGATTATAAAAAATGTAACAAACTGTCAATTCATAAAGATTACCGCAAGCGGTATGAGGACGGGGAATACCGCCCCCTCTGATGTGGCGATAACAATGTTAAGTTAATGGAGACACAGACCTCCCAGGCAGCTGCAGTAGAGCGGAACTGAAATGTATCAACTCCGCAGCTTCTCCTGTTTCCGCAAGCCTACCGCCTGCCTACCGTCAGCCTAGTTTGGGAAATCTCTGCACTCCTATCGCAACTGTATACATTTTTATGAATGCCCACCCAGAAGTCTAAAACACCGCCAGCGGGGTTTTCCAGCATAGATTTACTTTACCGACAACAGTTTTATGAATGATAGCCTAAGTGTGGAGTAAATCATGTTTTGCAACACATACAATCTTGATACATTTTTTGACCTGGCTTGATGGAATTGCAAAACTGTCTTTCTGTGGTTATGTCAGAAGCAACTTGGTTAGAATGAACAGACCCCTCTACACTATCCAGACTCCTCCTCTTTCTATACAACCAATCACTCACATGCTAATGTCAGAGAAAATCTGGGAGAGGGCACCAGCTAGTTTCTCAGTGTGAACACAAAGCGATCACCTTGCCCCTTTGACCTTCCCTGTACTGCTACCATCTCTTTGCGGCCAGCACTGTAGCGCCTTATCGATTTCAATCGAGTTATTCTCTCACACGCACATGGAAGAAGTGAACTGAGTTAGGTGATCTGTGATCCCAGGGAGAGACCGGCTGCTTTTTCCACACAACTTCTCACTGACTATTTCATGTATGTGATGATGGAATGTGGAGGGTTTTAGACAACTATGTGTCCAACAAAATTGCAGTTGACAGGAAATGGAGCTACATATGCTCTGCTCACAGATTTTGGGGGACAACATTGTCCTTGGAAATTAGGACTGTAGAAAGGTATTAAAAAGAAGGCATGCATTAGAAGCCAGGTCTCTACTATCACCTGTAGAAAACAACATTGTCATGTGAACTGATAGCAATCCAGATATGGACTTAAAAGAATGAACATGCTACAAAGTTCATTTTATGTTGATTAGAGATGTAAATGAAAAGATTTCATGTTTAGCATAAATATGAATGCTGTAACAAGCTAAGCGCTGATATTTATGCATCATTTATGCATCCATCTTTCAAGAAATTATCCAAACAACAGTTGGATTATGCTTACATATCTGATCACGTTTTATTTTGGAAGTATTTAAAGTCACACTATGCTTCTTGTGATTTTTTTTGTTTTATCCTATGTATGCAAATTGAATTGGTTTATGAATGTAAAACTTACAGGTTTGTGAATGATGGGTAGGGTAAGAGCAATCAGACCAGACATGATTTTACAATAGCCACATACAGACTTTAGCTCTTCATCACCCTGTGTGACCTGCTAACACAAAGACTGTATTTCTAAGCTCAGTATAAAAAAAAAAAAAAATCAAACAGTTTGGTCCTAAATCCAAACCTTGTGGAACTCCCATTTTCCTCATTGGTTAAATTAGATCATGAGTCATTAACCTCCCTAGTGTTATGGACGAGCCTGACTCATCCAGGGAAAAATAGCTGAAACCGGCATGGATGAATCAGGCTCGTACAGCAGTTCTAAAGCAGGGTATCAATTGTTTGCATGCTTTTCTTGCATCATTTTAACCGTGAAGAGTTGTAGAATACATTTTGGTGTGTCTTAAAGCTTGGGTGCATGTCACATAAAAAATGGGTAGGGACAAACTCAATCCAACATAAAGTAATTTTCAAAACTATGTTCAATCTTGGGAAAGTCTTAGCAAAACTACAAGATACATATGTGGTAACATATGTCTTGTGTATTCTTTTTAGTCACAAACAATCAAAAGCAATTACATTTTTGCATATTCTGCACCAAAATGAAACACTTGTAAAATGAAAACAAAGTGACAAAATATAAGAGATAAACATATATTGTTACCTTAGGAACTTGCCTTTTTAAATATGTATGCCATGAGGGTATATTACTATTATTTTTGCAAATAAGGTCTCATAATCATTGCTAGTGCACAATGAGAAAGCGAAAAAAAGACACCTTTATTTCCAAATACAATATTGTCACCATACATTGTCACCATACATTGGGCTAGGAACATAATCTAAATGTTGCAATAACCAGGATGGGTGAGCAAATAAAATTGCTGAAGGTTTTTTGCCAAAAAGCTGAAGAGTGGGGGAATTGTGGCCTGGCAGAAAAGGAACATGAAATGAATTTGTTGACATAAGACTTATGTAACTCAAAATGTATACTAGATCCTTGTTTGATGCATTTTAGTAAGTCTTCACAAACACAAACAATTTTTTATCATGTTTAATGTGAATCTGTTATGTGGTGAATTAAGGAACACCACTCTGTGAAGAAGTTCAAGCTAGCTCGCACCAATTTTTGCTGATTTTTCTTAACATTCATCTAAAAGTGCAAAGATTGTAAATCTGAGTTTAGTATATTATGTGTGAAAAATATGGGGTCACTGTAAGAGCGCATTATCGCAGCTTAACTCTGGATCCTAGTGCTAAGTAGTGCATATGTTCTTTGAATGGCTTTGTTTACCTGTTATACAAACATATGTTAGATGGTTTCATTAAAAAAGCTAAAAGCAAAATAATTTTACAGAGCAACACAATGATCACATTAGACAACACATTATCTGCTGGAAGTGAACTATGCAAGAAGAATAACCTCTCACACCCTCAAAATACACACACACCTCCCATGTCCATTAATTAGAAGGTAATGCTGTGTTCCATTCCTGTAATAGCTTAATTGACATAATTATGAAGTGACCACAGACACAAAGGCGGCACACATATGTTCCAGAAAAATCTAAACAGGAGCAATAGTGGCCTTATCCAAACAGGTGTGACATGTTCCAAGCAGCGCGTGTCACCAATTTCCAGGCTCTTATTTACCAGCTGGCATAAGCTGCCTCACAAAGGCGCTTTCAGACATTTGCATTTTGTTTAGAATATAAGAACATAAGCACTCTCAAGCCGTGAATGACCACTCTACCCCCTATAGTCACATTGCACAGACAGGAAGTAAACGACTAGTTGCCAGTAAGAATCTGCAGGTAATCTAGGGCAAAGGGAAGATTTCTGAGAGTTTTTCTTTCCATTTCTCTGCAGGCTGTGGAACCTGCTATCTGACAGATATAATCCATAACACTCTTACAATTACGGTAAACTGGAGCTTATGTGTTGGTCTGACGTGTGAGGGCCATGTAAACACTGTGGGGGAGATTTATCAACGCGTTACAGTTTTTTCTCCTTAATCTCTTCTAACCAGCAGGGAAAACAGTTCTGCATGATAATAAGAACCTTCTTAAATCCTAGGTGATAGCGGCAGTTAAGCATGAATTTCTATAGCTGCACTACAGTTAAAAGAAGTGCAAATCCATCCCTAAACTGGCGCAGATTAACCCTCCTGGCGGTTTGTCAAAATCCGCCAGGTGGCAGCAAATACGTTTTTTTTTTTTCTTCTTCATGTAGCGAGACGAGGTCTCGCTACATGATAGCCGCTGCTCAGCGGCATCCCCCCAGCCCCTCCGATCGACGCCGGCGATCGGAGATCAAGAGATCCCGTTCAAAGAACGGGATCTCCTGGAGGACTTCTCCGTCGCCATGGCGACGGGCGGGATGACGTCATCGACGTCGTGACGTCAAAGGGGACTCCGATCCACCCCACAGCGCTGCCTGGCACTGATTGGCCAGGCAGTGCACGGGGTCTGGGGGGGGGGGGTGGTTGCGGGCGACGCGTATAGCGGCAGATCGGCGGGTAGCGGCGGCGACCGGGCACTGCACGCAGCTAGCAAAGTGCTAGCTGCGTGCAGCAAAAAATTATGCAAATCGGCCCAGCGGGGCCTGAGCGGTGCCTCCCGGCGGCATAGCCCGTGCTCAGCACGGGCTTACCGCCAGGGAGGTTAAGACGTGCCTGATAGCAGTTCTACAGGTATAGAACTGCAGGTAGACTTGATTGCAGAGTGCAGGCTAGACATGATTTATGATGTGCTCCTCCTCCTGCTGAATTCCTCCTCAGAGCCTGCTGCTATCAATACAGCAGGCATGTTGGTTACCTCAGCAACAGGAATTCCCCTCACCCACTGCAATATCTGAGAGACTCCTCCTAGCTCCTCTTATTTTACAACAGTTTTAGAAGTAATCTGCACTACCTAATGATTTCTTAAGATGCCTGAGACAGTTCTGCACGGATTTCTAAAAACCTATCAATATTTTATCTCAGTCACTCTTGATAAATCTGGCCCTGTGAATCTTGCGCTTTGATGGGCTGTAATGAGATGGAATAATGGGAATTAATGATGTGTTGCCTACAGCAACAAGGGGATCACATACAGAAGGATGCATTTTTGGGTAAGAATAATAATCCTCACTCAGAAATAATCAGCTTGTGAATAATGGCTTTAAGGCCATCAGCAGCAATCTTGGTTCGTGTTATGTCCATATTAATCAATAAGTATTAGTTACATTATCGCTGTACACATTTATATGCATAGAACAGATGACAAGTTACTATTATAAAACAAATAAATTATTATCTGTGCTGCGTAATATGTTGGCGCTTTATAAATACAATAAATAAATAATAATAATAATAATCTGTTTAAGAGGTTGTTAGCAGGGCAGGGACCAAACAGAGCCACTAATTGAGATGTGAGCTGGCTGGCTCAGCTGTATGTATATACAAACAAAAAGACAGACTGTTCAGTAAATGCTAAAACTTTACATTTAACTCATAGTAATTTTGAAGGGGTTGTTCTGTCACAATGTTATGTGAAAATTAAACAGGAAAGAGCGCTCTAACTTACAAACGGCAATCGTATAGTCATGGCGGACCCTGCTGCCACATACGGACCCCAGAGGACTTCAGTAATGACCAGGAAAGGAATAATTGCTCTTCTTTACTGATCACCAAGACCTCTCTGTGGTGGATTGAGAAACCCATTAGGCACTGCCCAGACAGCCCAATGTCAGGAATTTTTATTTTTGAATAGTTAGATTGGGGACATGAACCTCTTGCCATGCTGTGTTGTATTCTCATGCTTTCTTGTGCACAGGGAAAGTAGGGTAATCTGTAAGGTTCACAGAGGCACAATATAATATTCTTTGCATAGTGAGGGATCACTAGACTTTCAGGATAGCTTTTATTGCTGTCCCTCATCTCCTGTCCTTAGGACGATATGTGTTAATAGTAATGTCACCAAACTCCATTGAGGTCCTAGGGGCAGGAGCAAGAAGTCAATCTCTATGGGGATAAACTGCAATACTGTATATCCTCTAAACCTGTTCAACCCTAACCATAAACTAAAGTTAGGGGGGAAAAGTTGAATTGAGCTTTAAAGCAAATCTCCAGGTTTTTACAGAGTTCATTCAGTGTTTATCTCTCAGAGTTCATTCAGTGTATATCTCTCACAACTTAAAAACTTCTGGCATGCTACTTGATCATTTAGAAGATGGGTAAATACTTGTATTGAAAGGTGGAACCCTCAGTAACAATAGCACCGCCCCTCCTCCTTAACCTTCTCCTACACTTGAGGTGCGGAGCGGACTCACAAGGAAATGGGCCAACCAGGGCTGGATTTACCATAAGGCACTGTAGGCATGTGCCTACAGGCGCGTGATGATGGAAAGGCAGCTCACTCCACTCCCCAAGCACCTCTCTTCCTTCCTTCCCTATGCAGAGTCCTGGTTAGAGTGTAAAATAGGTTACTCACCTGGGTCTTGGCATTCCACTGACGAGATCACCCTTCAGTCAGGGGCACTTCTAACTACTTAATACTGAGCTTCCTTTAGCTACCTAATACTAAGGGACACCTGTAGCAGTGACAGGCAAGGGAAGTACGGGAGCAGTGATAGCTGGGACAGCCAGCACGCTTGTGGTGCGATTGGGTGGGGTTTTGTATGTTCATGAAGAGTGAAGTTTAAGGTGCGACATCTGTGCCTATAGGCTCCTGTGAGGTAAATCTGGGCCTGGGGCCAACACTTTGCTTCCTGCAAGTCAAAGGGCTTGGCACAAGATTTTAGGCTCTCTCCCCTTCAGGGCTCGTTCAGACTATGCACGCTGCCGTGCGCATTTTGGCAGTGCGCATAGTGTGCGACACGCAAGAACGGTAGAAGGGCATAGACAGACCTTCTACCATTCCCATCATATGCGCTGCGCAGCAGTGCGATGCCCTATCGCACTGCTGCATGCATTTTCGGGAATCGCAGCACAGATCCCATTCATTGTAATGAATGGGATCTGCAGCGCATAGTAGCGAGGCCTTTGCACTGCCCTATTGCAGTGATCTGCAAACTTGCTCACCAGCTGTTAAGGAACTACAAGTCCCACAATGCATTGTGGGAGTCTGACAGCCACTTGTAGTTCCTTAACAGCTGAGGAGCCAAGTTTGCAGATCACTGCCCTATTAGAAGGTTTTGATATTCAAACAGTCGAGTAGTTTATCGGTACCTTTGCTCTTGCTCCCCACTACTTTAAAACAGACAGCAATGCAAGGTAATAGGGAAATGAAGATTAAACTGGGATTTTGAGGTGATACAGGGCTGTGTAGCCAATACTGAAATGTGTTATTTATGGAGCACTGCATTTCTAAAGAGCGATTATAAATCCTGAGCTTTAGCTTCACCTTGAAAAAGAACCTTTTTTTTCCTAACAAGGTTTCCAAAACAAAAAGTAGGTTCTAATAAATAGTTATTCACACAACACCTGCATTAATGAATGCATTACCTTGAGGTCTCTTCAAATGGATGCCAGCTTTATAGCAGGCTGCATTGATTCCAGTAATACGGCGCTGTAATGCTTCCCCATCTGTTCAGTAGCTACAGCAGCACCTGACAGACTAGAGAATAAGCACATCCTCACAGCTCTGCTCTGTCACAATCAGCTTCGCAGTGTTTATACCAAAGCTGGAAATACATAAGGAGGGCCGGATTTATCACACAGCTAGGAATTGCTTTTTAATAGAGGCTTTGTGTTGTTGACTGAAATAAGGTATTACATCGGGTGGGGGAAAGATACATATATAAACCCACTGTACCAACCTGAAATGTGGCATCGCTGTCATGGGCACTATTACTAAAAGCCTTTGCGTGATCAGAAAGAAACAGCCTTCTGAAGCTGGCCGTGACACGCACAACCTTCACTTTGTGTAATTTGTGCAGGCGCAGCACGCAGGTCATCAGAAAGCACTCCATCACTATCTCATTCGTCCATGTTCTTCTGGCAGCCTATATTCTTGTGATAGCTGAGACAAATAAACAGACTCCACTTTGCTGTGCCCGCCTGCGCTACACCGACCTGTCCTTTAAACTGATGCGCACATAATTTACATCACTTTTACTTCGTCACGGGCGGCAAGACCGATCTCTACAGTGTGAAGTGAGAATTACTCTCAGTCTATCAAAGCTTGAAAGCCATCTCGCGCTTTAAGCAGGCGCGGCTCTGAAATCTGCAGTGTTCTTACGAAAATCAGAGAGCGTGTAATTTTTAGTTTACCGAAGCGCCTGGCAATATGATAAAAGACAACAGGCTGCTAAAGGCCTCACGAGCTAGTCATTATTATTGAGATGACTTCTAGTATTTCATGTAGAAGTGGTTTTGTGTTTGTACAATGCACGGTGCAGAACAATGCATTCTGGCACGCTGGAGAAGTGGGAGCAGGCAGGTCGCTTTGAACTAAGGACTACCAGTCATGCATTGATGATGAATTTACATTACGTCAGTATAAAAATAGAGCTCTTCCACAAATTTCATAACAAAAGTCATTCAAGAAGCCCCATTAAATCAGTGGTGTGGGGGACAGAAACAAGATTTACATACGTTACAGATAGAAATGGACACCTGTTTCCGCAGTTCAGACGAAACAGGGACCTATATGCAATAAACTTTTTCTCCTGAGTTTTCACACCTTGTAATAAAATTCCCTTTAAAGCAAGGAATAAAATACACATTTTTTTTTTAAAGTGGACTTGAACTCAGATGCACAGGACAGAAGGAAAACACAGAGAAGTGCACCCTTTATGTTATTTAGAGAGTTTAGCCTGTCTCATTTTCTCTCATCAGTGACTAATCACAGGTGTAATTTGATCTCTCAGCTGTGCCCTTGGCAGGGCAGCAAGTTTTTAAACACAGGATGTTAACCCTATGTCTTCTTTAATGAAAACAGGAAGTAGACACACTGCAGATTTATCGCAAGATTTGTATCAGTGGTAACAAAGAAATGCTTTTCTTTAAAAATTATTATGCTGTTGCTTATCCTTTAGAGCAGAGAGGAAGTTCTGAGTTCAGGTCCGCTCTAAGGCACCAATTCACCTACTTTTTGGTACTTTTTTCATTGCAAAGTGCTAAAAAGTTATTTTAAAAAGAAAATGAAAAATTGCCACCAGTTTGGCGACTGTGTCATGTGTCATATCGGGGTCACGCATGACGTCTGGCACACATGCGCCGCTCGTCACACAGAAGGGGGCACTGTAACTAGGAAGAGGACGCCGTTACCATGGAGGATGTCGGCGGGGGAGCAGCGCGTGATTACCGCATGGCTGCTGTCTGCAGTGAAGACGATCTGGCGGCTGGGACACTGAAGAGCCGGGATTCTGGATGGGATGGCTGGGACCCTCGGATGACCACAGCTGGGACCCTCGGATGGTGGCAGTCAGAGGAGGACAGGATCGCGGCTGCAGGATCAGGTGAAATGCTGCAAGGGCAAAGTGTAGTGTAGTTTGTGTTGGGTGCAGGATTTAGTTAGTGTAGTGTAGTTTGGGTTGGGTGCAGGATTTAGTTAGTGTAGTGTAGTGTAGTGTAGTTTGGGTTGGCTGCAGGGGTTAGTTAGTGAAGTGTAGTTTGGGTTGCTGCAGGGGTTAGTTAGTGAAGTGTAGTTTGGGTTGCTGCAGGGGTTAGTTAGTGTAGTTTGGGTTGGCTGCAGGGGTTAGTTAGTGTAGTTTGGGTTGGCTGCAGGGGTTAGTTAGTGTAGTGTAGTGTAGTTAGTGGGGGCAGCAGGGGTAAGTGAAGTGTAGTGTAGCAGGATTTAGTGTAGACGGGCAGTTCAGCTTAGATAGAGACAGTTTTGGGGGGTTTAAAGGTCCATAAGACACCCCTGCACCATAGACGCACCTAGGTTTAGTTTTTTTTCCCCTAATTTTTGCCTTCTAAATCTAGGTGCGTCTTATATGCCGCAGCGTCCTATATTCCGCAAAATACGGTAACTTCAACACATACAGGTTTGCTTTAAGCATCCCGACAAATTTTGAGAATTCTGGCAGAAAGTGAGCATGGTGGATACAAGCAAGTCATTCTGGGCAAAGAACTTCTATTAATATAGCACAGAACTATCACATTTCAGCCGAAATGGAGAAGCCTCTTTAATAATGCAAGAAGAACTAAGCATTAGGCTGCTGAATTACAACGCCTGATGGTTTATGCGTAACTTTGTGAAAACAATGTAAATAAAAAGAAAATGCTGAAAACAAAAATAGAGAAATGCTAAATAAACATACCTACAGAACATAATTAAGAAGCACAGAATATAAATATATACTTCCCACTAATTAAAAAAGCCTAGGGACAAAATAAGATCACTAAAGCTCTCACAGGGCATCAGTCACATGGAAGCACGGCAGTACTGCATTTACCATTCCAGAGGCTAAAGCAAATGTCAAGCACACAAACTGCCTAAACACACTTTCTGCAATGCTTATTAGACTTTAGGGCTATCATTCTACTGTTATATTTTTATGTCAACATTAAACAATTTAGATGCTAACTTCATGTCTTTAAATCAAACTATGGTATAAAAAACAAAGTGTGCCCGTGCTCGCTCATGGATGGGAGTGCGGCCAGGAAGCCCTTGTCGCACAAGTTCAGAGGTATCTATTGCTGTAACGGCAAGGGAGTGGGAGGAAGCCACTGTATGATCCAGTCTTCCCTCTATTGAGGTAAGTATCTCATTTTTTTCGATTTTGCTTTCAGGTACTTTTAAATCTATTCTGCAATACACAAAATAATGCTTATACAAAGCCATAAATAAAAACTATTCTTATTATAGAATTAAAACCTGTAACATCAAAACAAAAATTACAATATTATAAGCAGCAGAAGTGGTCAATAGGATGAAAACCAGCGTATGTTAAAAAAGGACGGCAGGGAAATTTGGGGGCAAGGTGAAGCTCCAAGTAAAATTCTGTATCGGCAAATAAAATGAAAAAAAAATACTGCATCAGCAATACTGCTGCTATTCTATTATTGGGCGCTGAATAATTACAATATTTTACTGATACTTGATTATCACTTTACCTACCCTTCCTCTCAGAATGACCAACCCTTTATCTACTAGTAACACTACCACCATCTAAAGGTGCCCATACACTTATTCAATTTCCCGCTAATAGACAGCAGATTCGATCACTGTGATCAAATCTGCTGTGAAATGGATACGCAAACGCTGACCGTTCGACCGATTTCCGTCTGAAATCGATCGATCCGTTGATCTGTCCGCGCGGAAAATTTCGCTCGATCGCCGGCGGGTCGGGAGTTCGTCCATATCGGCGTTCGAATGTCCAACGACCAACGCTAGTGACAATACATTACCTGATCCGGCCGGCACGAGTCCCCACTGTCCCTTCTCTGCGCTGGGCTCCGGCTGGCTTCACTTCCTGTCGGGGAAGTTTAAACAGTAGAGCGGGGAAGTAAAACTGGAGCCCAGAGCGGAGAAGAGAACGCGGGGACAGTGGGGACTCGCGCTGGCCGGATCAGGTAATGTATGCTGGGGGAGGCGGCAGCTCCACAGATTGTGAATCGATTTCATAGTGAAATCGATTCAAAATCTGTTTGCCATGTAGGCAGCCAATAGATTCCTCTTTGATCAGATTCGATCACAGAGGGATCTATCTGTTGGTCGATCTGGTGGAAATCAATAAGTGTATGGCTGCCTTAAGCCTAAATCTAACCCCTCTTATCTAAGCCTAGTGTTAACCTACTGCTATCTAAGCCTAATTGCTGGGTACACACTATTAAATTTTCTGGCAGATTGACTGTCAGATCGATTACCTCCAACATGTCCGATTTGATTTCCGATCGATTTCCGACTGTTTTAATTCACCTCTATCGGAAATTGATTAGAAATCAAATCGGACATGTTAGAAATAATCGATCTGGCAGTAAATCTGCCAGAAAATCTCATAGTGTGCATAACACTAACCCACCTTACCTACTCCTAACAATAATTTACACCTACAGACGCACATCCGATAACTTGTCCCGTTGCAGTTATCTCCACTGCAAACTCCGCCTCCCTTTGCGCTTCGGCTATAGTCAGCTTCCAAGTGCCCAGATTTCCCAGTCTGAAGAACCATTCTAACTTGTAAGCAAATTGTATGCAACATGAAACCGAATCATTTCATGTCAACGGGAAATTCATTTGATTGGAAGAATATTAAACATAATACAATTTTCATGAGATTTCCATGCAAGCCGGAATGACTTGCATCTCACTGACCATCTCTAATCAAAACATAAAATGGCATCCTGATTAGAAATGAGTCATGTTTCACTCAAAGGAGGCCCAGTCTCAAACCCTCAGAACTGACTCAGTCTGAAAATTCTGAAGCTTCACTGGGCATTGTAGTGGTTGGCTTAGATGGACATACAGGTAATTCCATCATGCATAAACACTGCCTATCATTTGTCCCTCACCATCACATCGACTTTACGGTTATTATCAGCACACCCTGAAGATTCCCCAGCATACACAGCTGCAATATTTGGAAGTGATGGGCAAGGTGGAGACAATGCCCAAAAAGGACAGGCATGTATTTGCATGTGACCTTCCTGACCAGGTTATACAGCACCAGCCTATAAGAGGACTGGTGCCCACTGATCATATCACCTATTCCACATAATGGTAACTGAAAAATAAAGAAGGGTGGAGGCACCCAAAAATAAATATCTATCAGAGTATACATTATGGTATAAAGACATAAATAAATAAATGAGGTTTCGTACCTCTCCAGATGAACCAACCCAGAAAATCAAGGGTGTAGATCAAGTAAGATTTATTCAATTGTTTTTCTGTGTTGGTTCCTCTGGAGAGGTAAAGACTAACCAGCAAGGTCATGTGAACCAGAACTCATTGGAGTGTGTGAGGTACTACAATGGCCCAAAAAGCCCCCTTACTAAAATGCATGGAAAACAAAAGTTTGCTTTCTTAAAACAGAAAGTATTTGCGATAATTCAGGTTGGAGTGAGCTCCGAGATGTCTCCCAGTGAATCTGGAGAGGTAAGATACATTTTGTATTTATTTAGAACGTTTATTCTTTAGAACGTATACTCATATTTATTTTTGGGCGCCGCCACCTCTCTTCATTGCCCCCTACACCTCCTTGGAAGGTGTCCTTTCCACTAGTGTGGTGCCATCCAGGGCTGTGGAGTCGGAGTTGGAGTCGAAGAGTCAGAGCAATTTTGGGTACGTGGAGTCAGAGTTTTTATAAACCGAGGAGTCGGCGTTGGTGTCGGGTGATTTTGTACCGACTCCACAGCCCTGGTGCCATCCACAGCTACCAAGGACCCCAGGACAACGACCAACCAGTTTCGGCAGGACCTGAAGTACCGAGCAGGGACGGTGTTTTCCCGGAAGGAGATATATAGTGATTGCAGGTTCTGTAATCCACCTTTGTGAGTATAACTACTCTTGTAATACTGAGCTAATTTTATACTACGATACTGCACCATTTGGCACCTGGTCCAGTCTTTGTCCCACAGAGTACCGTGAGTTCCCCACAGTGACCGTCCCTACTTCTACTGTAACTGGAAAGGGTGACAGCTGGCCAATGGGGGTAGCTTGATGAGGGAAGAATAGGTGGGCAATAGGTGGGCAAAATGTACAGCTCTCTCCAGCCATTTCTGTAGAAATATCAGTTATAGGTGATGGACTGAGTCTTAAAAAATGTTCATGGACGAAACATGTATTTTCCATTAAATTAGCAGAACAAGAAACAACATGAACAGTTATCTCAGTATGTATCCTGCTGCCTGTTAGAAATCAGTTATGCAAAACAAGTGGCTCAGCAGAGAAGTAGACACACATTCCATGCTCTTCAATTAGATGCAGCGTGAATTGTGATAAGCTGCTACAGCACTGTGTACCCTTCCTGATAATTAGCACATTCCACTGTAATATTGCATTACTTTGCTATTTTAGAACTGTGAGTCTGGGCAAAAAATACCTTCTATATACATAACATTGTTTATTATTCTTAAAGAAAAGAAGACGACTCTTAGTGAAACTTGTGGATGGTAATGTCAGTAACGCTAATTTTTTTGGCGTTTTTGTTATTTTTCATGCGCTTCCCAGTGTACTAACATCTTAAAATGATACATATTCATTTTCCCCGGAGGTGAGAAAGTAATGCTGATACAGTCTCAAGGTAATAGGGAGAAAAGGCACAAAGCTGGTGGCTGCATTTCTCAGCCTCTAAACCACGTTACATAAACTGTGCTACAAACACCATCATTTTCACTTACTCAGAATGGCATTTAAGCAGAAACATTCTATTCCCAATATTTATCAGCATGTGAAACAAATAGTTGTAACTACTTTTTTTTAATATTTTTAAAGAATAAAATTGCTACTGAATAAATACCGTATATACTCGTGGCTGTGGATGGGCTGATCTGCGCATAAGCCCACTTTGCTCATCGATACTGTCATCCCATTTAGGGGAATTTTGGCATACTTGTTCTGTCGCCTTCTCTTCCATGACGCGACAAGCTTGAGGCCCCTTTCCCACTAGAGCATTTTTATTGCGTTGTGTTACTCGTTTTTACCGCAGAGTAAAGCTAAAGCAATGAAAGTCTTTAGAATATTTTCGCACCTGATGCGGTGCGATGTGCTGAAAGTATTGCATCTGACACAAAAACATCAGCCCGTTATAAGTGAACATCTGTGGTGCCGTGTGTTGACCGGAAGTCATGTGAGTCAATGGTGTCGCAGATATTTTAAACAGTTTCGCATTCGCGTCGCACATGCCCGGAAGCGTATTTTTTCAATACACTTATATGCAATTCGTATTTCGGCCACAGGAAATGAGTGCTAGAGAGCCTCACTTATAGTTTGGCTTCCTACCAAAAGTTACATTACCACTGCTATCTACAAAGCCTGTTTTAGCTGGTCGCACCACATCCACAACGCTGGTGTGAAACCGGCCTTACAGTACCTAGTGATTGTCATGTCTTTAGGAGAACTCATGGAGAAGCATGTGATCAGTTTGGTCAGGCGACAGATATGTAAGTCCCTGATTTGCTAGTCACGATCTTGTGCTAAAACAGGATGTGATTATAGCAAATCACAGCTTTGCAAATCTATCAGCTGATCAAACAAATTGCATGCTTCTCCATATGTCTTCCTAAACATGACCATCACTAACAGTACCTATAAAAGAAGCCCTTGCCAGCCACTACAGATAAGCTTTAAATTCAACTAGGTATACACATTTCCTGTTATGCGAAATTGGGCTAATTAACCAGCTACCAGCTAAACAATCTGCAGCTATCAGGTTAGATTAGCTAGCAAAAAGTGGAGACTTGCATGAGTAGTCACACTAAAAAGAAAGTCATATTTGCCAGCCATTTCCTGCACTATAAACTTCCAAAGCTGCACACTGTGATCTTCTCAGAGAACTGCCTTTGCCTCACCGTGCAACCTGAACAGCATGATGAGCTAAACAGCATCCACAGCCCCGCCCACAGGTCAAGCGGATTGCTTCTGCTGGGCTGCTTCAGGCCACATTACTAAATCTCAAAAACTGGATCTTCAGCTACAGCAGTCTTATTTGACACACAAAATATAACATATGATCAATTTGCTTTTTTGAGATATTAGATTTAGATCTGAACATGAAATTAGACTTCTGTGGAACGTCAATGTTCTTCTAGTCTCTTCCTCTTAGTAACATGTAAAATGTATGCATCCATTGTGCAGGAATAACTGATATGTGACATATGACATGGTATCACCCTCCTAACAATGTACCTGTGAGGCAGAATATCACTTATTTTCAAAAGATATTTATAAATGCAGACTTGAAATGTAAATGCGCAATCTAATGGGGTCTAATAGACCCCTTAGTAGTATGCTTAAAGCCAACCTAAACTCAGGACTTCCTCTCTTCTCCAAAAGACAAGCAACAGCATAACAACCTGTACAGAAACTCCTCAGAGATGCTGCAGTGTAGTTACCGTACTGCCTGATTTGCTGGGAGCACAGAAAGGGTTAAACTCCTGTGTTTACATATCGCCTACCTGAATGGCACACTCGGCACAGTTCAGACAGAGATGACAGTTTAAATTACAGTGGCTCATTACTAGCAAATAATGGAGAACTAAAAAGGCGGTTATCTCTAAATACACACAGGGTGGGTTTCTCTGCATTTTCTTTCTCTCCTGTGGAAAAGATTAGGTCCTCTTTAATTTAGCTGAGAACTAGGGATGCATGGAGACTATTGCATTGAGTCTTTATGTAAAGCAACTATGAAAAAAAATCTCTAAATATGTTTAAGTCTGCCGTGTAATCACCGCTTATGTGCCACATGTTCACCCAATTAGCCTTAATTGCATTCATGCTGCACAACATTTGACGGTACTCTACATACATACCAGTATATTCTGTATATTCTGTACTGGGAAGGGTCAGAAGTTCAAAGCCAGCAGCTTTATCAAGATTTACTGGTCCTAAATCAGTAGAGTCCTCATGGTATGCAACAACCACAATATCCTGATGGATACCATTACATCTTTTGTGGGCGAATCAGGTTATGTGCAGGCTTTTTCTTATTCTGTTGTATTACTTACAATAAAATAAAAAAAAATAACGCTTATATAAAAAAATGTAGTTTAGTCATGCTGAAGTGTCCTAATTGTTCCATGTGAAATGTGAATGTTATTCACAGTTCTGCTGTAAGAAAGAACAGAAACATGTGCTGCTCTTATTTAACCACTTCACCACTGAGGGGTTTTACCCCTTGAGCACCAGAGCAATTTTCACCTTTTAGCGCTCCTTCCATTCATTCGTCTATAACTTTATCATTACTTATCACAATTAAATGAACTATATCTTGTTTTTCCCGCCACCAATTAGCCTTTCTTTAGGTGGGACATTATGCCAAGAATTATTTTATTCTAAATATGTTTTAATGGGAAAAAAGGAAAAAATGTGGTAAAAAATTCATTATTTTTCAGTTTTCGGCCATTATAGTTTTTAAATAATGCATGCTACTGTAATTAAAACCCATGAAATGTATTTGCCCATTTGTCCCGGTTGTAAAACCGTTTAAATTATGTCCCTATCACAATGTTTGGTGCCAATATTTTATTTGGAAATAAAGGTGCATTTTTTTTTAGTTTTGCATCCAACCCTAATTACAAGCCCATAGTTTATAAAAGAACAGTGTTGTAGCCTCCTTACATAAATATTTAAAAAGTTCAGTCCCTAAGGTAACAATTTATGTATTTTTTTTTAATTGTAAATTTTTTAATTTTTTTTTAATTACAAAAAAAAAATGGGGAGTGTGGGAGGTAATGAGTTAATTTTTTGTGTAAAAGTAATGAATTTGTATGTGAAAAATGCTTTAGGGTGTAGTTTTACTATTAGGCCACAAGATGGCAACAGTAACCTTTTGTTTAATGCGACCTCCAAGCGTTCTTCCGGACGCTTGGAGGAAGTACTTGGAGGCTGGTTAAGTTTTTTTTTCACAATGATCGCGCTGCTTATCGGCAAAGCAGCGGATCATTGCGGGGCTTAGATCAACGAACGGGAATGGATTTTCCCGTTCATTGATCTCCGGGTGAGCGGCGTATTTACCCGCGGGAGTGCGCGCTAGAGCGAGCGGGAGTGCGGACAGCGGCGGGAGCGCGGAAAGTACGTATTTCTCTGTCCCTGGGGGTGAAATGATGGAAAAATGGACTGAGAAATTCGTACGGGCGGGGGTAAAGTGGTTAACACATTTCAGTAAGACTGCTGTCATTTTTCCAAGACCGGTGGGAAAGCAATGATTGTGGTGTCTGTGTGCTAACCTGTAGAAAGCAGAGATGATTTTATTCACACACTACCAATGCAGTTTTCTGCACTCCCCAGTCTAAACACTGCTGAGCTCCCAATTCCGTTAGCTGGTACGCCACCTCCACCCAAGCTTAGAGACCAAAGGGGACACTTTTGCTGGCTAAAACTGTGCAAATCAGAAGTTTGCCTACTTAAAACAGAAGATATTTGTGATTATTCAGGTTGGAGTGAGCTTTGAGGTGTACCACAGTGCATTACTGCTGAATATGCAAATCATCTCTTTGTTGTCCCTCCAGAACCGCTGGAATGCAATGATGTGTCAGCTTGTTAATATTACAGAGCCCAACAAATCTAAACATGCATACAGACTGTTATGGACTGGTTGATCCTCATCAGTTCATGGCATGGATTAATATGGCTCTATGGGCCCTTTTCACACTCCTAGGAGACCTGGTTCACCATGAGCTTGCTGGGCAATCTGTAACTATGGCTAAAACTGGATTTCCTATTACAATTTTACATATAAACAAATGATTTTCAGTAAGTCCTTCACATCTGATGGACTAGTTACATTCATAAAATATTAATTAGCACAGATCCTAACCACTAAAGCATTGCTTTGATATTACTGAGTTATTTGTCAGACTCAGACACAACTAAACTGCAAATGAATGTAAATTCCATGGAGGTGGTCTAACTCAAATCCATCCATAAGTTTTCAAAGTCGCCCAAATATATGATAATTTTCCCAGACCAAGGTCTTTTTAATTAAAGATTCAGGCTGATTTAAAAAAAAAATCTGAGTATTTTCTTGCTGGCTGGTGGCTTAAAATGAAATGATGGCGTAAAATAGTGAATTGCATAAGGGCCGGTGGTTCCGATCCAATTGACTTTTTCTCCTAAGTTTTCTCCTAGTTTTATTCTCACACTTAATAAATTAAATCCCTTTTAAGCCACCAGCTAGCAAGGAAATACTCAGAATAATTTTCACAGTACTTTTTCGCCTACTTTTTGGTATTTTTCAATTATTTTTAAGGTTGTTTAAAAGTAAGTTTAAAGAGAAGATTAAAAACTTAGGAGAAAATGTGAATTGAATTGGGTCCTTTGTCTCTTCTTCACCAGCAAAAAATGAAATAGAACATAATGAACTGAAATCTAAATACCTTTTGTTGAACTCTAAGGGACCTTTCACACTGGCGCGGTGTGGTGTGGCAACCGCAGCCTATTGAAAACCTATGGGGAAGTTCATACTTATGTTGCCGTGCACTGCGCCGAGAGTCCCTAATCTAACAAGCGTAGAACTACGTTACCACGCATAATCCGCAGCAACCTGCGTCGGACCGGAAGTCATGTTAGTCTATGGTGATGCTTTGTTTTTGTTTTTTTAAGTCTACATCGCGGCGCACATGTGCGGAAGCCTATTTTTACAATACACTTCCGTGCACTTCCACATACCCGAAGCAGGAAGTGACCACAAGCACGCGTCACTTCCTGCTTGGTCGAATGCCAGACAGGGAACACCACGTAGTAACTGAAGGCCTGTTTCTTGCGGGCTGCACTGAAACGCCACCACCAGTTTGCAGTGTGAAACCGGCCTAAAAGGCTGGTGATTCAATGCCAGGTTTTCAGTGCCAATGCATATAGGGGCGATAGAAGTATTTAGTCTAGTCCAAGATGTCCTCTCCTC
The DNA here is from genome assembly GCF_040937935.1 of Hyperolius riggenbachi. Classification (NCBI taxonomy): domain Eukaryota; kingdom Metazoa; phylum Chordata; class Amphibia; order Anura; family Hyperoliidae; genus Hyperolius; species Hyperolius riggenbachi. The sequence goes on from NC_090646.1 coordinate 546,909,247, forward strand.
TTCTCCATGCTTTTACCGTGTGGTATAACCCCCACCATACATCTATGTGAGTATGTCTGAGGGTTGCTGGGAAAGACAGGGTAAATGAAAGAAAACTCGTCTTTCTTTAGAAGATAGCTATGTGTACACAATCAAACACAGAAGGATAAGATATGGATATTCTGCTGGCCTCCTTACCCAGAAGCTATGAAAGGTGTATTAAGGGTCAGAGGTTATAATGTAAGGACTGTGAACAGAAGTTTTCAGATGATAAAGTCAGGATGTAATGAAAAGATCTACACTTCACAAGAGGCAGTGTTTTGTGAACACTAGATGCTGTATGTACCGGTTTTGGCATCAGACACAACATTTTAACCCCTTAACTCAAACTGGATTTATATATGCGTCCAGTTTGAGCCGTAGTAAATCAATTAGAACCTACACCCTTATTTCCAAATAATATATTGTTGACATACATTGTACTAGAAACATAATTTAAATGTTTGGATAGCTGGGAAAAAGGAGCAAATAAAATGGGTGTGTTTTATCTATAGTAACCATAAGGGAATGGAATTAGAGAAATGTACTTGTTTTTCCCTTTACAATGCAAAGAAAATAAAGTACTTGCTGAAAACATGTATAGCCCATAAAAAGCTGAAAAAACCCAAATATAAATCATTTAAGTGTGAGAAGTAGTGAATTAATTGGTGAATGAATGGCAGTAAGGTGAAAAAACTAGCCACTACCAGGCTAGTCCAAAATATCTGCAGCAATATCCCAGCCTCTTCTGAGATGTATGAAGAGAGCTACGGTATTCCAAATAAACACAGGTGAATTTGTTGCAGTTTAAAAAGGCAAAGTCTAAAACATGAAAGGAAATTTGCAGATAAAACATTGTGAATGACCCAGGCGAGTGTTTGGAGTCAGCGGTGACACAGAATACTTGTGCTATTTCCATTTGTAGTCCTGCAAGCATATGCTGGTAACAAATGTAGCTTCATCTGCTTCAAAAGACAGGTGGGTGATCAAAAGAACTTACAGCAGCAGATTCAGTATCTACACAGAACAAACCTATGTGTGAATAAACAGAGCATAATTTAAGTCCTAGTTCAGCCTACCACATTCTTAACACAAATGATAGTAACTTAGCATTAACTAGTAATGTACAATGTTTTGATTTTGCATGTCTGTACTTATTACAAAACATACAATAACATTAAGCCTCATACACATGAGGCACAAATGTCTGTAGTTGCAAGCAGACAAGAGACAAAATAAAAAAATCAGCGACAGTTCGTCATCAGGTCCCTCTGTGCGGCAGCTGTACACACGTTGCACAGAGGGACAGAGATGCGGCGGAAGCTGTTGCTGAAAGTTTCACCCCCCCCCCGCCTAAAGCTCCCTGCTGGCTGTGGGTAGCTGTCGCTAGGCTGCACACACACACGCAGTACGCGTGGCGGACTAGCGACAGTTGCGGAGACAGAAGTTGCCGGCGATTGAACTTTTTAATCGCACGGCAACTGCTGTCTCCGGCGACAGTTCGGGATGCGCGCCTCATACACACGGGGCAACTGTCACCCAGACATGCGCGTGCCACGTGTTTGTGGCGACAGTTGTGCCCCGTGTGTATGAGCCTTACAGACTGGAAGGGAGCCAGGCACTCCGTACAATCCGCAGGATTTATTATTCCATCAATAGGTTAGTGGCACATGCACAGACAGGTTAAAAAGCAGTGGGGGTACACACAGCAGGCTGACAGACGTTTTGCAGACAACTTCATTGTCCCAAGTGAGGGCCTAAGAGGAAGCAAAACTAGTGACAGCATCTCAAGTCTACTAAGTTACTTTAACACATTAACATTATCCAGCTGCCTTCTGTAATTCCATTTCCTTCTGAGAGGACAGTGCAGCCACCCAGATAAGGATGTCAGAAAGGAAGGAATTAGGAGGTCTTTGCCTGTCAGCACCAATGACCTAACCCCTCCCACAACCTCCATTTTACTCCTTGTGGCCAGCACTGCAGCTCAGAAGAGTTTTATAATGATAAGAATCTGCTGAGCTGCAGGCTGACCAGAAAGAGTAATTTTTCTGCCACAGTAGATGTGATGCACAGTGAAAGGTGCCCTGTAGCTGGAGAGCACATGCTCTGATGCCAGTTCCAGGCTTGGTGGAGAGATTCGTGGCATGGGTCATATGATTGACTTTCCCAGTTGGAACATCTCTGGAACAGATGGATAACATATGAATGCTGTGAGTGTAATTGCATAGCTCCCTGTTCATCTTTATTAATAATGAAGAATCTGGGGGGTTGGAAGGCGTACGTCAACTGCAAACTCCGGCATTCATAAGGAAGAACAAGTGAGTGTGAGTGTCGCAAAGCCTGGTCTCATAAGCCAGCAGAGCCAGATACTGTGAGATTCCAAAGAGAATGCGGCTTGGCAGAGAGAACGAAGTCCTGTATGACAGGGAGGGAAATCAGGCTGATGCACCAGAGCCTGTGTGCGGAATGTATTTGACTCTTGCCTCTTCTTTTGGGGACGGATTCGTTTAACTGAAATCTACATTTACTGCCTTTTGTGACTAACAATTTAGTGGCAGCTGTCCTGTCTGGATTTTTATAGTTTATTTTGGTTGCATTTATATAGTGACCATTGCTTTGTGACTTGAGAGATTTCAATGCAATTAAAGTAAACTGTTAGATTTTACAGTACCGTGTCGATTTGGTGCAAAATGACTCTGTTTGGTTTGAAGGAGTTTGTGACTCCCAGGGCACATTGGCTGCTGTACAGAGCACAAGTACCTAATGTTTCTATTTATTCAGGCTGAACATAGAGCTAGGGAAATAACCGGACAGAAAGGCACAGGGTAACCTTTGCCAGGGCTTTGCAAGGACTAGAAAAGTCCACAAACAAGAAAATGGCCACAGCCCGCTCACGCCTATAGGCATATTTAGTCTGTGCACTCAACTGAACAAACACAGACACTACTTTATCCAGCTAATGGACTTCTGTGCATTAAAAAAATGTATTTCTTCAAAAAAGAAGATACTGATCTACTTTCCAATTTTTATGCATATAAAAGAGGAACTGTATAGTGACATACAATTGCTTATTTGTTTTACAATTTTAACTTATAAATGATTTAGTCAGTGTTTGCCCATTGTAAGACCTATCATCCCTCTGATTTACATACAGAAAGTTATCACAGGTGGTGATATTTTTAGCTCTGTTAGGTGAGCTCTGTGAGATGTTCATTTCCTCAGAGTTCTGGAGCCAGTACAAAATATACCTAGTCTCTAAGAATGCTGTGGGGGGACAAATTCCAAATAGCTAATCATCCTAGGCCAGTGATGGCTAACCTTGGCACTCCAGCCGCGACAAAACTACAAATCCCATCATGCCTCTGCCTTCCCAAGTTATGCTTAGAGCTGTCAGAGTATTGCAATGCCTCATGGGACTTGTAGTTCCACCACAGCTGGAGTGCCAAGGTTAGCCATCACTGTCCTAGGCTATACTTCACTGGGAGGGTAGTGCTGCTTTAGGCGTTTCTGATGCTGAAACCAGGAGTACTACCATAAAAGTGGGTATCCTGAATAATTTCCTACATGTTACTATATGTTTAAGGGAACCTGAAGTGAGCCATATAAGGAGACTGCCCTATTTATTTCCTTTTAAACAATATCTGTTGCCCGGCAATCCTGCCAATCTCTTTAGCTGCAGTAGTGTTTGAATATCACACTTGAAACATCTGATCTGTGGCATGCTTGTTCTGGGTCTATGGCTAAACTTATTAGACACAGAGGATCAGCAGGACAGCCAGGCAACTAATATTGTTTAAAAGGAAATAAAGATGGCAGCCTCCATATAACTCTACCTTCAAGTTCCCTTTAAGTGCTTGTAACAGGCAGGGAAAACATATTTCTCGCCATCACTGAAGGAGTAACAGAGCCCCATCAGTCACCAGTAGAGTGCTACAAGTTGTTCAACTGAGAGTGTAATTCTGTTTTCTAACAAAAAGTATGACGTATCTCAGAAAATCACTGAAAAGGGAGGAAGAGGCTCCCTGTGATCTGCTTGACGGGAACATTTTTCTTTTGTTAAAAATGCAATCAGAACAAAGCAGAGGCGGCAGCTGTCCAGCTTATTTCCTGAGCCAGGGCTCCGGTGGGTGTGTGGCATAGTGATTAGCTGAGCATTACCTTCACCCTCATCAGTATTAGCACAGAGCAGGGCTCATGCCAGCGTGCGGCCGCTCTTTACCTTCTATAGAGATAAACACATGTGTTATGCAAACAAACTGTTGACAATCATTTCAAGAGAGGAAATAAAAAAATAAATGCTACGGCCAAACAAGGCAAACGCTGAATATGTTTGGACTGCAATCAAAGTTTAATCAGCACTTCTCGCCACTGCTCGGTTACTCTCAAGCTGAGCTCCGTAGTTCATATATGGCAAAATCAGAGGTTGGCAACAGGATAGAATAATAGGATCACGTTTCGTACAATAAATAGGAAATTCTGCTGTAGAATCTGAATATCTCAACACTAAACAAAGAGCAGGAGGAGGGGAGCTGCGTGTTATAGCAAAGTCACAGGACAGAAGGACTCTGGGAGGTGGGGGACTCCAATAATCAATGTCTAGGCCATGTAATTATTACAGATAAAATATGGGATGGCCTGGTCATAAATAATATGAATTAGGATTGCAATCTTATACTCCATATAGATCCATTCATTCAGTATATAATACAGATTGCTTCCCCTGGATGATCGCTGGACTGGGGCTTTCAGCATACAAGTGTACTATTAAAGAGACACTGAAGCGAAAAAAAATTATGATATAATGAATTGGTTGTGTAGTACAGATAATTACTACAACATTAGTAGCAAAACAAAATATTCTCATATTTTTAATTTTCAGGTATACAGCTTTTTTTTTATAACATTGCATCATTCTCTAATACTTGCAATTTACACACTACTCAGCCTTCTAAATGTTTTTACAGAACAGGCAGTTAACTTTTGACCTGTCCTGAAATGTTCTCTGCAAAAGAAAAAAACAATACAGTTAAGATAACAGCCTTTAGAACACAGAGCTCTCTGCAAATTTGAAAGTCATGGAGCTCAATGGCAATTTGCATAGATAACAACTGGAGTTTCTTAACTCTTCTTGTACTGGAAAGAAATATTAGACTTGTGTCTCTGCTCCTAATGCTTTACTTCTTAGCTGTACTACACATACAAATCATTATATCATACATTTTTTTTCGCTTCAGTGTCTCTTTAATCAGAGCAATTTAGTTAAAGCAGACCTGAGGCACAAAGACAGTTGGTTAATCTTATAGATTCCGCACATGCAATGTTTCTATTAGTGCACGAGATTTGAGAATTCCTTTACTAGAAGGTTTGGGCTGCAGCTGAGGCCCATATATGCAGTTACAAATCTACACTGTTGTACTGTGAAGCCTCAGGATGGTCCAGAGGCTCGCTTGTATCCCCATAGAGCCCACTGTTCTCATGGCTGGACTCCAGGCAAGGCCACAAAGGCCATGGCCTAGAGCAGCGCTGTCCAACTGGTGGCCCGCAGGCCGCATCCGGCCCGCCAGGCCTCCTGTTGCGGCCCGCTGGTCTCCCCGAGATGCAGGCATGGCTTGCGCTATGGGCGCCATGCCTGCTCCCTCTTGTGTGGCCTCTCCTGTGTCCCCACTGCCTCACAGCTCAGACCTCACAGATCACGGCGACTGAGGCAAACAGAGTGCGCATGGTACCCGCACGGAGTACGTCACATGCGGAAGTGACATCATTAGTCACTTCCGCATGTGACGTTCTGCCGTGCGGATGCCATGTGCGCACTCTGCTTGCTTCAGTCGCCGCGATCTGTGAGGTCTGAGCTGTGAAGCAGCGGCAGCGGGGACACAGCAGTGGATCAGAGGTAACAGACACCTCGCTATCTAACTGGGGGGGGGGGGGCACCTGTCACTAACTGGGGGGGGCACCTGTCACTATCTAACTGGGGGGGCACCTGTCACTATCTAACTGGGGGGGGCACCTGTCACTATCTAACTGGGGTGGCACCTGTCACTATCTAACTGGGGGGGGGGGCACCTGTCACTATCTAACTGGGGGGGGGGGGGGGCACCTGTCACTATCTAACTGGGGGGGGGGGGCACCTGTCACTATCTAACTGGGGGGGGGGGGCACCTGTCACTATCTAACGGGGGGGGGGGTACCTGTCACTACCTCATCCGCTCACACCACAGCATCATCGCCAGCCTGGCCACAGCAGCACCGCAAGGCCTTTCAGCCCACACATCATCACCAATCTGGCCAAAAACACTATTGCCAGGCCAGCCAGGCACAGCAGCCAGTAGAGGAGAATTCAGAAGCCAGGTGAGAGGTGTCTACCATATTAAAGGGGCATTCTGCCTATTTATGTGAAATGCTGTCTATTTATGTGCCTCATGACTGCTGAATTTGTCATGTTGGGGGCCTCATGATTTGTTGGGGGCATCACAATTGCTGAATTTGTCTTGTTGGGGGCCTCAAGATTGCTGAATGTGTTTTGTTGGGAGCCTCATGATTTGTTGGGGGCCTCATGATTGCTAAATTTGTCTTGTTGGGGGCCTCATGATTGCTGAATTTGTCTTGTTGGGGGCCTCATGATTTGTTGGGGGCCTCATGATTGCGGAATTTGTCTCGTTGGGGGGTCACATGATTGCGAACTGCGAGACTATGGAAAAGCTGAATCCTTATCATATGAGACAATAGCATTAAACCTACTTTTTTAGCTTTTTAAAATGGAAAATAAAACTGGGAGGTTCTAAAAAAAAACCACATTTTTCAGGAGTAGGATGGATGAAATTGTTTATCTTAACAGTTTATTTTCAACTTGGATTTTCCATAATGTTCATGTATGAGTTAAAACGTTTGAATGTAGTTTAAATTGCTGTTGCCACTTTGCGATAGATAAGTGATTTTTGGGTTGCAATTTGGGCACTCGGCCTCCAAAAGGTTTGCCACCACTGTCCTAATCTAATTTCCCACATTGCTAAGTTCATGTAAATGTGTCTCCACCCGTGGCCACACCCACATTCTGGTCCATGGCCACACCCATTTTTCAGCAACGGGACCCCCATGGTTTTTGGCGCGCTGTGTGCGCCATGCAACTTCACCAAAATCTTAAATTGCATTTAGTGGAAAGTGCTGCCAATCTAATTGTCCAAGCAAGGGACAGGCAGCGGGCTGGCACACTCAAAAAACCAATAGTGACAGTTATAAACTTCAAAGAGTAATAAACAAAGCGGAAAAGATCACTGGCACTGCCCTGCCACCGCTAGACCTCCTCTATACTACTAGAATGAAGACGAGGGCCACCAGGATTTCACAGGACCCCTCCTACCCAGGCAGTCGCTACTTTGACCTCCTCCCATCAGGCCACCGTTTCAGATCCATCCCCTCCAGAACCACCAGGTACAGGAGCACCTTCTCCCCTCTAGCAATCCTCCTGATGAAACCTAGCTCAACTCTAACCCAACAAACAAGGCTATGATGGGTACTGCGAGTTTGTTTATATTGTGTTTTTTTTTCTATACTAACATAATGGTATTTAATGGGATCACTTTTAAAGTATATTAGCAGTAAGCCAGTGCAGAGGGTGTAGGCTGCATATTGATACTGTCCTTGCTAGAGCCATAAAAGAGTTAAAGTTGAGCTTGCAAGGTTCTTTAGAATCCAAGCACAGTTCCTGAAGGAAAGCTAACGAAAAGAAAAAGGTGGGTTTGATATGCCTTGGATATATACTGGAAGGATTATAAAAATGCATTTACTCTATAAGGATGAGCTGGTGATACTCCTATCTGTAAACTGATCACAGAGCAGTCATGCATGAGGGGAGATGTGTGCGCACCTAGACTACATAAGAATTCTGATTTTGGATAAAGAAGACCTGTCAAGATTTCTCTCTGCTCGTCAGCAGAATGCAGCACAAGAGTACATAAACCAAGAGCTCTAAACTCTGCTCCCAATTTTCAATTCTGTTTTAAACTTCTTCAAAATGTACCTCATGACTAACAGCAGAGTTAAACTTCTCCTGTTCTGATAGACTTTACTTGTTTTCTGCCAATATCTTTCCAGTGAAAGCTCACAGGGCTGATTCATAAAGTACAAGTGTCACTTGGGACCATGAAAGAGACTGCTGTGTGGTGTAGGAGTTAGGAGCGAGCCATACAGCATTAATTACCTGTGACTACTTCAGTGAACATCCTCTGTTGTGTGTAGAGCAACGCTGAACCCTTGGATGACTCAGGCACACTAAATATACAGGTGCAGTGACACCGGGCAGAACTCAGTCTAATGTGCACGACTTCAAAGAAAAAATATAGATTTATCAATCAAAGGAGTGCAACGACAGCCAGCAGGGCAGATTACTAAAGCACTGTGGCTTGATTCATAAAGACTTGTTCATAGGGAAGGCTAACAGCAGTGGATTCACGGCTTGTCCACTGGTTCCATGGAACTGCCAAGCTTTCTTGGGCAGCTGGTGGCTTTTTAGAGAGGCGATGGTACAGTGTTTGAATACTGCCGTGCCCATGGATGTTAATAAGCAGCAACCAGCTATTGCATGCAACACCCATCAGCTGCATGGTAATTACACAGAGTGTCAAATGCCAGCACCCATGGCAGTAACGGAGGCCACCATTTGGTGGCATTACATAGCCTCACTATCGTTATTTCTATTTGTCTTCTGGGGAAGCTTATAGAGCAGAGTCCCCGTCATCCGAAATTCAGGCAACCGGAAGTCTCAACTAACCAGCATCCTCAGGGATAATGGAGACCTCTGTTTTGGGGTGTTCTGGGGTTTTTTGCTGCCACAAAATACTCACAGAGCCTCCAGCAATCCTCCAGTGATGTCCTGCATCACTTCCCAGGCTCCTAGTGGCTTCCGGCGTCCGTGCACACAAGTCGGCGTGTCACATGACCCGATGCCCATGAGGTGATGTAGGACGTCGCTATAGGATTGGTGGAAGCTTGGCGAGTATTCTGCCTTCACCTGGGGGGAGGTTTGTGCTTTTATGGGCTGTTGCTCAAGCAAACATCAAGCACATGTATCCGATACCAGGTGATCCCTGCCGGTGCCGGATACTGGGGACTATCTCAAGCCAGGAACATCCTACCTCTTGGGCACGGGTGTATTTACACATTATTTAGACCAGTATGGTTTTTTTAACCTTTTTAACAGTATGCACCCCACTTATGATGGGTAGTATTTATCGAGTATCCCCTATTGTGGGTAACCCCATTTCAAGTACACCTTGATCTACATCCATATGTTAGTATTTCATTATAATGAGAGAATACATTTCCAAGCATAAAAACATAAGTGATTCAAGTTAGGGTATTAGGATTTCCCATTTTTAAAATCTCAAATCCTACTATAATGAATTAACTGTGACAAGTAAGTACCCCTTGGTCGAGGCCAGCAGAGCTGAACTGGATTAGGGGACACACACACACACACACACACACACACACACACACACACACACACACACACACACACACACACACACACACACACACACTCACACACGATTAAAAAGAAAACAAGAAAAAAATACAAAGCTAGCCTTTAACCTAAAGCCATACTATCCCAGACAGTTATTCACTGTGATAATTACATTTCTACAACCAGCTTCACGATACAGAAATAACAGTAGGCATAGGAGTACCAGAAGGAATACATCTAAAGCTGCTGCTATAGGAAGGTGTCTCCATGGAAAGGGTTACAGTGTGTCATTTGTGAAGACCAATCAGCACTGACCTTCCAAAGTCTGAGCATGTATTAGAAGATAACAATATATCTGCACATGCTGGATAAATGTAGGCTCTGCGCCAAGCTCTGATACGCGCTGACCTTCTTCCTGCCGTATTATGCTAAGCATGGGCGCTGCCCGAATTTGGCAGGATGCTGCATGACAGGCGAGAGATCTCTCATGCAAAGTAATCACCTAAAACTCAAATAATGTCACTGAAACATGAGCTGAACACAGTTGGAGAGGCTTGGTAAGCATCAGTTTAAAGGAACACATTCTTCTTATTCCTATGAGGCTATTATAAACAAATACATGGAGGATTTTTTTAAGCAAGCTCATTTGTGATATTCAGATTATCCAATTTTCTAAAATTGTCATTGTCTAACATGTATTTTACATTATAATCATCTTACACTGTAATACTCATGGCTATGATGTGGGCTCAAGCTGCAGCAATCCATAGCTAATAATTATTGATTTAAATAGCATCAACATCTTCATCTGGCGCTGTACAACAGCATCCAGGGTATAACAATACAACAGTTAGTATGTGACAATGGTGGATTACTGCTAATACAGTGAACAAATCAACTACACATTTTTACACAGGGGTGGGAGATATGCACACAAGTTACACAGCATTGTGAGACAAAAGGGGGAAGAGAACCCTGGCCAAAAGGCCTCACAGTCTAAAGGTTTAAGGCAGGGGTGCCCACACTTTTTCAGCTCGCGAGCTACTTTAAAATTTGCCGAGGCCAGGAGATCTACCAACGTCTCAAATGCAAAGCGCACAACCCCCCCCCCCCCCCCCATAGGTTAGCCCGGTACATGTGCCCGCAGCGTAGGTTATTAGCCGGGTATATGTTCCCGCAGCGTAGGTTATTAGCCAGTTATATGTGCCCTCAGTATAGGTTGTCCAGGTATACGTGCCCTCAGTATAGGTTATCCAGGTATATGTGCCCTCAGTATAGGTTAGCCAGGTATATGTGCCCTCAGTATAGGTTAGCCAGTTATATGTGCCCTCAGTATAGGTTATCCAGGTATATGTGCCCTCAGTATAGGTTATCCAGTTATATGTGCCCTCAGTATAGGTTATCCAGTTATATGTGCCCTCAGTATAGGTTAGCCAGGTATAAAAGCCCTCAGTATAGGGTAGCCAGGTATATGTGCCCTCAGTATAGGTTATCCAGGTAAATGTGCCCTCAGTATAGGGTAGCCAGGTAAATGTGCCCTCAGTATAGGGTAGCCAGTTATATGTGCCCTCAGTATAGGGTAGCCAGTTATATGTGCCCTCAGTATAGGTTAGCCAGTTATATGTGCCCTCAGTATAGGTTATCCAGGTATATGTGCCCTCAGTATAGGTTATCCAGGTAAATGTGCCCTCAGTATAGGGTAGCCAGGTAAATGTGCCCTCAGTATAGGGTAGCCAGTTATATGTGCCCTCAGTATAGGTTAGCCAGGTATATGTGCCCTCAGTATAGGGTAGCCAGGTAAATGTGCCCTCAGTATAGGTTAGTCGGGTATATGTGCCCTGAGTATAGGTTAGCCAGGTATATGTGCCCTCAGTATAGGGTAGCCGGGTATATGTGCCCTCAGTATAGGTTAGTCAGGTATATGTGCCCTCAGTATAGGTTATTAGGGTATATGTGCCCTCAGTATAAGTAAGCCAGGTATATGTGCCCTCAGTATAGGTTAGCCAGGTATATGTGCCCTCAGTATAGGTTAGCCAGGTATATGTGCCCTCAGTATAGGTTAGCCAGGTATATGTGCCCTCAGTATAGGTTAGCCAGGTATATGTGCCCTCAGCGTAGGTTAGCTAGGTATATGTGCCCTCAGCGTAGGTTAGCCAGATATATGTGCCCTCAGTATAAGTTAGCCAGGTATATGTGCCCTCAGTATAGGGTAGCCAGGTAAATGTGCCCTCAGTATAGGTTAGTCTGGTATATGTGCCCTCAGTATAGGTTAGCCAGGTATATGTGCCCTCAGTATAGGTTAGCCAGGTATATGTGCCCTCAGTATAGGTTAGCCAGGTATATGTGCCCTCAGTATAGGTTATCCAGGTATATGTGCCCTCAGTATAGGTTATCCAGGTATATGTGCCCTCAGTATAGGTTAGCCAGGTATATGTGCCCTCAGTATAGGTTATCCAGGTATATGTGCCCTCAGTATAGGTTATCCAGGTATATGTGCCCTCAGTATAGGTTATCCAGGTATATGTGCCCTCAGTATAGGTTAGCCAGGTATATGTGCCCGCAGCGTAGGTTAGCCAGGTATGTGTGCCTGCAGCATAGGATAGCCAGCTATTTGTGCCTGTATAGGAGGTAGTAGCTACCTCAATTCGGCGGCTGAGGGTCCTCTAGACTCCTGGAATGCTCTGGCAGGCCAATAAGGATGCATGGGAGAAGAGGCGGCGAGGAGAGAGGCGGCGCGGCTGCTACGTCATGGCTGGGGGCGGCGCGGGGCATGTTACAAGCATGCACGCTGCCAACCGCCGCCCCCAGCCATGACGTAGCGGCCGTGCCTCCTCTCTCCTCGCCGGCTCTCCTCCCATGCATCCTTATTGGCCAGCGGCCAGCAGCTAGCTAAACATGATGAGCTGCTGGCCGCAACATTTAACGAGATGCGGCCGAGAGGCCGCGATCTACCGAGAAGGCGGTTGCGATCTACCGGTAGATCGCTATCGACCTGTTGGGCAGCCCTGGTTTAAGGTATAGGACAATAGGTAAAGAGAAGCTGTGTATGGGTTGGTAGAAATGGTGGTCAGTGGCCAAAGTGTCCTAGGTAGGAGTGTATTTTTGCCTGAAGAGGTGAGTTTTCAGATTGCTCCTAAAAAGACTAAGTTTGGGTGAGTGGCAGATGTGTTGAGGGAGAGGGTTCCAGAGGAGAGGAGAGGATCAAGAGAAGTCTTGTAAGCAGGAGTGAGAAGAGGTGACCAGAGAAGAACACAGGAGAATATTGTTAGTAAATAATTGCGTTCTACAACTATTAGATATAAAATAGAACTATCATGTCAGTTTGTGACTTTGTGTTACGGTTTCTCATTACTTTTAAGCAGGTTATGCTAATCCAATAAACCAATAAGGGTTGCCCACCTCTTGCATGTCACATGATAGGCTAAAATTGACAGGCTACTGAATCTTACGACGACCACCGGTCCACACACAACAATGATATTATATATTCTATTGGCACAATTTATTCAGCACAGCAGTTTTGGTACTAACTCTGTGATGGAATTGTCAGTTGGAAAAAAAAATATCACACTTTTAGGCTGCTTTCACAGTGGGATGTTAAAGTCCCACATTACAGCAGCCTGTAACGCAGCCCAACTCACAGCAATTAAAAATCAATGGGCTGTTCACAGTGCCCACGTTGCATACGAGTATAACGCTGCACGTTAAATGAAAGTGCAGCATGCTGTGCGTTATACTCCTATGTGGCTGTGTTAGACTGCTTGCACATGCTCAGTAATGTATGTCAGGAGAGGAGGAGGGGAGAGTCCGCTATTGTGTCTAGCCACATGGCTAATTAATATCCACTGCACTGTAGTGTTGTCCAGAGGTTCTCAACGTGTGGTACGCGTACCCCAGGGGGTACTTCTGAGGGTTCTAGGGGGTACTCGGGCTTGATTATACTTAACCAAAAATAACAAATTTAGAGTTTTAGAAAATGATAAATCTTATTTAAACAGCACCAAATTAGTATTTTAGCTAATTAAAAGCAATAGTAAATGTTTGGAAATGGTTTAGAACCAATTATAATGTACTACGATTAAATATATATTTGTCAAGGGGTACGTGTGATAATGTTTTACCATGCTAGGGGGTACTTGGTGAGTACAGGGTTTTAAAAGGGGTACATACCAATAAAATGTTGAGAAACACTGGTTCAGATTATGAACGATTTGGATCTTTGATCCGGATCTTTTTTGTGAGTCGAATCATCCGGATCATCACAATGAAGGATTCGGTTCACAGTGGATGTCTGGAAGAAACAGGAACTGCAGCTTCTGTGCACAAGCACAATCTTAATGCTGCATCTCTCCCTTCCCCATTAGCACCCTCAATGTGCCCTCATTCCCCTGCACCCCTCACTCTGCTGCCCCCCTGCTTCCCTAGTTAAATGATTCAAAGATTCGGTTTAAAGATACGGATCTTTTCAATGATCCGATTCGAATCATGCAAATCATTGAAAAGATCCGGACTTCCCAGTATAAAAAGAAAACGGTGCACCAAGAGCCGCATAACGTGGCTCAATCTGACACCCAACTTCAACACCACAGTCAAGAATCGGCCCGCGGCACGCCTGCGTATACGGTTCCCGACTGCGGGTTTGACCAGATCGAGAGAGGAAGCAGCCTTAGTCGAGCTACCACAAGGCTGTGACCCCTCAAACACTTCTCACTGCCACCACTAGCTGTTGCTAGACACGTCCACTCTGCTGTCGAGTGCTCAGCACGCAATCTGCGTTTTTGTATTCGGGTCAGCTTTGCGCTTTAGGCCGAATATGGGAACGCCATACACACACACACACACACACACACACACACACACACACACACACACACACACACACACACACACACACACACACACAATCTTACACTGTAGTGAAGCAAAACCACTAACAGTCATTCCGAACGATACTGTTAGCCACTCCGAGACTTCCCACTCTGCTGTCGAGTGTGGAAGTGTTCCATACACACAATGCAATTACAATCTTATACGGTAGTGTTGCTCAATCATACAATCTGGCATGGACTTATACACCGTTACACTTCAGTCTCCTCTACTAGGCTATGAGTGTTAGTTTAGTACAGCAGAAGTCAAACTTATTAAATAACGATTTAATATTCCAGGAAAAAAGTGGAACAATGCAGAAAATAATATTTACAAAAGATTTACAAAAACAAAGTAAAAAGTTACAAAATAAAAGTTTACAAGGATACACAGCAAGACAAGTTTGCATAAAAATAAAATGGGATAAACGTTAATTGAACTTTTACCAGCGCAAATGTCCAACCGTGGAGAGACACAAATTTTCCAATTTCCTCGGGATCATCTCTAGCGATGAGCTACTCTCGGGAGAAGATGATCTGTGACTGTCCTAGCTGCTGTTTTATAGCAAAATGTGTGTCCCGGGGCCACCCCAATGTCCCAGGTCCAGGAATAATCCAATTTCCTGTTTAACGTGTGCAACTTCAAAGCGTTCCTGTGTTAGTGTTTGTTCTTTTCAGAGATTTCAGAACACTTCTATAAACCCAATTTCCACAGGTAAAACGATAGTCTAGTCCATACATCAAAAGATCGTGAAGTGAGGCTTCCTTGTGTCATATGTAAATTCCAAGGATTTTCCTGTCCACTTTGAACTTGGCAGACTCAGTTAGTCAGATTGTATTTTGGCCCACTGGTAGCGGTTTACATGTACACAGAGTTCCAAGCAATGTTATGTAATTACCTGTACCCAGACAATCACATCTGAGACAGCAGATCAAAGGTGAAGACCTGACTGCTATTGTTCACCCTCAGATGCAAATGTACTACAGGAGATCCAATTAGCAACATCCCACTTCCAGAGGATTGAATACAGACTCAAGGTAGCAGCCTCCTTCAACCATACACATGTGACACACAATGAAAAATATGTTCCTGTATCATCCTCAACATCATCAGCACCCCAATATATCACCACACATGCATTACCTTAGGGGCACGTTATGCGATCTTAACATCCCCTAAAATGCAACGTCGGAGTGAAAGAGGCCTTAGTGTTGGCATTACAAAACCGCATGGCTCCTTTGCAGTACTGCCCCCATTCAATTAGACTAAATGGGACAGTGATGGTGTCATGACCTGTGCCCTTAATATCCTGCTGGTGGCAACACTGATGAACTTTTGCACTGACTTCCGCTGTCCACCAGCAGATGTCTCTCCTCATATTGGGAACTCTGCAGTTTGTTGGCTCACCTGCAGACGGAACTCTGAACATTCTGAACAGTCACCTGACCAATGTGCAGCATATATAATGTTGACTCTGCCATTCAGGAGCTACTAGATCATTGTGTGCTAGTAGGCCTTGTGATTAAGGTCATTAATCCCTGTACCTTGTGTCTTGCCTCCTGTATCTTGCTACTGACCTCCTGGTATTTCTCTCGTGTTTGCTTGCCTACCTTTTTGCCTAAGTGTATATTTATATCTTCTTCTGGTTTTGACCTTGCATGCAGCAACGGTGAGGAAAGCATCATAGGAATCCTAGGTAAGTGTAAAAGGGACCTCAAGCACAAATTAAGTGAGAGAGATATAGAGGCTGCTATATTTATTTCCTTTTAAACTATACCAGTCCTATTGATCCTCTGTCTCTAATACTTTTAGCTACAGACCCTAAACAAGCATGCAGAACAAGTGTTTCTGACTGAATTAGCCACATGCTTGTTTCAGGTGTGTGATTCAGATACTACTGGAGCCAAAGAGGTCCGCAGGATGCCAGGCAACTGGTATTGTTTAAGGGGAAAATAATATAGCAGCCTCCATAGCCCTCTCACTTCAGATGTCCTTTAAAGGATACATCCAAGCTTTAACAAAAAAAAAATATCCACTTACCCGGGGCTTCCTCCAGCCTGTGGAAGCTGTCCTGTGCCCTCGACGCAGCTCCGGTTGCTCCTGTTCTTCTCCACTGGCAAAGTAGTTCTGCGCCTGCGCAGTACCGCCCTAATGACAACAGGGAGACCACGTGACCCGTGCTGTGGAGCGAAGAAGAAGCCGACCCGGAACCTGAACTGGCGAGGTCGGCTGTGCCAGTGGAGAAGACCGGGAGCCACCGGAGCTGCGGCGAGGGCACAGCTTTTTTTTTTTTTAAAGCTTGGATCACTCCTTTAACAGATCAATAACTGGCTCCTCCCCATCTTCTCCAAAAAACTTAAAGTGAACCTCCAGACTAAAAATCTACTCAGCAGCACTGAAAAGGCTTGGTGTTTCTTTAACAGTTTCACAGCATCAGAACTTTGTTTTTCCTACCCAAGCCTCATTTTTAGCTGCACAGAAGCTAAGCTCTGCCCCCATCAAAGAGAACTGACCGGGCATTTTTCCGCTGATGCTGTGCAAAGCATGATGGGATTTCCGATGTATTTGTTCTGGTTGCCTAGCAGCTGGGAGGGGTGATCAGGACACAGGACAGTTGGAACGGTGTCTCATGCTCCCTGTCACCTCCTTTCAACCAAAAAGATGGCTGCCCTCATGAAATCACAAACCTTTGCCTGTTCTTTTAAAACAGGATGGGCAAGAGATTATATTACCTATCTATTTTAATTAACATAACTAATGTAACTTAATGACAGTATGTTTGTTTAGGCTGAAGTTCCTCTTCAAGCTTATGTAAAAGCCAGACGGTTATCAGTCAAGGCAGCCAGTTGAGGTTGCCTCAGCCAAAAATCTTGTGTGTACTGTGGCCCCCAATCCCCCCTGGTGCCTAGGCTAGGGCATTGTTCTCCCATGCACCTTGCCCGCACCATGCCACTCCATCATGTGCTGTACCCTCAGCCCTTCTTCCTCCCCCAATGACAGAACATTGGCCCCAAACTGAGGAATTGAGTCCCCATCCCTGCTGGACAACAGTCCACATACATGTACACGTGTAGGATGCTCAGAGTTGGGCATACATACAGCAGGTATGGCAAACAAAAGATATTTACAGCCATGCCACAGTGCCACACTTAATATCAGATCGGCAAAGATCTGATCTAATAACTATCTCTGTGCTGCAACTGTTAGCTTTGTACTGCTCACGTATATATGATATATATGAGGTATGTGAACCTTTAGAGGTACCATACATTAATTACTAGATTAAAGAAAAGTGTCCATAAAATGCACATAATCAGTAAGCGTTTGATCACAATTTTTAATACTATCCCATCGATTAAATTTGGAATGATTAAAAAAAGGCCTTTGAAATCACTGATTGCTTCCTTTTGTGATTTATGTGATTAGATTGTTTACTTAATAAAAAAAAACAGCTAAAATTACTACATATATGGTCAACATGAGGTTGGCTAAGTACACTAACTGTACAATCCTTGTTCAATTTCCTTAAAGGACACTTGAAATGAGAGGGATATGGAGGCTGCCATATTTATTTCCTTTTAAGCAATACCAGTTGCCCGTCTGTCCTGCAGATCCTCTGCCTCTAATACTTGTAGCCATATACCCTGAACAAGCATGCGGCAGATCAGGTGTTTCTGACATTAAAGTCACATCTGACAAGATTAGCTGCATGCTTGTTTCTGGTGTGATCCAGACACTACTACAGGCCTATAGATCAGCAGGGCTGCTAAGCAACTGGTATTGTTTAATATAAAATAAATATGGCAGCCTCCATATCCCTCTTGCTTTAGGTTTCCGTTTAATATATATGTAATAAGATCTACAGTCTGAACGAAAATTTGATTATTCTAATAGAACCCCATGCAAAAAGCATGACTCAAAATTGGGTAAATTGGTACAACCAGATTGTATAGTGTATGAGCAACATGACGGGCACATTCTCAGCACCCATTAATAAAAAATGTTTATTTTTTTTAGCTTAAATTGGAGTCTACTCTTCATTTATAAATACTTCACTATACCAACAAAACGTGCGCATTCGCTGTACAATTCAATTACGCTCAAGCGCACATTGCACTGTTGTGTTTGTATTAATAGAAAGCATTTAACACTGTCAAGTATCATTATCTGACCCAGACAAGAGAACTGACCATTCCATAATACAGAGATCAGAAGTATAATCCGAAGCTGTCTCTGTGCTGTGATACTGGAGGTTACACTACACAATCATCAGTTTCTGTACCAGGAGCTTTCTGTATGGAAGAGATGACTATTACAGCACAGCTGAGTATCACCTACACACGGAACTGTTCACATTAGGATGGAAGTTTTGAATAACATTCACCAGGGAAGCTGGACCTTTTGACACTCTCTCTCCTCTGGGACTTTTCTACCCAGAAGGTATATTCAGATCTCCAGCTCCTTTGCTAAGCTTGGAGGAGTGATCTAAAGACAGAGGTCAGCTTGGCCACAATTAGCTCCATGTGTTTCTACTTAGGGTAAGTGTGTATTTGTTATTAAACCCGACAGGTGACAGTTATGATGGCGCACATGAGTGTTCTGAGCTATTTAAGAGTAATTAACTCCTCTTTTGAACCTTAAGTGATTAAGTACAGTAAATTGTGCTTCGTGAACTCAGCGGGAGAGGGGCTATTTCTGATCTTAATAATGGGTCAAGCAAGGGGCACCTCTTCAAATGCCATTTGCCGCTAGGGTTAAACCAATTACTAAAAAGAAATAAGTCCCATACCAGTCATTTACAAACCCTGAAAATTGTATTTATTTAGCGAAGAGCTATAAGCTTGAGATCTGATTATTGGCTCAACCACTGCAGAAAAGCAAACTGATATTCTTAATGTGTTAAGTGGGTTTAACATAACGTAAAATTAGTTTTTTGTTTTTTTTTAAGATACAGGCCTGTTAACCTTGATACATACAGTATATGTAAGCTATTAGGTTGTGCTTATATTGACCGTAAACAAGCATCGGTCTATGCTTTCCCACTGCTTCAACATGGTTTAACTGATGCTCTAACATAATTACTGCATCTATTTTCAATTAGGGATAGTCAACAAGAAGCAAATAGTGCTGCATTGATGCAGGAATATTCAAACTACCGGTAAGTACGCAAACCTATGCAGCTTCGAAAATGGACTAATCAAATTCAATTATTTTGGAGAGATTTGATTGGTCCATTTTTCAAGCTGCATAAATTTGAATACATTTGCATAATCTTCAACTCAGGAATTATTTGTAAATCACTGACCATCCCTGTTTTGAAAGCCTTATAATATCTTCAAAACCCTGAGGAAGACATGTTTGTAATGTAAATAGTAAGAGGATAAGCTTGTTTTTAGATCAAGAGCAAGACCAGTAACACAAGTACATTGAGAATTATTGATTACATTCTTATATATATATATATATATATATATATATATATATATATATATATATATATATATATATATATATATAAACACATACATACATACATACATACACACACGAGATAGGGACTGTATGTTTGTTCTTAACCTGAATCTGTTCTTAAGTCTGAGCACTGTGCCATCTCTATCCCCTGTACCTCTTCTGTGCCTCCAGTGTTCCCCTCTGCGTCACCTCTGCCCTCTGTACCTGCTTATACAAGTTTAAAAGCCATCTTTTCTTTGAATTTTTTTAAAATCGATTTTCTCAAAAACTACAAGTCCAATTTGAAGATTTTTTTTTTACTTGTGCCCATGGAAACACAGAATCCATGCCGTTCATATCGGCGGGTCGTTTGTAAGTCGGGTGTATCCTTTAACCTCCTTAGCAGAAACCCTGAGTCAAACTGCAGCTTAGAGCGGTAACCCCGAGCCTGACTTGTGGCAGCCACCGTTCGGTATAGTCAGATCATTGTGCACAGTAGGCATATCAACTCACCTCCCCTGGATCCAAACACCGGCTGCCATTCTCCTTATGGTCCTCGGAGGCTGTGGTGAGATCGCCGTCTGTCATCATGACAACAGCCAGCATTCTCACTACAGGATTACAGCGCCACCTGGAGGACAGAGGGAGAACTACAGTGCTGGATCCCAGGGAGGTAAGTGCAGGGGCTGCTGCAGGCTCTCTGGTGGTACGATTTTTTTTCTTGCTTTTACGATCTAAAAGCAAATGAAAAAATTGTACCACTTTTAGACCCTAAATTCAGGAAGGAATCATACTACCAGGGAGGTTAATGGTGGCCTGGGATATGCTGATTGTTTTGACACAGATTTGTATCTGATACCATATTGTGTCTGTAACATTCTTTGCTAGCAGCACTGGATGGCTGCAGTCTTGCAATGCAGGTGACACTAATATTGTGTTTGTGCGCACCTCTTCTGGAAAGGGGCAGGGCATCATATCTGTGTGGCTCTGGCACAATAATGAGGTAGACAGAGAAGATGCAATGATGATGGCTCATCTGTGCCCCGGAATCTAGCTTCACTAAGGTGACCAAGGACTGCCCCGGCTAACTGTTATAGGGTTTCAGACTTGAATAAAATAAAAATAAAAAAACAAAAGACCCCACAGGACACGTCACAGCCGGTTCAGACCACCCTGTGCAGGAACGGATTTCTGGAAAGGCCACAAAGGATCGGGCCTCGGGCCGCTGCGGGCCAAGGGGGCCCCTAAAAATGAACGAGGGGTTGCTACATGTGAAAGAAGAGGCTAAAAATGGGGGGCATCACATGACAAAAGGAAACTGATGCCCTAAGGAGCTGTACATGAAAAAGAGGGGCTGCTGTACATGGATGTTACATATGGATGAGGGGGCTGTACATGGGATAGGAGGGGAACAACAATATAACTGGCCTAGGGGCAGCACGGTGGCGTAGTGGTTAGCACTCTCGCCTTGCAGTGCTGGGTACCCGGTTTGAATCCCAGCCGGGTCAACATCTGCAAGGAGTTTGTATGTTCTCCCCGTGTCTGCGTGGGTTTCATCCGGCACTCCGGTTTCCTCCCACATCCCAAAAAAACATACAGATAGGTTAATTGGCTTCCCCCAAAATTGGCCCTAGGCTATGATACATGCACTACACGATATATACATATGACTATGATAGGGATTAGATTGTGAGCCCCTCTGAGGGACAGTTAGTGACAAGTCAATATACTCTGTACAGCGCTGCATAATATGTCGGCGCTATATAATTACTTAAATAATAATAATAGGGGCGCCAAATGTAAAAATCCTGCCTTGGAAAGCCAGCAAAGTCAATAGGCTGAAAGCTTTTTTTTTCATAAAACTTTTTATGTATTTATTTTCATTTCAAGGGAGGCATCCAAGGCAGAAAGCAGCCATAACAGACCATAGCAGCAAACAGGCACCAAGGAGGTTAAACCACTTTACAGATCAGCCTTGAATATTTCTCAGAGGAGCATCTTTATCCCATAATGGAAAATGTGTGTACATATATGCCTCTCTTTTACTAGAAGTCCTATTTCACACATGACTGAAATATTTATTTTCTCGGTGCCTGATCGGTTCCTGAGCAGCCTGTCAGATCTCTTGTCACATAGAGGTAATATGTCCAATTCCAACAAGACATAAATAAGCCAGTAAGGATGAGGAGAATAACGATGGCACTCAGTGAGGCCCCAAGCTGACTGGCTGTCGTCAACTAACAAGTCCACTTAGTAGTGCCATTTCCCCTGAGACTGGAGTCAGCAGTCTTCCTATACAGACCTCATGAAGTGCAGATTAATTAAGAAAATCCTGCTGTCCTAATAAGCTGATACACAGAAGAGTAGAGATGAAAGATGATTGCAGCCTCTGCACACCACAGCTAAAGTGTCTCTTAGAGACAATATACATAATTGTGTTCTCAAAGTCTGTCAGCAAGGAGGTCACAGTGACATCGGACACAGTTGGATACGCCATCACAATTTGTTTCTATGCAGCAGAATCCATTTACTTCAAGAAGCTAGGTAAATAATAAGATGTAACATTATGTCATGGCATGTGACCATAAAGAGATCATCAACGTACAACAAAAGCCAGATAAAGAAAGCAGCCCAGCATCCAAGAAGTCACAATATTAATCATGATGTGAAAACCATGCTGTGCACAAAAGAAAACCTCTACAATGATCCTGAAGGGTGGAATCATACACAGAATCTCCTATGGTCACATGTGAGGTACATGGATTGACATTACACAAACTGAGGTTTTTCGTGCATAGAAGGATTCTTAGGAATGAGTTTACGATTTGCATAGAATTCAGATTTCCGAGTTTCTGATCGGAAATTGGCTTCCCATGGAAAAAAAAAATCTGAATTCCATGGATTATTAAGAAATGAGAATTTTTCAGCCAGTCACAAGACTCGAAAGTATTAAACAAATAAGAGAATCCTTATTGTACAGTGGAAATCAGTTTACCATGGGATTTTAAGGCCAGATGACTCTGAAGCAACAGGAAGATTATGTATAATAGTGGATTCCACAAAAACATTTTCCCGATTTCACTAACTTTACTGACAGAAAAGTAAAAAAAAAAAAAAAAAAAGACAGTCGGAAATTCAGATCCTCCTGGATATTGGAAAGAGTGTTGGACCATTTCCCCGGAAATCGGTAAGACACTTCTGCATTTCCGACCATCCCTGATGGTTTTTACATCTGTGTATATTGTTGCATTTGGAGGGGTTGTACCACTTTTCCCATTAAAAACTGACCTTTTTTATTATTATTAAGAAGATTTTTGGTTATTTATATAGCATTGGATTTTGTCACACAGAAGAACAGTTTTAAAACATTTTGTTCATTCTACTTTATTGTAACTTTTGCCTTCCGTCCTGATGTGGTAGATTTAATTTTTACACTTACGGTGCCTTTAAAAAGGATCTGCTAGGAAATGGTTAGGGTTTGCAGCCATCACTTGGATCATATGAGATTATAGTCTGGTTTGGCAAAAGGTCTATGAATTATATGCTTTTTGCTGCAATCGGGATCCAAGGAAAGGGTTTTCTTTTTTTTTTTTTAATTAATAAAATCCTGCTTTGGAGATTATTTTGAAGCCCTCCCACTTCCATCACTTAAACCCAAGGATGACTCCCTTTCAAAACTACCCACCTAAAAGGTCCTCAAAATTGAAGATCACGTGATACTTGTGTGGACTGCCTAAATCCTCCTCGCACCAGTGCTAAGATCATGTTGTCCCAACATGACGATTCTCTCTGATCTGATCTTCTCATATCAAAAAATTAAGAGGATGACGGTTAGGTCAGACACACACCTTCCGGGTTCCGCAAGTTCATGTAACTGTAATAATGCTGCCCCAGCAGACTACATCGCCCACAGGGAGGAACAAGAAAGAATATTAATATAAGCTAGCTGCACACGTGCTCAGGGGTCCTAATCTTTGCAGGCACATCCTCACTGGACTGTCGAAATCCTCCGCCCACCAGCAATGGATAACACCGTCCCAATGGCATGATTCTCCATGGACCACATCTCCAATAGGAAAGAACAAGGAGGAGTCTGAATGTTAGGGCAATCTCCCCTCCTCCCACTATCTTCTGTGGCACATTTCAGAAACTCAGGCGCTAATCGTACAATGTCATAACAATGTTCATTAACAGTAAAGAAAAAAAAAATGATTAGGAGCAGCACCAGACACACTCATGTACCAATAAGTGAGAAAGTGAGGGATGACTGGAATTTGTGCCTCGCACCTCCTGGATGTGACTGCAGCAGACCAGGGCACTGCAATGATGTGGCAACCCTTCTGTAAAAGGTAGCAGAACCCCAGTTGGAAGCTGCAGAGTGACCAGAGTGATGTCATCATTTTAGCCTCAAGGGTATATATTGAGTATCTGGGTGGGGGTCCTTTTATGGTGTTAGGTGGGGAAGACATGTAGGAAGGATACAATAAAAAAGAATCATTGAATATATGTAGATAATTTTTAAATAAATCAAGGACAGTCTAAGGTTATATATATAAAAAAATCATCTCACTGGGCACCTTCATGAGATTGCATTCACTCAGCTGCTAATTTACTAACATTTTAGCAAACCCCGGTGTATTTCAAAGTGATCTAGATAAGACCTTCAATCTTTTATCATATAATAGCAGGCAAAGAAAAGCTAGTCTAGGTTTGCAGAATCAGTTTTGATTTCCCAACTGGAAATGCCTTACTAAATCAGGATCATAGGCCTTGGAAGTGTTTGAAAGTTTACCTAGTAAAGTAAAAGCACAGTTCTGAATAACCTTGGATTGAAATCTTTAGTCGATGTGGTTTTCAAGCTCATGTCCATTGTCTTTCAGAGTACTTATATCTACATAGAGCTTTAAAGAGACAAAAAAAAGGAAAAAATTGAGGCCGTAATATAGGTATCAAAAACAAAATTAAAAAGAGATAAATCAATCTCTCTAATCCAGCACCCCTCTTCTGACCAGACCTAAACCTGAAGTAACTGTAGGAGTTGTAAATAAAATATATCATGTAATTTGAAATGTTTGGGAGGTTGTGAAATAGTAATTTTGTGAAGGCTAGGCTTGCCACTCTGCTAGGGTGCACCACGCCTTGCAGTTTAGAACAGAGGAGGAGTCCATCCACATGTTTCCTGCCTTTCGAGCGGCGTAAATGTCTTGAACTTTGTTTTCTGCCACTATAACTTTTGGTTTAGGAAACAAAGTGGATTTCATGAGTGAGGTTTTATTTCACCTAGAATGTGGCTTCAAAGAAGCACTAGGGTATGGGATGATCTCAAACCTAAGTGAAAAGAAGTTCCTTACATATTAACTCGTAAAAGTTATACACTTATCTATGTAGAGTGAAGCCTCTAGATGGTCTAGTGGCTTCCTATGTCCTCATCAACCTTACTGCCACTGGCCAGGGCCCTCTTCCTCGATGTGGCTGCACTCCTGTCCATGTACAAGTGTGGCCATACAGAGCATGCGCAAGTACAGCCGCGTTTGTGCAGCTGCACAAAATCACATGTACCGACCAACGTACACTCTAGTCAAAATAGTTTAGAGGGACCCTGAACAGCAGCAGCGGGCTACAAAATGCATTGGGAAGCCTTTGGACCATCCATCTACATGGCTAAGTATCTACGTTTTTTATTTTAACCTACAGGTTTCTTTTAAAATATTCTCTAACTCACAGTTTACAAGGTTTGTACCTATAATCTGCTTATAAGGCCTTGTACCTGCTGTCTTTTAGTCCTTACTCTTCCGTACAAAGATAACGCCATCAGAGCACAAGATCACCCTCCAAAACTCAATACGTACCTTTTGTGTTGACATAGATACAACCAAGGAATTACTGTGCACAGAATACCAGCTGTTGAAAGACTTGGAATGGTATAACTGCCATTGAGCATTCAGCTGTACATGCACATATGTGATGACCTTGCTCAGCATCATACATGTTCCCTGAATAGTGGATGAAATTATCTTCATGCCAAATGACACACTATTTTAAGTAGGCAGAAGGTCACCCTCACATTACAGATGATTCATTATCAGATTGCCGTTTTGCTTTAAACATTGCTATTTAGTCACTTTGCTATGTGCTGGGCTGTTTTCCTTGCTTGATTTTGGTTGTGGTTAAAATAATTATTTCCAATCTATAGCTAAGCTGCTTTCCTCGTTTGCTTTGACTGCGTTAAAGAATTCTATTGGAATCATAAACTTGCAAAAGACATTTTCAGGAGAGGCATTCTCTTAAAAGGAAACAAAGTACTGTATGTAGAAAATAAATGTGAGTTGTTATCAGACTTAAAAGCAAGATCCCACCGTACAGAGAAATACAATCTGCATATACTTTTTAATAGCTGGCGTGTGCATGTTGATGATATTTAAAACCCATTAGCAGAGTTATCTCATAAGTGCACTGCTTTTGACCTCAGTCGGCAAAACTCATTGTGCTGTAAGTTCTTTGAACGCGCTGATCTCTCTCTGCTAGCAGAAAATATAAAAACTGAAAGCAGAAGTCCTCTGTTATTGTCACACACTGCCCCCTAGTGACAAGTGGCCATAAATACACATTACAGCAGCACGAATTAGAAGCAATAAAATGTAACAAATAAATAAATTATTAATATTATTATTATTTATTTATAAAGCGCCAACATATTCCGTGGCGCTGTACAATATAAGAAAACAAACAAGGGATACATAATGATACAGACAATGATATACATCAAATATGAACAGATACAAAATACAGAACTGCTGATTACAATAGCAAATTTAACATGATGACTAAAATGTATAAATGTCTAACAGAGTGCAAGCAATTAAATGAATAACATTCCATGACACAAAAGGTTGGGAGCCCTGCTCTTACGAGCTTACAATCTAAAGGAATGGGGTGGAAACAAGAGGTGGGGGAAGTATACAGTAAGTGTACAGGCAGTGCGTATTTAGGTTATTTAGTGGGTGCATGGCCTAAGCTAGAGAATATGCTTGTTGGAAAAGGTGGGTTTTGAGGGAGCGTTTAAAGATTTCAAAGGTGGGCGAGTGGCGGATGTGCTGTGGAAGGGCATTCCATAGGAGGGGTGAGGCACGTGAGAAGTCTTGTACATGTGAATGTGAGGAGGTAATTGTAGAAGAGGATAAAAGAAGCTTGTGTGCAGATCTGAGATTGCGGTTGGGTTGATATCTGGAGACTAGTGAGGAAATGTACAGGGGAGAGAGATTGTGGAGAGCTTTGTAGGTTAGGGTTAAGAGTTTGAACTGAATCCTCTCGTTAAATGGTAGCCAGTGAAGAGCTTGACAGAGAGGGTCAGCAGAGGAAGAGCGAGAGGAGAGATGAATAAGTCGAGCAGCTGAGTCCAGTACAGAAATGAGCGGTGCTAGTCGCTTAGTTGGAAGTCCACCAAGCAATATATTGCAATAGTCCAATCGAGATAATAAGAGCATGTATTAAATGCAAAAATGTGCTAAAATACATTGGCCTGGAGCACTTGCAAGGCTCTAAATAAATTGCCTGCTAAAGTGTTAATGATATAGGCAGGGATTAGTCTGTAAATCTGTAGTAAGTAGTTGGAAAACACACCAAAGTTGATCAACTGTTCCTCAGAAATGCCCAATAGTTCAGATTGAAAGTGATAATTAATGACCATTGATAAAAAACAAGGCAATTACATAATTACTGCCTGAAAAATTGTGGATCCCTCTCCTTTCTGATAGCAGTAGAACCTATTATTCAGTGGATTAGAAAAAAATCAATAAAACCCCTACATTTTAGGCCAGTCAATCAAAAAAGTCAAACTTAAGATAGAATTCATTGTTGTCATGGGTGGCAACCATGACAGAGGCTATCTAACCAGATCAAAATTAGCTGCATTGGATGATGATCCTTCAACAATGGCTTGAAAGCTTGTGGACCTTTTTCAAAGTTTCACAATTCTACATAAATATGATGTAAAGCATAAAAGCTCACTTAGGGCTCATTCACACTAGGGGCGTTTTTGACCATTTTTAAGCGCTGGCGATTTTCAAAATTGCCCTGAAAGCGCTTGTGCCATGATTCCCTATGAAAGAGATCACAACTGAGCGGTTCGTTTCCGATCCGCTCAGATAAGCGGTGCTTGGGCCATTTTTGAGGCGATTCCGCCTCAATAGAAGGTATTGGAAAATGTAAAACACTCACAAAATCGCTTTGTGCAGCGATTGCGCTGGCGTTTTTAAGAATAAATACATTGTATTTATTCTTTTCTGGATCAAAGAGATCACTGACTGACGTCAGGAAGTGAAAAAACGCAATCGCTCTGCAAAAGCTCTTGGAAAAGAGCTTAATAAAATCATCCAACGCAGAGAAATCGGGAAAAAAAAGGCTTCAAAAACCGGCCAGCGCGGACAGACACGCAGATGGAACGCAATATGGACAAAGCCTTAGGAATAGAGTCTGAAGTAGAGACTACTGCTGTTTGGTTTTCCACTTTCAAAAACCTGACTGCCAGTTTCATAATGTCTGAGGGTTTTGTTCCCTGCTGATCAGGATCTAAAATGTAGAGAACAGAGACAATATAATACCTCTAAACTAGATTTGCTCTGAAACACAGATTTGCATTGCCAATGAAAACCGGAGGCTGATTGACTTTCATGACAGCTGTGTACCGCTACTTTCTCAAACCAGGATCTTCCACAAAAAATGGCAAATAGAATATATGAAACAAACACCACGGTCTTCCATCTCCCCTATGGTATTTGCCAATATGAACTTGGCACAAGTCCCAATATAGCAAATACCATACCAGCATATGCTGGCACTTTACAAATCAATAACAGTAATACATTAGCGATTGGCACTTAAGTACAGATATATAAACTGTAAAGGTAATTCAAAAGTGGCAATCCGAAAAATGGAAAGCTTTTTCAGCAGGACTGCATAGCGTAACGGTTAAGGGATCAGCCTCTGTCACAGGAGACCTGGGTTCAAATCTTGGCTCTTCCTATTCAGTAAGCACCTCCTAGATGTGACTGTAGTAGGCCAGGAAACTGCAATTATGAGTCAATCCTTCTGTAGCATATAGCAGGACCCCAGCTGGAAGCCACCAGCGTACCAGAGTAATGTCACCATTTTAGCCTCAAGGGTATCTATTGAGTATCTGGGCGGGGTCCTGTAATAGTGTGAGGCGGAAGAGACATGTAGGAAGGATACAATGAAAAGAGGCCATTATTTCAGTTTAAATAAAATAACTTTACTGGCACAGTAACTTCCCCTTTATACACAGGCCCCATAGTCTATTTTTTTTATATAAATCTAAACCTAGATTAAGTGAACCCAATTAAAAAAATAAGACTTAGACGTTGTTCCCACTACAGTTGAAAATGGACATTTTTGTCGGAAAACTGACTGTGAAAGATCCACTGCAGTAAGCGGACCACACTTCTGGGCTGTACATGATTTTCCCAAAAGATTGGTTGCATTTCCCATATAGCCTATGGTTGAAAAGCATCTGCCCTGGAGAAAAATCATAATGGGAGAGGGGATCACTATATGATGGGGCACTACAATGGGAAGAGCTCTACAACGAGAGGACTATAATAAAGGTAGAGACTGAAATGGAGGCCACTATAAGCCTCCATGCGTACCACGCCTTTTATCTGTTCATTCTCGCTTCAGTTTTCCCCCATGAAAGCAAATAAGTTCTTCATCAGTTTTTTAGGTGTATAAATTACACAGAGGAAACTAGATTTGGGGAGCACTATAATGACGGTTAACTATAAGGAGTATTGCAACAGAAGGGAAGCACTTCATTTGGTACTATCCTGAAAAGGAGTTTAAAGCACCTGTATGAAGAGCATATAATGGGAGCAGTGTAAAACTGGGAGTCTAATATGGAGGAGAGACGGGACACTGTAGGGTCATTTTTTGTAATGCATGGAAGTGCAGTGTAGGATAGGGAGGAGCAACGTAACACATAAGGCTACGAAGTGGGAGGCAGTCTATGGTGTGAGACTTCATTATGTAATTTTGGGGGAAGTCTGGTGCATTGCAATGTGGTGAGGGTGGCTGTAGAATAAGATGGTAATAGAGAGGGTGCAAGGTCACAAGGGAGAATGTGAAATGTAAATGGATATAGTATAACACATGGAACTGTGATATGGGCATAGAGACAGGGTGTAGTCATTGGTCATATAATAATGACCAATAAAATAGTAGTTTTATTTTATTCTCTGTTATTCACTCTGCTTATACAGAACAAAAACACTATGCAGCACAATCACGCAACTAGCACTCTCACTATCTTTCTTCCTCTATCTATCACACCTCTTCCTCCTATCATACTGTATATCTGTCTCTCTTTCTCTCTCCTTTACCAGCTCTACCTCCCATGCCTCTTTTTCTCTGTCTCATTCACCACTAGCCCTCTCTTTTTTTCTCTCACTTCAGCTTCTCATTCTATGTGACCTTCTCTCTCTAAGACCACCGCTGTCCTTCACTCTTTTTCCCTTCTTCTTTGTCCCCCCTGTGCAATTTCTCTGCTCTGTCACTTGCAATGCACTATAAAGCTTTTCATATTCCTCTGATATTCCACCTGGGCCCAGATGGGCACGCTTTTGCTTGTATTCATAAAAGGGCTTTTGTTTTCCGTGGTTGAAACCTTGTAAGACAATGGCCTTCATTTAGAAAGACAAACGGCACTATGCAAAGTAACCAGACAGCACTTCTCATTATTTCGACAACACTAAAGTACTAAAAACAATGAATGTTAGGTTTTATCTGTAATTGCACATAATAGCTAACAACACTATAGAGACAAACTGGATGCTTAGAGAGATAGTGGTGAATCCGGCACCACAGCAGCATTAAGGTGCGTACACAAGCACTACTAAATGCAATGACGGGTACGCCGGACCCTCTCGCTGGGCGGTCTTTAGCCGACAGTATGCGCATGTGTACGCGCTGTCGGTGGGCTAATAAGGCTGTTTCTAAACGATCTGCTCAGCGGATCGTTCAGAAACAGCCTTATCAGTCCCAGCCTTATCAGTCCGCCGACAGCGCGTACACACGCACTACTGTTGGCCTAGGGCTCGCTACATGATAGCAGCTGTGCAGCGGCATCCCCCTACCCTCTTCAAAGAATGGGATTTCCTGAAGGGCTTCCCCCGTCGCCATGGCGGGATGACGTCACAGACGTCGTTACGTCATCGGGAGTCCCGATCCAACCCTCAGCGCTGCCTGCCGCTGATAGGCCAGGCTGCGCAAGGGGTCGGGGGGGGGCGGCACGGCGGATAGCGGCGAATCGGCGCGGGGCAGCGGCTAGCAAAGTGCTAGCTGTGTGCAGCAAAAAAAAAAAATTGTCCAAATCGGCCCAGCAGGGCCTGAGAAAACATCCTGCCTCCCGGGGTTACCGCCAGGAAGGTTTATACACTCAGACCAGTTGCTGTTGAAATTTGATTTTTATGGTGACAATACTGCTTTAAGTTATCAGTACAGGCTACATGTATCCCAAGGTGCATTTTGTTGGGCTCAAAGGTACTTTAACCACTTCAGGATTCCTGGTATGCATATCTACGGAATGTGGGTTCTAGATGGTGCAATAAGTTGGTGATGGAGCAAAGGATAGAAGGTTTTAAAAGCTGTGCTGGGCTGTGACTGCTCTGATACACAAGAGGAGTTGTGTGACTGCTTGATGCTTTAAGAAGCATAGCAGAGTCCTCTATCTCTGTCTGCTTTGCCTCCTATGTGCCCACCTCTGTGCCTCCCTGTCTCCCTCTATGCCTGTTTGTCCCCTTCAGTGCCTCTGTACTCTCTGTGCACGTTTGTCCCCCCTTTGTGCCTCTCTATGCCTCCACCTCTGTTTGTACCCCCTATGTCATTTGTACCCCTTCTGTGCCTCCGTTTGTACCCCCCTTTTGGATTGTGTCACCCCCCTGCCTCCGATTTTACCCCTTGTGCCTCTGTACTATGTTTGCCCCCCCCCCCCCATGTGCCCTGCTTTATCCCCTCGCTCTCTGCCTATGGTCTCACCTTCCAGCCCCAGTCCACCGCTGTCTGTTCTCCGCTCTCCTGCTCCATATAGCCTCATACAGCCACCGCGAGATACAGCATCGCACTGCTTCCTGTATGTCATGTGACATACAGGAACCTGTATGTCACATGACATACAGAAAGCAAGTGGATGCTGCACCTAGCAGTTGCTGTACGGGGCTATATGAAGCAGGAGTCGGAGAGCGGAGGACAGACAGCGTAGGACTCGGTTCGAAGGTGAGTCCAACACTGCTGCGGGGACATACGCCGGCACTCAGGGAAAGTATGAAGCCGCTTCTTCAAACTTCCGACGCGAAAATGACGTCATTGCGCCGGGATTGGGCCGTTCATATCGGCGGGTCGTTCGTATGTTGGGCGTTCGTAAACCGGGGATTACCTGTATACTGAAAATCATCTGGTGCTTTTCTGACAGCACAATAGTGCAACGTAAGAACCTTTTGATCATTATTTTCCTTAGACCCAAAAGCAAATTATGAGGATTTTTTTTTTTATTTCTCCAACAGCAGAATGAAAGCTGGTGCCAAATCCAACTCCAACTGCATGATACTCTCTAATGTCATCTGAAATATTACAGCACAGTTCTTTCAGGCAATGGAAATGACCAGGATAAAATGTAGTTCTCCTGTGTAACTTACTGTAGATGCAAAATAAAATAGCAGCTAAATTGTATTATGTTGGACAATATGCTATATGTTAATTTGGGCTAAATCTATAAAGAATAAAAAAAAGGTTTTGCAAAAAATGATTTATTTAATATTAAAGAGTTTTTACACAAATGAACACAAACTTATTGAAGTGTCCGCCAAGATTTAGAAAAGTCTTTCTGACTGGGATGTCAAATGCAGAAGACAAAAAAAGTGTGTGCAACGGACAGCTGACAGTGCATCTGCCATCGCTGTGCACCGCACAAACCTTTCATAGTGTGGTCCAGCCTGAAAGAAGACAGATTTAAAGGATACCCGAGGTGACATGTGACATGAGGCGATAGACGTGTATGTACAGTGCCAAGCACACTAATAACTATGTTGAATTGCTTTTTTTTTTATTTCTCTACCTGAAAGGTTTAAAAATCAGGTATGCAAGTGACAGTTCCTGTCTGAGTCAGGACTGGGTCAGACTACAACATAACCATTACTGATAACGAAATACAGCCATAAAACACTATCCTAGCAGAAAATGGCTTCTGAAAGCAGGAAAGAGATAAAGGGGGTCAATAGTTCATAGATTTTAACTCTGGCATGTTTTAATGAATGTGTCACTGAGCAGAAACAGTAAAAACTTAAAAAGTAGATTTAAATATAAAATAAATATGTGGGAAAAAGTAATTTCTAGAAGAAAGAGAATAGATGCAATTGTTCATCACATCAGTTAATTTTCACCTCAAGTGTCCTTTAAAGAGGAGCTGTTAGGTATAAGGTCTCAGAGAAAATAAACACATATATCAGTAGCTAAAGATTGGCTGTACTTACATTACATATGCATTTCACTGTCCACGTTTGGATTTCACAGAATTTGTATATAGTATATGCAGAGATAGATGCTCCTGACAGCTCATGGCAGGCTCCATGTTTTTCTGTCAAATGTGTCGTCATGTCCTGCCTGCTTCCTGATCACAGATAAGCTCGTACTTGAACAACACAGTGTGCAGTGAATATTAATGAGCCATGTGGCTAGGAACAATAGCTGACTCCTGCAGTGTACTCTGCCCGGAGATTTATCAGTGCTACGCGCTGGACTGATTACAAGCTGCTGTAACGTCTCATTAGCAGCCGAGGGGAGGGCCCCAGAATGCTTTGCAGTTTAGTATGCGGCTTGCGTCCTTATGGGTCTATAACAGCTTTTCTGATAAGCACACATCAAAGGTAACTGAGATTTTTATCTTCACTAATGGCTTTTGGGCTTCCTTCTAAACTGTTTAACACAGGAGAATAGAGGTTTAAATTAGCTTCTGCAGCCTGACAGTTACTCTTTAAAGGAAACTTAAGACAAAGAATACATAAGGATTTATACTTGGGGCTTCCTCCAGCCCCTGTAGTCTGTCTGCTTGATTGCTACCATCCAGATCCCCTCCTTTCTCCAGTAATGAAGTCCACCCCTACACGCCTGTTCGTTCATCTTAGCAAACTGTGCATGTGCAGAACACTCACGGAAGCAAGATCGGGGGTGCGCACGGCTGGGATCACACATGTGCAAAGGTCAGTGACTGGGAAAGTCAGGGAATTTACCAGGCCAGACTGCAGAAGAACAGAGGGGATTGGGAGTATGGCGATTGATCGGATGGACAACCGGGTGCTGGAAGAAGCCCCAGTTAAGTATAAATCCTTGTGTATTCTTTATCTCAGGTACACTTTAAGCTGCATTTGAACATTACCAAGGCTGAGTATTGAAGTATTTTAGGGAGTGAGTTCCACATAGCGTGGTATCTGAAAAAAGAATGACGCAATGTACAGAGGAGCAAGATAGGAGAGGGTTTCATTCGTAGTACGGTACACATACCTACAATGTGAACAAAAGCACTACATAAATGCATGTGCAGTATGAAAAAAATGTATGCAAGCATATCAGAAAAAAGACAATGAAAGAAAAAAGCTTTAGGATACTCAGTTATTTTTTAGTTCCCATAAAAAAAAAGACCAAAGACTGGATTTGTAGATGTGATCTCATCAAATACACTGCTTGATTGGTGTTATTTCTATATTGCTGCACAATGGACAGGCATTTGGTGTATGAGCTAACAGACTACAATTCAAAGTCACCTTTTAAATGTAATAAATCACGAGGCATGCTGGTAGGAATTTCTAGCGCAGGCTACAATTAAGTTATGCACATCAAAAGCAGAGTTTAATAAATCTAATTACCATCCATGTATATAAAAAGTTTAAATGGTGGAATGGTAAAAACAAAGAAAAAAAACTCTGCATTTCAAGAAACAAATAATTGGATGACTAGGCACCATCGATCTCAATTTAATGTCGGCTTCTGTAAGAATGAATTATGCTATTTATCAACTGCTGTATCAAAACAGGAGGCATGGAGTCTTTTAATGAGAAGAGATTGGGAGCGGCTCCCAGCAGAATCCCTCACACAGATAGTGGGGACGGTGAGAATCCGCAAGACGTTGACCTTGGACAGGTCTATAAATTGTCTGATTATTGTTCTTCTGACGGGTTAAAATGTCTTGAAATCTCATAAAAGGAAATGGTGAACAAATTAAGGGTGACCTGGTATTTTACAGTATTTGTTACGCGGCTAAATGCATCTCTAAAAGCCTGTCAGATTAAGAAGACCTTGGTTTATTAAAGCAAAAAAGTAATAAGCAACATGCTGTCACATCTTGCAGCCAATCAGCAATCATCTCTTAGTGCTGTGACAGATGGGAACTGATGATGGGAACTGATTGGCGGCTATGGATTACTGAACAGGAACACTGTTTTTACTGCCTTTATAAATGAAGTCTTAAGAATTAAGTAACTCTATTATGAGGATGAGCTATTTATATTCAAAATAGTAATTATATATATATATATATATATATATATATATATATATATATATATATATATATATATATATACATACATATACATACACACACACACAGGGAGTGCAGAATTATTAGGCAAGAGGTATTTTTGAGGAACGACCATGTGTTCTCAATGAACCAAAAAAACTCATTAATATCAAAGCTGAATATTTTTGAAAGAAGTTTTTAGTTTGTTTTTTAGTTTTAGCTATTTTAGGGGGATATCTGTGTGTGCAGGTGACTATTACTGTGCATAATTATTAGGCAACTTAACAAAAAACAAGTATATACCCATTTCAATTATTTATTTTTACCAGTGAAACCAATATAACATCTCAACATTCACAAATATACATTTCTGACATTCAAAAACAAAACAAAAACAAATCAGTGACCAATATAGCCACCTTTCTTTGCAAGGACACTCAAAAGCCTGCCATCCATGGATTCTGTCAGTGTTTTGATCTGTTCACCATCATCATTGCGTGCAGCAGCAACCACAGCCTCCCAGACACTGTTCAGAGAAGTGTACTGTTTCCCCTCATTGTAAATCTCACATTTTATGATGGATCACAGGTTGTCAATGGCGTTCAGAACAGGTGAACAAGGAGGCCATGTCATTAGTTTTTCTTCTTTTATACCCTTTCTTGCAAGCCACGCTGTGGAGTACTTGGACGCGTGTGATGGAGCATTGTCCTGCATGAAAATCATGTTTTTCTTGAAGGATGCAGACTTCTTCCTGTACCACTGCTTGAAGAAGGTGTCTTCCAGAAACTGGCAGTAGGACTGGGAGTTGAGCTTGACTCCATCCTCAACCCGAAAAAGCCCCACAAGCTCATCTTTGATGATACCAGCCCAAACCAGTACTCCACCTCCACCTTGCTGGCGTCTGAGTCGCACTGGAGCTCTCTGCCCTTTACCAATCCAGCCATTGCCCATCCATCTGGCCCATCAAGACTCACTCATTTCATCAGTCCATAAAACCTAAGAAAAATCAGTCTTGGGATATTTCTTGGCCCAGTCTTGACGTTTCAGCTTGCGTGTCTTGTTCAGTGGTGGTCGTCTTTCAGCCTTTCTTACCTTGGCCATGTCTCTGAGTATTGCACACCTTGTGCTTTTGGGCACTCCAGTGATGTTGCAGCTCTGAAATATGGCCAAAATGGTGGCAAGTGGCATCTTGGCAGCTGCACACTTGACTTTTCTCAGTTCATGGGCAGTTATTTTGCGCCTTGGGTTTTCCACACGCTTCTTGCGACCCTGTTGACTATTTTGAATATAACGCTTGATTGGTAGATGATCACGCTTCAGAAGCTTTGCAATTTTAAGAGTGCTGCATCCCTTTGCAAGATATCTCACTATTTTTTACTTTTCTGAGCTGTCAAGTCCTTCTTTTGACCCATTTTGCCAAAGGAAAGGAAGTTGCCTAATAATTAGACTTGCTAGGGTTAAAACTTGGTGTTAGAGCACGCATACATTTTCCTCAGGTAAGCATCAATTACTAATAATTATGCACACCTGATATAGGGTGTTGATGTCATTAGACCACACCCCTTCTCATTACAGAGATGCACATCACCTAATATGCTTAATAAGTAGTGGGCTTTCGAGCCTATACAGCTTGGAGTAAGACAACATGCATAAAGAGGATGATGTGGTAAAAATACTCATTTGCCTAATAATTCTGCACTCCCTGTATATATATGTTATATGTATACACACACAGTATATATAATGTACGTGAGATTGAGTGCCTTTACTAATGCTGTAAAGTGTGTATGAGACCTTTGAATTCTGCCATCTTTGTATGGCGATGAGGGATCCCATTGCTGAGCACATTTTCATTCGATTTACTCTTGGGCTTTTGCCATTTCTCCTATAAAAGGAGAAGTAGCATTATATTTTTCCAGGTTAGAGTAGGATATGAGGGCCACAGTGGCGCAGTCGGTGAGATTAAGCGCATTTAATAATTCTGTAAAGCATGACCAAGAGACCCTGTTACACTTTGTTAGAATTTTAACAGGTCTCTCAAGTTACGTATTTATTTTTTCGGCTGATATACTTATTCCTGATCCTTTCGGACAAAAAGCTAAATTATTCCCAGTAGGCCCTGCCCTTGCTGGCTTCCTTTCTAGCTATCTGTCCAGTTGGATTGCTGGCACCACAAACCTATCTCCTCATTTCCCTCTCCATACAGCGGCCGAAAATGATTGTTAAGGTGTCCTTTAATGATACAATCTTGATTGTACAATCTTACCAAATCTCTTTACAATTTTGGGCACCAATAATTGGAAATATGTGCATTGCTTTAGGCTCCTTTCACAGTGTGTATAATGCAAATATATGCCATGGGTTCCATGGGGATAATGCACAGCATGCAATGCACTGATAAGGCGAAATGGACATTTACAATGGAAGTGAAGCATACTTTCAATGCTACTGTATGCTTCACTGCATGTGTGGCAACGCACTTCTAATGTACGATGCAACTTTTCGGCACTTGCAATACAACTTGCATAGTAAGAAAAGAGCCAAAGGCTTTGAATACATTTTCTAAAATACATGCATAATTTCTTTCCTTTCATGTAGTTATTTTTATGTTTTTGTGCAGTTAGCAATATTTTTCAAGCATCTTAACCAGGCATTTTAATACCTAAAAAAAATATTTGCCTAACTTATATTAGTGCAGCCAGGTCATGGGTATGTAACTACGGCAACTACTGAAGCAAAAAGATAGCAGCCAAGCAATTAGCATTTTTTTTTCTAAAAATGAGGTCAGTGTTGGTAACGTTTATTAAACTCTCATAAGAGGTCTTCCTGAATGCCACGCCTACCTCACTCTTTGACCAGTGCCATCACTCGCGGGTTCCAAACAAGAGAACGTACAAACCAGACAGCAAAGTGGAGCAAGTGTTTGCAGTTTGTAAACGTGATTAAGATTTAACCCTTCCAGTGCATCAAACCCTTAAAAGAAGTAGGCAGCAGCTAAACGATGTTTTTAATTAAAAGCAAAGTATCTGCATCGTTTTATAATTACGGGAACATGTGAAGGTTGGAGAGTTCCGGTTGAAAATGAAAGGCCTTAGGGACTAAGAAACCTAATTAAACATGGTAAAGGTAGAAGGGAGATTGAAGCCTCATTAATAACTTATGAAGGTATCTGATAAGAACTTGCCTTTGGGAGACCTAGATGCAGCTTCTTGCTAATTTATAGGCTCTTTATGATTACCTGAATGCAAGCCTTGAACATGAAAGTCTAAGCTAATTTTCCACCCCAATCTTCACAGAAGTGAATGAAAATAAGCTTTCTTCCTGCTGAGTGTAAAATAAATGTTTCATTTTACTGCGATTTTCTTCAGAATAAGCTGGAATAGGTTCATTCATCTATAATACACACAGTCCTGAATATACAGATAGATATGCTCTACTTATCTACACAGTTACATCCATTATATATGTCATATGAAATATATTACCATATATACAGGATTTATTACAGCACTGAAGACGTGCAGGCTGTTAGCATTTTCTTCTCGGTTAGAAAAAGAATTCTTTAAAAAATGTTACAATATTTTAGATGGACAACATTTCTCCACAGTGATCAAAAACCAGTGTTAAGGGAAACATGAGGAGACCTAGCTGGTGCGACCACTGAGTGACTGACGTTGTGTTATTCTCTTTTCCCCGCGTTGTATGGTTACGTCAGCATCTTCCACACAATAAAGATGACATCAAAACAGAGTCTTTGTCATTTTTTTCTCTTGTAAGCTCTGTACATATATTAATAAGTAGTAGGTTAGCCTGCCAAGATCCTACCATTAACCCTTCCTACTCAAGCTCTCAAACATTCTTCCTATTTTCAGCTTTCTCTGAGGAAGAAGCCTTATGTACAATCCACAGTTTTGAAAGCTAGTCATTTTAATATCCACACTGTCCTCACATTTTCTGGACAGTTTAAAAATGTACTAAAGAAAGCATTGTGCAGTTTGTTGCATAAAAAAAACACATACATAATTAAAAGATAAATGACTCAATGCAAAGCTACCTAAGGTGAGCATAGAGGTATGTCCATGCTGGATTCACATACCTCAGTGCATTGTCCGTTCCTCTTCTCGATCCCTCATCCCACTGTCGTGAGTGGAAAGGGTGGGAAAGGGTGGGGAGGGGGTGGGAGGGTGATGGGAGAAAACGTCACAGAAAGTCTGCCTCTTCCTGTAGTAAAATTTGACTTTCCAAAAGTTACATAATTCAAAGAGTGATTACAGAGACCAGGGGGGTGAGGAGAGGAACGGAAAACACACAGAGGTTTGAGAACATACTCCGTTCTTACCTTAGGTTGCTTTGCCTCGGTTCAGGTGTGCATAAATGTTTTTTCAAATAATGTAGTGATGATCTACAGGATTCATCTGATTTTTTCACACATCCAGATATTTTTGAAAAATTCAGAAAAAATGATATTTTTGTTTTCTCTATACAAATGAATCATTTTTATAGAAACATGGTTGAATCCTGCGTGGCCACCTTTAAAGTGAGCCTGTAGTGGGAGAGATAGGTAGACCTTTTTTAGCAAAAACCGTGCTGTACACAGAAGACGTGTCCAGGAGCATTCTGGGACATACAAGAGAGCATTCTGGGAACATACAAGTGCTTCATTTTTACAATAATTATTTATAAATGATTTAGTCAGTGTTTACCCATTATAAAATCTTTCCTCTCCCTGATTTACAGTCTGAAATGTATCACGTGGCGACATCTTTACTGATGGCAGGTGATGTCTGTGGAAGGAGATGCTGCTTTTTTGTCAGATGGAAACAGCAGTTATTTCCAACAATGCTGCCACAGTGTAATTTCAGTACCTAGGTGTTGAACATCGCACTGTGGGATGGGTTTCACCACAATATCAGCCATACAGAGCCACCTGATCCGTTTGAGAAAAGGTAAAGATTTCTCATGGCAAAGTCGATAACGGCTACTGAATGGGAGGAAGTTTAATCCTTGGTTACAGTTCCTCTATAGCAGAGATACTGAACACATCGCATAAAACGTCTATCTTCAGGCTCATTCAGGCAGCATTTTCTACACAAAAAGGTGAGGCAGTTTACCTTATACTAGCAGTGTGATTATGTCTAGTCATCTAGTCCATCTTTGTAATGTTTGACTTACACAACTTTCTATATTTTAGTTTTTATAACATCTTGGGCACCTCCAAATTATATACGGTAGGAACACCTTGTGCTTGGAGGTGGGGCCACTTCCCATTGGTGACAACAATGACCGCAAAATATAAAGTATGTCTTTAAGATGAACTTCAAAGGCAAACCCTGAAATGAGACAGGGTAGGGAAAATGCCCCTGCCATGCTAAATAAGGTGGTTTTCAACTATCATGTGGCCTCAAATCAGAGAAATAATTGCTATATGTCCAGGGACATACTGATGGCAGGTGTCAGTTTCTTGACGAAAGACATAAAAACAAAAAAAACAAGAAAATGTGGACAAAATCTATGTGAATGAGCACGAATAATCCTTTGTCAATGGTGGCAATATCTAAAAAAAACAAAAACACTTGACTCAATATTTGCTAACAAAGGCTGCTGTTCACAGCGGAGCAAAGAGGCACTGTATACTCCACAATAAGGGCCCTTTTCCACTAGCTGCGATCTGCTGCAAAAAGTGAACTGCAGCAGTTTTGCCAATCACGCGAGCACCACGCTTTACATGTAAATCACGTAGTTCATTTCCCAGTTGTGCGTTTTTGTTTTTTCCAAATGCAATGGCCGGATGGCTATGGCGCAAACGCAAGCCAGTGGAAGTTGCTACTTGCGTGATTGCAAGCACCAGTAGCAATGGAAGAAGGCCCTAAGTACTGAAAAACACAGCTAAAAAGGTTTGCAGTAATATGGCAAGGAAGACTCTCGCAACTGCGCTTTTGTTTGCCTTTTATTGTTATGATGTTTTGATTTTCTATGAGCAAAGTATTCTTACAATAGGATAATTTGATACCAATATTGTAAGTGTCTTGTTTATATTCTAAAATTCAATACTATTCAGTCTGTCGCAAAGCATGTAAATTGCTTTTTGTGTACATTGTATTGTATAATCTCTATCTCCCATAGTGAAGATCAATGTGGACAAAAGAGTTATCACGTGCAGTGCTCAATTATGGACGTCTACACAATTACGCCACAGAATCTCTAGTAGCCGTTTAGGTACACAAAGTCTGATGCAAAAGACCACCATGTAGCTACCCCAACTGTGACACAATGATCAATCGTGTTGCAGTTCTTTGGGATGTAACTACATGTTACGTGGTTCTATATTCTAGAATCTTAGGATTTACTTAAGAAAAGCAGGATGAAAGCCTGAACACTAACATTTTTAGATACCATTTTAAAAAAAGCCTTCATGATAATTTTCTCCTAGGTGATGTTTTCACACCTTATCAACAAATAAGCTGCCACTAAGCAAGAAAATACTCAGAATAATTTTGACGTTAAATTTTCACCTACTTTTGGGACTTTCTCAATTGCAGAGAGCTGAAAAGGTATTTTAAACAGAGGTTGAAAAATTGTCTCTGAGGATAAAGCTTAGATAAAGTGAAATGAATAAGGGCCCAGTGCCCAAATGCAATTCACGTTTTGTCCTAAGTTTTCCCCTAGGTGATAATTTTTAATCTTCTCTTTAAAATAACTTTTCAGCATTTTGCAATTGAAAAAGTACAAAAAGTACTGTAATAGAAAAAGTACTATCAAAATTATGTTTTGTATTTTCTTGCTTAAAGGTGGATTAAAAGTAATTTTATTAACCACTTCCCGACCGCCGTATTGACAATTGGCGGCCGGGAAGTGGACCCCGCAAGGACCGCCGTATTGACAAATGGCGGCGGTCCTTGTAGGGGCATGGGCGGAGCGATCGCGTCATCTGTGACGCGATCCTCCGACGGCGCCTGTCTCCGCTCACCCGCCGCAACATCCCGCCGGCCATACGGAAGCGCCGGCGGGATGTTAACCCGACGATCGCCACATACAAAGTGTATAATACACTTTGTAATGTTTACAAAGTGTATTATACAGGCTGCCTCCTGCCCTGGTGGTCCCAATGTCCGAGGGACCACCAGGGCAGGCTGCAGCCACCCTATGTCGCACCCAAGCACACTGATTTCTCCCCCCCCTGCCCCAGATCGCCCACAGCACCCCTCAGACCCCCCCTGCCCACCCCCCAGGCCCCTGTTTGCACCCAATCACCCCCCTAATCACCCATCAATCACTCCCTGTCACTATCTGTCAACGCTATTTTTTTTTACCCCCCTGCCCCCTCCTGATCACCCCCCACCCCTCAGATTCTCCCCAGACCCCCCCCCCCCCAGCCCCCCCCCCCTGTGTACTGTATGCATCTATCCCCCCTGATCACCTGTCAATCACCTGTCAATCACCCATCAATCACCCCCTGTCACTGCCACCCATCAATCAGCCCCTAACCTGCCCCTTGCGGGCAATCTGATCACCCACCCACACCAATAGATCACCCGCAGATCCGACATCAGATCACCACCCAAGCGCAGTGTTTACATCTATTCTCTCCTCCAAACACCCACTAATTACCCATCAATCACCCCCTATCACCACCTGTCACTGTTACCCATCAGATCAGACCCTAATCTGCCCCTTGCGGGCACCCAATCACCCGCCTACACGCTCAGATTGCCCTCAGACCCCCCCTTATCAATTCGCCAGGGCATTATTTACATCTGTCCTTCCCTGTAATAACCCACTGATCACCCATCAATCACCCCCTGTCACTGCCACCCATCAATCAGCCCCTAACCTGCCCCTTGCGGGCAATCTGATCACCCACCCACACCAATAGCTCGCCCGCAGATCCGACATCAGATCACCTCCCAAGTGCAGTGTTTACATCTGTTCTCTCCTCCAAACACCCACTAATTACCAATCAATCACCCCCTGTCACTGCTACCCATCAGATTAGACCCCTATCCGCCCCTAGGGCACTCAATCACCCGCCCATACCCTCAGAACGCCCTCAGACCCCAGCCCTGATCACCTCGCCAGTGCATTGCTTGCATCTATTCCCCCCTCTAATCACACCTTGAGACACCCATCAATCACCCCCTGTCACCCCCTAGCACACCTACCCATCAGATCAGGCCATAATTTGCCCCATGTGGGCTCCTGATCACTCGAGCAAACTCTCAGATCCCCCTCAGACCCCCTTCCGATCACCTCCCCAGTGCATTGATTGCATCCA
Organism: Hyperolius riggenbachi; assembly: GCF_040937935.1. Classification (NCBI taxonomy): domain Eukaryota; kingdom Metazoa; phylum Chordata; class Amphibia; order Anura; family Hyperoliidae; genus Hyperolius; species Hyperolius riggenbachi. Next base: position 546,952,894 of record NC_090646.1, read on the forward strand.
TTTACCCCTCTAACCACCCCCTGAGACACCCATCAATCACCTCCTGTCAACCCCTAGCACTCCTATCCATCAGATCAGGCCCAATACAACCTGTCATCTAAAAGGCCACCCTGCTTATGACCGGTTCCACAAAATTCGCCTCCTCATAGACCACCTGTCATCAAAATTTTCAGATGCTTATACCCCTGAACAGTCATTTTGAGACATTTGGTTTCCAGACTACTCACGGTTTTGGGCCCGTAAAATGCCAGGGCGGTATAGTAACCCCACAAACTGACCCCATTTTAGAAAAAAGACACCCCAATGTATTCTGTTAGGTTACATGAAACCATAAAGATACAGAGACCGGGCACCGTCCTGTTACTGCATTTATTCACTGTCCGCAGCCAAATGACATATGGTATTGAATATAAGCATCAAACCTGTCAGCAGTCTTGCATCAAATATCTTGGATACATCCAGTGAGGCCTGCAGGGAGGTGTGGTGACCAGGGGGTGATGGATGTGCACAACAGCCGTTTCGCGCTCTGTAGCGCTTGCTCACGTGCGTATCCGGGATACGCACGTGAGCAAGCGCTACAGAGCGCGAAACGGCTGTTGTGCACATCCATCACCCCCTGGTCACCACACCTCCCTGCAGGCCTCACTGGATGTATCCAAGATATTTGATGCAAGACTGCTGACAGGTTTGATGCTTATATTCAATACCATATGTCATTTGGCTGCGGACAGTGAATAAATGCAGTAACAGGACGGTGCCCGGTCTCTGTATCTTTATGGTTTCATGTAACATTGGGAACTTTCTTCCTTTCTTTCCACTGGTAGCACGTCACTGTGCATGTCATGTTGCGGCCATAGAAGTGAGGACCTGCATATGCCACACTAGAGCAGGCGTTGCTCACCCTCATTACTGCTGGGTGCCCAGCTCCCACCCCTCATTTTTCCCTACTGTATTCTGTTAGGTGTATGACGAGTTCATAGAAGATTTTATTTTTTGTCAAAAGTTAGCGGAAATTGATTTTTGTTTTTTTTTCACAAAGTGTAATTTTTCGCTAACTTGTGACAAAAAATAAAATCTTCTATGAACTCGCCATACACCTAACGGAATACCTTGGGGTGTCTTCTTTCTAAAATGGGGTCACTTGTGGGGTTCCTATACTGCCCTGGCATTTTAGGGGCCCTAAACCGTGAGGAGTAGTCTAGAAAACAAATGCCTCAAAATGACCTGTGATTAGGACGTTGGGCCCCTTAGCGCACCTAGGCTGCAAAAAAGTGTCACACATGTGGTATCGCCGTACTCAGGAGAAGTAGTATAATGGCTTTACAGGGGTGCTTACAAATTAGCACCCCCCAAAATGTGAGGACAGTAAACACACCCCACAAATGACCCCATTTTGGAAAGTAGACACTTCAAGGTATTCAGAGAGGGGCATGGTGAGTCCGTGGCAGATTTCATTTTTTTTGTCGCAAGTTAGAAGAAATGGAAACTTTTTTTTTTTTTTTTTGTCACAAAGTCTCATTTTCCGCTTACTTGTGACAAAAATTAATATCTTCTATGAACTCACTATGCCTCTCAGTGAATACTTTGGGATGTCTTCTTTCCAAAATGGGGTCATTTGGGGGGTATTTATACTATCCTGGAATTCTAGCCCCTCATGAAACATGTCAGGTGGTCAGAAAAGTCATAGATGCTTGAAAATGGGAAAATTCACTTTTTGCACCATAGTTTGTAAACGCTATAACTTTTACCCAAACCAATAAATATACGCTAAATGGGTATTTTTTATCAAAAACATGTTTGTCCACATTTTTCGCGCTGCATGTATACAGAAATTTTACTTTATTTGAAAAATGTCAGCACAGAAAGTTAAAAAAATAATTTTTTTGCCAAAATTCATGTCTTTTTTGATGAATATAATAAAAAGTAAAAATCGCAGGAGCAATCAAATAGCACCAAAAGAAAGCTTTATTAGTGACAAGAAAAGGAGCCAAAATTCATTTAGGTGGTAGGTTGTATGAGCGAGCAATAAACCGTGAAAGCTGCAGTGGTCTGAATGGAAAAAAAGTGGCCGGTCCTTAAGGGGGGTAAAGCCCACGGTCCTCAAGTGGTTAACAAGGTTTGAACATATCACCTAGGCGAAAACTCAGAAAAAAGTGATTTACATATGGGCCCAGGTCTGTATGCCTGATTCAATAAACCTGTTATGCTTGGTGAACAACCTGTTGACCTTCCCACTAAGGTGAGTGTCCTCCAAGAGCGTAGTGCCCACGGGTGTTCACCAGAGCGCCCCCGCACGGGACGATGGATTTCAAGCTGCCTATTGTTCACCAGGTTACGCTCAAGGAGAGACCCTAACAGTGAGTCGGAGAACAGGAGACACCGCTTTGTGGAGCGTGGTACAGAATCAGCAAACAGAGCATAGTCAGACAGTCTGGAGTCGACGCAGGCAGAGTTCTCTCATAAACGGTATAACAGGCCGAGGGTCGAGGCAGGCAGAGTTCTCTCATAAACGGTATCCCCCCTCCACTCATCCTTCTATACCTACTCCACATGCCAGGTAGTAACCTTCTGCCATCTATCCTGATCCTCAGGACAATATCATTTCTTGGGTGGGGTAGCTCAGACCAGATAATCAGGCCAGTAATGGCTGCATCCTCTTCAATGGGCTACCTAAAGTCCTCCTAGAGAAGTTTACCAAGCTTACTCTTTCGGCATGAAATATTAATGCACATGATAATCAACGGCCCAGATTCAATAAGCTTTTCTCCTGAGTTTTCTCTTCCTCACGGGAAGGGTTTTCTCATCTTATCTACAACATTCGTTTACATTACCTAGTAAATGAAAACTTACTAAAATGTAGATAAGTAAAGTAACATCAGATTTAATTAAAAAAATATTTTGAGTACATTTTTCGTTGCTGAGAACTGAAAAGGTACTTCATGAACAACGTGTGGAGGCATCTCCTATGAAAACACTACAGAGAGATGTTCACAGTATCGGGGCTAGTGACTCCATTATAGGAAATCTAAAGTGAGGTGAATATGGAGGTCGCCATCTTTATTCTCCCTAAAAATTGCCAGTTGCCTGCCCGTCATACTGATCTTTTGGCATCAGCAGTGTCCAAGACAGACCTAGAAGAAGACAGCAACCAGTGAGAAATGTCAATGTGGTATAAGGCAACTCACTAGATTCCTGTTCCCATTAACCACTAAAGTTTGTATTGCATGGTACATCTGCTTGCCCTGTGTAACAATTCTTTCACTTTAACGATTTATCAATGCAAATATTAAATGATGTGTTTTTTTTGATTCTATCTCTACCATGTTTTACACACCTAAATAACATTGTTTTTCTAATGCACAATGACTTTTCCCATTGCTGGAACGAACTGTAGAATTTACCACCTGTGGGCTGCCATCTTGCTTTTTGCAAATTCTAAAAATGACTTTCCCTGCAGAGCTGATGCTTTCAGGTAAGCGTCTCAGAGAGCCTTTTGCTTATATTACAGAGGCAGATAAAGGTTAGGCAGTGAATCAGTGGTGTCACTTACACAGTTCTTCGTTAGAGACTTGACAGTGAAAAAAGTCAACATCCTGCGAGAACAGCATTAAAAGTGAAAACGAATGATATGTGAGGAATTCTCTTTTCGAAGGGGACTTGCCCATAGATTTAGTTTGCAATATTGTTCCTGAATTCTTTCCATCTCTACAGATGAAACCAGTTACCATGTACTGAACATGATATGATACTTCCCTCCACTTTGCTTCGACAGCAAACATAAGTGTCTGCACATGTCGGCCCATGGTGTGACTGGTAATTCCCATTCATTCAAAGAGAAGGACAAAATCAATCCAAAGTGGAACCACCCGATACCCTGTGCAGCGGCTATCTCTCTTCAGACACAAGGTGGAGTTCATTTCTAAGCTTTGTATTTATAGCTTGTGAGCATAAGCGAGCTATAAATACATATTTTCCACAGAGATAAACAGTGCCTTTCACTTGAGCAGGAGAGCTTGCAAAGCATACACTGAAGAGCTGAGCATTGAGCCGCTTCTGCAAGATACAACCCATCACTCGTCTTAACAGGACCTTCTACATAGGATGAAAACCGAGAATGCCAAGCTGTTTAATTGGAAACAAATCAAATGTTTTATTCACGCTATCAAGCACGGAACATACAATAGCGTAAAAATCATTTAACCAAGTAAAAAAAGGAATTCATTTTCTATTTCTTGCAGCTATCAGGTGTCTGAAAAGAGTTCTCACCTAAAAATTATTTCTACATCCATAGATAAAAAAAAAAACACCCACTTAAAGAGCATTTAAGTGTTAACTGCCCACAGAACAAAAGCTGGCCATACGTCAAGCAATTTTGCGGCCCAACTGATCATCCGATTCCATAATTTTATCGAATTGGATGAAAATCTGTGCCGCAACAAGCATGCCCGATCGACTGAAAGCGTTGAAATGTATCAATCAAACAAGCTGGAGAACCTTGGCCCGGCGTGGTCAACAGGGTGCATGGCAGTAGCAGTGTGCAATATTGTGAATCCCACATGCGCCACATGGAATATGCACTCAGTGTGATGCCGGTGCTTGGGGGAGACAGGCACCGGGGGGGGGGGGGGATTAACATCTTGGGGCGGCCAGACAGTGGCATCACAGGGCCTATTCTTGAGAGATTACATGCTAAAACGATCAGGAATCAGCCTGCAATGTATGGGAAGATCTCTCTTCGGTCACATTGGATAAGAGCTATCTCTTTTGGTCGATCTGCCCATCATCGCTAGATGTATGGGCACCTGTATTGTTATGGAAAAACTGGTTTGCAGTGGTTTTCTAACATCAGAGAGATAAATAGATGTCTTTGTTAGGACTCAGATGCATTCCCTTCAGTTCTATAGAGGAACTGGGAGGTATGAACCATTCTCACACACTGCAGAGCCAGGGAGGCTGAAGTACTGCAGTGCACCTGAAATATTAACATACAATGAGCTCAATCAGGAAGTGTTTTATGACACCACTCCGGACTTTGAAATAGGATCCATGTCCTTTGGCAACCAAATCAAATTACCTTAATGCTTGCTGCATATTATTTATTGTTTAAATTGTGTGTGTAGCTAAAACAAGTCAAGACCATAATGCAGCAGCGCTGATTTATCATACATATAGTGTGATGCCAATATCCTCATTAATATGTAAATACCGTGTGCCCGGCTTGTCACAGTGAATTGCTTGTGATGCGCTGCAGATGTATAGTGACGGGGTGCCCTGGAGAGGCTAGAAACGAGGAATAGAAGATAAAAACTGCACTTTCTCAGGAGCGTTCCACAGAACATTCACTCCACATTTGAGCAAGACCTCCATTATAATCAAAAAGTTTACACTGAATAAACTATGACAAAGATTTCAGATAAAGGACAAGTCATTTGTTCTTGTAAAACCTTGCTAGACACTACACTGTGTTTCATTCTCTTTTTACATTCTAGATGCCACAGGGAGTGTAATTATTATAATCTTACTAATACCCAACCATGTTCACATGTTAGCCAGTTTGGCGGTTACATGGAGCCAGGTAACATTTTCTGTGACTAGTAATGTAGTTTTGTGGGGGAGTCACTTTGACGGTCACAAGTAACATTTGCTTGACATTACATTTAAAGAAAAAGTTCTCTGCCGCATTCTGGTGATTGTTGGGCGGTATCTGCTTATAACTACACTGATCAGCTAAACATGAAGTCCACCAACCTAACAATGATTAAATCGCCCTTGTGCAACCAAAACAGCTCTGACTCTTTGAGGCCATGACACCATAACATTTCTGAAGGTGTCCTGTGGTATCTGGCACCAAGGTCTTAGCAGCAGATCCTCAAGTCCTGTGAGTTGTGAGGTAGGGTGTTCATGGACTGGACTTGCTTTTATAGCACATTTTATAGCTAATTCCTGGGCATTGCCTGACTTTAGCTTTGGATCATCAGCATCTTCACCTGCATGCATTCACACAATATAAAAAGTATAATTTACAAAAAATTATGGAAAAAATTGTAAGACTACTTTAGAAACCTCCATATTCCAAAGCTTATATGAATCATCAATAATGCAGATTGGATGGCCAGGAGAGTGACGCATGTATGGGGCTCTGGCTAAGCCACGTGGTTTTTAACATTGCAGGTACCTTGCAAGAGGGATAGGGGCTGAGGGCTCTACGGAAAAAAATCCTTCTTGAAAAGAACAAGTTCCAGTACCAACGATATGAGGCTCTTCCTCATCTCTGGTCCCCTGGAGGTAATACGATAAAGTGAGCTTGTGATGCTATCTGGTCACAACTTTCAAAAGCATGGGCTGTAAGCACACTTTAATGTGCATGCTCCATTCCTAACTCTACTGAGATTCTAACTTGGAAAGCCAACACGTCCTCCACTCAGAGGAAAGCCCAGCAGAGGCTATTCTTCCTTCGCCAACTGAAGAAGTTCGGGATGGCCCGGGAGCTTCTGACGAGCTTCTACACAGCCACAATTGAATCTGTCCTCTGCTCCTCCATCCTCGTCTGGTATGCTGGCTCCTCCGCCAGCGACAGGCACAAACTACAGAGGGTCATAAGATCAGCAGAGAAAATCATCGGGAAATCACTCCCCTCACTAGACCAACTCTACAACTCCAGACTTTGCTCCAGAGCTCTGAGGATCGTAAACGACCCATCTCACCCAGGCTTCCGCTTCTTCAAGGGGCTCCCCTTGGGCCGGAGATTCCGGTCCATCTACACCAAGACTGCAAGACACAGAAATAGCTTCTTTCCCTCAGCTGTAAACTCTTTGAACTCTTATGAACTCTCTAACCTGCCCCATTCAAGTAGCATTCGGTAGCACATGACTGCACTGCCGCACATCGTACACTTTACATACCTGAGCTCAAACTTGTGTCAGCATTTAATCGCTGTATCTGTACTGTTCACTGTATTGTTTTGTACTGTATTGTATTGTATACCTTATTCCACACCTAGCCCTGTACATGCCAAAACCAATTCCGGGTACGACCCAGTCGTGCTTGGCGAAATAAATGATTCTGATTCTGATTCTATTGCACAAGCATGAGCCTGAAGACCTGCTGAGTATACAAATGACCTCACGAATAAGCAGCAGAGCAGCAATGACAGACTTATTTACAAGGGGAGGAGCAGTGCCACTATACAGTACTTACGGTATACATCACAAAATGAGTTGTGCCATAAAGATACGCCGAGACTATGCAAGGTCTATTGAATCAATGTAAACCCTAGTAAAGCAAAAACCAGCATGAGACCTAACACATTATATATGTTTCGCTTTGCCACCAAACACTACATGAAAAATGTATAAAAGGGCTTCTTAAAAAGCCCCTTAGAATGACTTTCCTCATCCTGGCAGTATTATGCCCATCTGGCACCTTATTTCTCTTAGGCCTGGGGCCCACTGGCAGCCCTTTTCAGGAGATTGCAAAATGCTTGTGATTTCCAAAGTGCAGAAGTCCTGTGATTTTAAATGTGATTCCCAGAACGACCCCGATTTGGCTCTGCAGTCACTATTAATATTGTTGGGAATTGCTCCCAAAATGCTGCATGCAGTGCTTTGCAATCGCAACGCTGCTATTCACAAGCACTGCGAAAGCGCTGCCAGTGGACCCAAGGCATACTCAGTCACACTCACAAAGACCATTGGGCTTGATTCACTAACAGCAATAATGCCAGTAGCCTCTCACTACTCGTGCTATTTAATCTGCGCGCCTTAATTTTGACTCTCTGCACGCTATGCGCGCTAATGGCAGCGTAGTGTGCATAATTAAGTTTGGTTAGAGGAGCGCTCGCTACGCTGCCATTAGCGCGTGTAGCGTGCAGAATGTCAAAATTAAGGTGTGCAGATTAAATAGCGTGAGTAAAAGGAAGTTACTCGCGCTATTGTTCTTAGTGAATCAATCCCAATGTCCCTTATGACTACTTCCTGCAGCTGCGTGTTCTAATAAAGAAAATCACTCGAGGATTACTTACTAAAACTCCATTTTATTACTATTTTGATAACTTTCCTTGATTTCAGCTTTAAGCGTAAGAAAAACATAGAATCCTGTGACTAGATTCATGGAAGCACTGTAACTACCTGTAACACAAAGTGTATTACCTGACAATGCTGTTGTCAAGTAAGTGTTGATGCAAATAGCTTTCTTCCTCGGCTCTGGCATCAAGCCTGTCTCCTATGATTAATTACTGAAAAATATAAAATGGCACAAAGAACTATAAAACTGATCCACTGTGTTTTATAGCTATTCTTTACTGCCAATATCTTCTTAATGCTGAAATTGTGTATTGAGCTTGGAATGATTTTACAATGCACTCTTGACTGAGGCACGCAGGAATGCTTTGTTCACAAATTAAGGTGTGCAGTCAGCATAGGAAGAGGAAATTGAACAGGCTTCCGAAAAAAAACAAAAACCTCTCTTCAAAACACCTACTAAAGATTCAAATTGCAATCTGTCTCATAGTAAAGGCGCTAAAACCCGGAGCACAGAGTGCAGTTGTAAAACATCACGTAATATACTGCCACCACATGAATTAATAATGGCAGTGGCATAATAATAAGGCTCTGATTCATGTACCTCTTCCCACATTGTAACACTTCCCAAATGAAAACTTTGCTTCATTTATAACTGGTCAAAAGGTTTTTTTTTTCCCACTTCTTTTTAATTTTACATTGCGATGATATGTAGAGAATATCATCAGTTTAACTGGATGCTGCCTACCAAAATCTCCAAAGTTTACTACAAAAATGTGATGTTGCTTAGCAACCTAGAGGAACTAAGCAACATCCCCTTGCGATATGTGATATTCTCTAAGCCTAGCCACAGGCTGACAGGAAATGAATAGGCTTGGGTGGCTATTTTTTCTCATGTCTTTATTGTATATATGCGGGTGGGGGGACAATTACCCCATCCTGCCTCACACAGCTACTTTTTAATGCCTCCGGGGAGAACACTTGTGTCAAACGTGAGGCCTGTGGGCCGAATGCGGCCCTCCTTGCCATTTTATGTGGCCCTGCAGTGCTTCAAATGTGCATCACTGCAAGCAGTAAAAAAAGCAGCACATTGCCTTCCCTTCCAGAGGAGCACTCTGGTGACAGTGGCCTCAATTCACTAAGCTTATCTCCTGTCTTTAATAATGTTTCTAGAGTTGTTACCATGGTGATAAGGCATGTAGTATTCAGGAAACATTTTACCTCAGGCAAACCTAAAAGTTAACTCTACTGTCTTTAAGTTAAGGTGAGATCTCTAAAATTAGCTCTTCAATCCTTAAAGGAGTTATCCGGGCTTTCAAAAGAAAATAAAGGCTACTTACCGGGGGCTTCCTCCAGCCCCAAGCTCCCAGGACCTCCCTCGCCGCACCTCCGTTCCGGTCCCCGGCGATGACGTCAAAGCGACCTCCAGGCCGCTCTGTACTGCGCCTGCGCAAGCGGCGCTGTCAATCACCGCCACATGGGCCGGAGCAGAGTGCGCAGGCGCAGAACTACTGCGCCGTCCGCTCCGGCCCACGTGGCGGTGATTGACAGCGCCGCTCGCGCAGGCGCAGTACAGACCGACCTGAAGGTCGCTCTGACGTCATTGCCGGGGACCAGAACGGAGCTGCGCAGAGGTGCGGCGAGGGAGGTCCTGGGAGCTTGGGGCTGGAGGAAGCTCCCGGTAAGTAGCCTTTATTTTCTTTTGAAAGCCCGGATAACTCCTTTAAAATAACTCCAGAATTCTAAAGTTAAAGACAGGCTGTCAATTAACTGGTGTGAAAAGAACTACAGAGGAGGTACCGTATATACTCGGATACAAGTCGACCTCATGTATAAGTCGACCCCAATATTTGACCCTCTTAAGCTGGATTTTTTTTATTTACTCAAGTATAAGTCTACCCAGGAAAGTTAAAGACTGCATTTGGGCACCAGGATGTCTCAGTGTGGTCACTGTGATCCCTCTGTGTGGCCCCTGTGTCCACCAGGCTGTGTGGCCCCTCTAGCTTTGTGGACCCAGTGTCCCCTTGGCTGTGTGGCCCCGTGCCCCCTAGCTGTGTGTCCCCTGCTTTACAGGAGCTGCAGCAGCCAGCATCTGTCTCCCCTTCCCCAAAGTGCTACAGCACACAGCTTGCTGAAATGCCCCCCTCCCACCACCAAGGAAAGGGCCTCCCTCTCACTCACTCCCTCCCCAGCAGCTTTCCACAAAGCCTCCCTCCCTCCCATCACCACGCAAAGGATAGCCGCTTCTCCCTCTCGCTCAGCTCTGTGTCATCTAATGCAGCATCAGCGCTGAAGCGGAAACTCAGTGATTACACAGCGCGGCATCCTCTCTTGTCCCTCTGCTCGTTCTGGTCTGTTAGTTTACAATACCACAGCTACGGCTCCAATGTCATGTGACTTATGTGTCATGTGACATCGGAGCCGTAGCTGTGGTATTGTAAACAGACCAGCATGAGCAGAGGGACAAGAGAGGATGCCGCGCTGTGTAATCAGTGAGTTTCCGCTTCAGTGCTGACCATAAGATAAGGCTGAGGGGGGAGAGAGAGGGAGAAGTGGCCATCCTTTGGGTGGTGATGGGAGGGAGGGGGGTTTTGTGGAAAGCTGCCTGCGTTAGGACTGGGTAAGGTGAGAGAAAGAGGCTCCCCTACAATTCTCGGCTATAAGTTGTGAAATTTAGGACTACTCAAGTATAAGGTGACCCCCCCACTTTTATACTTTGAGTCAGTCCTAAATTGCTCGACTTATAGGCGAGTATATACGGTAACTAAACTACAAAGTGGTTAATTTAACTACAGAGGGGGTAATTTAACTATCTTCACCTTTTGGACATGACTTTCACGTCCAAAAGGCTGCTGTGCGCGTTTGCACACTCGTGCGCAATCGTGCACGCAATGGCGTGCTCCTGTGCCGCCCCCCCCCCCCCCGGTAGCCCAGAGATCAATGAATGGGAACATTGTCCCCATTCATCGATCTAAGTCCCCGGTAGAAGAAACAACTGCTTCTTTTCAGAGGCTGCGGTATTTCTAAAAAACAAACAAAAAAAAAACAAAAAACAAAACACATCCTCCTTGTAGTTCCTGTGAGCGAGCGTGCACGGGATAGACAAACAAAAACTCACTGTGGCCATCTTGTGGCCAAATAGTAAAACTACATGCACATATATTTTTAATACAAAAAGACACAATAAATTACACTTAGGCCGCGTTCACATTACAAACGCGGACGGGCACGCATGCGGAACACAACGCGTACGAACGCACGCCATCCGCGTTTGTATGCGTTGCGTGGCTGATCCCATCACTGAAAAGTGAATGGGACAGCCACGCGTTTTGGCAAAAAATGCGTGCAGCATGCGTTCCCGGACCGCACAGGTCCGGAACGCATGCAGTGTGAACATCAGACAGTGCACTCTATGCACTGTCTGATGTCGTGCGTGTCGGCCACCTGCACGCGTTTCCAAACCGCGGCTGGAAACGCGTGCAGTGTGAATGGGGCCTTAAAATTAACGGTTTACCTCCCACACCCAAAAAATACCCAAACACATTTTTTAACAAAAAAAAAAATAATTCACAATTTAAAACAAACAAACAATAAAAAATAGTTACTTAAGGGTCTGAACTTTTTTAATATGCCTGTGAAGAGGGTATACAACTAATATTTTTTAAATTATAAGCTTGTAAATAGTGATGGACGCAAAACTAAAAAAAATGCACCTTTACTTCAAAAATAAAATATTGGCGCCATACATTGTGATAGGAACATAATGGTGTAATAACCGGGACAAATGGGCAAATAAAATACGTGGGTTTTAATTATGGTAGCATGTATTATTTTAAAGCTATAATGGCTGAAAACTGAGAAATAATGATTATTTTTCCATTTTTTTCTTAATATTCCTGTTAAAATGCATTTACAAAAAAATAATTAGCAAAATGTACCACCAAAAGAAAGCCTAATTGGTGGCGGAAAAAACAAGATATAGATCAATTCATTGTGATAAGTAGTGAAAGTTATTGGCGAATTAATGGGAGGTGAAAATTGCTTGGATGCATAAGGTGAAAAACGACTGAAGGCTAAAGTGGTTACGGAATGAAGAGATAAGATAACTCTCTCACTGTGTGGTGGCAAGTTTTCTCTTGCCTTATTATCTCCAGCATGATCTTAGTGAATTGAGGCCTTTGTCAGTTTGAGGTGAGGTACAGAAACAACCCACAGGACCCCTCAGCAAAATTTCCATGGGGCCCCCTTTTGGGATCCAAACCCCTTATGAGGCTGGGAACTTCCCGGGTCCCCTCAGCTTACCAAAAAGACTATGGAGGGAGTGAGGGTTAGCTTCATGGCTTGGGCCACATTTCATCTTGGACTTTTCTGCCGAAGCAGCGGTAAATATTAAACTGCTCCACTGTGCTACTCTGCAGGAAGGCGAGGAGCTGCCCCCCAATATTTGCTATAGTTATGCTTCTTATTTGAGGCTGTTAAATAAACGTTAAATCTAAATAAACAATTTGCCCCACAACTTAGACTAGGCATTAGATTCTTGCCTCTTAGGTGATTGAGTTTGACACACCTGCTGTAGAGCATTCACTGATGAAGGGGTGTGCTTCCTGGCTCATCACCCATCAATAAGGAATGCTCTAGAAATGTGTACAACAGTAGCATAGCGCTCACTGCTGACCCCAGCTACACCTGAGCCATCAAAGAATTATGCTGTGCAGCTCTGCAAGATATAACAGAATTAAGTCATTAAATATCTGCACATAAATGAAATTATAATGATGAGCATGGGAAAAAGTGGTTTGCTCTGTGCCACAGAGGCTCGGAGTTCAGTGCTGCTCTCAGCACCGATCTGAGTTAGTATGATCTCCCTTGGCTCACGTGAATTTCTTCTAAATGTTTGAACTTCCTCCTCTAGTCCTGAAACAAACCTGTAAGTTAATTAGCTTCTGACAAAGCTAACCCCGGAGTACGTACAGGTGCGATAGGGAAATTAGATTGTAAGCTCCAGAGGGCAGAGATTGATGGGAATAATTAGGCATCCACTGTAAAGGGCTGTGTAATATGTCAGTGCTATATCAATAAAGGATAGTAATAAAACCGTTTAATACAGTCATAAGGCCTCTTAGCATACTGCACTAGGGGAGCTTGGTAGCAATGATTAAATAGCTGTTATAGGAGAGACCATCAACACGTGTCTAAATGTATTCAGCGCTTATTACCGTATAACTATTTGGTGCAGAACGTAAAGCCTGGAAACCATTTACTATTAAAATGAAATGGATATTAATGGTCTAATGTTACTCAAAAACACCAAACACCTAATCTAAAGTTGAAACCAGCACACAAAAGGAGAGCTGTGTAAGCAAGAAGCATGAATAGCAAAAAATAACAAAAGACTTGATAATTATTAAAATGCTGTATTTTACAGGCTGCCATGGATTTTCCCAAGAGAGCTGGCTTAGGAGTTGGCCTGCATTGCTCTGGCTGAAGTCACAGTACATATGTTCAGTGTATTTTTGCTCCAAGCAGGATCCCGGGCAATGACACTATCTGGCCGGACAACATACACACCCTTGACAGTAAAGTCTGTTGGTACTACACACACAACAGGACTCTGCTCCAACAACCTCACCTTAAAGAAAACCTGTAGTAAAAATTAAAAGTCAAAATAACCATACACAAGTCATACGTACCTGCTGTGTAGTCTACTCCTCAATCTCTTTCTCCTCTCCTGCGACCTGTTTGTCCACTGTATTCAATGGAATTCTCCGTCCTCCATTTTGAAAATGGCTATTACCCCATAACAGCTTCCTGGTCAGCACACAGTTAAACTGTAATATCGCCCACTTGAGCCATAGGGAAACATGGACACATCAGTTCTCCTCTCAGCTGTAACTGACAGCAACCGATATATAACTGACAGTAACTGATATATTTCAGTTCTGACAAAATGTTGTCAGAACTGGAAGGGATCATTGTCAGAAGAAAATGGTGAGCTTCTGAGAGGAACTGATTGCAAGGTAACTATGTAATGTTCATTTGAAGTTACCTCATGTGTTTATTTTAAATAATTTTACTCAGTACAGGTTCTCTTTAAAGTGAAACTTAGGTGAAAATAAACTGATGAGATAAATTATTGCATCTATCCTACTTCCAAAAATGACTTTTAGATATCCCACAGTTTTATTTTATGTTTAAAAACTTAAAAAACAGATTTCCTGTTTCGTCCAGCTCAATGAAACAGTCTGTCCCATGTCTCAGAGTGCTAAAATACAGTATATGAACTATTGACCTATTTATTTATTCCCTGCTCTCAGATGCTCATTTCAGATGCTATAGTCCAACTGGATTCCCGGCTGGAGAAAAACTGACAGTTGCATAGCTGAATATTAACCCTTTCACGTAGAAAAAGAAGAAAAGCACCCCAGCATATTTATTTGTGCCCTGGCACTGTACATACACGTCTATCTTATGTCACAGGCATGTCACTTAAGCTTCCCTTTAAAGAGTACCTGAGCCGAAGCTCAGGTACAAAATTAAATACTTACTTAAAGAGAAGCTTCCCTGCCTGCTCTGATGTCCCCCGTCGCTGAGGGCGGCCTCCCAGAAGATTAGCGACAATGCCTTGTCGCTAATCATATCGGGGCCGCGCAGCTCTTCTTCCTTCAGCATGGCCACGCAATAGCCAAACCAGCCCGTCCGCGCACGCGTAGTAAGCCAGAGCCGTGGGCTCCATGGTACTGCACATGCGTGGGCGTGCTCGTGTGGCCACGCTTCAGAAGAAAGAGCTGCGCGGCCCTGATCTGAAGGGGGGCCCGTGCTCAACAACGAGGGGGGGGGGGGCTTCAAATCAGCGAGGGAAGCCCAATAGAATCCTGAGGATTCCCTCTTTTAAAGTATGGCTCTGATTTTGTTTGCAAGCTTCGTAGGATCACTTTTAAGCTTTATTAGCTACAGTGGCCAACTCAGGATGAAATGAACACTGTACAATAAAGTGAGTGGACTAGTAGAAGCATGTGTACATGCCAGAACGTGCCCTCACCTAGTCTCCTGACAACTGCAGTAGAGTGTAGACTGTCAACTTGTCTATTTTACTCTAAACACAATTACTTCCCCCCAGGAATGCATAAATGGAATGATGGACTGTGGAAATCAATTACAAATTTTAGACTGAACTGGAAAAGTAAGCAAAACAAAGTTGAGGCTGTCACCTGGTTGTCATCTCATATAAATACCTACAGCCTTGACTCTCTGCTTTCTTTTGAAAACCTGGCAATTATTTCATGCATAATGACACATCAGAGAACCGCCATGCTCTGCTCTCAAGGGAAGGACCAATCCATCAGTTTTCAAAACCTAACCTATTGGCTGTCAGTCCCACTGAGATAAGCAGAGCTGGTAACATCTGCTGGCCACCCTGTTCATCACCCCTTCCCTCTCCCTGCATGCTGCTTTATGTGCCCGCAATTCCACTGAGATCATCTATGTCCTAAAGCTTCACTTCTGAATAAATGACTCAGAATGTACAAACCGAATCCTGGATGTACTGGTCACTTAAAGAAAACCTGAACTGAACATTAAAAGTCAAAATAAACACACACAAGTCATACTTACCTCCTGTGTAGTCTACTCCTCAATCTATTTTTCCTCTCCTGCGTCCTGTTTGTCCACTGTGATCAATGGAATTCTCCGTCCTCCATTTTGAAAATGGCTATTACCCTATAACAGCTTCCTGGTCAGCACACAGTTAAACTGTAACATCGCCCACTTGAGCTATAGGGAAACATGGACACATCAGGTCTCCTCTCAGCTGTAACTGACAGCAACTGACATATAACTGACAGCAACTGATATATTTCAGTTCTGACAAAATGTTGTCAGAACTGGAAGGGATTATTGTCAGAAGAAAATGGTGAGCTTCTGAGAGGAACTGATGGCAAGGTAACTATGTAATGTTCATTTGAAGTTACCTCATGTGTTTATTTTAAATAATTTTACTCAGTACAGGTTCTCTTTAACAGTGGACTGTTTAACCAACTGCAAGTGAATATATTTCAAATGATCTGCCTAGATCAGCACAACTGCTGTATACATATCAAGTGTGAGACCTCTGGAAGCTGCCATTTTTTTCCCTGTCAAACAATACCAGTTGCCTGGCAGTCCTGCTGATCTTTCTGGTAAGTAGGGTCTAAATCACACCCCTGAATCAAGCATGCAGATAATTTTGTCATAGGCATCTGATCTGCATGCTTGTTCAGGGTCTATTGCTTAAAGCATTAGAAGCAGAGGATCAACAGGGCAGCCAAGCAATGCACATTATTTAAATGTAAACAAACATGTCAGCCTCCATATCCCTCTCACCTCGGGTTCCCTTTAAAATGCACCTGAAAGGAAGGAGAGTAGAGGATAATGCAGAGGTTTGCCCTGTCTCCATCCACCTTGCCGTTCCAGCTGTGGGCAGCCCTCCCTTGCAGTAGAAATAAAATATGATGTTTTTTTAATGGTAAAAATCAATCTCATTAGCTCAGGAAACATATATTCCCGTTCACCAATTAGTACTGCATCAGATAGTGCCAGAAATGTGCACAGGAACAAGCCCAATCCTGCACAGCACTGCTTCTGCTACAAGACGTATATCTACTGACTCGTGGCTTAGATGAAGTCACAGAGGATGTAGATATACTGTAGTGGTGGATAAAGTGGTTAAAGGATACGAAAGGCTCTGGTAGAAACTGAAGCTGTACTGGGTAGGTGGCAATTATCAAATGCTTGCCGTGCCTTCCATTTCCCTCAGGTCAGTCCTGTTCTCCTGGGTGACTTCGGCGACTCGAAACCCGGACATACTGCGCCGCGCATGTGCAGTATGTTCATTCTTCTTCCCAGTGGCCACGCGAAGTGACATCACAGGACAGGTGACGTCACTACACGGCCACATTGTAGCAGAACGGACATACTGCACATGCGCGGCGCAGTATGTCCAGGTTTGGAGTCGCCGAAGTCACCCAGGAGAACAGGACTGACCAGAGAAGAGCGGCGGAAGACTGAGGGGAACGGGGGCAGGTTGAGTATTTGGTTATTGCACTCTACCCAGTAGAGAGCTTTTTGGCTCTGGTATCCTTTAATAGCAGTATTACACTAGCTATCTCTACCCACAACCCATTCGACCAACAATTCTTTCTACTCACACCTAGCCCTGAACTCAATTACATACAACGCAAGTTACCAATACCAGACCCCATTTTGGGTAACCCATGGGAACACAACATAATGCAGGTTTCAACTAGTCAGTCTGTGAAAAACTTCCTGCTACTGCAGTGAATACTTTTGTTCCCCTAATTTCCTGGACCAACCGATACTCTCTGCTTTAAAACTATTGCTGCTTCACCAGAAATGATTTTAGCTGCTGCAACAATTAAGGTCCCTGTCCACTGGGCGTTGTTATCTTGCTGCTGTCTAACTGCTTTTCATGATGATGAACAAGTTTTATTCATTGAGCAGGCTCATAAAGCAGGAAAAAAAAATCAGCTACATTACTACTTTTCTTGATACACCACTGAATGTGTTTCCTACTTTATGAGCCCGCTCACTGAATAAAATGTATTCATTTTTAATGGATTATAGAAGAGAAAAAGAACAGAGCAAACTGAATGCAAATTGATGTCGGAAGCTTGTGTATACCACTCATTAGACAAACCATGGTCTGTATGGCAATTCTTATGACTAGTTTGCATGGAGTATGCCATCAATTTGGGTTTAGGCACTGATTCCACAACCCTGGTAAAAAATACCCATTTTCTTACCTATCTATAAATATAACTTAACAGTGTACCTGAAATGGGGACTTATGAAAAAAATAAACATACCTGGGGCTTCCTTCACCCCCCTCCAGGCTTATTGCTCCCATGCCATCCGCCTCCGCATTCATCCGTAACTGGCCCTGGTAAGTCATCCAGCGCACCTGTGACTAGGCATGCGCAGTTGGCTCCGGACCTGAGGACTTTCCGGGGCCAACTGCGAATGAACAAGGAGGCACAGGAGGCTGGTATGGGAGCAATAAGCAGTAAGCCAAATCACGGTTATTCACAGTAAGTAATCGCCAGCCGACATATGTACTTTCCTCCCGCATCTGTGCATACAGCAACCTCTGTCCGGGCCTCACAGCAACCTCCGTCCGGGCCTCATAGCACCCTCCTGGATCAGCCACGCTGTTGGCACTTGGAACACGTGGCCTAGGTGTGCTGGGATGCTGACTGGTACAGACTTCATCCATCTACATGTTTCACAGCCAATTGGCTGCTTCGTCAGGGTGTTTTCACAAGTTTACCCCTGCTTTGAAACTCTCGCCAACATCTTAACTGCTGTGCTAAGAGCCTTGCAACCTGCCATGTTCTCTGATCCCTCTTAAACCTCAGATTACAAAAAGGAATAATGGAGAAAAAAAGCTACTGCCTTCCTAAGGCCTCATCTGAATGTGCATCAAATGTTAAGACTGGCTGCCTCATCTGCTAGCTTCTTACCTAGTGCCTCCACCCCACTACAGTCTAGGCCAGTGGTGGCTAACCTTGGCACTCCAGCTGTGGTGGAACTACAAGTCCCATGAGGCATTGCAATACTCTGACAGCTCTAAGCATAACTTGGGGAAGCAGAAGCATGATGGGATTTGTAGTTTTGTCACAGCGGGAGTGCCAAGGTTAGCCATCACTGGTCTAGGCTGTAAACTGGAAAGGGCAGGGTCATCTTACTACTGACTAATATCTCAGGGGTACTTATTATATCTAATGAACATGTACCTGTATTGCCAGATGTTACCAT
The DNA here is from genome assembly GCF_040937935.1 of Hyperolius riggenbachi. Lineage (NCBI taxonomy): Eukaryota > Metazoa > Chordata > Amphibia > Anura > Hyperoliidae > Hyperolius > Hyperolius riggenbachi. The sequence continues at coordinate 546,971,721 of NC_090646.1, forward strand.
GCAAAGCATGAACTACGGTATGTATGTAAAATGGACATTGTGTTCATTGTGTGGACCTGTTCAGAATGTACTGAGCATGAGCTACAGTCAGTATGCATGGTCCCCACGATTGTCTGTACACCATGAATTCGGAGGTTTATAAATAAATAAGTAATAATAACTGAATTTCTAAAATAAACAAACTGTTCTGGCGGAGAAATTATGCCTGTGGGGATATATGCCTTGTTTTGTGAAAGTCGCACATTTACAAGATATACACCTCAGAAGAATAGCTCTCCCGTGTAATTCACTTTTCACTCCAAAATTCTCCTAAGTATCTCATTAACTTTGAAGAACCAGTCAAAGCAATGCATGTATCAGTTTACCAGGATACCTGCTACCTTACATAGCTTAAAGGGGAACTTCAGCCTAAACAAACATACTGTCATTAAGTTACATTAGTTATGTTAATTAGAATAGATAGGTTTTATAATTTTTTACCCACCCTGTTTTACAAGAACAGGCAAATGTTTGTGATTCATGGGGGCTGCCATCTTTGTCATGGGGGCAGCCATCTTTTTGGTTGAAAGGAGGTGACAAGGAGCAGGAGATACAGTTCCAACTGTCCTGTGTCCTGATAACCCCTCCCAGCTGCACACGCTAGGCTTCAAATGTCAAATTCAAAATGTAAAAAAAAAAATTGCACCAAAACAGCAGAACGAGAGCAACAACATCAGAAATCCCATCATGCTTTGCACAGCATCAGGGGAAAAAAGCCCGGGCAGTTTTCTTCTGTGCAGCTAAAAATGAGGCTTGGATAAGAGAAACAAAGTTCTGATGCTGTGAAACAAACTGTTAAAGAAACACCAGGCCTTTCCAGTGCTGCTGAGTCGATTTTTAGTCCGGAGGTTCACTTTAAGACTGAAAGCAAACATTTGCAGTGTTTGCAATTTGCACCTCCTCTAGAGTAAAAGTGAAATTCCACATTTGTTGATAAAATTAAATGACCCCTTTAGTTCAGATCTACACATCAGAAGGGATGGTACATTATTTTAAATGTTACATTGCCTTTATCTGCTGAGACAGCCACAGTCGCAGCTAAAGGTGGCCACACATTAATAGAGGACTACTTGATATGGCCAAAAGATAGATCCCTCTCTGATAGGAATCTGATGAGAGAGGGATCTAGTCCTGCCACACATTGAAAAAAGCGAAATCTTTTCTCTGGACCAATCGATAATTTTGATCAATTTAGGGTGTAAATCAATTGAAATTACAATTGGGTGGGAATCAAACCCAGTGAACTCAACTATTGTATGTGCAACTTTAGTCTTCCTAGCAGCAGAGGGAGCCCATAGTTTGTCAAATACACATGCAGGAAGAGGCATTTCCTTGGCAGTCAGTACTTTTCACTCCGCACTAACAAAAAACAAAAAAAGTACTGCTTTTCACTCCGCACTAACAAAAAAAAAAAAAGTACAGCTTTTTACATTAACTGTACTTCTATTTGAGTGTTCAAGCTCTGGAAGGCTGCAAAAAGTGGAAACAAATAACATCCCATTACAAAAGGATCACTTGGAAGATCATATTAAATAAAGGTGGAATTTTACTTAAAGAAAATCGAAACTGATCCTCTGGTCCCCCGCAGTGGAAAGTTCTGTTTTCCACCGACTAGCCAGTCAATGGCCACTGCGTCTGCACCTTGGAAATCTCATACTCCGCCTGCGCAGGGCGCATGGGGCCAGGGCGGAGCAAGCTCAATGTCCGTTGAATGGTCCAGTCACCGAAATGGAAACTGAGCCGCTGCAGGGGACTGGAGGATCGTTGCGTGGCGGCACAGAGACAGGGCAGCTGCAAGGGTCTGGTAGAAGCTCCAAGTAAGTTAAACTCTTTTTTTTAGGTTCAGTTAAAGTTCCCTATAAGCAAAGGATGAGCATATCTTACAAGCACACACTAAATCAGCCATGTCTGTCTATATTTTGGTTCTGCAATGCTGTTTTGCTGATATTTTGGGACTATGAGCTGTTGATCAGCTTCCTGTAATTCATCCACTTAGGCCTCGTTCAGACTATACGCGCTGCCGTGCGCATTTTGGCAGCGCGTATAGTGTGCGACACGCAAGAACGGTAGAAGGGCATAGACAGCCCTTCTACCGTTCCCATCATATGCGCTGTGCAGCAGTGCGATGCGCTATCGCGTACTGCACGCATTTTTGGGAATCGCAGCGCAGATCCCATTCATTGTAATGAATGGGATCTGCAGCGCAGCGCATAGGAGCGCAGATGGCGTGCGATTGGACGCGTTGCGTTCCGATCGCACAGCCATCTGCGCTAAATGATGTGAACGAGGCCTTACTGATAAATGTCCTCCCTGATGTTTATCCCTAGCTGTGATGTTTCTATATGTGGAACTGCTTTCATTATTTGGCTTTATTTTTGCTTTAAAACAACATCTATGATCTATTACCTGGCAGAGATGAATGTTGTTTGTGAATAGCAGAGTAAATATTTTAAGCTTATAATTACATGCAGAGCATAGTGTCTGAACACTCCAGAACACAATGATGCCTGGAGCCATTTTTTTGCCACAACTTAGTGAAGTTACCTTTTAATATAGGTTGGAAAATGAGCTTATGCTAGGATAATACAATTTTAGAACTCTAATTATGAATTTTCTGTTGAGCGTTGATGACTTCCTGAGACAGTCTGTCAGCACGAGAGGCACAATGCCACCGTGAATGTGAAACAACTTCTACAAACGCTGTCAGTACGCTACACAAACGTAATGATAAAATGCCAAGGGAAAAAAATTACCTCAGAGTTATCTTTCCCAACCGTCAGGTTTTATTTCTAGATTTTGTTATTTGTATAGATTGCCCATCTACAATGAAGTGCGTGATGTTGTGTCTCTTTTATGCAGCGGACTGTTATAGTAAGATTTCTTTACTTTACAGCCTGACAAAAACAGGCAGTTAATGAGGCCTTAGTTCTGTCTTCCCATACAGTATATATCCCAGGCTCAGACAAGACCTGCTTCCTCACGGATAAATCAAGACAAGAGATGGGGAGTGCGGAGACAAGGAACATGAGGCATTAGTTTGCGGATCTAGACGTTTCACATTATTTTATCGGACGCTACTCTGTGTGAAGCTGTAAGCAGAGAAAGTAAACAGCTGATACACTCCCAATGCCCACCGCAGCAATGAACAACTTTATTAATATGGCTGACCAGATGGCAGCTATCTACATTTAACCCTCTGATCCTACGTTTTAAATGAAACAGGTTCGGTCATATAGGATTTGAAGGAAGATAACCTGCCCATCTGTATTCCATCTAATTCCATCTGCAAGAACATTTTCTAGGAAGGGCTTTACTCATTTTATGATTAATATCAGTGTTGTGTTACAGCCTGCAGGCATGTTTCACCTCAGACACTTGTGTGCTTATATGTCAAATCCGCCCCCTTCGTGTAGAAGACGTATTAGAGAGCAACATTGTGTTGTATGTGACAGCTATGCATATTACTTATACTATAAGCCTTTTTACTCCTTCATTTAAATGGGATTTCCACTTGAAGGCGGAATTCCAGCCACACTGCTAAGTACACAATTGGAGTGAATTTATGTGAACTTTCTTCTCTACAAAGAGGATTGTAATTCCGCTCATCCAGCCCTATCACTAAAGCAAATCTAAACTCATATTTAAAAGAAAATTGAAGTAACAAATTATCACTGAACAGGCCATTTTTCGTTTTGCTATAGTAGCCTGGGAGAGATCAGAATATAGCGTTATAGGTTTATACGGTTAAAGGGACATTTAAGCCAGGAATAAAAAATCACTTTTACTTGACTGGTGCTTCTACCAGCCCCCTGCAACCATCCCGTGCCCTCGCAGTCACTCACTAATCCTCCGGTCCGGCGGGCTTTCTGCGCCTGCGCAGGCCAGGTGTATTCTTCATGTTCCCGTCCTCAATAGCGTCCTGCACAGACGCAGGATGCAATTGTGGACGGCAATAGTAAAGAAAAATACGTGTACCTGTTGGGCCTGTTCCGTGAGTGACTGCGAGGGCACGGGATGGCTGGAGGGGGCTGGGAAAAGCCCCAGGAAAGTAAAACTGATGTTTTAAGGTAGGAAACAAACCGATTGTAATAAGCCCTTTTTGGTAGCAAAGAACTGGAAGCAGCAAATTACTTTGCTGGGGACTTTCTCAGGTAGATTTGATGGCAGAGTCAAACTACGTTCTCGCCCAATTGTATTTACTTTCTTGGGGCTTTTTCCAACCCTCAGCAGTCTATCAGGTCCTTTGGTGTTGTTCTGCTGCTCTACAAGGTACCGCTTATATAATAAATGCTTTAATGAAGGTGGTGATTATGTGGGGAAATAATCAAAAGTATACAGTGTGTTGAAAATAAAATAAATAAAAGGTTTCCTTAACTGATTCATTGAAAAGGCTGTTACTTTCCAGAGCCTCATTGTTTCTGGAAATAATTACGAAATTAGCTTCTGCTTCCTAAGGAAAAAGGTATTGCCCCTTTCTCCCCTCAGGGCCGGTTCACATTACAAAACGCGGACGGCCACGCATGCGGAACGCAACGCATGCGAACGCACGCCATCCGCTTTTGTATGCGTTGCATGGCTGATCCCATCACTGAAAAGTGAATGGGACAGCCGCGCGTTTTTGCAAAATCTGCGTGCAGTATGCGTTCCCGGACCGCACTGGTTCGGAACGCATGCAGTGTGAACATCAGACAGTGCACTCTATGCACTGTCTGATGTCGTGCGTGTCTGCCTCCTGCACGCGTTTCCAAAACGCGGCTGGAAACGCGTGCAGTCTGAACGGGCCCTTAGTGTTTCCATTGGAAGCTCAGCAAGTTTCTCAATGAAGAATCTACTATCAGGTTTGCTAAAAGGGAAGACAGGTGGCTACGTTTCTTACAAAGTAACCCCTGGCTAGCCTGTTAGCTTTTAAGGAGTTGTACAACACAACTACAACAAACAACTAATCTAAAGTACACTTTGCACAGCTTGTATTACAGAGTGTTAATGTGCGCATACTTAGTTAAGCTGAATACTCACCTCGCGACAAAGGAAGATGGATCACGGCGGCGTCCCACAACGCCGATCCATTTTCCTGCTGGCTGGCATGCACGACAGCACGCAACATTACACGACAGGCACTAACAGGAAGTCAAGCGATTGCTGTACTTTGCGTGGAGTCGTCAGGGATCTTAACCAGTTTACATCTTGCATACAGTATATTCACTTCATTGCAAGTGGTTCCTGAAAGCCACCTGACGTGAATATAAGATGTTTTCATTTAATGGAGCACAGCGGGCGTGCTAGCATGCTCCTGGGCTCATTAACCCCCCTCCCCCTAACTACACTATACTGGTATCCCTTCCCGGGGCTCCGATCCCCACACCCCATCTCCTCCCCCTCCATGCTGCGATCGGGCAGCATGGAGGATTATAATGTAACAATCTCTCACCTCACCTTGTTCCTGCGGTGATCGCAATCCTCTCCCTACAGTCCCGCTGATAGCCTCACTATGCTGAATGAATCGGGTCCAGGCTTGATGATGTCATCAAGCCGGGACCCGATCCCGTCAGCATAGTGAGGCTGACAGTGGTAGTGCAGGGAGAAGATCGCGATCGCAGGTGGAACAAGGTCATGTGATTGTTACTGGTAATGCTTCCCTGCGCCCAACTCTGCAGGGGGGGGGGGGGGGGGGAGACACCTGGCATTTGGGGGTAAAAAGGTAATTTAAAGGGAAAACACCTGGCTATCCATGGGGGGACACTAATTAAAGGGCACACAGTTGGCTATCAATGGGGGTGGGGATAAAGGGGCACACACCTGGCTATGAATGGGGGAGGGGGGGGGGTAATAAAAAAAAAAACACATCTGGCTGACTATGTGGGAGGGGGGATAAACATGCACCTCTGGCACATGTGTTACAGAGGCACATCTAGGGCTGGGGAGGGGTACAGAGGCGCATAAGGCCAACTACGGGAGAGGGGGGATATAAAAAAAGCACATCTGGCTAACTTGGGGGTGGGGAGGATTAAAAAGTGGCCCATCAATTAAAGAAAAACCCAAAGACACAACATGGAAAAAATGCACCTTTATTTCCAAATAATATATTGTCACCACACATTGTACTAGGATCATACTTTAATCACTGTAATAACCAGGACAAATGGGCAGATCAAATGTGTGGGTTTAATCTACAGTAGCACTTAGTATTTTCAAACTATTATGGCTGAAAACTGAGAAATAATTACTTTTTTTTTTTCATTTTTTCCCCTTATTACCTTAAAAATCCATACAAAATAAAATAATTCTTAGCAAAAAGTACAACCCAAAGAAAGCCTAATTGGTGGCGAAAAAAAACAAGGTATAGATCATTTATGTGTGATAAGTTGTGATAAAGTTATTGGCTAATGAATGGGAGGAGTGTGAAATGTAGAAAATTGCTCTGGTTTTTAAGGGGGAAAACCCCAGGGACACGAAGTGGTTAAATAACCAATCCACTGTGATGATCATTATCACCACGTGTCGCTAAATATCTGTACCCACGGCACAAGATCGCAGAAAAAACTGCTTGTCGCTCAAAAAAAAAAATCAGCGGTCAGGAAAATAGTCTGAAACATCACGAGTTGGGTACAGGCCTTTACACTGATCTCTCCTATAAAGAGAGTACTAGAAGGCGCTCTGCAAACTTACATTTTTTCCTTAACAGCAACTACAACAACAAACTCAGCAAAATCCATAACTTTGTAAAAAATGTTGATGCTGTTCTAACCGCTATGCTTAATGTTACCCTGCTGTGTTATTTGTTTTCCAAGCATCAAAATACTCTACAGACAAGAACAGAGCGCAGTATGATGAAATGCTAAACTGCTCTCCAGACTTGCTCTACTGGAAGCTGGCAAAAGAGCAAGGTGTAGCGACAGGAAATAGTCTGCTATACAATGCAAACGTATACTGAATAATAATGTACCAGACAAACTTCTAGTAATAATCATACAGCTAACAGTATGTCTTCAGCCAGTGGCAAACTCTAGCACACCAAGATGCGATATTACGTAAATATATCAACGCACATTGTTAGACTTTTCTTTTAAAACGTATAACAAACACAATATACATTTCAAATAATAAATACAATACAATAACATTTGTAAAACGCTTTTCTCCAAAAGGATTCAAAGTGCATAGATACAGTATGTCTCAGATCAAAACAGAGTTGCAGGCCAGATTGTTACAGAGGAAATAGTCAGGTGTTCGTACATGCCAAACTAAACAGATGGCTTTTCAATTTGGACTTAAATGATTTTTAGGGATGGAGATGACCTGAATTGGAGTAGCAGGGAGTTCCAAGGTATAGGGGGGAGCATGGCAGAAGGCTTGTCTATAAAGGTTTTGAGGTGGACTCTGGGGGTGACCAGGGTATTACATCATTTTGATCTGAGGTTGTGGGAGGTGAGATGCAGTTGCAAGTCCTTCAGGTATCCAGGGCCCAGATTGTGCAAGTATTTGAATGTCAATAAGCCCATCTTAAACAGAATTCTCCATTTTATTGGTAGCCAGTGGAGTGAGCAAAGGGTTGGTGTTATGTGGCAATGGCGGGGTTGGCTAGCTAACAGCCTTACAGTGGCATTCTGCACTAATTGCAGGTGATGTAGGTTAGGATGAGATAAAGGTTATGATATAATAAAAATTATACCATACTAGCTGCTGTGTGAATGTTCTGCTTTCAGCCCCAGTACCAATGTGACAATTTACATGGAATATTTTTACCGCCTGATGACCAATGCCCCAGTGTACATGGTACAGCTGGATGGAGCTGTGCTTTAAAACATTGTTATGAGACTTGTGCTATTCTTAAGGCCATACACATTATTACATGTTAAAATGCAGATTACCGTAGGTTTCATTCCTTTTCTAGCACCCAGACCACTAATATTCTGTAGGAACATGCAGGTCTGATTCTGGTACAACTGATTAGTTTATATTTGCAACAAGCTCCAAACACTATACACTAGGCCCCTCCCCCACTGACGCGCAATGGGAAATGCAAGTGCTGTCACAACTAGGCAATTCTTACCCAAGTGGATGTGACATCCCATCTTGTTACCAAAATTGTGAATGTGAGGAAGGGACCTTAAAATGTATGTAAACTGACCACTCATTTCTCAGCTGGCATCACAGGTTTACAGGCAGACCTTTATATCTCTTAAGTTCTACTGCAGTGATAATAAACCAATGTACAAATCCTGAATACCTCCCGATGTAGATACTGCTATTTCTCCTTTGCCCCTTTCTGTCCTTCTAGTGATGTCCCCTCCTCTACAGCCCCAGAGACACTGCTCATATCTACATGGTTTCCCCAGAATCCCACCAAGGAAGCACTTCCAGTCAGAAGAGTATCAGCTTACGTTACAGTGTTACAGGTATGGCTAGAATTGTTGATCATGTGAGCTGGCACAGGGCTTATCAAGGTGAAGTCTAACATCTCTACCCCACCTGATGCCTCGACCACAAGAGTCTTAAAGAGGAGCTGTCAGTATCAGTAGCTAAATATTGGCTGTACTTACATTACATATGCATTTCCCTTGTTACGTTTAGATTTCACAGAATTTTTATATAGTATTTGAAGAGAATGATGCTGCTGACAGCCCATGGCAGGTTCCATGTTTGTCTGTCTTGTATGAAGCCAATTGTGATGCAATATCCTCCCTTACCTTGCTTCCTGATGATTCGACTCACAAAAAAGATCAGGATCAAAGATCCTAATGGCTCATGGTCCGGACAACACTACTGTGCAGTGAATATTAATTAGCCATGTGGCTAGGAACAATAGCGGACTCACGCAGTATACTCTAACGGAACATGTGCCCTGTGAACAGCACATTGATTTTTCAGTGCTGTCAGTTAGGCTGCTGTTACAAGCTGCTGTAACATGAGCCTGTAACTTCCCACTGTGAAAGCAGCCTTAGGGCGGGATAGGTAAATGAAGGGGAGGACCAAGGGAGTGCACTGGGGAGAAGAAGCAGCCCCAGAATGCTTTGCAGTATCTGTTATGCGTCCTGCCGGCCTCCTTAGGAGCTTTGGAATACAGAGCCTTGCTGTCCAGCAAACATCAAAGTAAGAGAGATTTTTAACTTCAGTATTGCCTTTTTGGCTTCCTTCTAAATTGTTTAACACAGGAGAATAGAGGTTTAAATTAGCTTTTGCAGCCTGACAGTTACTCTTTAAAGGCAATCCACACAGTACTCCAAGAATAAAGTGAACTTGTGGGAGCCACAGCAACAACAATGCATGGCTCCCAAGATTGTTTCTCTTCACTACAAAAGCCGGAACAAAACTTGCTTTAACCACTTTGTCCACAGGTCAGTAGACAGACGTCCTTTGGGACTTCATCTAAGCCACAGGTCAGTAGATGTACTGACCTGTCCAGAAGCAGTGCTGTGCAGGATTGGGCTTGCTCCTGTGCACATTTCTGGCACTATCTGATGCAGGACTAATTAGTGAATGGGAATATAAGTTTCCTGAGCTAATAAGATTGATGTTTACTATTAAAAATACTTTTATTTTCTCATTCGTAGTGAAAAACACACTCTGTAGCATTATTTCAGAATGAAATATCTTCACCATAAATTGTGACCGGAACATAATCTAAGTTTTGTGATAAGCAGTAAGAATAGCCAAACAAAATGTGTTTTTTAGCTACAGTAGCACTTTTTATTTTTAAACTGGAATTGGTAAGACTGAGAAATACATGTTTTTTCTATTTTTTTTCTTTGCTTTCCCATTAAAATTCATAGAAAACAAAATTGTTTGAGCGGAAAAAATGGCATACAATGAAAGCCTAGTTTGTCTTGAAAAAAACAATATATATTTAATTTCTGTGTCATAAGTAGGGATAAAGTTATTTCTGATTAAATAGGGACATAGCTAAACTGTCAAAACTGCTCTGGTCAATAAGTTGAAAACAAGGTCTGGATGCGAAGTTATGAATTTCCACAAACTGGACCTTCTCACAATAACCACAACCATTCCATGTAAAATGTGCTGTAAAATAGGTAAAAGATTTACATAGCTTCATTTAATTGAAATCTGCCTATAATTTAATTCAAATGTGAAAAACACTTAAAATTATTGGACCCACATGCACGAATGCATGCAAACAAAGTGAATCAATATTAGTCACGGTGTACTATTCCATTCTGATGCTAAGACAGTTTTATCATCAGATGATGAAAACATTTGATTGTGGGAACGCTCTTCCATACAGACAGATACTGATGTACTTTTCTGTTGCTTGAATCCATATATATGGAGCTCATAAAATAATCATTTCACTCTTAGGTTTATATTATTGGTGGTGTTTTTTTTTTCCACCCTAAATCATACATGTCAAACTCTGGCCCATGGGCCAAATCTGGCCCTCAGTGCCATTACATTTGGCCCTCAGGTGGCTTCCCCACTTTGCATTATGTTTGGCCCACTGTAGACCCCCAGGGAAGCTATATTGGAGGTAAAGCCCTAGATCACTAGGGAAGCCATAAAAGGGAGGGAGGGGAAGCACTAGACACCAGGGAACTGTGTAGAGGAGGACGGGGGGCCTCTAGACACAAGGGAACTGTATAGGGGAGGGTTAGGACCTCTAGACATGAGGCAACTTATAGGGGAGGGAGGACCACTAGACACCAGGGAACCATATAGGAGAGGGTGGGGGCCTCTAGACATGAGTGAATGTATAGGGGAGGGAGGACCACTAGACACCAGGGAACTGTATAGGGGAGGGTGGGGGCCTCTAGACATGAGGGAACTGAATAGGGGAGGGGAGACCACTAGAAGGACCACTGTAGGACTGCACTTCAAGACATCTGCCCACAGCATGGAGGACTTTAGAGTCACCATATTAGGGGGGGGGGGGGGATTCAAGTCAGGTAATGAAAGAAGGACATGCGAATATGAATTCATGAAACTGTTCGGGACTTTGAAACATGGACTTAATATCAAACCTGGGTTCATGGTAAATTATGAGCATTAGGAAGGCTGCCTGACAAACTTTCACAAATACCTATCCCCCGCAGCCCTCAGACCTGCCAATACATATGCTAATTGATGACGTTTTTCATTGTTTGATGCTGCCACTGGAAACACCCAATCTGTACATGTCCTTGGGACTTCCCAACCTTCTATGCCCTGTTATTCTTTAATAGCTAATTTAATTAGAGTTTGTGTATACCTGTGGTTAGGTGCTGGCAATTAGCTAGTTTGTTTAACGTGTGTATGTTTCTACCTATTGTATAGAGCCTTTGGAGTGTATAGATCTAAAGGTGCGTACACACGTCGGATTTGCGCAAACGACCAGTCATTTGGACATCCAAACGTCAAATCGGGCGTGTGTACAGTCTGTCGTTCAGCTGGCGGATCGCGCAAGCCCGGTCTTATCAGCTGAACGACAAACTGTACACACGTCCGATTTACGTCCAAACGATGGGTCGTTTGCGCAAATCCGACATCTGTATGTACCTTAAGCTTTGATAAGATCATTTACATTTCAAAAAAAGAGGGATTGCAGGAGACTCTACAAAATCATATATAAAGCCGGGTTATGTGACAGTATATTGTATGGTTCTGATCCAGCTCTGAAATATGTCTGAAGAAGAAACTTAAAGTTTCGAAAGCTTGCAAAGGTATCTTGTACAGTTAGTCATTAAAGAGAACCCGAGGTGTGTTTAAAGAATGTTATCTGCATGCAGAGGCTGGATCTGCCTATACAGCCCAGCCTTTGTTGCTATCCCAAATCCCCCTAAGGTCCCCCTGCACTCTGCAATCCCCCATAAATCACAGCCTTGCTGTGAGGCTGTGTTTACATCTGTAGTGTCAGTCTCGGCTGCTCCCCCGCCTCCTGCATAGCTCCAGTCCTTGCCCCCATCCCTTCCCTCCAATCAGCAGGGAGGGAAGGAATGCAGGCGGGGACTGGAGTTCTGCAGGAGGTGGGGAGAGCAGCAGACTGACACTATAGAGACACTATAGAGATAAACACAGCCAGCTCTGACAAGCTGTTTGTCAGCAGCGTGGCTGTGATTTATGAGGGATTGCAGAGTGCAGGGGGACCTTAGGGGGGTTTGGGATAGCAACAGAGGCTGGGCTGTATAGGCAGATCCAGCCTCTGTATGCAGATAACATTCTTCAAACCCACCTCGGGTTCTCTTTAAAGGTATCGCCTAAACAACTTTTGTTATTATGTCTTCGGAAGACCACTAGACACCAGGGAATTGTATGGGGGTTGGAGGGAGGCCATTAGACACCTGGGAACTTTGTAAGGGAGGAAGGTGAGTAGTAGACGGCCCGCGACTAGGTCTCAGGGTAAAATTTTGGCCCACATTGTATTTGAGTTTGACACCCCTGCCCTAAATTGACACTGTTTGAGTGAGCACGCATAAATTCTCTTGTGGTAAGCATTTTCATAGTTGCATCCTTTGGAGGCAGGTGGTGGAGGACTTGCTCTAGGTGCTCTGGCTTACACACAACACCTTCTGGAGGTGTTGTGTGTAAGCCAGTCCTGAGCTCCAAAGCTTGGGGTGACCCATGCTTCACTCCTTTCACATGTGGTGCCCCCAAGTCAATGCTCATTTAGCAGAACGCAATGGACGTGAAGGTAAGTGCCTGTTTTTAATATTGGGAGGTGGGTGTGGACGGCACTCCCCGTCGCTGGCCACGATTGGGGGAGTAGCCTGCGCCACCCAGCCTCTCCCTCCGGGGTGCCGCTGTGGTCCCCAGGCTGTCAGAGAGCCAGGGGCCCCGCGGCCCGCCCCCCCCCCCCCTGGTTGTATAGGGGCATTGGGAAGCCTCCCCGTGGCGCTCCTGGATAGTGCTAATGTAGCATGAACTAATTCCTGCAGGGCAACCGCTTTGCGGTATTGGTTTTTGACCCTGCATAGTTTGGCATGCGAAAGCAAATGCATATTTGCATGAGCAATGCCTCATGATTAGCCAATTAGGCCAGATTTGCAAAGCCAGTTTTGTTAGGGTTAAACTTGGTGTTTGAGCACACATACATTCTCTTGTGGTAAACTAAATTGACACTTTACACTATGAGAAAATCAAACCTTTTTTGGTGCAAAAATTCCCTGGAAGGATTGAGGTTAATTTACGCTATTACTTATTTCTCCTCCATCCTTGCTCTTTATCTTGGATCTTTGGTCTCAGCTCTCATATTTATCTTATGCACGGCATGTGTATATACTTTGACATGCTCGTTTGGGATTTTTTTGTGCCTTTTCAGATCTATTCACATGGTGTGTTTTTCATATTTTCCTGGTTTGTGGGGGAATTTCTATCCTCTGAATTAGACTTTATATATTTATCTTAATGAACTGGCTGCCTATATGATAACCAAACTACTGGTATATGTACTTTAGCACTAGCACTTTTAAATGTTTTTGATTGCCACTTATGCACATAGCACCTTATTGTGCTAGGACTATTGGATTATAAGTAGACTGCATGGGGATGCATATGCCATTTGAATTGATGTAATCGGAGTATTAGTTAGGTAATGTTGTTAATCATGTGATAGTACCGACAGTATATACATCATAACACACAACACACACAACACTAAAATAAATCCCCTGTCTTATGCACTTATAAATATTTTATTAATTGCCATGGCTGCATCTTGTTGTATCACAAATATTAAAATCAGACACATTAAACACAACTACCTGGCCAGGAGTGCTAGCTGTTACTAATGGGACCTGACCGACTCAATTGTGCAGTTAATCGCCCAGCCTATGCAAAAAAACTGCACTGAGCTCAATCAATTTGGCCCTCTGCCACCACCTATACAGCACACACACTGTGAGATATCGAACCAATGTTGGTATTACTGCACGATCTTGGACCCACAATTGGGATTCCAGCAGAACAGGGGCTTTGAGCTGGATGGTGGATTTATTGCTGACACACTGGGAACACACTTATTCCATTAGAAAGCACTGTCATTTACTAGGCTGCAGCATTAACCATTTCCATGAGGCACAGTCATAGCTTTTGTACTTGCGCTCTTGGTTCCCAAGCGTATTCGGTGGAGTATCGCTCAGCGTGCCAGCATTACACGTGGATGGCCAGCGCGATCACTCCATTCACTACCTTGAGAAAGCCCCGTGGGCGGGGCGAAATGCGTCGGTAGGCGTGGCTACCGTCGGAGTGCTCGCGCTGGCCATCCACGTGTAATGCCGGCATGCTGAGCGATACTCCACCGAATACGCTTGTGATCCCCTTCTGGTTTGTGGCAGCTGCGGACCCGCTGGACAGAAGGGATAATAGCGCTACCGCGGATGCGGTGAAGAGAACACATCTGACCCAGTGCATTGACGGTCTTACAGCAAAGTGGGCTGGAGCTCACCACCAAGAGCGCAAGTACAAAAGCTATGACTGTGCCTCATGGAAATGGTTAATGCTGCAGCCTAGTAAATGACAGTGCTTTCCAACAGCTAGCACTCCTGGCCAGGGCCGGGCCGAGGCATAGGCTGGAGAGGCTCCAGCCTCAGGGCGCAGTGTAGGAGGGGGCACACAATTTATTCACTTGTCATTCCTAATTATGTTTGAAGCAGAAAGAAATAAGAAAAGGGGATACATAGCAGTGACTGCAAGCCAGATAACTAGATATTAAGGTGTTGGGGAGGTTGTGGGCCCTGTAGCCCTCTTAGTCTAATAGCAATCAGTGTGTGACAGCTGGGGTGGGAGGGATGGAGGGGCGCACTTTGGTGTCTCAGCCTTGGGTGCTGGAGGACCTTGTCCCTGCTCTGCTCCTGGCCAGGTAGATGTTTTTAATGTGTCTGATTTTAATATTTGTGATACAACAAGATGCAGCCATGGCAAATAATAAAACATTTATAAGTGCATGAGACAGAGGATTTATTTTGGTGTTGTGTGTTAAGATAGAAGCGATCCTGCTGGCTCCTTATTATTGAGTGGCACGGACAATATAAGAGGTGGCTCTCCAGGTTCTTTTTGGTAGCAGTATATACATCACATACACAGCCAATTACAATTACAAATTTCTGACATTGCTCGAGTCAGAACCATTTATATTTTCTTGGTGGGTGTGGTGTACATTCCCTTGTTATCTCCGTTAATTATGTGTGAGGAGGTCTTTAGGGCCATGCCTTGTATTTAGATGAGTTTTATGCTGGG
This sequence comes from Hyperolius riggenbachi, assembly GCF_040937935.1. Classification (NCBI taxonomy): domain Eukaryota; kingdom Metazoa; phylum Chordata; class Amphibia; order Anura; family Hyperoliidae; genus Hyperolius; species Hyperolius riggenbachi. The sequence continues at coordinate 546,986,922 of NC_090646.1, forward strand.
AACACACAATACAATTTTCAGGTCCGATTCTGTTTCGATACATTAGATATCGTTCTCGATCTTAATTATTTCGATCTGACATCCAATTTACACCTCCCATGGATGCATTTTCTTTTTCGATTCCAATGGTTTTTCGATTGTAAGCATAATCGAGAACACATGCGATAGTACCCCCAAAATCGTGTGTACTCAAAGGTGAACAAAAATGTAGCCCGATCTAATTTATCCATCGAAACCAGAATCGGACCTGTAAATTATATGGTGTGTTTCTTAATAATTAATAATGAATGCATAATGATCCCTTGTTACATTATTTACAATCAAGATTGTTACTGATTACATTGTTGGCGTGTGTATGAGGCTTACTAGCCCTGTAATTGATTGAGGAGTTCTATTTTCTTGAACCTTATATAATGTGCTAAATGGGGTGGTTGACCCACTCCTCCCATTTATAGTGCTTCCAGGGATGACATAATTGCGAGCATAAATACTGTATGCTCATTTTTGTTTGAACTGGGGGTGAGTGAACCTGCTGGGTGGATCACTTGCGGGTTGCGTACCTGTGGAAACACATCTGATTATCAGCCTGAACTTTAGTCAAACGTGTGTATGGGCCTTAGTATTAGAGGCAGAGCATCAGCACAGAAATCAGGCAATTGGCATTGTTTATTAGACAATGAAGATGGCAGCCTCCATACTCCTCTTACTTCAGGTTCCCTTTAAACCGAGTAAAAACTGAATGTTGTATTTATGATTTTTCTCTATTTAATATTATATACATTTACTTGTCGAGAGAGATATTATCAGAATGCTGTTTCATGGCAATTCAATCACTTTCAATTTGTTTTATTGAAGATGATTAAAACTGCCTGAAAAAAAAATGCTAGGCATGGGCATCATTTCACATGAATATATGCATCATTGGGTCACAGCATTATGTTTGATAGATGAATGAATGTTTGCTTTAAAACCATTTTAGCCGTAATGATTGCAATCATTTTTGAAGCGATTTCTGGCAGTCCACATTTTATTTAACCATCTCCATGGCCAATATAGTATTTCTAACAGTAAAGTACGCCCATCGCTAGTTTTACCTAAAGAACACGAAACAACTTTTTTTTCTTTAAAGGGACTCCGAGCAGTGCAGAAACTATGGAAAGATGCATATCATTTTAAAGCTCTCTTTCTCCTCTTTCCAATGATATATAACCCGCCGCCCTACGCCTTTGAGTTTTCGCAATTGAAATTGCCGCGGCCGCGATTTCAATCGCGAAAATAAAGAAAACTAAATGGCGTAGAGCAACAATTTAGGGGTCGCCAGAAAGAGGAGAAAGAGAGCTTTAAAATGATATCCATCTTTCCATAGTTTACCTTGTATTACACAGGGCGACTTTTTCTGCTGAATGGAGCTGCTGACTTTGAGAAAAAGTCGCCCTGTGTAATACAATGTAACTATGGAAAGATGGATATCATTTTAAAGCTCTCTTTCTCCCCTTTCTGACGACCCCTAAATCGTTGCTCTACGCCTTTTAGTTTTCTTTTTTTCGCGATTGAAATCGCGAAAACTAAAAGGCGTAGGGCGGCGGTTTATATATCATTGGAAAGAGGACAAAGAGAGCTTTAAAATGATATGCAACTTTCCATAGTTTCCGCACTGCTCGGAGTCCCTTTAAGTCCTGTGATCACTGGCATAGCTTTCAGCAGGTTTCTCAGCACGTCTCTGTGCAATGTATAAAGCAGGGGTGTCAAACTCAAATACAAAGTGGGCCGAAATTGAACACTTGGACCTAGTCACGGGCCAACATCAATGTCTAATGGCCCCCCTCTACAGTCCCCTGGTGTCTAGTGGTCCTCCCCACGATTTAGTTCCCTGGTGTCTAGTGGCCCCCACCCTCTCCTATACAGTTCCCTAGTGTTTAGTGCTTTACCCAACCTCCCCCCAAATGGCTTCCCTGGTGTTCTAGGGCTTCACCTCCAATATACGGTAGCTTCCCTGGTGGTCTAGAGTGGGCCAAACATAATGCAAAGTGGGGAAACCACTTTAGGGACAAATTTAATGGCTTTGAGGGCCAGAGTTTGACATGTATGGTATAAAGTGTGCGAGCCGCCAGTGTTAATTATGTAATTATGAATCTCAGAAAGTCAACCTCATTATATCCTAAACTAAAAACGATTGAAAACTATGTGTATCCTAACTGGTCAAACATGCTCCAACATATAAAATGTCCAGGAATACCACAAACGCCATCATTAACTAAGGTTATTGGAAAGTGTCGAATTTGATTCTGATGGTTCAACAGCAGCAGGCACTCCCCATGCAATCTGTTGAAAATCCCTTCAGCTGAACCAGAGTCTGTTGGCCAAACAAACCTCAGCATTTCCTCCCATACAGCCTGTTGGTAACCACTTCAACTAAATGCAACTTGATCAGTTTGTTTTGTGTTTGTTTTTGTGTTTTTTTGTTGTTGTTGTTTTATAGATAATTTTAAACTGTAGCAGGTTTATTGAACACAAAACATTAAAACTTGGGCACCATGGTTACAAAGCTATCAAAAGAGGCTTTAAAATAAGTTACACTGTAAAAAATGGATATAATCTATTATATAGATAAACAAAATATCCATCTGCAGCTCTTAAAAGAATCCCCCTAAAGCAAATTAGTGAACAGGTACAACAGAAGTTCCCCACAGCTCAGCCCACTGGTGATGTGGTAAGCACTACTAGGAACTATTATCACTTAATTACTGAGTTTAGCTGTAATGATTACTTTTATTCCTATCAGATGTAGACGTTTACAGCACATCTGTGCATATTTCTCAGTTAATGGTATAACCTTTTAAAACACGCATGCTTGTGCTTTTGTCATAATTGATCACATGCAAATAATTCAGTAATTAGAGAAAAAACAGTGGATCATTGTTTTATATACCTCATGAACACCATGTAAAATGCCATAGTAAACCGCAGCATTCTGTTACAGAGGAAAGAGTCTCGAGGACATGAATGGAAAATCCAGCACAGATTGCAGAGGCAGCTAGCTGTATTTACTTGTATCATCTTCTCAGCTTCATGAAGGTGGATTGGATGGAATTTATCTCAGGCAGCTGCTCTGTAGTTGAAATATTTTGGCCCCAAGCCTCAACTAATGCAGCAAATATGATGTAATTGGAGAAAAAGCCTGCAATACGTTTCAGAAGTCTAAAAAAATGATTATAGCCATATGGGATTTGTTAAACTGGAACTTTCTGTTATTTTTCTTTAAGCTGCTTCTACCTATGCTACCAGGCTATCTTGGACACACCATGCTTCCCCGAAAAGAAAACAATGTCTTCTATTAATTTTTGCATCAAAAGATGTGCTAGGGTTTATTTGTAAGGTATGTCTTAGATTTTTATGAACACACAAGTTACTGTGCTGTGTATTCTCCTTTTCCTCTGCCAGATCCACCACTTGTGTGCACGTGCCCCCCTTGTACCTTTGGAGTCCTCATGGTGTCCCCTTCTGTAACCATGTCCTCCTGTGTCCCCTGTCCTCTGCTGTCCCCCTGAATCTTTCTCTTATCCCCAGCTCCATGCCGTGCTATCCCCAGTGTCCTCTGATGTCCCCCAGCACCCTCCTTTTTCCCCTAGATCCATGCCACTGTGTCCCCGAGCTTCAGCCTATGGGGAAGAAGTATGGCAACTTGTGTTTCTATTGGAGCTGATTGTCTCACAGGCTGGACCATGGCTCCGTTATTGAGCCAAGGAGCCATGGTCCTGCCCATGAGACCATAGACCATCCCTGGAAGCATTTAAGTCTAAACTGAAAACCTACCTCTTCAGTCTGGCATTCATGAACATCTGACTATCTCCTCTGTAACACAACCCAGCCTGAAACCCTGTATTAATCTGAGACACAGCTATGCGCTTTGAGTCCTATGGGAGAAAAGCGCTTTACAAATGTTATTGTATTGTATTGTATAGTGGGCTCCAGTAATAACACAAGTTGTCATACTGTTTCCACTTACTGCCACTAGGCTTTACTTTTGAGGTAAGGCTTATATTTCAAGCATGTTCAAAATCCCTGCTAGAGCTTACTTTCCGGGAATGTCTTAATTTCAGAGAAACAGTATTTGCATGCATGCTTCCGACAATGATGCACTGTTAGACAAAAAAAGCTCCACCAACTAGAATTTGCATGAGGCATCAATGTATGAATGTGTTGAGTTATTTAGACAAGAATCCAGTGTGCCGGGTCCCCTCAGTTATGTCAGCAGTCACACAAGACAGAAACCCACCACATCCATTCTAACTAAACCTCTCATACAACGGTAATTAATTCACAGTTGAGGGCATATTCACAGTGGGACGTTGCACTGTAATGCGACGTTAAAGTCGCAACACTGCATTACAATGCAACGCAAAAAAAAGCTGGTAATGCACATTAACGCGTTACCATGGCATACAGTAGATACAGTGGAGCATACAGGCAATGAAAATTATACCTCCCTGTATCTGTTAATGTCTGCGTTTAGAGGTAATGCATTGCAAGCAGTGAGTTACCATAACGCAACATTTACAACACAACGTTAACGTTGCACAGTGAATGTTGCATAGGCTTAAAGGGAAACCAGAGAGGAACGGGGGGGGGGGGGGGGAGGGAAAGATTTCATACATACCTGGGGCTTCTTCCAGCCCCATAAGCCTGAATCGCTCCCACGCCGCCGTCCTCAGCTTCCTGGATCCGCCGGTACCGGGCCCGTCACTTCCGGCGGACGCGGCCAATTGTCCGCATCACAGGGGCTCCCTCCATACACGTACGCATGCGGCTGCGCAGTAGGCAGCCACATGCGTATCTGTATGGGTAGAGCACCCTGTGATGCGGACAATTGGCCGTGTCCGCCGGCCGACTCGCCGACTCGCGGCAGTGAGGGGACCCGGTGGCGGCGGATCCAGGCAGCGGATGACGGCGGCGTGGGAGCGATCCGTGCGTATGGGGCTGGAGGAAGCCCCAGGTATGTATGTGTCATCCTCTCTGGTTCCCTTTAAATGAATACTATCGATTCACATATTTTTTTCAATTGACACAGGAATTGTTTGGGAAGTGCTGCTAAGTACTGGTGTATACATTTTAGTAGCAACTTCTTTGTTTACGGTTATCAAAATGCATTCAAACTTTACTGATGCCAAAACTGACGGCAGACTGAGCCATGAGGAGAGGGGAAATTTCCCTCACACTTGATCAGTTAACTCTATGTGTAGCTCTGTGTGTGACAGAGAGAGAGAGAGCTCCCAACAGCTGCAGCTCCTGTGTCCTGTGTTTCTGACTGAAGTGTGTGAAGAGAGCAGAGGAAATGTAGCTAATTGTCACATCTTTTCATACTGTTTTTCTTTCAGAGTTTGATATGTTTGATGTTTGCTTTCTGTAGTCTGATATGCAACTCTGGCTGTGCATTGAAGCAGACACCACTTCTGCAATTGATTTGTCCCAATATAGCTAAATCCTACCCTCAATAAATTACAGCTTTTGCCTCTGATATTTAACATGAAAAGTAGGAAAATGTTTACACAGCTACTTAGACATTATTTGCACACTGTCATTTTAGAACACTTGGGTATCGATTGTATTCCTTTAACATTACAGTGCATAATCCTGCATTATAATTACTTTATAACGCAGGACAATAACGTCCCACTGTGAATGCGACCTTCGGCGGTTACATCACTTCAGTTTTGATTGACCAGTTTTATCATTGCCATGTACAATAGTATGAGGGTCAACAGATATTGAGCAGATTGTGGAGGTAATTTCTTATACTACATGGAGCTGGTAAAATTGGTCAGTGATTGGCCAATCAAAATTGAAGGCATGTCCCAGATTCTATGCCACATTCACCATTAAAGTTACCGTAATGGTAAAGATTGAGAAAAATCCTACTATGTACTGTACATATATGTTAATGCATGAGACATAGCATAAGCTTTATAAATAAAATGATTTATGAAATGTAAATTATGTTTAAACAAATATAAAAGGGCCCCTAAAGATGAAATGTTTACATTTATGTTAAACTTTTAGTTTACACTTCCAAATTGTATTGTTAGTAAAGCTGAATAGGGAATTAAACCATTTTAACAAATTGTTCACATAGGATGCAATCATTCAAATGGAATTCCCTTTTGAAAGGGTCATGTGACTCGGGAATCTTACCAGGAAGCATGGAGTTGGCAGAAGAGTTGGTGTTCCCAGTCAGTGAACAGCTATCACTCTCCAACATAGATGGTCAGTAAGGTTCCAATAATTCTGAATTGATGCAGATGTCATGGTAGTTGTATGCAAAATCTATACAACTTATAAAATGTGCCATTCAATTGCAGCTGCTGTGGCCATTTTCAAACTGTAAAAAAATTGTGTGAAGTCTCCCTATAAAATTTGCTTCATCTAAAGGTGGCCACACACCATACAATTATTTAAATATCTGTTTCATTTAAAAATTTCAATTTTTCTGGCTGATTGTAAAATTTCAAAAATATGACCAATGTACCATTCATGTATGTTCAACTTTTCCCCAGTTATGATAAAAATGATTGGAAACTCTGAGAAAATTGCTTGGGTATGTATATTAATAAATTGACAAACACACACCATGCAATCTTTAAATAAATTGAAGAAAAATATCTGGCATTCTGGTTAGATAAAAATGGAAAAAAAAACGGGAAATCCGATTGGATTTTTCAGTCGAATGAAAAAAAAGCTTTCGATTTTTTACAGGAGATCCGATCGTTTTTATCGAATTGTCGTAAAATCGGATCATTTGATTGTATCGTGTGTGGCCACCTTTAGAGTTGCATCTCATTGACCATCATTTCTCTTTAGCATCTCCTCATGCTTCTGAAAGAATAACTTTGTGACCGGCACTAAAGCTCTACACATTCTTTTCATTATGAGACTAAAGGTGGCCATTAACAACGCAATTCTTTGGATGACTGATTCTCCAATTCAATTGTAATATTGATAGTTCGGGCAAACTATGATTGAATTGGAGAATCGATCGTACAAAGAATCATATTGTTAATGTATACCAGAAGGATCTGGCAGCGCCTCCAAACAGACGCTGCACCTGAATTGACTACCTGCACAAGTATGCAGAGCTCGAATAACGGGCAGATTACACACCTTGCATTCAAAACAGGTACAGTAAAAAAAAAAGAGGGTGTTCGCTTCAGCATAAGTTGTGCACAAATTATCCCTAATAGACTCTCCCACGACGATGACGGGCCCCCACGGGAGAGACCTAACCACCAGTCTAACAGTGAAACATATCCGACAGTGAAGCATGTTCAAATAGTGAAACAATTAATTAAAAGGTTACAACCTAAAAAAACGAGTAATATCGTTAATGGCCACCTTAAGTTGTAGCAGTAGAGCTGGCCAGAAAGACAATCTCTCCATGGTGAAGGCAGTGGGAGAGAACAGGTAGTCTGTTCTCAAAGGGAGAGACTGGCTATTGTCCTCTCCCAGCCCTAATTTATATTTGGGTGAGATGATAGAATATGTGGAAGGACAGTGGAAAGCTTTCTGTGCGATAAAACTTAACTATCACCTCAACAGGAAATGCAACTACAAGACTCAGCCAGCCAGGAGATTTAAATATATTTAATGCAAGACACACAGTCGAGCAATGTAGAAAACAATGAGCATTGCTAATTAAAGCATATTTACCATCATATGCATCTACAAAATGGAAGGCAGAACTGGAGCTTTGATTATGGTGTGCCAGCAACCAATCACTGGGTCCCATAGAGTTCTGCTGTGTGGAACACTCTGCATAACTACTATGCATGTATATTAACGTGGTATGAAACCCAGCATTTCTTCTTTCCTCTAAAGGATTATTTACAGCATATTATATACTACCACCATTTTTTTTTTTACTAGAACAACATTCAACTAGTTAAACACAGGACATACAAGCTCACTGCAGGGAAAGCTGTTCGCATCCTAACTGGAGATAACATTATCTTGTGTTTACTTAATTGTATCAAGTGAGGATTGTAAACACTCTCTGGCAATTTAGACACTCCAGAACACAGACAGATACTAAGAAAGCATTTCTGCACACATTACAATATGAATACACCAGTTATGAATAAAATGCAATGTCAGCTCTCAGAGCAAAAGAAAAAATGTACTTTGGGAACTTGTAATTTCTAAATGAATAATAATACTTGCACAAAAGCAAATATGATAACTGTATGGAATATAAAAAGTAGGATAACATGTTTTTATTGATTATTATGTCAGAATTGTATACCGCTTTAAGTCTCAATGCATTCAGTAGTTTCCTCGGGTGATATTTATTGTGGTCACAACAAGGTCAGCTTATGCATTTTTTTTATTATTATGGATCTTTTGGCTCCTCTTATATGTTTCTTACAAGAGCTCCAGAGAGAGCAATTTGGCTGCATAACAATGAGGCTGTTGGAAATGATGTCGGCTGCGTCATATACCATTGCCGTAAATACCTAAATACGGCATTCTGTAGTCTGTGCCAGCGGAACACATTTCTGCTGAGTAGAAGCAGTTTGTATACATCACATGCATTATTGTGCGGTTCATGTAGTTATACAGAGCCCTACAAGCAGAGACCAGGAGAGGGGAAGCAAGCTAGAACATAATCCATACATTCAGACAGCTGCAAGAATGATACAGTGTGTCTCCATTGTGGAAGATGAACTAAATTGCATTCATTTTCTGGGCGGGGTTGCAAATATTAACCGCTGATTTAAAATAGAAAATAACATAGCAGGATAGATCATATATCTCTTGCTGCTCAAGACAAATAAATCCCAAAGATATTACTGTTATAACTCAGTAATGCAGCATCCACATGTGTCAAGGCAATCAATTTATTCCTTGTCTTGAGGTAATACACTCCTGTTAGGCTAATATATCAAACCTTGTTTTATTATACTGCAAAGCAAAGTACTTTCATTTCATAAGGGAGGGAAAAATGCAAGTCTGTGGTATGGCAATTCTTGCATTACTATCCCTAATCCAGCCTCCCCTTCTCCAGGCTACTTGTTCTATTCCTAATATTAGCAAAGAAGCACCAGCCATTGTCTCTGTTAAAGATAATTATAGAACTGCAAAGTCCCTGACATCTGGATGTATGGGGCTGTAAATCATAGTGAAAACTTGAAAGGTGTATATTTACTATTAAATAATAGTGAAGCTTATGGCAATATGTTGCATCAGTTTCAATCTATTTCCTGTGAAATAATTCATGATTGGAAGTTTGAGTCTTAACCCCTATCTACACGATACGATTCTTTATACGATTCTATTACGATTCTATTTACGATCCGATTAAATCCAACATGTCCGATCCGGATTCGATTCGATTCAATTCGATTTGCCATTGCAAAACAATGGCAAATCAAATTGAATTGAATCGAATCCCGATCGGACATGTTGGATTTAATCGGATCGTAAATAGAATCGTAATAGAATCGTATAAAGAATCGTATCATGTAGATGGGGCTTTAGCTCATATAACTCAACTTAGAAATGTAAGCCCAACTTCGACAAAGTTCTGATTATACTTTTTGTTTCTTTTGTTTTACCAGGAAAATATTATTATTATTTAGTACTTGTATAGCGCCGACATCTTCCGCAGCAGTGTACAGAGCATATGGTCTTGTCACTTTACTGTCCGTCCCTCAGAGGGGCTCACAATCTAATCCCTACCATAGTCATATGTCTATGTATGCACTGCGTAGTGTTTGTATCGCAGTCTAGGGCCAATTTAGGGGAAGCCAATTAAGGGTTTTTGGGATGTGGGAGGAAACCAGAGTGCTCAGAGAAAACCTACACAGACACGGGGAGAACATACAAACTCCATGCAGATAGTGCTCTGGCAGGGATTCGAACCAGAGACCCAGCGCTGCAAGGCAAGAGCCACTAAACCACCATGCTGCCCAAATGTTATATTGGTGTGAAACAATCATCTTTTTTTTGATCATGTGATCTGAAGCAACCCAACTGAAGGAGTTAGCAGCACGCTGCATGGACAAGACTACAACTGGCTGGCTCAGTATAATCATGAGACTACAAGGGGTGAAGCACAGACACAGCTTTCTGCAAAGACTTCAGTCTCTAAACAGAAAAGTCGATAAGAAATGGCTGTTGAACTTGGAGCTGGGCTTTAACATATCTCTGTAACAATCTGCCATACTTAGCAAAGTGCATGCAGCAGAATGTTACAGACAGAATTATTCTTATTTCTCATATAATCAATATATTTTAGAACAGCATCAAAAATGTTAATAGATTAATGCAAACATAAGTAATTTTAGGTACCTTTTAAATAAATTACTTTGTAATATTAAAATGATTAGGGAAAGGGGGGGGGGGCGCTACCTAAAGGTCATGATTTCCACTTTATGCTGCTCTCTGTTACGTTGTTGAATTAGAATTGGTCTGACCTTCACTGAAAGTAACTAAATATTTCTTACGATTTCATACAGTATTAGCATTTCTCATTGCAACAGAGGGATTTTAGGTGATGCTTTTGTAGGACTGCTTTAACTTACTAGTTTTGAAAGATTTTCTCATATCTCTCATATTTTCTTATTATTTGACCTTCACCTCATCCTATCTACATTATAAAAAACAACAATAAAAAGTGTACACAACCTGGCTTTTGGCCTACCGCCCAGCAACAAGGAGGCCTATTTGGAATTGTATTCAGGATCTGCTTGGTTTTTGGTTGCTTCACAGACAACCTTATTTTGTGAGTATTATACCTTCCCATTATTGATCCTCCATTGCTATTAAATGCTGCACTATCAGTAGCTCTTGTTTATTTGTGTTTGTATTTCAGCGCATCCTGGTTAACCTCCGCACATACAGAAGGTGACAAGATAAGACGTTATTTCTCTTTGCGAAATGTGTAGTGGATCATAGTCATTGTTGGGTTTTCACACATGAACTGAATCTCCTTAGCTATTTAGAGGTAGATTTCCTTCTGATTTTAATACCAGCAGGGGGTAGGTGATCTCAAATTGGTACTTCTACAAAGCAATGTCTGTAGTGCTTAAGGAAAGTTGATGGCTCTTTTGCTTATTACCAAGATTTAGTTTATGCCTGCTTTTACTTGAGTATGTATATAATCACTGTCGTCTGTTTGTAATTAGATTGTCCTAGCCTCCTCGCTGTCTGGTATTATGTTATGAATACTTAATTTGTCTGGCTTCTTCAAATCCTTCTCACAAGACTGTCATCGTGGGATGGCGTCTCCTCAGGATTCATGCTCCAACCTGCCCCAGCCAACATGTTTACTGTATACTCCTGCTTGCAAATCCTCAGCCCTCACCACTATCTTGTTTAATATTCACACCTTAATGCTCTCTTACATGACTGAATTTATGCATGATTAAAACGGGTATTTGATCTCTACAAACACCATTAAACAAGCTACATAAATAATTTATGTTCCAGGAAAAATAAAAATAACTTTTGAGAAAACACACAAATAGTATTTGGAGTTTCCTTGCAGCTAGCAGTCAGATAAAAATTACAATGGTCAATACCATGAGAAAAAAAAATCTCTGCTCCCATGATGAAAAGTGTTCTTCTCCAAGTCTCCCATGCAGCCAGTGAGTGCAATCTAGTGATAGCATTGGACCAGAAAGAGGTTTGATTATTTTGTTTCGTCAGCCTCCTGACCTCCTGTAATAGTCTACATTCCCTTCAAGAAGTATATGATGCTGCCCAGACTAGGGGCCTGGCCGCAGTTAGCAATAACAGCTCATTTTATTTACAAGCAAACCGGCTGCTTTCAGTGGTAGGGCTCGATGTTTGGTGTGACGCCCACGCGGTTCCCGAGAAAACCGTGTGTGCGCCATTTGAGTCACAAATGCAAATTCCATTGCAAATAGCAAAAATTACTTTTTTTAAATCCACTTTTTTTTCCCCTCCTCCCTGGCTCTGCCAGCAATCACTGATAGTTTTAACTACAGAACCTTTCACTTAAGTGTGAAAAGTCACAAGTATTCTTGGAAAGTTTATATAGCCCATCCATCAGAGATTACCTTTATTACATAAAAAAGCATCCTTCTCTAGACTGTTAGAAACCAACCCAGCAGGAGTCTGGCACTTAGTTCCTTTTGTCCTGACTTCAAAGGGACACAGGATTGATCCTTATCAATCCAGCTGGAGACTCACAAGAGTTTAACCAACCTCCAAAACTATATTTAATAGTATGCACAGTTTTACAGTATTTCTGGTGTTGCAAAGCTACCAGGTCCTTCAAATTCGCAGAGTGTGTTGGACTTTACGTGGCACTAGTTCTGAGAGGTTGCCGGACCAGTCTGACTTCCAGAACTGGAGTAAGACAGGTTCCAAGTACCACTTTAATACTAGAAGGTTTAAATCTGTCGTATTTTATATTACATGATACATAAAATTATGCTGATTGTGAATATGCATTCTGTTTCTTGGTGTGACCTATAGGCACAGAGATCGGGCAAAACAGGAATTGTGCCAAAGTCTCTCTGTCCAAGGGGGCACTGTTCAAATTCCACAGGGCTGGGCTTGTACGTTTCATAACTCCTCCCAACTACAGTGAAGATTAAAAACACAATGACACTGAGCCCAATTGGTCCAATATCCTAAATCTGCAGTTGAATGAACATCAATCGACAGCCAGCTGGACACTGGCAAAATCACTTGGATTACTTTCCATAAAGGCCTCTGGCCGCATGACAATTGCCATCTTGGACTTTCCGCCAAGGACTTTAGATTGCCGCATGGACTACCAATAACGCTATTTGAACTGTATTTTAAGACATTCTGTTTCCTTTTCCTACCAACCCAATCTGTTCTGCTGGACAGGTATTTTTATCTGTGGGTTAAAGTATACTGTGTGTATGTAGATCTAGAATAAAACTAACGATTTTATCGTTCAATCTTGTGCCTGTTCTGGTCATCTGATTGTTGCTACAAAGAATCTGCCCTCCAGAGAGTCATACTACCGCATTGTTTATTATTTTCTTATAAGTTGTTGATTTTCTAGGTAGATTGCAAATAACCGTTTCTTCTTTTTAGGAGTAGCTAGTTGGAGACTATGCTCCATTCAACATGGACAGTAGTGGCAGTGAAATTACCAGATTTCCAATGCAAAATCGATATTTTTAGTTTACCGATTGTTCATACAATCGGGATTGTACATGTATGGGCACCTCCAAACAATCGTAACTGTTTACTGCGCACACAGTGTATCCGCCCCAGGAGACTTCCATGTACCGGGCTGCCACTGCATCATCATTGTTTGCTACGCAACGGCAAACACATTAGCTGGAGGAGGGCGCGTCATTGCTCCTGAAAGCAGGAGCGGAAGGGGAGGAAGGATCATGACGCGCCCTCCTCCAGCTAATGTGTTTGCCGTTGCGTAGCACACAATGATGATGCGGCGGCAGCCCGGTACACGGAAGTCTCCTGGGGCGGATTGGCTGGGCAGAGTAGGAGCGAGAGCGGTTGTCTCTCGCTCCTCATAGCAGGCTGCTTCGGCGGGTCATGCGCTGAATAATGCGCTCTAATGTGGGGAAAGCTGAAATCCACTACTACACTGTAATATGGGAATCCCCTCTCATATAATGAGCTGCCCCATTCCCCGACGCCATCAGTTTTTCAGGGGACGCACTCTATAAGGTAAAATAAATAAAAAAAAGACACTGCACAGCAAAAAGATATGCTGTGTTAGCTCAGACTATTGTTGCAATTTTGATTTATGCTACTGCCAGAAATTGATAAAGTTTGATAGTATTCCTTTAAAGAGAAATTGTAACCACGGATTGAACTTCATCCCAATCAATATACAGTGGGATGTGAAAGTTTGGGCAACCTTGTTAATCGTCATGATTTTCCTGTATAAATCGTTGGTTGTTACGATAAAAAATGTCAGTTAAATATATAATATACGAGACACAGTGATATATGAGACGTGAAATTAAGTTTATTGGATTTACAGAAAGTGTGCAATAATTGTTTAAACAAAATTAGGCAGGTGCATAAATTTGGGTACCACAAAAAAGAAATGAAATCAATATTTAGTAGATCCTCCTTTTGCTTAAATTACAGTCTCTAAATGCCTCCTGTAGGTTCCAATAAGAGTCTGGATTCTGGTTGAAGGTATTTTGGACCATTCCTCTTTACAAAACATCTCTAGTTCATTCAGGCTTGATGGCTTCCGAGCATGGACAGCTCTCTTTAAAGGGGAACTGAAGAGAGAGGTATATGGAGGCTGTCCTGTTTATTTCCTTTTAATCAATACCAGTTGCCTGGCAGCCCTGCTGATCCTCTGCCTCTAATACTATTAGCCATAGCCCCTGAACAAGCATACAGCAAATCAGGTGTTTCAGTGGTTCAGACTTTAAAGTCAGATCTGACAAGACTAACTGCATGCTCGTTTCTGGTTTTATTCAGATACTACTGCAGAGAAATAGACCAGCAGGGCTGCCAGGCAACTGGTATTGATTAAAAGAAAATAAACATGACAGCCTCCATATACCGCTCTCTTCAGTTCCCCTTTAACTCACACCACAGATTTTCAATTATATTCAGGTCTGGGGACTGAGATGGCCATTCCAGAACATTGTACCTGTACCTCTGCATGAATGCCTTAGTGGATTTTGAGCAGTGTTTAAGGTCGTTGTCTTGTTGAATGATCCAGCCTCGGCGCAGCTTCAGCTTTGTCACCGATTCCTGGACATTGGTCTCCAGAATCTGCTGATACTCAGTGGAATCCATGCGTCCTTCAACTTTGACAAGATTCCCAGTCCCTGAACTGGCCACACAGCCCCACAGCATGATGGAACCACCACCATATTTTACTGTAGGTGGCAGGTGTTTTTCTTGGAATGCTGTGTTCTTTTTCCTCCATTCATCACACCATTTGTTATCCCCAAATAACTCTTATTCCAAAATGAAGCTGGGTTGTCCAAATTTGCTTTAGCACACCTCAAGCGGCTCGGTTTGTGCTGTGGATGGAGATAAGGCTTCCTCTGCATCCCTCTCGCATACAGCATCTCCTTGTGTAAAGTGCGCTATATGGTTGAACGATGCACAGTGACTCCATCTGCAGAAAGATGACGTTGTAGGTTTTTGGTGCTTGTCTGTGGGTTGACTATGACTGTTCTCACCATTCATCGCTTCTGTTTATCCAAGATTTTTCTTGGTCTGCCACTTCGAGCCTTAACTTGAACCCGAGCCTGTGGTCTTCCATTTCCTTAACCGCCTTCACCCCAAAGCGGTTTTTACCCTAACGGACATCCCTTTCATTTGCCAATAGCTTAATCACTACTAATCACAACAAAATGAGCTATATCTTGTTTTTTTCACCACCAATTGGGATTTTTGGGGTTGAGATTTGTTTTCAGTAATTACTTTATTTTCTATGCATTTTAAAGGGAAAACCAAGGAAAAAATGAAAAAATGCACTATTTCTCCAATTTCATCCCCTATAGTTTTAATATTAACACTGCTACTGTGCATAAACCCCACACATTTTATCTGCCTATTTGTCCTGGTTATCCCAAGATTATAATTATGTCCCTAGTACAAAGTATGGTGACAATATAGTTTTTGGAAGTAAAGGTGTATTTTTTTCTTTGGCAGTTTTTTTTCTTCACTATTTTCACATGCATGTGCACAGCGGCAGCAGCACTGTCTGACTTATAAAAACGTCCTGGAGGTTCTAGCAAGTCAGCATGTTATTAAGTGGTTAATATGTTCATAACTGTGGAAACAGACACCTGAAATCTCTAAGACGGTTTTCTGTATCCTTCCCCTAAACCATGATGGTGAACAATCTTTGTCTTCGGGTCATTTGGTAGTTGTTTTGAGACCCCCATGTTGCTACTCTTCAGAGAAAATTAAAAGAGGAGGGAAACTTACAATTTACCCCCTTAAAGCGGAATATAACCCTGCATTTCAACTTTGCTCTAAAACATTATTTACAGCATATTATATGCAAAAAGCATTTTTTTTTTACTAGACCAGCATTGGAAGGGTTAAACACAGAGGTTTTAAGTTCCGTGCAGACATTCAGATGGTTACATTCTATTTAGTTAGTGTGTAACTGTTTATCAATAGATACATCTCTTTGGCTGTCCTCCAAGCTCCTTCTCAGTGAGAGAGATGAGTCATAATAAACACATATTTGTAAACAAAAAGTATCTAACTCAAGTTCGGATTCGGTTGCAGAAATCTCTAGGGACTTTAAAGCCCTGTGTAACCCTTCCAATGCTGGTCTAGTAAAAAAAAAAAATGCTGGTTGCATATAATATACTGTAAATAATGTTTTAGAGCAAAGTTGAAATGCAGGGTTATATTCCGCTTTAAATACTCTCTCTCATAATTGGGTTCACCTGTGTATGTAGGTTAGGGGTCTCTGGGCTTGATTTTATTGATTTAATGTATTTTATGCACCTGCCTAATTTTATTTAAACAATTATTGCACACTTTCTGTAAATCCAATAAACTTAATGTCACTACTCAAATATCACTGTGTGTGTCTCCTATATGATTTATTTAACTGATATTTTTTTATCGTAACAACCAACGATTTATACAGGAAAATCATGCCGATAAACAAGGTTCCCCAAACTTTCGCATCCCACTGTGCATGTATGTGTGTGTGAAAAAAAGAATAAAAAATAAATATTATATAATATATATATATATATATATATATATATATATATATATATATATATATATATATACACATGGTGGTCTGCAAAAGTATTCGGCCCCCTTGAAGTCTTCCACATTTTGTCATATTACCGCCACAAACATGAATTAATTTTATTGCAATTCCACATGAAAGACCAGCACAAAGTGGTGTACACATGAGAAGTGGAACGAAAATCATACATGATTCCAAACATTTTTTACAAATAAATAACTGCAAAGTGGGGTGTGCATAATTATTCGGCCCCCTTTGATCTGAGTGCAGTCAGTTGCCTATAGACATTGCCTGATGAGTGCTAATTACTAAATAGAGTGCACGTGTGTGCAATCTAATGTCAGTACAAATACAGCTGCTCTGTGAGGGCCTCAGAGGTTGTCTAAGAGAATATTGGGAGCAACAACACCGTGAAGTCCAAAGAACACACCAGACAGGTCAGGGATCAAGTTATTGAGAAATTTAAAACAGGCTTAGGCTACAAAAATATTTCCAAAGCCTTGAACATCCCACGGAGCACTGTTTAAGCGATCATTCAGAAATGGAAGGAGTATGGCACAATTGTACACCTACCAAGACAAGGCCATCCACCTAAACTCACAGGCCGAACAAGGAGAGAGCTGATCAGAAATGCAGTCAAGAGGCCCATGGTGACTCTGGACGAGCTGCAGAGATCTACAGCTCAGGTGGGAGACTCTGTCCATAGGACAACTATTAGTCATGCACTGTACAAAGTTGGTCTTTATGGGAGAGTGGCAAGAAGAAAGGCATTGTTAACAGAAAAGCATAAGAAGTCCCGTTTGCAGTTTGCCACAAGCCATGTGAAGGACACAGCAAACACGTGGGAGAAGGTGCTCTGATCGGATGAGACCAAAATGGAACTTTTTGGCTAAAATGCAAAACGCTATGTGTGGCAGAAAACTAACACTGCACATCACTCTGAACACACCATCCCCACTGTCAAATATGGTGGTGGCAGCATCATGCTCGGGGGGTGCATCTCTTCAGCAGGGACAGAGAAGCTGGTCAGAGATGATGGGAAGATGGATGGAGCCAAATACAGGGCAAACTTGGAAGAAAACCTCTTGGAGACTGCAAAAGACTTGAGACTGGGGCGGAGGTTTACCATCCAGCAGGACAATGACCCTAAACATAAAGCCAGGGCAACAATGGAATGGTTTAAAACATTGCATGGTTAGTGAGTGTGTTTATAAATTATGGATTACGGCTATTGATGTTGTCGGTTTGTTATTCACGCCTGACAGTAGTAAAGATGATTATGTGCAGGCTGATTGTGGATTCAGCAATATGCCAATTACGAGGCAAATATCAGTCGTTTGTTGATCTCTCTCTTAAGGCTCGTACACACCTCTGACTGAAGCAAACACCGGGCGGATCGTTCAGAAACAGCCTTATCAGTCTGCCGACAGACTGTACACACGCTGTACTGTCTGCTGAAAACCCGCCCAGCGGGAGGTGCTGACGGACCCGTCGCTGGCTTCAGTCAGACGTGTGTACGAGCCTTTACTTGCAATGCATTGATTTTTTGATTACCCTTTTCGCTAAAGTTCCTCTTCAGAGGTTCACAAGTCACCTGAGTTCTGTCCAAATATATTTAGTACTACTTGCTGTCCTTGAATGTGACCAACAAAATGTGAGAGGTTGAGCACATCTGGTGTATAAGGTCTAACCAAGGCTACAAACTCTCCTGCAGAATCTTGAACCCTTGTGCACTTCTATTTTCTGTAACGTCCACTTATGAGCACTAGTCACAGCTGAACCCAGGGCGCCTTATGCGCCTGGGCGCCTTATACAATACCCAGTTAACTCCATTCTTCAGAACTGTATTTTTCATGCCGCTTTTTGGCCTGCGTCACATAACAAAATCAGCTTACCTTAAGTAAAAGCTGCAGGGCAGGCCATGACTCACCAGTTGCCATTATTTAGCACAAGAAAAGAAAACATTTATTTAACAACTGAAGGATTCTAAAGCAAAATATATTTAAAACAGAACCCAGAATAAGTCTTAATTCTAAACGTTTAATGTAAAAAGTAGCCAGAAACCACTGGTTAGTAAACAGCATTATTGTAATAGATGTGTGTAAGTCATTTCTCTATAAAATATTTAAAAAGTAAATTAACTTGAAAAAAAATCTGGAAGTCTAGGGAGATAAATGTTTATGGCTCAGGCTTGCTAAGCAATCAAATTGAAATTTAAGACAATGCATATTTGCATATATTTAAATTATTCATAGCGAATGCCTTTCTCAAACGACCCAAATAGTATTCCGCAGAGATGTAGGCAAAGCTAGCCTACATTTTACAACCGGCAATGAGGAAAAAAACATTTGTTACAAGCAGAACACCGATCAAAGGCAAACTACTTTTTTATTTTTTCTTCAGGTTCTTGTTCACATCACCCTTGTTATTAACTGAAACACGCTTTATTCTTTATTAAACAGGACATGGTTACTGTGTCAGCATTGTACTTTATAAGAGTTGATTTCCAATAACAGGCCTACATTGAAAAACTTTCAGCCTACACAGCGGGAAGGATTTGAGACTTTCTGATTTGACTGAAATGGCATTAATCCAAGATGGCTCTACTTCTAAAGGTGACTGGAAGACAAAGAAGATGCCACTATTAGACTACACTATTGTATAGTATTCTGCCCCCAATGAATTACAGGTATTACAATCCTGAGTTACAGACTAACCAGCAAGCTCATGGTGAACCAGAACTCAATGGGATGTGTAAGGTGCTACAAAAGGACCAAAAAGCCCTCCTACTAAAATCCTATAGAAAACAAAAGTGTGCTTTCTTAAAACAAAGTATTTGCGATAATTCAGGTTGGAGTGAGCTCCGAGATGTCTCCCAGTGCATCACTGCTGAAATATTATTTATTTATTTAAGTATTTATATAGCGCCGACATATTTACAACTTATCTGTATGTTTTTGGAATGTGGGAGGAAACCGGAGTGCCTGGAGGAAACCCACGCAGACACGGGGAGAACATACAAACTCCTTGCAGATGTTGACCTGGCTGGGATTCGAACCAGGGACCCAGCGCTGCAAGGCAAGAGCGCTAACCACTACGCCACCATGCTGCCCAATTATCCATGGTTGTCCCTGTGAGCTAAACACACCTCCAGATCCGCTGGCATCCAATGATGTGTCAGATGGTTAATATAACAGAGCCACAGTAATCCAACATGCATGTTTCGGATTGGTTGATCCTCATCAGTGCATGGCATGGATTAATGTGGCTCTATGGAGTCCTGCAAGTCTACACAAAAAAAAGCCAAACTGAAGAATACAGTAGATGCACTCACTCATCATTAGTTAAAGGACATCCAAGGTGAAAATAAACTGATGAGATAAATAGTATCTATCCTCCTCCTCCTAAAATGACTTTTTAAGACATCCCACAGTTTTATTTTAAATTTAAATCGACTTTTTAAGTTATTACAGTTTCATTGTCTCTGCTCAATGACACATTCATTGAAGTATGTCAGAGCTAATATCTGTTACACCACAGTCGATAGGCACCCTAGTGAGGGTATCCGTGTGCTAAGCTGATATGGCGCTGTAGTCCAGCGGCTCCCAAAGCATAAGTAGTAGAGCTCAGCAACACCACATAGATGTATTTACGGTAAGCTCTTTATTGCATAAAGATAAAGCCCAGGGACAGCGACAGACGCTGTTTCGGAGGCAAACTCCTTCCTCAAGCTGTATAGGCTCACTCAAAAGAGATAATAACCACAATGGCATTTATATACAGTTTCAATAAGGTCACACGGACCAATCAGATGACATCACAATACAAAAAACATGAATGTCCAATCACAGGGCAAAGCATAATGAGAGGACCTGATGGGGAACAGATATGTAAATCAGCAGCCGTTACCACAGCATGGTTTAAAAAGTGTCATATCCTTAATGGCCAATCAGCACTTACCAAGCCAGGAGGACTTGATGGGAAACCACAGCACTGTCATAACGCTCCTCCCAATCTCCCAGAGGGCAATGCGAGAAGCGAACTGCGGAAAAACGGAACAAATCAGCCGCATCCATACGTAAAAGTGTCCTAACAATGCGTAAAACCGTACGCGTAAACTCAACCGCATCCATGCGTAAAAACGTACGCATAAAGTCAATGCAGAACCATACAAATAGCCGCTATGCCGAACGCAGAAATCCGCAAGCTGTGATTGGACATTCATGCTTTTTTGTATTGTGATGTCATCTGATTGGTCCATGTGACCTTATTGAAACTGTATATAAATGCCATTGTGGTTGTTATCTCTTTTGAGTGAGCCTATACAGCTTGAGGAAGGAGTCTGCCTCCGAAACAGCGTCTGTCGCTGTCCCTGGGCTTTATCTTGATGCAAGGGAAGGGGTGTAAACACTGAGGGGCCCCGTCAAAGTGTCAGCGGGGGCCCATTAATTATAGTCACGTCACTGATAATGCAGACATCTTCCGCAGTGCTGTACATAGTATACATAGTCTTGTTATGCCTCTCCCAGAAACTTTTTTTTTCTTCTCTGTTTCTCCTTAGCTGAATCAAAAAAGGTTACACAAATTTAACATCCAAAATCTTTACTCTTCTGCCATAGCTTTAATTGCAGCAGGTACTCACTGTCACGATCCAGGACCAAGTCTATGATGTCAACTATGACAGAGCTCTAACCCAAAGCCTTCCTCTAATCGGGAACAGTGACCTCACACTCTGGGAAAATTTGGACAAGAGGTTCTTGTGAACAGAAACCTTCCCATTTGAATGTCACAATGCTATTTATAGTTTTCCGGGTTTTCAGGTGATCACAAAACGCATCTTTAATCCCACAGTATCATTTGCATGAAATCAGGTAAAATACCAACAGTGCTTTGATCTTCTCAATCAATTATCAAAAAGTTCACACAGGGTGTAATGTATATTAAACAAAAAGAGGAAAAAGACCCAAGAATGTAGGTACACTATACAGTATAGTTCCCTTATTAATCACCACAAAATCAGTAAACAACTTAAGCTACGAACTCAATACTTAGAGGGCTTTCTTCCCATCTTGCATCCCCATACATGGCCTTGGATGATGCGCTGACCAGCACAAAACGATTGTCAGACTGCCGGCAGACGTCTCATTCTTGTCATCGAATGGTGAGATCAATTTACATTGCACTACATTAAATGTAATGAAACATAGTGGTGCCAAAGGCTATTCCTCTGAATATGTACATAATTATTAAATTTATCGGGCCCCACCGGCGCCCAAATAAACCCCTGGGCACTGATATAGCCCCAATTAATCTTGCTATCTATGCAACGCCCATTTTACCAATCCACCTCAGGTGCCCAAAGTTCCTGCTTTATCTAGCAGTACTAAGTTACTTCTGTACACTAAATGTCAAAGAAAACTGGAAACAGGTGATCAGCCTTTTGTAAGTAATATAGCTGTGACTGAAGCAAAATGAGTCTGTATGTAATTGACTGATGAAAAGATTTAACAACATTCATTTTAAATATACATGCAATTTGGAAGAGTAACTGGTTGAGGAAGGCTCTAAGCACACTCTTAGATGGTTGGAAAAAAAAGAAAAGAAAAAGATAAAGTAAAATGCATGAATTGACTTTATACTTAATGGCACAGCAGCATGGTTTATTGATCTCATGTAAAGACAGCAGGTGAGCAAAGCCACACATCAGTAAGAGTGCTTAGAAACTTTACTTTCATCTTTCTGCTTCATTATACCATCTGCCAGCAAGGTAACATGCTGCATATCAACTGGGTATTAACATATTTCTCTGTGGATGTTGTGGCAATAATACACCTATCTATCTATTGGTGAAAGGACACCGGCATAGGGCAGACAGACAGTGCTTACTTGTACCTGGTAGCACAGAAAAGAGATTGACTGAAATGTGATCATTGTTATGAAGTCTAGGAAATGAAAAATGGGGCGTGTGTACATGACCATTTATGATTTACTTATGCTGTACTATGTTTTTGAAAGCTGAACACAAGCAGCCAATACAGCAATATCCCAGTCATCAGGCAACCGGAAGTCTCAACTAACATGCATGCACAATGGGTAACGCGGACTTTGTTATGTGGATTTTACAGGCATTAAAATACTCACCAAACCTCCAGCGACATCTTGTAGCCTTCCTGTACCTCCCAGCGGCTTTCAGCGTCTGTGCACGGCTCCCGGCATGTCATGTGACCCGATGCAGGGCAGGTGACGTGCCGTCTTTCGTGCATGGAGGACACTAGAAACCCGCTAGGACCAACAGGAAGGCTACAAGACATAGATGGAGGCTCGGTGAGTATTGGGGGGGGGGTGCTTTTTTGGCCGATTGCTCAAGCAACCGGCAAGCACATGTATCCGGCATCAGGCGATCCCCACTGGTGCTGGGAGTCATTTTTATTTTTAAAAAATGTTTAAATTCATAATAATAAAAAAAGGTTGCAGCAGCAATCAGATGCCACCAACAGAAAGGGGTATTGATTTGTGTGCGAAGTTATATGGCCCTGCAGTGAGCTTTTAAAGCTGCAGAGCACTAGATTGTAAAACATACCCTGGTCACTAGGGGGGTTTAAACCTATGGTCCTTAAGTAATGAAGGAATGTGTGTTGGAAGCTGTGGACGCATGGCCGGTTACACACACCAAAAAGTGTTAATCAGGGTCTTGTTTTACTTTTCTAGGAAATGTCTAGTGTTGAAATAGAAGCTGAATCACACGCGATCCCTGAAGGACTGGATGACAATGATTAATTGGAGTTTGCCATAATACAAATTAATATATCAAGTTAAAGCCTGTCCCAATGATACTGACATCGTTCAGAGAATACTGGTAAGCGCCTCTGAAACTACTATACCAAATCCAGATAGTAATATGTATGCAAGTGATATTTACTGCAGTAATCAAGCAAAGGAAATACTTGTGTAAGTGAATGTATGAAAGAGTACGGCCTGGTTCACATCAGCGTTCCCTGTCCGGATCCGCCTGATCGGATCCGGACCGTATACTGTACAAACGGAACGTACGTTCCGCATAGCAATGCAAAGTCTATGTGGACGTTCCGTACAAAACGGAGCCGGATCGGATCCAGACTCCGGACACCTTTTCAACATGCGCTATTTTTCGGGTCCGGATTATCCGGCCCACGCACCCGGACCGGAGCCTGACTGCACCATCCGGAAATAGAAACTTATGGGGAACGGAAAGCACAGAACACACAGGATACAAACAACTGACGTTCTACCCCACTTCCTATGCGTATTCTAGCGGCCATTTCAGATGGGGACACATGGGCAGCAGTGGAGCAGCAGTGACTAACGTGCTGGAGCTGTTTGGCAGTATGTCGGAGGTGGAGGTGAGGCCTAAACAGCGGAGGACCTGATTCTACAGGTGCACCTTCTGCTGACCCCAACAATTTTATTAGTAATTTCGCTGTTTTTACCACACGGATCCGGATGGCAGCCTGATACATTCCTGATGCAAACAGACTGGATCCGGATCAGGTCCTGATCCAATTCGGATCCAGTCCGTTTGCATGCCAAAACGCAAGTGTGAAAGGGGCCTTAACATTGTTCAAAAAAAAAACCAAAAGGAATAAAATTCCTTTTTTGTAGTGTTTTCCCCCTAGTAGATACTTTCCTCTCCCTAATATACTTTCTAAATTGTATCACAGGTGGCAACATCTTCAGTACTGGCAAGTGATCTCAGCGGAATGTTCATTTACTGAGAGTTCCAAAGCCAGCAGAAAAGATTTCTGGTCCCTCAGAATGCTCTGAGGGGAGAATTCCATATAATATACAGCCTAAGCTAAGCCTCAGTGTGAGGGTGGGGCTATATACCAATATATAGTGATATATAGCTATAGGAAGGGTCTCTCATGCTGAAACCAGAACATTTAACAAAAAGTGGGTAGGCATGTTAAATAATTTACAGTATTCTACTATATCTCATTTCAGTTCCTCTTGAAAGGAAAACTGTAATGAGACGTGGAGGCTGCCATATTTATTTCCTTTTAAACAATACCAGTTGCCTTGCTTGTAGCGTCTGAACACCACCAGAAACAAGCATACATATAATCTTGTCAGATCTGACAGTAATATCAGAAACACCTGATCTGCTGATCTGCTGCATGCTTGTTCAAGGTCCATAGCTAAAAGTATTGGAGGCAGAGGATCAGCAGGATAGACAGGCAACTGGTATCGCTTAAAAGGAAATAAATATGGCAGCCTCCAAATCCCTTTCACTTCAGTTGTTCTTTAGCTAAACATCCCTGTACTGGTTGGTCCATTTTGGAGCTTTTTTGTTAATGCACTGTTTAAAAAGTTCAAAACTACAGTAAGTACGTCTTAATGTAATGTGTGCACAGGTGTACCCAGATGTGGCTAGCATTTCTAGCAGTGATGGGTCTGATCAAATCATTGTCCCCAGATGCCTACCAGTAACTGTGCAGGTACCCATACACTGGTCGATTTCTGCCATCAATATATGGCCAATTTGACCCCTCTGGTTGAATCGGCTAGAAATCGATATAGCAGGAAGCATGATCGATCAGCCAATCCATCAATTTTTGACCGATTTGGATCAATTTACTTGATCGGTCTGGACGAAAAATCTAGTGCGATTGCCTACTGGCAGCAGATCGATAGCCCATAGCGTTGCACTGGATCGAATAATAAAAAAAATGCTTTTTCATCGATTTTCAATAGATTTAATTCTGAAATCTATTAGAAATCTGTTCCTAGTGTGTGGCACACATCAGATAGATTCCTGTCAGAATCGACCTGACAGGCATCTATCTGATGGTTGAATCTGCTGCAAATATATAAGTGTATGGGTAGCTTCAAAGGAAGACTCTGCAATGTGAAGCTGCTTGCATGTCTCCCCTTCCTCTCTCCATAGAACATGCACATCATGATGTCTATAAAGCAAACAGCTGTAAGATTTCTATGAGCAGGCATCACGTGGCAATTTTACCCATACTTGCTCAAAATTGCAATAATGGTACAATTCCTGTTTCCTAAGTGCAGCACTGCAATTTTACTGTTAGCTGACTACACTCCATGTCTGAATGGTGATGATTCCAAATTAGGCCTGAAATGACCTCTTAATATGGTTTCTGGCATGCATAGCTTCCTTTGCTGTATCCTTTCAGACTGACCATGACATGTAGCTATGTTATTTTTTTCCCTAAAAGAAAAGAAAAATATTCTGGACGACATTCACATATTTATAAGTAGATGTGCAACAAATAACTTACAATGTTATATATTTGTTATGTTTAAGTTATCGGTTTTGTGATGGGCAGTTACGGTACTTTATTGAAAGCTCAACATAACTTGAAGACGCTTATCAATAAAAAACTGAATGTGGTCTACTGGAGGGGCTAAACACAATTCAAATACACCTTTTGAGGAGGATATCAATAAAACATTTTTTATTAAATTAATTATAATCTGTCCATAGTGCAATAATGTAAAAAACATATATTGTGACAAAATTTGTCTAACCTGGCTTGAGGTCCCTTCAGAGTTTTCCGATCAAGGTTTCACTGTAAATAAGCTAAACTCTTCCTTCCCTCATGCTAAATAATACAATTGTGACTCTCAGAGAAAAACGCAACATGTTTCACCTCTAGGAAGGAGGCTTTGTCAGAGGTAAAGTGAAGTGCAACTTGCTAAGGTGAAAGTGCATCAATCACCCAGAAACCCAGTGCCTAATATGACAGTGGTATTTCTCATTTCAGCTAGTCAGCCCTCTCCATAAAGTTCCACCATAATCTCAGAAAAACAAAAATAGCAGTGGGCATGTTACTGAAAAATGACGACCGTACCGAACACTTCTAAGACACGATATCATCACCGGATCTCCACCAGAAATTCTGTTATGTTGAGTTAAATGAAGGGAATGCATACATTATGCCCCTTAATGGAGTAGGGAATCTTGAAATGATGGCTTGGGAGAAAAATTTTGACATTCTGATTTAAAAATTCATTTAGTTGATCAGTTTTATTTCTATGTGGCTGGTAAATATCTATGCATGTTTTCGCTCACAAAATGTATAATTAACAGAAATGGCACAGTAAAGTAGAAAACATTGACCATTCCTGCAGCAGAAGTGTTATCTCATCTCATAAACCATCAAATTCAACTGAAAACTTAATTATCACCCCTCTATAAATATCTGCTTACTTGGTATCCGTAATGGCTCTGTAGAGGAATCTTGTAAAGCTCATTTCTGCCTCTGACCCGGATACCTTCACACCTAATGCTCCAAATAGGGCAAACACATGCCTGAAACCAGCAACACATCTTACAGATAACCATTTCATTTGTGCAGTATTCTAAATAAATCTGTTAAATGTTGGAGAATTATTTACCCTTTAGTGTTCACATACCAGCTGTCAAGGCGCTAATTTCTAAGAGCTGCCGGTACATGTCACCGAGATAAAATGAACAAGCTCAATTTGATAATTAAGCTAGCTTATGTGTTCCAAGCAAAGTGAGACAATTGTCTGTCCTTCATAGTGAGAACTTTCTTATAAGCTGCCTTATGACACACTGGTGACTACAGATGTATGATATGGATGCGTCCTGTCTGCGTATCAGTTGTACTAGAAATGTGTCTTTGTACAGTGTGATGCTATGCATACAGTCAGTTATGTGCTTACAAAGCAAAGCTAACATCAGGAATGTAAGTTCACATGACATGACAAAGGAGCAGCTGTAGAAAAAATTAGTCATTTTAACCACTTAAAGAGACACTGAAGCGAAAAAAAATGATGATATTATGATTTGTATGTGTAGCACAGCTAAGAAATAAAACATTAAGATCAGATACATCAGTGTAATTGTTTCCAGTACAGGAAGAGTTGAGAAACTCCAGTTGTTATCTCTATGCAAACAAGCCATTAAGCTCTCCGACTAAGTTAGTCGTGAAGAGGGCTGTTATCTGACTTTTATTATCTCAACTGTAAGTGGACTGTTTACTTTTTCTCTGCTAGAGGAGAGGTCATTACTTCACAGACTGCTCTGAAAGACTCATTTTGAATGCTGAATGTTGTGTAATCTGCACATATTATAGAATGATGCAATGTTAGAAAAAACACTATATACCTGAAAATAAAAGTATGAGAATATTTACTTTGCTGCTAATCTTCTAGTAAATATTCATAGTACACAACAAATTCATCATTTTTTTTTTTTTCGCTTCAGTGTCTCTTTAAGAACCACAGGATTACACCCCCTAGTGACCAGGCTATTTTTTAACAATTCAGTGCTCTGCAGCTTTAACAGTTTGCCGCAGAGCCATATAACTTGGCACACAAATTAGTCTCATATGTAAATAGTTACAAAGAGGACATTTGTGCAGTAGCACAGAATTGCTATTATTACCAGCCCTTTCATATCAGCCCTTTATTTGGTTGATAAATTATCATTCTTCCTTATGAAAGGTATGACTTATAAAACACTGTAGCACCTCAGTTGCCTGCTTATTTAATTATTTATTGAAATATGTTTGTTGAATTACCCAAAATGCACCTTACAAATCTTACACTAATCTGCGTTATTGTTGTACCAATCGTAGATTGTTACCCGTGCACAGTCAGCCATAGACTGGTATTGGTTTCACAATTTTATTAGATTAATTCTTCTGTCATTGTTGTGATAATGAAATCATTTAACCACTTCCCAACTGAGGGGTTTTACCCCTTGACCACCACAGCAATTTTCACCTTTCAGCGCTCCTTCCATTCATTCGTCTATAACTTTATCATTACATATCACAATGAAATCAACTATATCTTGTTTTTTTTGTCACCAATTAGGCATTCTTTTAGTGGGACATTATGCCAAGAATTATTTTATTCTAAATGTGTTTTAAAGGGAAAATAGGATAAAATGTGGGAAAAAAATTATTTTTCAGTTTTTGTCCTTTATAGTTTTTAAATAATGCATGCTACTGTAATTAAAACCCATGAAATGTATTTGCCCATTTGTCCCGTTTATAAAACCGTTTAAATTATGTCCCTATCACAATGTTTGGCGCCAATATTTTATTTGTAATAAAGGAGCTTTTTTTCAGTTTTGCGTCCATCCCTAATTACAAGCCCATAGTTTATAAGGTAACAGTGTTATACCCTCTTGACATAAATATTTAAAAAGTTCAGTCCCTAAGGTAACTATTTATGTATTTTTTTTTCCGGACGCTTGCAGGAAGTACTAGGAGGCTGGGAAAGTTTTTTTTTTTCACAATGATCGCGCTTGCTTATTGGAGAAGCAGCGGATCATTGCGGCGCTTAGATCAACGAACGGGAATGGATTTTCCCGTTCATTGATCTCCGGGCGATCGGCCGGCGGCGTGTTTACGAGCGGGAGTGCGGGCAGCGGCAGGGGCGCGGAAAGTACGGATTTCTCCGTCCCTGGTGGTAAAAGGATGGAAAAAGGGACGGAGAAATCCGTATGCGTGGGGGTAAAGTGGTTAATAAAGCCTAATGAACTGGTGCGGACCTCCCGGGACGTAACTACAAATTATGGGCCCCCCTTTCATGGGGTCCCTCCAATGTTCACATCCTTTCCCTTGCCTAGTCCTGGTGGCTCTCCCACCCTGGGGGCTCATTGTGTAAGGGTCATAAAACAAGTGTAGACATTGTAATCCTCAAACCCATAACAAGTGTAGCCACAAAAACACCTGATCTGAAAGATGGACCGCTTCTTCGGAGGAAGTGAAGAAGTAGTTACAGCTCTGGGCCCCCTCTGCAGTCGCAGGGGCTGTTCCCTTGTAGTTAACCACTGTGGACTTCTGAGTTGGACCCTTTGTTTGTTCAAATTTGTAGTCAGGTCACACACCAGATTCAGTCAAACACACAGACTCTTTAGGTAGCGGGACATAAAAGAGGGAGGAGAAGGCCAAGGCATTTCGGCCTGTAGAGGAAGAAAGTGATGGGAGAGAAACTGATGACTTTCCTTCTACCTCTATGGCTAACTTTACTTTTGTATAATTGGAAACAGGGATGATCGCATAAAAAATGCCCCATTTTAGTCCTTCATTCTATTTCCAAACATATTATTATTACAAATACATCTCAGAAAACAAAAAGTGTCATTGTGCATTTTACAAGAGAGGATTAAAATGTAAGAAACGACTTATTACATTTGAATTATGGGCTTTTATAGAGGCGTAAGTGCCGACACAGCCAAGACAAACGCATATTGCTGTGTTTTAACATTTTGTTAGGAGCGCCCATTACTTCTGTGCACATTTTAATGAAGCCACTGCTGAAAAGCCATGGCAGGGGGCAGCGAGCCTTTCTCGGTTTCAAGTGGACTCCTCTGTCACAAATAAACCACAGCAGCAGCCTTTACAAACACATAAATAAGGATTTGTCTTGTTGGTGGTGTTAAAGCAGATGTAAAGCTTAGAAATAACCTCCAGTGGCAGGGGCCATCCTTCTCTCCAGCCTTCGGATGTCTACTCTGCCTTTCACTTGCATATAATGGTAGTCTGCAAATGAACAGACGTCTTAAACAAATGACTTACAAGACCTGGCTGCGCATTTAAGTGGACCTTCCACTCATTTCTGAAGATTACAACTTATGCACATGCGGGGGGACCGGAGTGGAGGAAGTACACATTCACACATCTATTAAATAGGAGCAGAGGATAATACTTAGGATAAAGTCACCAGAGGCATCCTTTAACATTAAAGCAGAACTAACTGCAAATAAAGAAATCAGTAGTCTTAAAGTAAGTGGGAACCCATAATTAAATAAAAAAGTCAGATACTCACCTAAGGAGAGGGAGGCTCTGGGTCCCATAGAGCATTTCCTCTCCTCTTCTGGTCCCAGTTGTTGCGCTGGCTCCTCGTAGCGGTATTCAACAGTTTCGGCCAAATACTGCTGTTTCGGAAATGCTTTGGGAGCCTGAGTGCTCCCACAGACAGGCTGCTCTACACTGTGCACTCGCGAGCGCCCTCTATGACGCACTCGCACGTGCGCAGTATGGAGCCGCCTGTCTGCGGGAGGACTCGGCTACCGAAGACTTTCGAAGTCACCAGCTCAGCACCGAGGGCCCCGGGAGAGGAGAGGGAAGGCTCATTAGGACCCTCTCCTTCGGCGAGTATCTGACTTTTTTATTTAATTATGGATTCCCATTAGCTTTAAAGGGACCCAAGCAGAGGTATAATAGGAAAATCTGAACTTACCTGGGGCCTCCTTCAGCCCAACGTACACCCCAACCCCTCCCCCTCGTAGCCCACAAGGTCTTTCGGCATCCTCTGGGTCCCCTCCATGGTTCCTGCTGGCAGCACTGTTAGGTGCGCAACTTCATCTGAAGTCGTTCGCAACTGCGCATGCGGGGCCCATCTGCGCACCCGGCTTGATCACACACTTGTCACCATAAACCACCTGCACATGCACGGTTCAAGCATTGGATACTTACGGTGTTAGGCGCACGATCGAGCCTGGCAGACGGGCCGTGTATGCACAGTAGCGCAAGGCTTTGCCTGATATCGCGCACCTAACGGAGTCGCCAGCGGGACCATGGAGGGGACCCAGAGGGACCTCGCAGGCTGTAGGGAGCTGAAGGAAGCCCCAGGTACACTCAGATTTCCATTGTATTGCTCTGCTCAGGGTCCCTTTAAAACAAGGGTCTTATTATTGAACATTTCAAAGCCTTAAAGTAAACCTGAGGCAAACCTAATGTACAAAGACGTATTTATCTAAGAAGATGTAAAAAAAACATACTTGCCTAACAAACTTACATAACATACCTAAGAAGAGGGAAGCCTCTGCATCCTCCAAAAGCTTCCCGTGTCCTCCCAGAGATCAGGATCCCGCTACTCGTAGGCTCTTAGGCTTGCCTACCACGCCTGTGTGAGTATGGCAGCGCCTGTGTGAGTATGGCAGCGCCTGTGTGAGTATGGCAGCGCCTGTGTGAGTATGGCAGCGCCTGTGCAGTGAGGCCGTGCTCATGCAGAGGAGCACAGTTGTGATCACAAATCCAACAATCTCTTGTCAAATTTCTCTCTGAGGTCCGAGGGGGGCAACAGTGGGAGCCAGGACATAGGAAGCCTTTGCTGGATCCAGATGCTCCCCTCAGCTTAGGTATCTCTTTATTTTCCTCAGGCACACTTTGAGATCCCCATTGATACAATTTTCTTATACAATCGGTCTTCTGATTAGATAATGGCCATCAAATCGGTTGAAATTAAAGTGTGTAGATGGTGCCGAAGGACAAGAAACAATTGTATTTTCGACTGGATTATCGACCTATTCTGTGGATCCATTCTATCTTCGGGAAGCACGGTGGCATAGTGGTTAGCGCTCTCGCCTTGCAGCGCTGTGTCCCTGTTTCGAATCCCAGCCAGGTCAGCACCTGCAAGGAGTTTGTATGTTCTCCCCGTGTCTGCGCGGGTTTCCTCCGGGCACTCAGGTTTCCTCACACACCCCAAAAACATACAGATACGTTAATTGGCTTCCTCCCCAAAAAATGGGCCTAGACCATACATGCACTACATGATACATACATATGACTATGGTAGGGACTAGATTGTGAGCCCCTCTGAGGGACGGTTAGTGACAAGACAATATACTCTGTACAGCGCTGCGTAATATGTCGGCGCTATATAAATACTTAAATAAATGATTGGAATGGTTATAGTTTTAGTGCCATTTTGGGGGGGCAACGTCCAGTTGTTTTCTTCTCAACACTATTATTTGATCAGAAGGTCATTCAGAACAGAAACTTGGACCGTTAATGGCCACCTTTACCTTCTAAAAATAAACATACATATATCCAGGCACAGATAGACACAATGGATTTTTACCTTCTAAAAGGGCAATTCAGTAGACTACAGGTTTTTATTCACTCATCTTCACAAACTAAAGCATGAAGAGAGACGTGTAAACAGGTATGCTGGAAGACAATAGGTCTTACCTGATGGGCCAATAGCGGGCAACAATATCTCAGAAATTCAGGTCGTTCCATATTTGGGGGGGGGGGGGGGGGGGCGTTATTGCAACAGAACAGTTTAAAGCCAATGGTTACCAATTTAAAAATGAAAGTCAGATACTCACCTAAGGAGAGGGAAGGCATCGGCCCCTCCCTCCCTCCCTCGCTCCTGATCCAAATCAACTCATTAGACAATTAGCCTCCCTATTTAAACCCCACACACAGTTACTATAGCACAGAGGTGCCAAGCTATCAATATACTCAGAGCTGGTAAGTTTGATCATCATCATTGTTTTCATGCCTGTCTTTTTTGTCAGTTTTGTCTTTTTCCTCAATCATAGACAGCTCCTTTTCAGACACTCTGGGTATTTACCTTTGCTAGTTTTGTTGTTGAAAATTGCCTTGTAAGCTACACCATCCCCATTCCACATAGTTCATTATATCACAGGACACACATCCCCAATAGCTTGTTCTCAATTCAGCTATATTTACCTATCCCTGCCAGTACTTTCCATCCCCTGGTCACAACCCACCACCCTGCCCCCCCTGCTCACATTCCCCCACATATAGTATTTTCCCCCCCTCATGCTTTCCACTACCCCACAGATACTATTATAATAGTTGACATACTTTGCACCAACAAGAAAAGAGATGTTTTTCTTTGACAGTTTCTACGTCTGTATACAGCTCCCTGACATGCTTTACATCTCTGTCATTTTGCAGTGAGATACTCCGTTCGTTTATTGCCTGATGAAGCGGGATGTTTGCCCGTGAAACGCGTTGCACTTTTATGTAGGAGTATGTGAATAAATTGTGAATTTTTTTTCTACAATCAACAGCGATTTTTTGTCTGTTTGTGTGTGGACGGTCCACCACCGCCACCTAAACCGTTTTAAACCTTTTATCTTGTTTTATCCTACTGGCGCCTCTGTATCCTTGCATAACACAATCTAGTAAGTTTGTCCATGGCAAAGGCAATCTTATCAATGACCTTCTCAGTGAAGTGAAAGTTTGAATATTAACCCTTCTAGTAACTTGACAACAGTGACATTTTTTTCCTATTAGCTTTACACAGGTTTAATGTTTTTGACCAAAGCGGTTTTTACCCTAACGGACAAGAGCGATTTTCACCTTTCAGTGCCCATCCCTTTCATTTGCCAATAGCTTAATCACTACTAATCACAATGAAATGATCTATATCATGTTTTTTCACCACCAATTGGGCTTTTTGGGGTTGATATTTGTTTTCAGTAATCACTTTATTTTCTATGCATTTTAAAGAGAAATACAAGGAAAAATTGAAAACAAAAAACAAAAAACACTATTTCTCCAAGATTTTAATTATGTCCCTAGTACAAAGTATGGTGACAATATATTATTTGGAAATAAAGGTGTATTTTTTCTTTTTTGTTTTTTTCTCCACTATTTTCACATGCATGTGCACGCTCAGGAGCGCGCATGTGCATGCGCACAGCGTCAGCAGCACTGTCTGACTTATAAAAACGTCCTGGAGCCATTCAGAGGCTCTAGCGGGATGTTTTTATAAGTCAGCATGTCATAAAGTGGTTAAACTTGTGTGTCATACCACTTAAAATAGTAGGGCTTTGAATATACTTATGTGCAAACTTTTATGCCAAGCCCTGCCCCTTCCACAGCCCAATCCTTGGTATTGGGCAATTACTGTGAAGAACAGCATCGGCAACCAATAGTGATGCTCAACAAGTGACAATGTAAAACAAAGTTTTTAATTAAGCCTACAAACAACACATATTATCAGTTCATATTCAGATAAATTGAAACCCAGTTGCAAGATCAGTCCAAAAGCATGCTCCACGGAGGGCATGCATGTGCACAAATTGTAGTAGAAGGTACCACTTCTTCAATCTTGCATCAAATGATTGCATTAAAAGTATGCACTTTACATAATGGGGTGCTCACATCAAACAAAACTCAGAAGTAGGTGGGGGCCAAGTAGGGCACTAGTACCAAAGCTGTGTTCCTACCCAGTTTTTCTATGCAGTCACTCAGCACAGGATGACTTATAAGGACAACTGAACTGAAAGGGATGTGGAGACTGACATATTTGTTTCCTTTTAAGCAATACCAGTTGCCTGGCAGCCTGTTGTTCCTCTACCTCCAAATAGCCATAGACACTAAACAAGCATGCAGCAGATAGAGGTTTCTGATATTATTGTCAGATCTAAGCAGATTAGCTGCATGCTCGTTTCTGGTGTTTTACAGACACTACTGCAGCCAAAAAGACCAGCAGGGCAGCCAGGCAACTGGTATAGTTTAACAGGAAATAAATATGGCAGCCTCTATATGCCTCTCACTTCAGTTGTCCTTTAACCCTCTGCACCCCCCCCTTACTGTCACCCAGAAATGAATCAGAGTACATTTACTGTCCGATGAGACACCATGTGGCCTGCAAGGAAAACTGGATTGATACATATGCTACACAATAATAGTGGAGACTGTAGACATGGTGTACAGAAGTATAAGACACTCCAATGCATTTTACACCAACACTAAAATTAGAGATACATAAAAAAGCTCCTCAGTTACAGCTAAACCAGCATATTTTCTGCTTCCGTGCATGCAGGAAAGAATGTTACTTATTATTTCCCTTGTGCTCCCACCTGGAAGTGCTGGAGTTACGAGTGCCATATATTGTATACAAAAAAAACAAGCACGCCTTCCTCCTATCACACACCACTAAATTAATAGTTTTGGGTAATGTTTTTATTTAAGTGTGGTTCCAATAACAGAAGTGGGCCGTGAATACAAACAGCCTAATCTTTTATCCTTCCACACACTTTACCACAAGGAAGTCTCTTTCCGCCATGTACTGAACTTCTATAATATGAGGTCGGGAAAACACTACTATGACTATTATGTGCTGGCAGCGTGACCCGTGGGAACGTATACAACAGCTTTCCAGACCAATACAGCCTTTGTTGTGCAATTTCAGACCTTACAGAGAGCAGCCTGGGCATACAGTGAGAACCACCTTATATAAAATAATGTACAAGTTGGATTGTATGGGACTTCCTAGAAATATGACATTCACTATATGATCTTTTCACAGCAACACTGCCAGGATGCCTTGGACATCTAAGCAGATGTAATGTAATAGAACACTCCCTCTGAAAAAAGAGAACCAGTCAATGCTGAGCTGTATCAATATTAGGACACAGTCATTCACTGCATGTAAAGACTCATAAATACAGCAACTCTATCCAGACCCTTCAAGATCATCCCTAAAAGAAACACAGTCCACACAGTTCAAATTATTATTAAATTTTATAATAAGCTTACATATTAACCACTTCACAACTGAGGGGTTTTATCCCTTCAGCATCCAAGCAATTTTCACCTTTCAGCTCCTTCCATTCATTTGCCAATAACTTTATCTCTACTTATCAGAATGAAATGTGTTAAATTTGTTTTTTTTTATCACTAATTAGGCTTACTTTGGGTGGTACATTAGAAATATTTTATTCTAAATGTTTTTTAATGGGAAAATAAGAAAAAAAATTGGAAAAAAATCCTTATTTTTCAGTTTTCGGCCATTATAATTTTTAAATAATGCATGCTACCGTAATTAAAATCCAAGTAATTTGCCCATTTGTACCGGTTATTACACCATTTAAATGATGTCCCTATCACAATGTCTGGCGCCAATATTTTATTAGGAAATAAAGATGCATTTTTTTTCAGTTTTGCATCCATCACTAATAAAAAGCCCATAATTTATAAAGTAGCAGTATTATACCCTCTTGACATACATATTAAAAAAAAGTTCAGTCCCTAAGAAAACTATTTATGCATTTTTTATAATTGTAAATGTATTATATTTTATTTTACAAAAAAAATAAAGGTTGGTAACTATTGGGGAGTGTGGGAGGTAAGGGGTTAATTTAGAATGTAAAAACAGGTCTTTGCATTTAAAACAAAATGCTTTTAGATGTAGTTTTACTATTTGGCCACAAGATGGCCTCAGTCTTTTTTTTTTTACACGTCCTGTAAGCGAAATATGTATGCTTACAGGAAGTGTACTGAGGATGGGAAACTTTTATTTATTAGAATGATCGTGCAGCTTCTCATAAAAGGCGCTGATAATTGCCACGGGGACTTAGATCAATGATTAGGAATTGCGAGCAATTCCTGGCGAGCAGATGGCAACATGAACGAGCGCACAAATAAGTGGGAGCACGTACAGCAGTGGTAGCAGCGGGAGTACGTATATTTACTCCCCTGGGCGGTTAAATGAAGTCTGCAGGGGAGTAGATATACTGTACTGAAGCTGTGAAGTGGTTAAGCAGCACTGTACAATAGATAGGAAAGACAATTAAACATTAAACACTGTTACACAGGAACATCACACCATTAATGGTACACAACATAGTGACAACAATAAACAATAGTGTGCAGATTGCAATGTAGGGATAAATATAGAAGACAAGCCACTGCGTCCACATGGTGGTGGAGAAGAGCACATGGGAAGGAGGAATCTTCCAAATAAGCTTACAATCTAAGAGGTGGGGGAGAGGAACACATGGGGGGGGGGGGGGGGAGTGTAAGGGAGGGCATTGCAGCTATGAAGACAGCAGTTAAAGTGAACCTCTGGACTAAAAATCGACTCAGCAGCACTGAAAAGGCTTGGTGTTCAACAGTTTCACAGCATCACAACTTTGTTTCTCTTATACAAGCCTCATTTTTAGCTGCACAGAAGAAAACTGCCCGGGCTTTTTTCCCCTGAGGCTGTGCAAAGCATGATGGGATTTCTGATGTTGTTATCATTCTGCTGTTTTGGTGCAATTTTTTTTTTTTTACATTTTGAATTTGACATTTGAGGCCTAGTGTGTGCAGCTGGAAGGGGTAATCAGGACACAGGACAGTTGGAACTGTGTCTCCTGCTCCTTGTCACCTCCTTTCAACCAAAAAGATGGCTGCCCACATGACAAAGATGGCAGCCCCCATGAATCACAAACATTTGCCTGTTCTTTTAAAACAGGGTGGGTAAGAGATTATATTACCTATATATTCTAATTAACATAACTAATGTAACTTGATGATAGTATGTTTGTTTACGCTGAAGTTCCCCTTTAAGCAATGGTGAACAGATAGGTCTTTAAGGCCTGCTTAAAGGAGTTCAAAGTGGGGGCGAGCAAGCAAGTTCCATAGAGTAGGGGCTGCTCTGGAAAAGTCCAGAAGCTTTGCAAGTGAGCAAGTGATGAGAAAGATACACTTCTGTACAATGTTGGAGGAACGGAGAGAGCAGGTTGGGGAGTATCTCTGAACAAGATCAGAGATGTACAAACGGGAGGTTTGGGCGAAGCAGGTTACTTCGACGCAGGGTGCTCAGTGCCAAGCACCAAAGCTGGCTGCCGTTATAGCACTAGTGCTATGTTGCACACCACGCGCATGAGTACTTTGGGAATCTAGCTATCGACAGACCCCGCATTAAATCTCCCTCAGCGTTGTAATGCAACCTTCTACAACTCAGAGGGGGAATAGTATTGAATGCCGCCAGGGAGTTTAGCGGCAGCAGGAAGAGCCGTCATTCGGCTTACCCTGCGCCCATCTCACCGACGGCCATATAATATGTACGCGGTTTAGGTCGCTTGTATAACAGGCAATGTAGGTGTTGCTGGTATAAAAGTGCATTTCCCTGCTCGCTTAATGCGCTCAGTAGTGCATAAAGTATAGTAAACTTTCCACGCACTCTGCACAGAGATTTTGTGGAAATATTGTGGAGTGTTCCAGGGATGGAAGAAATGTTTTCCCTCTGCATCTGTGTAATGCTGCAGAAAACCCAATGCTATAAGTGGTTCCAGACAAACATCTTCAAGAGTTGTACTGCTCTGTAATCTGTCACCTTGAAATCCCAATGTCCTTGTACTTAGTTTTTGGGGCAACTTGTAGAAAGTACAGTATAATCAGCTGCAGAAAATACAAGACAGATTTTCTGGAGGAAGAACTGAAAAAGTACAAACTTCTCAAAGGAACAAGAGGACTGATGATTGGCGACTACCTTTTTCCACAGGGCATCAGCAGCTCTGAGAGTGAACTGTTGGCTAGCAGCCTCTCACATTTAACAGTCCTGTTGCTGCCCTGTTAAAACTTGTAGGGGCTAAATCAATCATACAGAACTATTTAATGATCGTAACTTTAAGACGTATGGTTGGCAAGTTCCTTTTTCAGCAGACAGCAGCAGCTTTGAGAGTGAACGGTTGGCTGGCAGCCTCTTTTTGCATTCAATAGTCCTGTTGCTGCCCTGTGACGACTTGTAGGGGCTAAATCAAGAATAGAGAACTATTTTATGATCTTAACCTTTAAGATGCACTTTTGAAGAATATTGCAAAACTACTTTGGACATAAATCTAACATTTAAATTTCCCAGATGGGGGAGATGTGGGGGGTATATTGCTTTATGTATTACAAAAGCAGGACTTAACTCATCAGACTGTTTTCCCCATTTCTGTACAGCAGCTAAACAACTATAATTACAAACTTACAAATCAAGTTAGCATATGGTCTGCAAATCTGTTAATGAGGTCTTGGGTATCAAGAATGTTTTGTTGTTATTATCTACGCTGAAGAAGAACAAATTTGTCTATTAATTAGGTTTGTATTATTTTCATCTCAGGCATATTTTTCCATCGCGAGTCCTGCAAGTGTTTTGTTCCATCTAGGCAGCATCTGCACACTGCCAGGCCCTTAGGCTCTAGTATCAATCCTGAGATATAGAAGTGATCACTCAGACAGGAACGAAAACACACAGCCAATTAGCATGCCTTTGGAAAATTAAGACCAGTCTTTAATGTTCCTCTAAAATTGAAAACTAACGAAGCCAGGCTGCAGTTTAATGGGTACACTCCCATCTTAACTCATTTAAATAAATCAATTATCAACCTGCCTCTGACTCTTGATTCATGGCCCCTCTAACCCGTACATGCAGTCTGCATCTATTAATTAACAACCTTAACTTGATTATGTTTATGAGAACATTTGCCGAAAGTGTCCATGCGGTATGAATGTCACTCAGAGCTCTGAAAAGACAAAATAAATCAAGAAGTATCTTAACCCTAATTTGTTGAAGCTATAATTAAGGGCACCTTTTCATTTAATTCTCTTAATGTTCTTGTGCCTGCTAAGGTCATTCTAGATTCAGGCTGCCAAGTTGAATTTGTGGAAGACCTTAAAAATAAAGGCCTAACGTGACACTAAACTGTACATAAAACCAGGGCTTCCATCTGTAATGTATAGGCAGCAGCATGACATTTACCTGAATGTCCTACGGATCCCCATAGGACCTGAGTTGCAATTGCTAAACCTTTGGGTTTAACACGTGAACCCAGCCATTGGCTGCATGGACACTGATAATCGCTATGAGGGGCGGGGACTGCTCCTCACAACCACAAGTGCTACAAACGTGAGGATCTTGCAGGAACACTTTGGATTGTCATTAACGTTAAATATCAGTTCCAGGTGACATCTTATGGAGCTACTTTATAGGAAACTCAAGCTAAAAGAAAATGGTCACCAAATCGCCTTTTTAATACACTACTTACCCGACTGCTCCTGATTCTCTGCCTATTATTTTCTGAGTTACTGTCCAATCCACGATTCCCTCTGACTCCAATAGCTGCATGTTAGTTTGAGGTGTATGGCTGAGGTATTACTAAAGCCAAAACATAATTCAGCCCGCCATATATGTAACACATTTAAAAAGAAATCAAGATTACAGCCTTCATATTACTTCAGGCCTCTTTTAAAGTGAGCCTGAAGTGATTTTGAAATAAAACAAACAGAGGGGAAAGGTTCTGGGCCCTATGAAGCCTTCCCGCTCCTCTCCTGGTCCCCTCGTTCCAGCACTGTTTCCCCTGTTAGCAGTCTCCGACCGATGGGTTGGAGACTGCTCTCTTCTGCTGTGGAAGGCTTCAGAAGTCTTCAGGAGCCCGAGTGCTCCTGAAGACTGGTGGCTCTGTGGTGCTCACGTGTGAGACGACCATCTTCGGGGGACACTGGAGGCACAGAGAAGGTACAGGGGAAAGAGATGGCCAATTGTTCAGCCTTATGGACAGATTCAGTTTAAGAACAAACCTACAGTCCCTATCTCGATCTTTAACAAGGGACTACCTGTTACTCCAAAGCAATGCAATGTTTAATATACGGGCCCCATATGATGGTCTGCTTATTTTTTTCTTTTCTAATCAACTTTAATCTGGAAAGTGTCTGAAAAGGAAAAGGTTGCTCCAACTCTGTACAGCTTTTATACCTTCCTAAATGTGCATGCAAAGTGGTTGTGATAAAAAAAAAAAAAAAAACACCTATAGCAAAGGAAAATGATGCCCACAATAATCAGCGTGATCTAGAATGTATTTTCCTAAGCTAGATAAGAGAAGAAAAGCCTGCTCCTGATTAGGTGTATTAACGCCCCTGTAAGGGTAACCCTAAAATTAAGGAGCACTGCTTCCACGGTGGCATTGTGGTTAGCGCTCTCGCCTTGCATCGCTGGGTCCCTGGTTCGAATCCCAGCCAGGTAAACATCTGCAAGGAGTTTGTATGTTCTCCCCGTGTCTGCGTGAGTTTCCCCCTGGCACTCCGGTTTCCTCCCACATTTCAAAAACATACAGATAAGTTAATTGACTTCCCCCTAAATTGGTCCTATACTACAATAAATACACTACACAATACATACACAGACATTTGACTATGGTAGAGACTAGACTGTGAGCTCCTCCGAGGGACAGTTAGTGACAAGCTTATATATACTCGATACAGCGCTGCGGAAGAGGTCGGCGCTATATAAATACTAAAATAATAATAATACAATATTGCAAAATATTTAAATACACTGATGAAGTAAGAAGGCCCAGAGAAAGAAATGCATTTCTATAAGACTTGTGCAAACTGACTGACCAATTAGCCATGCTGAATTGTCACAGCTAATGGCTATGGCCTCTCCTCGAGATAAGCCGATATAAGATGTGTTGACAGGTGAAATGCCCTCTGACATTTTACCAAAGTTGTTTAAAAACAATTTACAACTTCAGCCACGCAACTTGGAACATCCACTTAGTGAGTCTTATGGAGCTGATTTGATGTGAATTTGCTTATTGAGCATGAAGATTACCTTTACTTATGCATAGCGACACTTCATCTAACTCAATTGAGGCTAGACTTTCTGGTGCCTGATGTAAGTGACTAAATCATCCATATATGTGCGTTTTTTTCTAGAATTTATTCACCTCATTTGAACTAAGACATCACTTGATAGAAGAAAGATGTATTCTAATTAAAAATATGAAATCAAATGTAAAGAAACATCCATTTATAACTGCCTAATTTATTTGAATATACATCTCTACAATTACACCGATCTTGCCCTAATCATAGCGCCAACAATCTCCTGACTGCAAAACCCAAAGGTCATTTCTCCGTACTCAGTCTCCTATTCTCAGCCTCTGATATGGTAAGCCTTTGTATTGTTTCTCCAGACTCTGCCATTTCTAGGTATCAAGGATGTAACTCACTTTCCTCCTACCTGTCCGTGATCACGTTTCTAATTTCACCATCTGTTTGTGTACCACCAGTTTCCTCGCTTCAACGTTATTCCTGGGCAGGGTCAATTGATACGTTCTTTTGGATTTTAGTAAAACTTCTATG
The DNA here is from genome assembly GCF_040937935.1 of Hyperolius riggenbachi. Lineage (NCBI taxonomy): Eukaryota > Metazoa > Chordata > Amphibia > Anura > Hyperoliidae > Hyperolius > Hyperolius riggenbachi. The sequence goes on from NC_090646.1 coordinate 547,029,300, forward strand.
CGGACAACACCTAAATCTACTTCCCAAATTCCTGACTTTTTTTTTTTTACTATATTATGTCCCTCATTTTTATGCATATGTCCCCCTTTATGCATATATCCCAGCTTCCTCAAACTAAACAATGAGAACATACTGAGCTAAAGAGAATATACCAACCGCTTACCTCTCCTCAGTTCATAATTGCCATAAATGCACATAAAACTTCAAAAAACTCCACCCACTGGGCCCACTCTGAGGGGTCAATATTTGAACCCTCATTCTCAAGCGTCATCTTAACTCCTAAAACTGTTCTGTTGAGGGCTACATGGCATAGTGGCAAGGCTGTATACAACAAAGCTCTTCAGAGCGGCAAGCTGAGTTACTCCCCCTTCTGCCACTGCCATAATTATTCAGGATTAATGCTATGTGGCAACCTGGTTTTCCAAAGGACCTCCTGGGGCTTGGATGATGTCCTTGATTGGCCTCTGCACTACTTTCATGGCCAGGGGGCTGTCAGTTGGGGAGGAAAGCAAGATAAATAGTTGAGTTTGAAGTCTAAATGCTCATTTGAGTTGGCGGGATACAGTAGAGGCCTATTTGTGACAGCAACTTGTTCTAATAGGGCTGTATGGCTTCCTACTGTGCATCCTTAGTCAGAGATAAGTATGTAGTGACTCAGTACAATGTGACTAACTAGCTCCAGTCACTCCCATTTAGAAAACGTCCCAAATCCCTCTGTTCCCCAAACAGAAAACGAATAAAATGCTGGCGCACTCCCTTATCGAATTCAATATTGACCTCTGCAACAAACTGCTCTGTATCCTGTAAACTAACAGACTGGCACCTGTCTAATCCATACTGGTCTAAGCTTCTTGTCTCATTCAATTCTTCTCCCACTCTTTTTATACTTCCCCTTTTTGTCAGCCTCTTTGCTGGCTCCCAGTAAAAGAGAAAACCCACTTCAGAATTCTTACTCTCTTACAAAGCACTCTGTAAATTTTCTCTTAAATTTCCTGATGCCATTCCAAACGCAATCTTTGCTCACACATGAAACACTCCTTTCTTCCACCTTGGGCAACTCCTTTTACATACATAGCAGATTTCTGACAAGCATCATCGCTCCTTTATAACCAACTTCCACTCATCCTCTGAGCCTCAGCACATCGTTAAAACAAGCACACAATCCGTCCTAGTCGCCCTCTAGACACATGTAAACATCGGATTCTTCCTACAGCACCTATCAAAAGGACCTGCTCCTCTGCAACAATTGTGATCACTACAATACATTGACAATCTAGATCTTCTAGACTAAAGCCTTGTAAGAGCAAAGCCCTTCCTCTATAGCTTGTCTTCAATTTACTGGATCTACCAAGACAACAGTCACTTGTATTGTCTGGTGTTTTATTGTACTTTGCATTACCCATGCATGTATTTATGTACTTGTATTGATGGATGTTTCTATTGTAATATGTATGAACTGTGCATGTATTTGTCTCCTGCTACCATTTATATTGTGCCCTAAACAGCATTATGAAATTTAATAGCGCTATAGGAGTAAAATAATAATAATGACTCGTTTTCAGAAAGCTGAATAGAATGACTTATAGATGCTGTAACTGTCACCAATGTATGCATCTCATACCACAGGGAGATTAAAAAGGTCGCAGGTAGAAGAGTCCTTGTGGGCAACTGTTCGACTCCTGCTGAACTAGATTTCTAGTT